>NW_027671170.1:693666-1387333 GCF_964165515.1 Mesoplodon bidens
AATGTTCCATAACTCCTGTCATCAACATGCTACATGCATTATCATCACAATATTCGATGACCCCTGACAACACAATGTTTCATCACCCCTGTCATCAAAATGCTCCATGACCCTTTTCATCAAATTGCTCCATGACCCTGTCATCAAAATGCTCCCTGCCCTTCTCTTCACAATGCACAACACACTTGTCATCAAAATGCTCCATGACCTTTGTCATAACAAAGATCCATGACGCTTGGGATCACAGTGCTCCATGTCATTGTCATCACGATGCTCCATGAACGCTCTCATCACATTGCTCCATGCCCTTGTCATCACAAAGCTCCATGACACATGTCATCAGAAAGCTCCATGGCATTCTCCTCACAATGCACCACGCCCTTGCCATCGCAATGCTCCATTACCCCTGTCATAACAATGCTCCATGACTCCTGCCATCACGATGTTCCATGGCCTTGTCATCACAAGGCTCCATGACCGTTCTCATCACAATGCTCCAATACCCCTGTAATCACAATGCTCCATGCCCCTTTTCATCTCAATGATCCATGAACCCTGTCATCACAATGCACCATGCCCATCATCATAATGCTTCATGCTATTGTCATCACAATGAAATCAAAATGCTCCATGACCTCTGTCATAACAATGCTTCAAACCCTTGTGATCACAATATTCCATAACACTTGTCATCACAATGTCCCATGACTCTTGTCATCACAATTATCCATGGTCTTCTCATCACAATGCTACATGACCTTTGTCATCACATTGCTCAATACACTTGTCATCAAAATGATCCCTGACACTTGTTGTCTGTATGCTCCTTGTACCCTGTCATGGCAAGGCTCCATGCCTTTTTCATCACAATGATCCATGCCCTTTTCATCACAATGCTCCAAAACCCCTGTAATCACAATGCTCCATGTCCTTGTCATCACAAAGCTCAATGACGCATGTTATTAGAATGCTACATGGCCTTCTCCTCACAATGCTCCATGCCCATGTCATCACAATGTTCTAAGACCCCTGTAATCACAATGGTCCATGTCCCTTTTCTTCAGTATGCTCCATGAGATTTGTCATCACAAGGCTTCAATGTTTTCTCATCACAATGCTCCAGGAAATTGTCATCACAATGCTTCATGACCTTGTCATGAAAATTCTCAATGGCCCTTGTCATCATAATGCTCCAAGCCTCAGTCATCACAATGCTCCTTTATATTTGTCATCACAATCCTCCATTACATTTGGCATCACAATGCTCCCTGCCATTGTCATCGCAATGGACCATGACTTATGTCATCACAATGCTCCTGACACCTTTCTTCAAAATACTCCATGAACTTCTCATCAAAATGTTCCATGCCCCTGTCATCCCAATGCTCCATGCCCTTGTCATCACAGTGCTCCATGACCCATGTCATCACAATGCTCCGTGACTCCAGGCATCACAATGCTTCATAACATTTGTCATCACAATCGTCCATGCCCGCATCATCCCAAGGCTCTGTGACCTGTGTAACCACAATGCTCCATGAACTATTCATCACAATGCTCCGTGACCCTTGTCATCACAATGCTCCATGCCGTTGTCAGAAAAATGCTCCGTGACTCTTGTCATCACAATGTGCCACGCGCTTTTCATCACTACGGTTCACAAATTTGTCATCGCAATGCTCCATAAACCTTGAAATCACAATGCTCATTTCCCTTCTCATCACAATGCTCCATTACCCCTGTCATAACAATGATCCATGACCCCTGCCATCACAATGTTCCACGACCTTGTCATCACAAGGCTCCAAGACACTTGTCATCACAATGCTACAAGACCCCTGTAATCACAATGCTCCATGCCCTTGTCATCACAAAGCTCCATGACACATGTCATCAGAATGTTCCATGGCCTTCTCTTCAAAATGCTCCATGCCCTTGTCATCACAGTGCTCCAAGACCCCTGTAATCACAATGCTCCATTCCCCATTTCATCAGTATGCTCCATGAGATTTGTCATCACAAGGCTCCATGGTTTTCTCATCACAGTGCTCCAGGACCTTGTCATCACAATGCTTCACGAACTTGCCATGAAAATTCTCAATGGCCCTTGTTATCATAATCCTCCAAGCCCTACTCATCACAATGCTCCATTATATTTGTCATCACAATCCTCCATTACATTTGGCATCACAATGCTCCCTGACATTGTCATCGTAATGGACCATGACATATGTCATCACAATGCTCCCTGACACCTATCTTCACAATACACCATGACCTTCTCATCACAATGCTCCATGCCCTTGTCATCACAATGCTCCATGACACCTGTCATCCCAATGTTCCGTGACTCCAGGCATCACAATGCTTCATAATATTTGTCATCACAGTGGTCGATGCCCGCGTCATCACAAGGCTCTGTGACCTTTGTAACGACAATGTTCCATGATCTTTGCATCACAATGCTCCGTGACCCTTGTCATCACAATGCTACATGCCTTTGTAAGAAAAATGCTCCATGACCCCTGTCATGACACTTGTCATCACAATTCTGCATGCACTTGTCAGCACCATGCTCCCTGACCCTTGTCATCACAATGCTCCAAGCCATTGTCATCACAATGCTCCATTACCTTTGTCATCAGAATCCTCCATGACACCTGTCTTCACAATACTGCATGACCTGGTCATCACAATGCTCCATACCCTTGTCATCACAATGCACCATTCCAACTGTCATCACAATAATCCATGAAATTTATTAGGCCAATGCTCCATGCCCTTGTCGTCACAATGCTCCATGCCCTTGTTATCACAATGCCCCATGACCACTGTCATCACAATGCTCCGTGACTCCAGTCATCACAATGCTTCATGACCTTTGTGATCACAATGGTCCATGCCCTCGTCATCAACAGTCTCTGTGACCATTTTAACCACAATGCTCCATGAACTTTTCATCACAATGCTCTTTGACCCTTGTCATCACAATGCTCTAATGCCTATCTCAGCACAATGCTCCATGACACTTGTCATCACAATGCTCCATGCGCTTGTCAGAACAATGCTCCATGACACATGTCATCACAATGCACAATTCGCTTGTCATCAGAGTGCTCCACAATCTTGTCATCACAAAGCTCCATAAACCTTGTCATCACAATGCTCCATGCACTTCTCATCAAAATGCTCTCTCACCATTGATATCACAATGTTACATCACTATTCGTCACAATACTCCCTGACCCCTGGCATCACAATCTTCCATAACTCCTGTCATCAACATGCTACATGCATTATCATCACAATATTCGATGACCCCTGACAACACAATGTTCCATCACCCCTGTCATCAAAATCCTCCATGATCCTTTTCATCAATTTGCTCCATGACCCTGTCATTAAAATGTTATCTGCCCTTCTCATCACAATGCACAACACACTTGTCATCAAAATGCTCCATGACCTTTGTCATCACAAAGATCCATGACGCTTGGGATCACAGTGCTCCATGTCATTGTCATCACGATGCTCCATGAACGATCTCATCACATTGCTCCATGCCCTTGTCATCACAAAGCTCCATGACACATGTCATCAGAATGCTCCATGGCCTTCTCCTCACAATGCATCACGGCCTTGCCATCACAATGCTCCATTACCCCTGTCATAACAATGCTCCATGACTCCTGCCATCACGATGTTCTATGGCCTTGTCATCACAATGCTCCATGACCCTTCTCATCACAATGCTCCAAGACCCCTGTAATCACAATGCTCCATGCCCCTTTTCATCTCAATGATCCATGAACCCTGTCATCACAATGAAACATGCCCATCATCATAATGCTTCATGCTATTGTCATCACAATGAAATCAAAATGCTCAATGACCTCTGTCATAACAATGCTCCAAACCCTTGTGATCACAATATTCCATAACACTTGTCATCACAATGTCCCATGACTCTCGTCATCACAATTATCCATGGTTTTCTTATCACAGAGCTCAATACACTTGTCATCAAAATGCTCCCTGACACTTTTTGTCTGTATGCTCATTGTACCCTGTCATGAGAAGGATCCATGCCTTTTTCATCACAATGATCCATGCCCTTTTCATCACAATGCTCAATGACGCATGTCATTAGAATGCTCCTTGGCCTTCTCCTCACAATGCTCCATTCCCATGTCATCACAATGTTCTAAGACCCCTGTAATCACAATGGTCCATGTCCCTTTTCTTCAGTATGCTCCATGAGATTTGTCATCACAAGGCTCCATGGTTTTCTCATCACAATGCTCCAGGAACTTTTCATCACAATGCTTCATGACTTGTCATGAAAATTCTCAATGGCCCTTGTCATCATAATGCTCCAATCCCTAGTCATCACAATGCTCCATTATATTTGTCATCACAATCCTCCATTACATTTGGCATCACAATGCTCCCTGCCATTGTCATGGCAATGGACCATGACATATGTCATCACAATGCTCCCTGACACCTTTCTTCAAAATACTCCATGAACTTCTCATCAAAATGCTCCATGACCCTGTCATAACAATGATCCAGGCCCTTGTCATCACAGTGCTCCATGATCCCTGTCATCACAATGCTCCGTGACTCCAGGCATCACAATGCTTCATAACATTTGTCATCACAGTGGTTCATGCCCACGTCATCCCAAGGCTCTGTGGCCTTTGTAACCACAATGCTCCATGAACTATTCATCACAATGCTCCATGCCTTTGTCAGAAAAATGCTCCATGACCCTTGTCATCACAGTGTGCCACGCACTTTTCATCACAACGGTCCACAAATTTGTCATCACAATGCTCCATAAACCTTGAAATCACAATGCTCCTTTCCCTTCTCATCACAATGCTCCATTACCCCTATCATAACAATGATCCATGACCCCTGCCATCACAATGTTCCACGACCTTGTCATCACAAGGCTCCAAGACACTTGTCATCACAATGCTCCAAGACCCCTGTAATCACAATGCTCCATGCCGTTGTCATCACAAAGCTCCATGACACATGTCATCAGAATGTTCCATGGATTTCTCTTCAAAATGCTCCATGCCCTTGTCATCACAGTGCTCCAAGACCCCTGTAACCACAATGCTCCATGCCCCATTTCATCAGTATGCTCCATGAGATATGTCATCACAAGGCTCCATGGTTTACACATCACAATGCTCCAGGACCTTGTCATCACAATGCTTCACGACTTTGCAATGAAAATTCTCAATGGCCCTTGTCATCATAATACTCCAAGCCCTACTCATCACAATGCTCCATTATATTTGTCATCACAATCCTCCATTACATTTGGCATCACAATGCTCCCTGCCATTGTCATCGCAATGGATAATGACATATGTCATCACAATGCTCCCTGACACTTATCTTCACAATACTCCATGACCTTCTCATCACAATGCTCCATGCCGTTGTCATCACAATGCTCCATGACCCCTGTCATCCCAATGTTCCGTGACTCCAGGCATCACAATGCTTCATAACATTTGTCATCACAGTGGTCGATGCCCGTGTCATCACCAGGCTCTGTGACCACTGTAACGACAATGCTCCATTATCTTTTCATCACAATGCTCCGTGACCCTTGTCATCACAATGCTACATGCCTTTGTAAGAAAAATGCTCCATGACACCTGTCATGACACTTGTTATCACAATTCTGCATGCACTTGTCAACACCATGCTCCCTGACACATGTCATCACAATGCTCCAAGCCATTGTCATCACAATGCTCCATTACCTTTGTCATCAGAATCCTCCATGACACCTGTCTTCATAATACTGCATGACCTGGTCATCACAATGCTCCATACCCTTGTCATCACAATGCACCATTCCAACTGTCATCACAATAATCCATGAAACTTATTAGACCAATGCTCCATGCCCTTGTCATCACAATGCTCCATGCCCTTGTTATCACAATGCTGCTTGAACCCTGTCATCACAATGCTCCGTGACTCCAGTCATCAAAATGCTTCATGACCTTTGTCATCACAATGGTCCATGCCCTCGTCATCAACAGTCTCTGTGACCTTTTTAACCACAATGCTCCATGAACTTTTCATCACAATGCTCTTTGACCCTTGTCATCACAATGCTCTATGCCTTTCTCAGCACAATGCTCCATGACACTTGTCATCACAGGGCTCCAAGCGCTTGTCAGAACAATGCTCCACGACACATGTCATCACAATGCACCATTCGCTTGTCATCAGAGTGCTCCACAATCTTGTCATCACAATGCTCCATAAACCTTGTCATCACAATGCTCCATGCACTTCTCATCAAAATGCTCTTTCACCATTGATATCACAATGTTACATCACTATTCGTCACAATACTCCCTCACCCCTGGCATCACAATGTTCCATAACTCCTGTCATCAACATGCTACATGCATTATCATCACAATATTCGATGACCCCTGACAACACAATGTTCCATCACCCCTGTCATTAAAATGCTCCATGACCCTTTTCATCAAATTGCTCCATGACCCTGTCATCAAAATGCTCCCTGCCCTTCTCATCACAATGCACAACACACTTGTCATCAAAATGCTCCATGACCTTTGTCATCACAAAGATCCATGAAGCTTGGGGTCACAGTGCTCCATGTCATTGTCATCACGATGCTCCATGAACGCTCTCATCACATTGCTCCATGCCCTTGGCATCACAAAGCTCCATGACACATGTCATCAGAATGCTCCATGGCCTTCTCCTCACAATGCACCACGCCCTTGCCATCACAATGCTCCATTACCCCTGTCATAACAATGCTCCATTACTCCTGCCATCACGATGTTCCATGGCATTGTCATCACAATTCTCCCTGCCCTTCTCATCACAATGCACAACGCCCTTGTCATCAAAATGCTCCATGACTTTGTCATCACAAAGATCCATGACCCTTGTCATCAGAATGCTCCATGTCATTGTCATCACAGTGCTCCATGATCACTCTCATCACATTGATCCATGCCCTTGTCGTCACAAAGCTCCATGACGCATGTCATCAGAATGCTCCATGGACTTCTCATCACAGGGCTCCATGCCCTTGCCATCAAAATGCTCCATTACACCTTTCATCACATTGCCCCAAGACCCCTGTAATCACAATGATCCATGCCCCTTTTCATCTCAATGCTCCATGAGCCCTGTCTTCACAATGCACCATGCCCACCATCATAATGCTTCATGCTATTGTCATCACAATGAAATCATAATGCTCCATGACCTCTCTCATCACAATGCTCCAAATCCTTGTGATCTAAATGTTCCACAACACTTATCATCACAACGCCCCATGACGCTCATCATCACAGTTATCCATGGTCTTCTCATCACAATGCTCCATGTCTTTTCTCACCACAAAGCTCAATACCCTTTTCATCACAGTGCTCCCGGACACTTGTCCTAAGTATGCTCCTTGAACTCTGTGATGGCAAGGCTCCATGGTCTTCTCATCCCAATGCTCCATGCCCTTGTCATCACAGTGCTCCACGACCGCTGTAATCACAAGGCTCCAGGCCCCTATTCATCAGAATGTTCCATGAGACATATCATCACAAGGCTCCATGGTCTTCTCATCACAATGCTCCAGTACCTTGTCATCACAATGCTCCATGACACCTGTCATCACAATACTCCATGAACATTTTCAGCCCAATGCTCCATGAACTTTTCATCACAATGCTCCATGACCCCTGTCATTACAATGCTCCATAACCCCCGTCATCACAACGCTCCATGTCCCTTGTCATTACAATACTCCATGAACATTTTCATCCCAATGCTCCACGACTCTTGTCATCACAATGATCCATTCCCTTGTCATCCCAATGCTCCATGACCGTTGTCATCACAATGCTCCATGCGCTTGTCAGCACAATGCTCCATGACACATGTAGCACAATGCACCATGCGCTTGTCATCACAGTGCTCCACAATCTTGTCTTCACAATGCTCCATTAACCTTGTCATCACAATACTCCATGCCCTTTTCATCACAATGTTCCATGACCTTTGTCATCACAATTCTCAATACACTTGTCATCACAATGCTCCCTGACACTGGTCGTCAGAATGATCATTGAACCCTGTCAAGAAAAGGCTCCATGCAGTTTTCATCACAATGCCCCATGACATTTTCCTCACAATAATCCATGCCTTTGTCATCAATATACTCCACAAGCTTGTCATCCAAATGCTCCATGTCCCATGTCATCACAATTTTCCATGCACTTGCCAGCACAATGCTCCCAGACCCTTGTCATCACAATGCTCCAAGCCATTGTCATCACAATGCTCCATTACCTTTGTCATCAGAATCCTCCATGACACTTGGCATCACAATGCTCCATGGCATTGTCATCACAATGGGCCATTACATATGTCATCAGAATGCTCCCTGACCCCAGTCTTCACAATACTGCATGACCTGGTCTTCACAATGCTCCATGCCCTTGTCATCACAATGCGCCTTTCCAACTGTCATTGCAATAATCCATGAAACTTATTAGACAAAAGTTCCATGCCCTTGTCATCACAGTGCTCCATGCCCTTGTTATCACAATGCTCCGTTATTCCAGTCATCAAAATGCTTCATGACCTTTGTCATCACAATGGTCCATGGCCTCGTCATCAACAGTCTCTGTGATCCTTTTAACCTAAATGCTCCATGAAATTGTCATCACAATGCTCTTTAACCCTTGTCATCACAATATTCTATGCCTTTCTCAGCACAGTGCTCCATGACCGTTGTCATCACAATGCTTCATGCGCTTCTCAGCACAATGCTTCATGACACGTCATCACAATGCACCATGCGCATGTCATCACAGTGCTCCACAATCTTTCATCACAAGGGTTCATTAACATTGTCATCACAATGCTCCATGCACATCTCATCAATATGCTCTCTCACCACTGATATCACAATATTACATCACTATTCATTACAATACTCCCTCACCCCAGTCATCACAATGTTCCATTACTCCCGTCATCACCATGCTACATGCACTCATCATCACAATGTTCGATGACGTATGACATCACAGTGTTCCATAACTCCTGTCATCAAAATGCTCCATGAGCCTTTTCATCAAAATGCTCCATGTCCCCTGACATCACAATGCTCCATAGCCCTTGTCATTACAGTGCTCCATGATGCTCATCATCACAATTATCCATGGTCTTCTCATAACAATTCTCCACGTCCTTGTCATCACAATGCGCCATGACAGTCCTCATCACAATTTTACATGCTTTTGTCATCACAATTCTCCATGCACATGTCATCGCAATGTGCCATGACCCCTGTCATAGCAAGCTCCATGCCTTTGTCATCACAATGCTTCACGATATTTTCATCAAAATTCTCAATGGCCGTTGTCATCAAAATGCTCCATGACCCTTGTCATCACAATGCCCAAAGCCCTTGTCATCACAATGCTCCATTACCTTTGCCATCACAATCCTCCAAAACACTAGACATCACAATGCTCCATGCTATTGTCACCACAATGGAACATGAAATATGTCATCACAATGCTCCCTGACACCTGTCTTCACAATTCTGCATGACCTTGTCCTCTCAATGTGCCATGCCCACTGTCAACACAATTATCCATGAAACTTGTCAGACCAATGCTCCATGCCCCTGTCATCACAATGCTCCATGCCCTTGTCATCAAAATGCTCCATGACCCCAGTTCTCACAATGCTCTGTGAATCCAGTCATCACAAGGCTTCATGATCAGTGTCATTCACAATGATCCATGCCCTCATCATCACAAGGCTCTGTGAACTTTGTCACCACAATGCACCAAGAAATTTTCATCACAATGCTCCGTGACACTTGTTACCACAATTCTCCATCCCTTTGTCAACTCAATGCTCCATGAACCCTGTCATTACAAGGCACCATGCCCACCTTCATAATGCTTCATGCTATTTTCATCACAATGAAATCATAATGCTCCATGACCTCTGTCATCACAATGCTCCAAACCCTGGTGATCAAAATGTTCCATAACTCTTTTCATCACAACGCCCCATGACGCTCGTCATCACAATTCTCCTTGGTCGTCTCATCACAATGCTCCATGACTTTTGTCACCACAATGCTCAATACCCTTGTCATCACAATGCTCCCGGACACTTGTCATCAGTATGTTCCTTGAACCCTGTGATGACAAGGCTCCATGGATTTGTCCTCCCATTGCTCCATGCCCTTGTCATCACAGTGCTCCACGACCGCTGTAATCACAAGGCTCCATGCCCCTTTTCTTCAGAATGTTCCATGAGACATATCATCAGAAGGCTCCATGTTCTTCTCATCACAATGCGCCATGACACCTGTCATCACAACACTCCTTTAATATTTTCAGCCCAGTGCTCCATGACCTTCTCATCACAATGCTCCATGACCCCTGTCATTACAATGCTCCTTGACCCCTGTCATCAAAACGCTCCCTGACCCTTGTCATCACAATACTCCATAAACATTTTCATCCCAATGCTCCATGACCCTTGTCATGAAAATGATCCATGCCCTTGTCATCACAATGCTCCATGACCCCTGTATTCACAATGCTCCGTGACACTTGTCATCACAGTGCTCCATGACACCTGTCATCACAATGCTCCATGCCTTTGTCAGCAAAATGCTACATGACCTTGTCATTACAATGCTCTATGCACTGGTCATCACAATACTCCAATACCATTGTCATCACAATCCTCCATGAATCTTGGGATCACATTGTTTCATGCCCTTGTCATCAAAATGCTCCATACTCCTTGAAATCAAAATGATCCATGACCTCTGTCATCACAATGCTCCAAACACTTGTGATCATAGTGTTCCATAACACTTGTCATCACAACGCTCCTTGATGCCTGTCATCACAATACTCCATGCCCTTTTCATCACAATGCTCCATGACCTTTGTCATCACAATTCTCAATACACTTGTCATCACAATGATTCCTGACACTTGTCGTCAGAATGTTCCTTGAACCCTGTCACGAAAAGGCTCCAAGCCTTATTCATCACAATGCCCCATGCCATTTTCATCAGAGTGCTCCATGCCATTATCATCATATACTCCACAAGCTTGTCATCAGAATGCTCCATGACCTTTGTCATCACAATTCTCTATGCACTTGTCAGCACAATGCACTCTGACCCTTGTCATCACAATGCTCCAAGCCATTGTCATCACAATGCTCCATTACCTTTGTCATCAGAATCCTCCTTGACACTTGGCATCACAATGCTCCATGCCGTTGTCATCACAATGCGACATTACATATGTCATCACATGTTCCCTGACACCAGTCTTCACAATACTGCATGACCTGGTCTTCACAATGTTCCATGCCTTTTTTATCACAATGCTCCATCACCCATGTCATCACAATGCTCCGTGAGTCCAGTCATCACAATGCTTCATGACCTTTGTCATCACAATGGTCCATGCCCTCGTCATCAACAGTCTCTGTGACCTATTTAACCACAATGCTCCATTAAATTTTCATCACAATGCTCTTTGACCCTTGTCATCACAATACTCTATGCCTTTTTCAGCACAATGCTCCATGACACATGTCATCACAATGCACCATGCGCTTGTCATCACAGTGCTCCACAATCTGGTTATCACAATGCTCCATTAACCTTGTCATCACAATGCTCCATGCACTTCTCATCAATATGCTCTCTCACCAATGATATCACTATGTTACATCACTATTCATCACAATACTCCCTCACCGCTGTCATCACAATGTTCCATAACTCCTGTCACCACAATGCTACATGCACTTATCATCACAGTGTTCGATTAACTATGACATCACAATGTTCCATAAGCCCTGTCATCAAAATGCTCCATGACCCATTTCATCAAAATGCTCCATGTCCCCTGACATCACAATGCTCCATAGCCCTTGTCATTACAGTGTTCCATGACGCTCTTCATCACAATTATCCATGGCCTTCTCATCACAATGCTCCATGGTCTTGCCATCACAATGCTCCATGCCCTGGTCATCACAATTCTCCAAGTTCTTGGCATCACTATGTTCCATGACACTTCTCATCACAGTGTTACATGCTTTGTCAGCACAATACTACACAAACTTGTCATCAGAATGCTCCATGACCCATGTCATCACAATTATCCATGCCCCTGTCATCAGAAACCTCCATGCCCTTGTCATCACAAAGTTCCATGACCCCTGTCATCACAATACTCCATGAACATTTTCAGCCCAATGCTACATGACTTTCTCATCGCAATGCTCCATGACCAATATCATCACAATGCTCCATGACCACTGTCATCACAACACTCCATGACACCTGACAACACAATGATCCGGGACTCTTGTCATCACAATGCCCCATTACCTAGTCATCACAATGCTCCATGACCCCTGTCATCACAATACTCCATGAATATATTCAGCCCAAACTCCATGACCCTTGTCATCAAAATGATCGGTGCCCTAGTCATCCCAATGCTCCATGACCTCTGTATTCACAATGCTCTGTGACACTTGTAATCACAGTGCTCCATGACACCTGTCATCACAATGCTCCATGCCTTTGTCTGCAAAATGTTACATGACATTGTCATTACAATGCACTATGTGCTTGTCATCACAATACTCCATTACCATTGTCATTAGAATCCTCCATGAACCTTGGGATCACATTGCTTCATGCCCTTGTCATCACAATGCTCCATGCTCCTTGAAATCAAAATGATCCATGACTTCTGTCATCGCAATGCTCCAAACCCTTGTGATTACAATGTTCCATAACACTTGTTATCACAACGTTACATGATGCCTGTCATCACAATACTCAATGCCCTTTTCATCACAATGTTCCATGACCTTTGTCATCACAATTCTCAATACACTTGTCATCACAATGCTCCCTGACTCTTGTCGTCAGAATGATTCTTGAACCCTGTCAAGAAAAGGCTCCATGCTGTTTTCATCACAATGCCCCATGCCATTTTCCTCACAATAATCCATGCCATTGTCATCAAAATACTCCACAAGCTTGTCATCCAAATGCTCCATGACCCGTGTCATCACAATTCTCCATGCACTTGCCAGCACAATGCTCCCTGACCCTTGTCATCACAGTGCTCAAAGCCATTTTCATCACAATGCTCCATTACCTTTGTCATCAGAATCCTCCATGACACTTGGCATCACAATGCTCCTTGCCATTGTCATCACAATGGGCCATTACATATGTCATCACAATGCTCCCTGACACCAGTCTTCACAATACTGCATTACCTGGTGTTCAATATGCACCATGACCTTGTCATCACAATGCGCCATTCCAACTGTCATTGCAATAATCCACGAAACTTATTGGACCAAAGTTCCATGCCCTTTTCATCACAATGCTCCATGCCCTTGTTATCACAATGCTCCGTGAATCCAGTCATCACAATGCTTCATGACCTTTGTCATCACAATGGTCCATGCCCTCGTCATCAACAGTCTCTGTGACATTTTTAACCTCAATGCTCCATGAAATTTTCATCACAATGCTCTTTGACCCTTGTCATCACAATATTTTATGCCTTTCTCAGCACAATGCTCCATAGCCGTTGTCATCCCAATGCTCCATGTGCTTGTCAGCACAATGCTCCATGACACGTCATCACAATGCACCATGTGCTTGTCATCACAGTGCTCCACAATCTTGTCATCACATTGCTCCATTAACATTGTCATCACAATGCACCATGACAGTTCTCATCACAATTTTACATGCTTCTTTCATCACAATTCTCCATGCACATGTCATTGCAATGCCCCATGACCCCTGTCATAGCAAGCTCCATGCCTCTGTCATCACAATGCTTCACGAACTTTTCATCAAAATTCTCAATGGCAGTTGTCATCAAAATGCTCCATGACCCTTGTCATCACAATGCTCCAAGCCCTTGTCATCACAATGCTCCAATAACTTTGTCACCAAAATCCTCCAAATCACTTGGCATCACAATGCTCCATGCCATTGTCATCACAATGGAACATGAAATATGTCATCACAATGCTCCCTGACACCTGACTTCACAAAACACCATGACCTTGTCATCACAATGTGCCATGCCCACTGTCAACACATTTATCCATGAAACTTGTCAGACCAATGCTGCATGCCCCTGTCATCACAATGCTCCATGCACTTGTCATCACAGTGCTCCATGACACCAGTTCTCACAATGCTCCGTGACTCCAGTCATCACAAGGCTTCATGACCGGTGTCATCACAATGATCCATGCCCTCATCATCACAAGGCTCTGTGAACTTTGTCCCCACAATGCTCCATGAACTTTTAATCACAATGCTCCGTGACACTTGTTATCACAATGCTCCGTGAGTCCAGTCATCACAATGCTTCATGACCTTTGTCATCACAATGGTCCATGCCCTCTTCATCAACAGTCTCTGTGACCATTTTAACCTCAATGCTCCATGAAATTTTCATCACAATTCTCTTTGACTCTTGTCATCACAATACTCTCTGCTTTTCTCAGCACAATGCTCCATGACTGTTGTCATCACAATGCTCCATGTGCTTGTCAGCACAATGCTGCATGACACGTCATCACAATGCACCATGCGCTTGTCATCACTGTACTCCACAATCTTGTCATCACAATGCTCCATTAACATTGTCATCACAATGTTCCATGCACTTCTCATCAATATGCTCTCTCACCACTGATATCACAATGTTACATTACTATTGATTACAATACTCCCTCACCCCTGTCATCACAGTGTTCCATGACTCCTGTCATCACCATGCTACATGCACTTATCATCACAATGTTCGATGACCTATGACATCACAATGTTCCATAACCCCTGTCATAAAAATGCTCCATGAAATTTTCATCACAATGCTCCGTGACACTTGTTACCACAATGCTCCATCCCTTTGTCAACTCAATGCTCCATGACCCTTGTCATCACAATATTCCATGACCTTTGTCATCACAATTCTGAATACACTTGTCATCACAATGCTCCCTGACTCTTGTCATCAGAATGCTCCTGGAACCCTGGCACGAAAAGTCTCCATGCCATTTTCATCACAATGCCCCATGCCATTTTCATCAGAATAGTCCATGCCTTTGTCATCAAAATACTCCACAAGCTTGTCATCCAAATGCTCCATGACCCGTGTCTTCACAATTCTCCATGCACTTGCCAGCACCATGCTCCCTGACCCTTGTCATCTCAGTGCTCCAAGCCATTGTCATCACAATGCTCCATTACATTTGTCATCAGAATCCTCCATGACACTTGGCATCACAATGCTCCATGCCATTGTCATCACAATGGGCCATTACATATGTCATCACAATGCTCCCTGACACCTGTATTTACAATACTGCATGACCTTGTCATCTCAATGTGCCATGCCCACTCTCAACACAATTATCCATGAAACTTGTCAGACCAATGCTCCATGCCCCACTCATCACAATGCTCCATGCACTTGTCATCACAATGCTCCATGCCCTTGTCATCACAATGCTCCATCATCCCAGTTCTCACAATGCTCCGTGACTCCAGTCATCACAAGGCTTCATGACCAGTGTCATCACAATGATCCATGCCCTCATCATCAGAAGGCTCTGTGAAATTTGTCACCACAATGCTCCATGAACTTTTCATCACAATGCTCCGTGACACTTGTTACCACAATGCTCCATCCCTTTGTCAACTCAATGCTCCATGACCCTTGTCATCACAATGTTCCATGACCTTTGTCATCACAATTCTCAATACACTTGTCATCACAATGCTCCCTGACTCTTGTCGTCAGAATGCTCCTTGAACCCTGTCACGAAAAGGCTCCATGCCGTTTTCATCACAATGCCCCATGCCATTTTCATCACAATACTCCATGCCTTTGTCATCAAAATACTCCACAAGCTTGTCATCAGAATGCTCCATGACCCGTGTCTTCACATTTCTCCATGCACTTGCCAGCACAATGCTCCCTGACACTTGTCATCACAATGCTCCATGTCATTGTCATCACAATGGGCCATTACATATGTCATCACAATGCTCCCTGACACCAGTCTTCACAATACTGCATGACCTGGTCTTCACAATGCTCCATGCCCTTGTCATCACAATGCGCCATTCCAACTGTCACTGCAATAATCCATGAAACTTTTTAGACCAATGTTCCATGCCCTTGTCATCACAGTGCTCCATGCCCTTGTTATCACAATGCTCCGTGACTCCAATCATCACAATGCTTCATGACATTTGTCATCACAATGGTCCATGACCTCGTCATCATCAGTCTCTGTGACATTTTTAACCTCAATGCTCCATGGAAATTTCATCAAAATTCTCTTTGACCCTTGTCATCACAATACTCTCTGCCTTTCTCATCACAATGCTCCATGACCGTTGTCATCACAATGCTCCATGCGCTTGTCAGCACAATGTTCCATGACACGTCCTCAAAATGCACCATGCACTTGTCATCACAGTGTTCCACAATCTTGTCATCAAAATGCTCCATTAACATTGTCATCACAATTCTCCATGCACTTCTCATCAATATGCTCTCTCACCACTGATATCACAATGTTACATCACTATTCATTACAATACTCCCTCACCCCTGTCATCAGAGTGTTCCATGACTCCTGCCATCACCATGCTACATGCACTTATCATCACAATGTTCGATGACCTATGACATCACAATGTTCCAAAACACCTGTCATCAGAATGCTCCATGAACGTTTTCATCAAAATGCTCCATGTTCCCTGATATCACAGTGCTCCATACCCCTTGCCATTACAGTGCTCCATGACACTCGTCATCACAATTATCCATGGTCTTCTCATCGCAATGCTCCACGGTCTTGCCATCTCAATAAACCATGCCCTGGTCATCACACTGCTCCATGTCCTTTGTCATCACAATTCTTCACGTCGTTTTCATCACAATGCTCCATGACAGTTCTCATCACAATGTTACATGCTTTTGTCATCACAATTCTCCATGCACATGTCATCGCAATGCCCCATGACCCCTGTCATAGCAAGCTCCATGCCTTTGTCATTACAATGCTTCACGACCTTTTCATCAAAATTCTCAATGGCCGTTGTCATCACAATGCTCCATGACCCTTGTCATCACAATGCTCCTAGCCCTTGTCATCACAATGCTCCATTACTTTTGTCATCACAATCCTCCAGAACACTTGACATCACAATGCTCCATGCCATTGTCATCACAATGGAACATGAAATATGTCATCACAATGCTCCCCGACACCTGTCTTCACAAAACTGCATGACCTTGTCATCACAATGTGCCATGCCCACTGTCAACACAATTATCCATGAAAATTGTCACACCAATGCTCCATGCCCCTGTCATCACAATGCTCCATGCCCTTGTCATCACAATGCTCCATGACCACAGTTCTCACAGTGCTCCGTGACTCCAGTCATCACAAGTCTTCATGACCTGTGTCATCACAATGATCCATGCCCTCATCATCACAAGGCTCTGTGAACTTTGTCACCACAATGCTCCATGAACTTTTCATCACAATGCTCCGTGACACTTGTTACCACATTGCTCCATCTCTTTGTCAACTCAGTGCTCCATGACCCTTGCCATCACAATGTTCCATGACCTTTGTCATCACAATTCTCAATACACTTGTAATCACAATGCTCCCTGTCTCTTGTGGTCAGAATGCTCCTTGAACCCTGTCACGAAAAGGCTCCATGCCGTTTTCATCACAATGCTCCATGCCATTTTCATCACAATACTCCATGCCTTTGTCATCAAAATACTCCACAAGCTTGTCATCCAAATGGTCCATGACCCGTGTCTTCATAATTCTCTATGCACTTGCCAGCACAATGCTCCCAGACCCTGGTCATCACAATGCTCCAAGCCATTGTCATCACAATGCTCCTTTAACTTTGTCATCAGATTCCTCCATGACACTAGGCATCACAATGCTCCATGCCATTGTCATCACAATGGGCCATTACATATATCATCACAATGCTCCCTGACACCAGTCTTCACAATACTGCATGACCTGGTCCTCACCAAGCTCCATGCCCTTGTCATCACAATGCGCCATTCCAACTGTCATTGCAATAATCCATGAAATGTATTAGAACAATTTTCCATGCCCTTGTCATCACAATGCGCCATGCCCTTGTCATCACAATGCTAGAAGCCACTATCATCACAATGCTCCATTAACTTTGTCATCAGCTTCCTCCATAACACTTGGCATCACAATGCTCCATGCCATTGTCATCACAATGGGCCATTACATATGTCATCACAATGCTCCCTGACACCAGTCTTCACAATACTGCATGAACTCGTCTTCACAATGTTCCATGCCCTTGTTATCACAATACTCCATGACCCATGTCATCACAATGCTCCGTGAGTCCAGTCATCACAGTGCTTCATGACCTTTGTCATCACAATGGTCCATGACCTCGTCAGCAACAGTCTCTGTGACATTTTTAACCTCAATGTTCAATGAAATTTTCATCACAATGCACTTTGACCCTTGTCGTCACAATACTCTATGCCTTTCTCAGCACAATGCTCCATGACCGTTGCCATCACAGTGCTCCATGCGCTTGTGAGCACAATGCTCCATGACCCCTGTCTTAGCAAGCTCCGTGCCTCTGTCATCACAATGCTTCACGACCATTTTATGAAAATTCTCAATGGCCGTTGTCATCAAAATGCTCCATGACCCTTGTCATCACAATGTTCCATACACTTGTCAGCGCAGTGCTCCACGACCCATGTCATCACAATGCTCCATAAACATTGTCTTCACAATGCTCCTTGCACGTCTTAAAAAATGCTCTCTCACCACTGATATCATAATGTTCCCTCACTAGTCATCACAATACACCCACTCCAATGTCATCACAATGGTCCATAACCCCTGTCATGAAAATGTTCCATGACCCCTGACATCACAATGTTCCATAAAACCTGTCATCAAAATGTTCCATGACCCTTTTCATCAAATTGCTCCATGACCCTGTCATCACAATGCTCCCTGCCTTTCTCGTCACAATGCACCACGCACTTGTCATCAAAATGCTCCATGATTTTGTCATCACAAAGAACCATGACCCTTGGCATCACAATGCTCCATGTCATTGTCATCACAATGCTCCATGATCGATCTCATCACATTGATCCATGCCCTTGTCATCACAAAGCTCCATGACACATGTCATCAGAATGCTCCATGGCCTTCTCATCACAGTGCTCCATGCACTTGCCATCACAATGCTCCATTACAACTGTCATCACAATGCTCCAAGACCCCTGTAATCACAATGCTCCATGCCCCTATTCATCTCAATGCTCCATGAACCCTGTCATCACAATGCACCATGCCCTCCATCATAATGCTTTATGCAATTGTCATCACAATGAAATCATAATGCTCCATGACCTCTCTCAACACAATGTTCAAAAACCTTGTGATCAAAATGTTCCATAACACTTGTCATCACAACGCTCCATTATGCCTGTCATCTCAATACTCCATGCCCTTTTCATCACAAGGCTCCATGACTTATGTAATCACAATTCTCAATACACTTGTCATCACAATGCTCCCTGACTCTTCTCGTCAGAATGCTCCTTGAACCCTGGCACAAAAAGGCTCCATGACTTTATCATCACTATGTCCCCTGCCATTTTCATCACAATGCTCCATGCCATTGTCTTCAAAATACTCCACAAGTTTGTCATCGAAATGCTGCATGACCCATGTCATCACAAGTCTCCATGCACTTGCCAGCACAATGCTCCCTGACCCTTGTCATCACAACGCTCCAAGCCATTGTCATCACAATGCTCCATTACCTTTTTCATCAGAATCCTCCATGACACTTGGCATCACAATGCTCCATGCCATTGTCATCACAATGGGCCATTACATATGTCATCACAATGCTCCCTGACACCAGTCTTCACAATACTGCATGACCTGGTCTTCACAATGTTCCATGTCCTTGTCATCACAATGCGCCATTCCAACTGTCATTGCAATAATCCATTAAACTTATTAGACCAATGTTCAATGCCCTTCTTATCACAGTGCTCCGTGACTCCAGTCATCACAATGCTTCATGACCTTTGTCATCACAATGGTCCATGCCCTCGTCAACAACAGTCTCTGTGACCTTTTTAACCTCAATGCTCCATGAAATTTTCATCACGATGCTCTTTGAAACTTGTCATCACAATACACTATGCCTTTATCAGCACAATGCTCCATGACTGTTGTCATTACAATGCTCCATGCCTTTGTCAGCACAATGCTCCATGACACGTCATCACAATGCACCATGCGCTTGTCATCACAGTGCTCCACAATCTTGTCATCACAATGCTCCATTAACCTTGTCATCACAATGCTCCATGCACTTCTCATCAATATGCTCTCTCACCACTGATATCACATTGTTACATCACTATCCATTACAATACTCCCTCACCCCTGTCATCACAATTTTCTATGACTCCTGTCATCACAATGCTACATGCACTTATCATCACAATGTTCAATGACCTATGACATCACAATATACCATAACCCCTGTCATCAAAATGCTCCATGAAACTTTTCATCAAAATGCTCCATGTCCCCGGACATCACAATGCTCCATACCCCTTGTCATTACAGTGCTCCATGACGCTCGTCATCACAATTATCCATGGTCTTCTCATCACAATTCTCCACGGTCTTGCCATCACAATGCTCCATGCCCTGGTCATCACAATGCCCCATGTCCCTTGTCATCACAATTCTCCATGTCCTTGTCATCACAATGCTCCATGACAGTTCTCATCACAATGTTACATGCTTTTCTCATCACAATTCTCCATGCACATGTCATCGCAATGCCCCATGACCACTGTCATAACAAGCTCCATGCCTTTGTCATCACAATGCTTCACGACATGTTCATCAAAATTCTCAATGGCCGTTGTCATCACAATGCTCCATGAAACTTGTCATCACAATGCTCCAAGCCCTTGTCATCACAATGCTCCATGCCATTGTCATCACAATGGAACATGAAATATGTCATCACAATTCTCCCTGACACCTGTCTTCACAATATTGCATAACCTTGTCATCACAATATGCCATGCCAAATGTCAACACAATTATCCATGAAACTTGTCAGACCAATGCTCCATGCCCCTGTCATCACAATGCTCCATACCCTTGTCATCACAATGCTCCATGACCCCAGTTCTCACAAGGCTCCGTGACTCCAGTCATCACAAGGCTACATGACCTGTGTTATCACAATGATCCGTGCCCTCTTCATCACAAGGCTCTGTGAACTTTGTCAGCACAATGCTCCATGAACTTTTCATCACAATGTTCCGTGACACTTGTTACCACAATGCTCCATCCCTTTGTAAATACAATGCTCCATGAACCTTGTCATCACAATGTTCCATGTGCTTGTCAGTGCAGTGCTCCATGACCCATGTCATCACAATGCTCCATAAACCTTGTCATCACAATGCTCCTTGCACGTCTTATCAAAATGCTCTCTCACCACTGATATCAAAATATTCCCTCACTAGTCATCACAATACACCCTCTCCCCTGTCATCCCAATGGTCCATAACCCCTGTCATGAAAATGTTCCATGACCCCTGATATCACAATGTTCCATAACCTCTGTCATCAAAATGTTCCATCATCATTTTCATCAAATTGCTCCAAGACACTGTCATCACAATGCTCCCTGCCCTTCTCATCACAATGCAAAACGCCCTTGTCATCAAAATGCTCCATGACTTTGTCATCACAAAGAAACATGACCCTTGGCATCACAATGCTCCAGTACCTTGTCATCACAATGCTCCATGACACCGGTCATCACAATCCTCCATGAATATTTTAAGCCCAGTGCTCCATGACCTTCTCATAACAATGCTCCATGACCCCTGTCATCACAATGCTCCATGTCCCTTGTCATCACAATACTCCATGAACATTTCCATCCCAATGCTCCATGACACTTGTCATCACAATGATCCATGCCGTACTCATCCCAATGCTCCATGACCCCTTTATTCAAAATGCTCCGTGACGCTTGTCATCACAGTGCTCCATGAAAACTGTCATCACAATGCTCCATGCCTTTGTCAGCAAAATGCTACATGACTTTGTCATTACAATGCTCTGTGCACTTGTCATCACAGTACCCCATTACCATTGTCATCACAATCCTCTATGAACCTTGGGATCACATTGATTCATGTCCTTGTCATCACAATGCTCCACGCTCCTTGTAATCAAAATGATCCATGACCTCTGTCATCACAATGCTCCAAACCCTTGTGATCACAATGTTCCATAACACTTGTCATCTCAACGCTCCATGATGCCTGACATCACAATACTCCATGTCCTTTTCATCACAATGCTCCATGACCTTTGTCATCACAATTCTCAATACACTTGTCATCGCAATGCTCCCTGACACTTGTCGTCAGAATGCTCCTTGAACCCTGTCATGAAAAGGCTACATGCATTTTTCATCACAATGTCCCATGCCGTTTTCATCACAATGCTCCATGCCATTGTCATCAAAATACTCCACAAGTTTGTCATCAGAATACTCCATGACCTTTGTCATCACAATTCTCCATGCACTTGTCAGCACAATGCTCCCTGACCGTTGTCATCACAATGTTCCAAGCCATTGTCATCACAATGCTCCATTACCTTTGTCATCAGAATCCTCCATGACACTTGGCATCACAATGCTCCATGCCATTGTCATCACAGTGGGCCATTACATATGTCACCACAATGCTCCCTGACACCTGTCTTCACAATACTGCATGACCTGGTCTTCACAATGCTCCATGCCCTTGTCATCACAATGCACCATTCCAACTGTCATTGCAATAATCCATGAAAGTTATTAGACCAATGTTCCGTGCACTTGTCATCACAATGCTCCATGCCCTTGTTATCACAGTGCTCCATGACCCATGTCATCACAATGCTCCGTGACTCCTGTCATCTCACTGATTCATGACCTTTGTCATCACAGTGGTCCATGCCCTCGTCATCAACAGTCTCTGTGACCTTTTTAACATCAATGCTCAATGAAATTTTAATCACAATGCTCTTTGACCCTTGTCATCACAATACTCTATGCCTTTCTCAGCACAATGCTCCATGACCGTTGTCATCACAATGTTCCATGCGCTTGTCAGCACAATGCTCCATGACACATGTCATCACAATGCACCATGTGCTTGTCATCACAGTGCTCCACAATCTTGTTATCACAATGCTCCATTAACCTTGTCATCACAATGCTCCACGCACTTCTCATCAATATGCTCTCTCACCAATGATATCACAATGTTACATCACTATTTATCACAATACTCCCTCACCCCTGTCATCACAATGTTCCATGACTCCTGTCATCACAATGCTACATGCACTTATCATCACAAAGTTCGATGACCTATGACATCACAATGTTCCATAAGCCCTGTCATCAAAATTCTTCATGACACTTTTCATCAAAATGCTCCATGTCCCCTGACATCACAATGCTCCATACCCCTTGTCATTACAGTGCTCAATGTCGCTCTTCATCACATTTATCCATGGTCTTCTCATCACAATGCTCTACGGTCTTGACATCACAATGCTCCATGCCCTGGTCATCACAGTTCTCAAAGTTCTGGGCATCACTATGTTCCATGACACTTCTTCTCACAGTGTTACATGCTCTGTCAGCACAATACTACACAAGCTTGTCATCAGAATGCTCCATGACCCCTGTCATCACAATACTCCCTGCCTCGCTTTCAAGTCGGCCTCGTTGCCTTCCTTCAGTAGATTTTTGGACGATAGTTGTCCTTTATTACTCTGCCAGTTTGTGAATTGCTGTGCCCCTGAGCTCCATTTTTGAACTCGATTTTTGTGAGCTGAACACAAGTCAAAAAATTTGGTTCAGGACATATAATATTTCTCGGTGGGTGTCTGAGACTTTGGATAATTCTTCTTCCAGCCGGGGAATTAGAGTGACATGTCCCAGTCCAAATGCCTAACAGCTACTCTCTCATTGTTTCTCCCTCTTCCCTTCCATCCTCTGACAAATTGTCAACCTGTGCGAAACAGGAGGTTAAAGGGGCTGTCTCTCCAAGTTGGGAGATTGATAGTAAAGCAGTTGGAAAGTCAAACCAGAGCACCAGGAGAAGATCTATTCGTTGAATTTTAGAAACCTTTTGTATTCACAGTGTGTCCATTCTCTACGTTTCCTTTTCATGTTATAGCTATAGTAATATTCCCTTCAACCTGGAGAGTTGGGACCCATGGAATGGGGGCCATGCATTATTGCTTTAAAAGGTCTGCATTTGCTCACCCAATCTCACCAATCCTCTCAGTCCCAAGTGTCCAGCCTTATGCCACATCCAGCTGTCATTGTAGATAGGGTCACTCCAGGTTTCATCAGAGATCCTCAAGGAATTGTAATTGATTTCCCTGTTTTTTTGTTTTCTCTTTGAAATTCCTTTTTATAGGAGGTTTGAGCTGATTCTCGCTGCCATGTTTATGCCAGTCTAGACACACTTGATTCCCTTATGGAGACATATCAATACATAGGTTTTAATATTCTTACTAATCAGATCTATTCCTCTGATGGAAATAGGGGTTTTGAGTCCCGTTCACTGCGGAAGGAGTAGTTCTTGTCTATTGTGTATTTGGATTATGGAACGGTAACTGTGCTAATATCAAACTCTGGTTTTGTGCATCTCCCCACCTCTTCTTTCCTCTTAAGCAAGCATAAGAGAGTTTTCTAAATCTGTGACTCTGTTCTATTTCCTAATTCAGTTCATATGTAGCCATGTTTATATTCCCTTCGTAAGTGATATCTTATGTCAGAATGCACCATGGCCCTTGTCATAATAATGCTCCATGACCCCTGTCATCACATTGCACCATGCCCTAGTTATCACAATGCTCCCTGTCCCTTGTCATCACAATTCTCCTCGTCCTTGTCATCACAATGCTACATGAAACTTCTCATCACAACATTACATGCTCTTCTTATCACATTGCTCCATGACACCTGTCATCACAGTGCTTCATGCCCCTTGTCATTACAGTGCTCCATGATGCTCGTCATCACAATTAACCGAGGTCTTCTCATCACAATGCTCCACGGTTTTGCCATCATAATGCTCCATGCCCTGGTCATCTCACAGCTCAATGTCCCTTGTCCTCACAATTCTCCATGTCCTTGTCATCATATTGCTCCATGGCACTTCTCAACACAATGTTATATGCTCTTGTCATCACAATACTCCATGCACTTGTCATCGCAATGCTCCATGACCCCTGTCATAGGAAGCTCCATGCGCTTGTCATCACAATGTTTCACGACCTGGAAATTAAAATTATCAGTGGCTCTTTTCATCACAATGCTCCATGCCCTTGTCATCACAATGCTCCCTTACCTTTGTCACAACAATCCTCCATGACACTTGGCATCACAATGCTCGTGCTATTGTCATCAAAATGGAACATGAAATATGTCATCACAATGCTCTCTGACACCTGTCTTCACAATACTCCATGAACTTGTCATCACAATGCTCCATGCCCTTGTCATCACAATGTGCCATGCCCAATGTCATCACAATCATCCATGAAATTTCTCAGACCAATGCTCCATGCCCCTTTTCATCACAATGCTCCATGAACCCTGTCATCACAATGCACCATGCCCATCATCATAATGCTTCATGCTATTGTCATCACAATGAAATCAAAATGCTCCATGACGTCTGTCATCACAATGCTCCAAACACTTGTAATCACAATGTTCCATAACAATTGTCATCACAATGCCCCATGACGCTACTCATCACAATTATCCATGGTCTTCCCATCTCAATGCTCCATGACATTTGTCATCACAATGCTCAATACCCTTGTCATCACAATGCTCCCTGACACTTGTCATCAGAATGCTCCTTGAACACCTTCATGACAAGGCTCCATGCCTTTCTCATCACAATTATCCATGCCCTTTTCATCACAATGCTCCAAGACCCCTGCAATCACAAAGCTCCTTGCCCTTGTCATCACAAAGCTCCATGGAAAATGTCATGAGAATGCTCCATTACCTTCTCATCACAGTGCTCCATGCCATTGTCATCACAATGCTCCAGACACCTGTAATCACAATGCTCCATTCCTCTTTTCATCAGAATGCTCCATGAGACTTGTCATCACAAGGATCCATGGTCTTCTCATCAAAATGCTCCAGGACATTGTCATCAAAATGCTCCATTCCCTTATCATCACAATGCTCCATGACCCCTGTCATCACAATACTCCATGTACATTTTCAGCCCAATAATCCATGACCTTCTCATCACAATGCTCCATGACTACTGTCATCACAACGCTCCATGACACCTGACAACACAATGATCCGGGACTCTTGTCATCACAATGCTCCATTCCCTAGTCATCACAATGCTCCATGACCCCTGTCATCATAATACTCCATGAACATTTTCAGCCCAATACTACATGACCCTTGTCATTACAATGATCCATTCCCTTTTCATCCCAATGCTCCATGACCCCTGTATTTAAAATCCTCCATGATGTTTGTCATCACAGTGCTCCATGACACCTGTCATCACAATGCTCCATGCCTTTGTCAGGAAATGCTACATGACCTTGTCATTACAATGCTCTATGTGCTTGTCATCACAATACTCCATTACCATTGTCATCACGATCCTCCATGAACGTTGGGATCACATTGCTTCATACCCTTGTCATCACAATGCTCCATGCTCCTTGAAATCAAAATGATCCATGACCTGTGTCATCACAATGCTCCAAACTCTTGTGATCACAGTGTTCCATAACACTTATCATCACTACGCCCCATGACGCCTGTCCTCTCAATACTCCATGCCCTTATTGTCACAATGCTCCATGACCTTTGTCATCACAATGCTCAATACACTTGTCATCACAATGCTCCCTGACACTTGTCGTCAGAATGCTCCTTGAACCCTCTAACAAAAAGGCTCCATGCCTTTTTCATCACAATGTCCCATGCCATTTTCATCACAGTGCTCCATGACCCTTGTCATCACAATTCTCCATGTACTGTCGGCACAATGCTCCCTGACCCTTGTCATCACAATGCTCCAAGCCATTGCCATCACAATGCTCCATTATCTTTGTCATCAGTATCCTCCAAGACACTTGGCATCACAATGCTCCATGCCATTGTCATCACAATGGGCCATTACATATGTCATCACAATGCTCCCTGACACCTGTCTTCATAATACTGCATGACCTTGTCATCACAATTCTCCATTCCCTTGCCATCACAGTGCGCCATTCCAACTGTCATCGCAATAATCCATGAAACTTATTAGACCAATGCTCCATGTCCTTGTCATCACAATGCTCCGTGACTCCAGTCATCACAATGCTTCATGACCTTTGTCATCAAAATGGTCCATGCCTTCGTCATCAACAGTCTCTATGAATTTTTAACCACAATGCTCCATGAAGTTTTCATCACAATGCTCTTTGACCCATGTCATCACAATGCTCTATGCCTTTCTCAACACAATGCTCCATGACCCTTGTCATCACAATGCTCCATGGGCTTCTCAGCACAATGCTCCATGACCCTTGTCATCACAATGTGCCATGCGCTTGTCATCACAGTGCTCCACAATCTTGTCATCACAATGCTCCATAAATCTTGTCATCACAATGCTCCATGCACTTCTCATCAAAATGCTCTCTCACCACTGATATCACAATGTTACATCACTATTCATCACAATACTCCCTCACCCCTGTCATCACAATGTTCCATGACTCCTGTCATCACAGTGCTACATGCACTTATCATCACAATGTTCGATGACCCCTGACATCACAGTGCTCCATAACCCTTGTCATCAAAATGCTCCATGACCATTTTCATCAAAATGCTCCATGACCCCTGACATCACAATGTTCCATAACCACTGTCATCAAAATGTTCCATGACCCTTTTCATCAAATTGCTCCATGACCCTGTCATTACAATGCTCCCTGCCCTTCTCATCACAATGCACCACGCTCTTGTCATCAAAACGCTCCATGACCTTTGTCATCACATAGCTCCATGACCCTTGGCATCACAGTGCTCCATGCCATTGTCATCACAATGCTCCATGAACCCTCTCATCACATTGATCCATGCAATTGTCATCAAAAAGCTCCATGACACTTGTCATCACACTACTCGATGCCCTTTTCATCACAATGCTCCTGGCCCTTGTCATTACAGTCCTTTATGACCCATGTATCACTGTGTTCCGTGCCCTTGTTATCACAATGCTCAATGCCAACTCTCATCACAATAATCCATGAAACTTTTCAGACCAATGCTGCTGCCCTTGTCATCACAATGCTACATGACCCATGCCATCACAACCTTCCAAGGCCTTGTCATCACAAGGCTCCATGACCATTGTCATCACAATGCTCCAAGACCCCTGTAATCACAATGCTCCATGCCCTTGTCATCACAAAGCTCCATGATGCATGTCATCAGAATGCTCCATGGCATTCTCATCACAATGCTCCATGCCCTTGTCATTACAATCCTCCATGACCCATGTATCACTGTGTTCCGAGCCCTTGTCATCACAATGCTCCATGCCCACTCTCATCACAGTAATCCATGAAATATTTCAGACCAATGCTCCATGAACTTCTCATCACAATGCTCAATTACCCCTGTCATAACAATGCTCCATGACCCCTGTCATCACAATGCTCCACACCCCTTGTCATTACAGTGCTCCATGAGGCTTGTCATCACAATTATCCATGGTCTTCTCATCACAATGCTCCACGGTCTTGATATCACAATGGTCCATGCCCTGGTCATCACACTGCTCCATGTCCCTGTCATCACAATTCTCCACGTTCTTGGCATCACTATGCTCCATGACACTTCTCATCAAAGTGTTACATGCTTTGTCATCACAATTCTCAATGCACTTGTCATCGCAATGCTCCATGACCCCTGTCATAGCAAGCTCCATGTGCTTGTCATCACAATACTCCATGTCCTTGTCGTCACAATGCTCCATGACCTTTGTCATCACAATGCTCAATACACTGGTAATCAAAATGCTCCCTGACACTTGTCTGTATGCTCCTTGAACCCTGTCATGACAAGGCTCCATGTCTTTTTCATAGAATGATCCATGCCCTTTTCATCACAATGCTCCAAGACCCGTGTAATCACAATGCTCCATGCCCTTGTCATCACAAAGCTCCATGATGCCTGTCAGAATGCTCCATTGCCTTCTCATCACAATGCTCCATGCCCTTGTCATCACAATGCTCCAAGACCACTGTAATCACAATGCTCCATGCCCCTTTTCATCAGAATGCTCCATGAGACTTTTCATTACAAGACTCCATGGTCCTCTCATCACAATGCTCCAGGAACTTGCCATCACAGTGCTCCATTCCATTGTCATCACAATGCTCCATGACCCCTGTCATCAAAATACTCCATGAATATTTTCAGCCCAATGCTCCATGCCCTTGTCATCACAATGCTCCATTACCCCTGTCATAACAATGCTCCATGACCGCTTCCATCACCATGTTCCACGGCCTTGTCATAACAAGGCTCCATGACCCTTGTCATCACAATGCTCCAAGACCCCTGTAATCACCATGCTCCATGCACCTTTTCATCTCATTGCTCCATGAACCCTGTCATCACAATGCACCATGCCCATTATCATAATGCTTCATGCTATTGTCATCACAATGAAATCAAAATTCTCCATGACCTCTGTCATCATAATGCTCCGAACCCTTGTGATCACAAGGTTCCATATCACTTGCCATCACAAAGCCCCATGCCGCTGGTCATCACAATTATCCATGGACTTCTCATCACAATCCTCCATTACCTTTGTCATCACAATTCTCAATACACTTGTCATCACAATGCTCCCTGACACTCGTCATCAGTATGCTCCTTGAACCCTGTCATGACAAGTCTCCATGCCTTTTTCATCACAATGATCCATGCCCTTTTCATCACAATGCTCCATATCATTGTCATCACAATATTCCACAAGCTTGTCATCAGAATGCTCTGTGACCCTTGTCATCACAATGATCCATGCCCCTGTCATCATAATGCTCCATGACATCTGTCATCACAATGCTCCATGCCCCTTGTCATTACAGTGCTCCATGATGCTCGTCATCACAATTATCCATGGTCTTCTCATCACAGTGCTCCACGGTCTTGCCATCACAATGCTCCATGCCCTGATCATCACAATACTCCATGTCCCTTGTTATCACAATTTTCCACGTCCTTGTCATCACAATGCTCCATGACAGTTCTCATCACAATGTTACATGCTCTTGTCATCACAATTCTCCATGCACTTGTCATCGCAATGCCCATGACCCCTGTCATAGCAAGCTCCATGCCTTTGTCATCACAATGCTTCACGAACTTTTCGTCAAAATTCTCAATGCCCGTTGTCATCACAATGCTCCATGCCCTTGTCATCACAATGCTCCAAGCCCTTGTCATCACAATGCTCCATTACCTTTGTCATCACAATCCTCCATAACACTTGACATCACAATGCTCCATGCCATTGTCATCACAATGGGCCATGAAATATGCCATCACAATGCTCCCTGACACCTGTCTTCACAATATTCCATGACCTTGTCTTCCCAATGCTCCATGCCCTTGTCATCAAAATGTGCCATGCCCACTCTCAACACAATTATCCATGAAACTTATCAGACCTATGCTCCATGCCCCTGTCATCAAAATGTTCCATGTCATTTTCATCACAATGCTCCATGAACCCTATCATCACATTATTCCATGCCCTTGTCATCACAAAGCCCTATGATGCTTCTCATCACAATGCCCAATGCACTTCTCATCACAATGCTCCATGCCCTTGTCATTACAATCCACCGTGACCCATGTATCACAGTGTTCAGTGCCCTTGTCATCACAATGCTCCATGCCCACTCTCATGACAATAATCCATGAAAATTTTCAGACCAATGCTCCATGCCCTTCTCATCACAATGCTCCATTTCCCCTGTCATAAAAATGCTCCATGACCACTACCATCACAATGTTCCACAGCCTTTTCATCACAAGGCTCAATGACCCTTTTCATCACAATGCTCCAAGAACCCTGTAATCACAATGCTCCATGCCCTTGTCATCAGAAAGCTCCATGACGCATGTCATAAGAATGCTCCATGGCCTTCTCATTCATGATGCTCCATGCCCATGTCATCACAATGCTCCAAGACTCCTGTAATAACAATAATCCATGCCCATTTTCATCACAATGCTCCATGAACCCTGTCATCACAATGCACCATGCCCAACATCATAATGGTTCAGGCTATTGTCATCACAATGAAATCAAAATGATCAATGACCTGTGTCATCACAATGCTCCAAATCCTTGTGATCACAATGTTCCATAACACTTATCATCACAACGCCCCATGATACTTGTCATAACAATTATCCATGGTCTTCTCATCACAATGCTCCATGACCTTTGTCATCACAATTCTCAATATCCTTGTCATCACAATGCTCCCTGACACTTGTCTTCAGTATGCTCCTTGAACCCTGTCATGACAAGGCTCCATGCCTTTTTCATGACAATGATCCATGCCCTTTTCATCACAGAGCTCCAAGACCCCTGTAATCACAATGCTCCATGCCCTTGTCATCACAATGCTCCATGACCCCTTTCATCACAATACTCCATGAGCATTTTCAGCCCAATGCTCCATGACCTTCTCATCACAATGCTCCGTGACGCTTGTCATCACAGTGCTCAATGAACCTTGTCATCACAATGCTCCTTGCCTTTGTCAGCAAAATGCTACATAATCTTGTCATCACAATGCTCCATGCGCTTGTCTTCACATTCCTCCATGACCTTTGGGATCACATTGCTTCATGCCCTTGTCATCTCTCTCTTGCCTTTCTGGTTTTTACAGATATTCGGATGTCCCTTTTGACCGGTGGGAAGTGACAATTCTTTGTAGTGTGGATTTGCATTGTGCGCTTGCTTGATTGGCCAGAAAGGACGTATGCGTTTTCTCCTGAATATATTCAGGAGAAAAGGCATACGCACTTTTTGGCCTAGGGCATCACTGTCCAAGTTGTGATGCTTTTCCTGTGGTTTAAAGGTGATTCCCTTTTACCTCTTGAAATATGTTTTGTGCAATTCTGCCTCATTTTCAAGTCCCCTTCTTTACCTTCCCTCAACAGATTTTTGGAAGAGAGTAGTCCTTTATAACTCTGCAGGTTTGTGAATTTCTGTGCCCCTGAGCCCCAATTTTCAAATCCCATTTTTGTGAGCTGGCCGCATATCCACAATTTTGCTTCAGGACCTATAGTGGTTCCAGGGGTGGCTATATTGGTTCCCTGTGTGTGGCTGAGGCTTTGGTTAATTATTCTTTCTGACGGGAAATTAGAGTGACATGTGCCCGTCCAAATGCCTACATCTACTCTCTGATAGGTTCTCCCTCTTCCCTTTCATCCTCTGCACAATTAGCAAACAGTGCGAACCAGGAGGTTATAGGGGCTGACTCTCCTAAGTTGGAAGATTGATAGTAAAGCAGTTGGAATACCAAACTGGAACACAAGGAGAAGAAAAATTAGGAGAGTTTTAGAAACCTTTTGCCATGACAGGTTGTCCATTCTCTAGGTTTCCCATACATGTTATAACTGTAGTGATATTCCCTTCTACCTGGAGATTTGGGACCCATGGAATGGTTGCATGCATTACTACTTTAAGGGTCTGCATTTTCTCTCCCAATCTCACCAGTCCTCTCAGTCCCAAGTGTCCAGCATTATGTCTCATCCAGCTGTCTTTGCCGATAGGGTCATTCCAGGTTTCATCAGAACCTTTGAAGTAATTGTGTAAGAATTTCGCTGTTTTTTGTTTTTGTTTTTGAAATTCATGTTTATAATGGGGTTGAGCTGATTTTCACTTACTTGTTTATGCCGGTCTAGACAAAATTGATTCCCTTACGGAGACATATCAATACATAGGTTTTAAGATTCTTACTAGTCAGATATATACCTATGCGGGAAATAGGGGTATTGAGTCCCGTTCACTGAGGAAGGTGTAGGTCTTGTATATTCTGTATTTGGTTTATGGAATGGTACCTGTGTTAATATCAAACTCTGGTTTTATGCATCACCCCACCTCTCCTTTCTCCTGAAGCAGGCATAAGAGTTTTTTTTTTTTTTTTTCTTAATGTGAGACTCTGTTCTCTTTCCTAATTCAGTTCATGTGTTGTGATATTGACATTCCCTCTATAAGTGATATCTTATGAAAAGATTATTTTTCTGTGTGACTAAATTCCCTTAGAATCATCATACTTAAATCCACTCATTATGCTGCTACTGGCCTTATATACATTGATTTCACGTCTGAGTGATATTCCGTTGTACAAAATTACCACAAGTTCTTTATGCATTTCTGTTTTTCCTGGGATATTTTAGGTGTACCAAAGTTGAGCTTCTTGTATGCAGAGAAGCCCTAAACTTTGGGGTGCCTGTGTCTTATTGATATTTAGTCTTCCCAAGTTATATGCCCATGAGTTGAAGTCCCCTTTGCTCGGGGGCTTTGTATTTTAGATGTTTTAGGAAACAGCATACACTTCTTCAGAGTGGCTCTTGGATATTTATACCACACCCATCAGCATGACTTGGCTCCCTGTTTTCCATGGCCCCTCCTGCATTTCTGGTTTGTACACATTTTTTGGATGGCCTTTCTGAGCAGTGGAAATTGAGACTTCTTTGTTGTGCGGATATGCATTTCCCTCTTGCTTGGTTGGCCAAAAACTCTGTATGTTTTTTTTTTTTTTCTCCTGAAGATATTCACGAGAAAAACGCATACACCCTTTTGCCCAACTGCATCATTTTAGAAATTCTGCTGCTTTTCATATGCTTTAAATGTGAGTAGAATCAACCTTTTGAAATCTGTTTCCTGCAATTCTGCCTCTCATTCAGATCCTCTTCGTTGCCTTACCTGAATATATTTTTGGACGTTGGTTATCATTTATATCTTTGCAGGTCTTTGAATTTTCTGCTCCTGAGCTTCATTTTGCAACTCACTTTCTTTGTGTGCTGCATGCCAAACCATTGGATTGCTTCCGGCCCTATTCTGGTTCTGGGGAGGCAGGCTGAGCCTTTGGTTAATTTTTCTTCCTAATGGGAAATTAGAGTGGCATGTGCCTGTCAAAACTCCTACAGCTAACCTCTCATTGGTTCCCCCTCTTCCCATTTATCCTCTGCACAAATTGAAAACTGTGTAAAACAGGAGGTTAAAGGTGCTGATTCTCCAAGTGGGGAGATTGTTAGTAATGTGGCTGGAATGGCGAACCCCAGCACCAGGAGATCAAAAATGAGGTGCATTTTAGACACCTTTCCTGAGCACATGGTGTACAATCATCTCGGTTTCCCAGGCTTGTTTTCACTGTCAGAAGATTCCCTTGAACCTGTAGATTTGGGACCCATGGAATGGGTACCAGGCAGTATTACTTTAAAAGGTCTGCATTTTCTCACCAAGCCTCTCTAACATCTCTTAGCGTGCATAGCTTCCAGCCTTATATATCATCCTGCTGTGGGTCTACATGTGTTCAATCCATGTTACATCGTAGACCTTCAACAAAAGTTGTAAGAATTTTTGTCTGTCTCACTGTTTCTATAAATATTTTTAAATTTATTTTTATATTGGTTACAGCTGATTTTCAAAGCTCTGTTTTTTGCTCCTGTACATCCACTTGATTCATGTACTGTGAGACAACAATAAATTCCTTTTCAGATGCTTACCAGTCACATGTATTATTTTCCAGTGACTTGAGTGGGCTGAGTGCAGTTCTTTGAGGTACCGTGTAGGCCTTGTCAGTTATTCAATTTGGTACTTGGAATGGTATCTTTGCTAATTTCAACCTCCTGGATAATACCTCAGCATTCCCCACCTTCCCCATTTAGCAGCCTTATGTCTATTTTCTACATATTTGACTATGTTTCTGTTTTGTAATTTATTTCATGTGTAGCCATTTTTGATTCCACCTTTAAGTGACATCTTATGATATGTGTCTTTTTCTTTCTGACATATGTCACTTAGAATGATTGTATGTAACTCCTCCAGAGTTGTTCCAACTGGCCTTATTTCATTGATTTCTGGATGAGTAATATTCCACTCTACATAAGTACCCCATCTCTTTTATCCATTTTATCCTTCCAGGGACATTTAGGTTATATCCAAGTTGAGGCCCTTTTTAACAGAGAGGTGGTAAACGTTGGGCTGCCTATTTTCTGTCGATTTTTCTTTTCCCAAGGTATACGCCCATGAGTGCAAGTGCCCTATGCTCTGTAGCTCATTTTTTAGATGTTTTAGCAAACACAATACACTTCTCCAGAGTGGCCGTTGGCAAATTACATTTCCACTATCAGCCTCACAGGGTTCCCTTTTCTCCTCGCCCTGTCCTGCATTTCTGGTGTTTACACTTTATGTGGATGGCCCTTCTGACTGATGTGAAGTGATACATTTTGTAGTATTGATTTCCAGTGCCCACCTGTTTGGTTGGATAAAAAGTGTGTATGGCCTTTACTTGAATATATTCAGAAAAAATGCATACGCCCTTTTTGGCCAACTGCATCATTGGCGATGTTCAGACCCTTTTCTTGTGCTTTAATGGGGAGTCCTTTCTACCTGTTCAAATATGTTTCCTGCCACTCTCCCTTGTTTACAAGTCTTTTTCTGTGGCTTACCTGAAGACATTTTTCGATGATAGATATTTTCAACTCAGCAGTTTCATGAATTTTTGTGACCCTGAGTTCCATTATTCAACTTGTGTTTATGGAAACTGGAAACAAAACAGCGGGATTTCCTCTAGCCCTATTCTGTTTCCGTGGGCAATTCTAGCGTTTGATGAATTTGTCTTCCGGATTGGAAATTAGAGTGGCATGTGCCTGTCTGATCACCTAAGACTTCTCTCTAAATTTTTCTCATCCTTCCGCTTCATCCTCTAGACAAATTCCAAACAGTGTGCAACAGGATGTTGACGGTGCTGATATCCCCAAGTGAGGAGGTTGTTAGGAAAGATGCTGGAGGGGTGAACCCAAGCACCAGGCAATGAGGAGATGAGGTGCCTTTTCCAAAATCTTTCCGATCAAATGTTGTACCATCCTCTAGGTGTGACAGGCATGTTTTAGCTGTAGGAAGGGTCCCGTGCATGTAAGGAGAACACCAGGGATTTTTCCAAATCAGTGCCTCCCCGAACCCCAAACTGGGGAATTTTTAAGCTACGGCTACACGCATGTCCATTAAGGGCCTTGGGAAATAGGCAGAGCCCAAACTTTAGATGATTGAAATCTTCAGGGTCAGAAGCGCTCACCATTGCCTTGCTTAGGTTACATATTATCTGTCATTGATAGATGATGTCAATAAAAATATCGATTCTTTTTCAGATTATTTCCCCTTATAGGTTATTGCAAAATATTCAGTGTAGTTCCCTGTGCTATACAGTAGTTCCTTGTTGATGATCTATTTTATACATAGCAGTGTGTATGTGTTAATCCCAAACTGTTAATTTATCCCTTCTCCTACCTTTCCCCTTTGGTAATAATAAATTATAAGATTTTATACTTCTCAGAAATGGGGGAGCTGAAGAGAGGTATCATTTTCAATGGAAAAGCATTGAAAACACGATTGAAGCTTCAGCCAAGAGTATTCGATGTACATCCATGGAAATAAATCACTTCATTTCTCTAATGTTGACCTGACAAATAAGTCAAACGTCTTCACTGAACTTGCTTATAGGAAAGTGATGGAAATATCAAATGTAAGTCTTAGAAACATCTTATTTTACCTGAGTGTTATACACTGCTCTATGTTAACTACAGTTTGGCTCACACATCTGTTCATTGAAGTTACAATGTTCTCAATTTCTGTTACTGATCCTCCAGAGTGGACCCCAACAGGAGTCCCCGTGCCCCGTGTCATTGGAGCCAACAGATTAAGACTGAGTTTGGTTCAGAAGCAAAGGAAACATTATTTTGAAAACAGAAAGGAGAGGTGAGAGCATGCACTCCCCCACGGGCTGTGGGCTGGGCTGCTGTGTAGGGATCCCGGCAGCGTCAGTGGGAGGGAGGGGGTGGAGCTCACGAGGGCTGGGTTGGCTGCAGCTCAGGCTCTATGCTGCGGAGTCTGCATGGGACCCCGCTAGCAGAGGTGTTGACCCAGCCATTCTGCACTAGGAAATCGGGTCTGAAGTGCCGGGTGTGGGACCTCTGCATGCGGAAACCTAGGAACACGTGAAATTAGACAAAGCACAAAGGAAAAACAGGTTAGACTTTATTTTATTGCCCAGATTCTCTTTTTATCTCCCAGGAGTTTTTAATGAACGTTGCCGGAGATGAACACCTCCTCTGCTTTTTGTTCCGTTCCTCATTCTTGGGGTGTTGAGGGTGCAGACCCCTCTTTTGTAACTGATTCATGCTGTGGTGGGAGCTCTGATACATGGGGGGCGGGGCAAAACTTCTCCCCAGCAGCCTCCAGGTGAGGTTGATTGTCCCAAGGCCTCCTGCCTCACTTCTCGTCCACCTGAGCACCAGCATTGGAAGTGTTATAGATTCTAATGACCTTTAAGGGTCCAGGAAAGAGATGCACAGAGATGCTGTGGTGGCAGGTTTCACCACACCCCACATTTGTTCGGCGACCTTAGGCTGACGGTTTTTGCCAGCCTAGATGCTCTGACCAGTAGTCTGTGCTTTCTTTAATTAGGTCCCTGAATTACTGTACAAACAGCACCATGTGTCAGAGCCCTGCCCGCACAACTCCCAGACAGTCAAGGGTCAGTGGTGATCCAGGACCATGACGTCCACTGAGTCAACGGCCTTTAGAAGTAGCCAGCAGTCCAGCCGGTCATATTGACCACCATCACCGCGGTGTCTGTAGGGCTTTCTATGGTGAAAGCATGATATACTTTCCCCCTCCAAGCTTATTAGCTCCCCTCTGGGTGCAGTATGTCCTGCAAGGAGTAGTCTGCTCTTTCGGGGCACAGTCTTGTTGTTTTCTGAGAGAAAATCCAGGTCAAGTGATGGTCACACAAGTCATCTTGGGTGCCCTTTGCCCCCGTTTGTCTCTCTAGAGGTTGGAGTTGGAGGGCCACCTCACTCTAGGTCAGTGTGTCCACAGAGCAACCCCTGTAACTTCAGGGCATGATGTGTGGTTAGGATCACCACGTGGGGTCCTTTTCCCTTAGGAGGGAGCTGGCCTTGCGGGCTGCTGATTTCCAGCTTTTTAGATACCCCAGTATCCTGGCCTGATGAGTCGGTGGGCAAAGCCCTTGGTGACCATAGTTTATCATACCTGAAGGGCATTCTTGTGTTGTTCCATTTCAAGTGGTCCCAGTTTTTGCACTAAGGCTCCAAGGGCGATTAACCTTTGACCGGGTATGTAAAGGTCAAAGGGTTTAGCTAAATTAGGTTGTTCCTGGGCAAGGGTCTGAATTGACTGCTCTTTCCATTCTTGAAAGGCTGCTTCTGGATTCTATTCAAAAGGATCTTCATCTTTTCGTGTCAGTGTTTCATGTAGAGGCCCAGCTATTAGAGTGTAGTTAGGGATCCAGATGCAGAAAACCTTGGCCTCCCAAGGAACCCCTAAGCTGTCTTCTAGTTTTAGAAGAGGTAAGGCTGCAAATGGCTTCTTCCCTATCCTGGGATGCGTTTCTCCGAATATCTGTGAGAATGAAGCCCAGGCATGTCACCTTAGCCTGGGATATTAGAGCCTTTTTCTTGGACACCTTCTATCCTTTCTTGGCTAGGTAGTTCAGAGGCGTCTTTAGTAGGCCTGGCGATCAGAATGTCCTCTGTATATTGAAGGAGGGTTCCCTTTTACAGAGGTAGAACTTTTAGGTCTTTAGAGGACATTTCCCCAATGATGGTGTGGGGATTTTTGAACCATTGGGGCAGGACGGCCCAGCATTATTGCTTTTGTTGCATGTTGTGTCCTGCCACTCACAAGCCAAAAATTCTTGTGACTCTGAGATGAATGGAATACAGAAGAAGGCATCATTGAAGTCTAATACAGAATGCCATGGCCTGGTGGATGGTAGAATGACCAGCAGGGTGTAGGAAATAGGAGCTACTGGATGTATATCCTCGGTGGCTTCACTGACTGTCCTGATATCCTTTACCAGGTTTCCAGCAGCCCATGGGGCTCTCGTGGTCAGGCCAATCCCAGGATATGGAGCTCACCTGTGCTGCACCCCCCACCCCGCAGCCCACGGGACTCTCTTGGTCAAGTCCCTCCCAGGGTATGGAGCTCACCTGTGCAGCTACCCAGCAGCCCATGGGGCTCTCATAGTCAGGCCCTTCCCAGGATACGGAGGTCCTCTGGCCAGGTACCCGAGCACGGCTGGACACACAGGAACTGTGCACATAGCCCACCTTGCAGAGATCCCACAGCTCACCTGTCGCTCAGAGCTGACACAGAACACCTCAGAGCAGGACTTGAACTAACAAACAGCAGCCCTGACAGGTCTGTGACCCTGGCTATCACTTTGTGCCGCCTCTCTCGGCCTGGTCTTCCAGACACTTCCACTGCAGCCAGGGCACCAGGCCTCTGTCTCCACCCACCATCACTCCTCTCCCTGACTCCTGGGTTCCTCTCATTAGTATAGGGTTTTCTTGAAGTTGTTTTCCACTCATGGACCAGATAAAATGATGAGAAAAAACCCGCAGCTGAAGCCCTTGTCTATCCTGACTCTCAAGAGCCCACACATGTTCCTTGTCCATGGCCCGTTTAGCAAGGTTCATTTTCTGCAACTGTGAGCCCCTGAGGGGTGAGTATTGGCTGATTTGGGCAGCCTGACACTGCCTGCCAGCCCTCCCCAGGTGTGCCTTGGTGGAGGTCAATATAAACACCTCTCCAGTCAGCAAGAGCCCCTGTAGCTGTGCCTGACGCCATATTCTCTGCCCTGTCAGCAGTGTCGGGGCTGGGGTGGTGGGAGGGAGTGAGGGGCCGTGGCTTTGTTTGTGGCCCAGTGTGAGTGGAACTCTGCTGTACTTTCTGCAGAGGTTGCCAGGCTGCCACCTGGTAAAGAAGAGGATGTGTCACCCATACCTGCCGCTGGAATTTATCCCCAGGCAGAGGTGAGGAAGTAAAAAAGCAGTGGGGGCTGTGGCAGGAGGGGTATCTCAGGTAGGGAAATGGAAAGCTTCCAGAAGAGCATCTGGGTCCAGGACCATCCTGGCTGGCCTGCAGGCACCAAGTCGACCTTCGTGCTGTCGCTGGTGTGTCTCCACAGCCCTTCCTCTAGGCTTGAAAGTTCTTGTACATATTCAGGTGTTTTACCTGGAAAGGGTGGGAAGAGTTCAGCTGCAGCAGGACTGGGGCTCAGCTCACATTTACTCACTGACGACTCGACACAGTCCCCCATCTTTGCAATGAGGATGCTCCTTGTGGGGCGGGGAGCGCTGCTCACTGCATGGGAGACGATTTCCCACCTCTGACCAACTTAAGAATTTTTTACCACTGGAGCAAGTGCCCTGATACGATTTTCCTCTGTATAACTGGTGGGTTCTGTTTTTTTTTTTTCTTTCTTTTAGGTTCAAGGTAGGTTTATTTATTACTCTTTTTTTTTTAATTTGGAGGTATAAACATGGAAATAATGCATTAATATAAAGACGTCTATGTGAAGGGAAAAACTTTTTTTGTTTTATTTTATTAAATGTTAGTTATTTATTTTTATTTTTTTTAAAAAAATATTTATTTCTTTTATACAGCAGGTTCTTACTGGATATCTATTTTATACCTATGTGTGCACATGTGAATCCCAGTCTCCCAATTCATCCCACCACCACCCTCACATGTCATTCTCCCCTTGGTGTCCATATGTTTGTTCTCTACATCTGTGTCTCTATCTCTGCCCTGCAAACCGGTTCATCTTTACCATTTTTCTAGGTTCCACATATATGCATTAACATACAATATTTGTTTTTCTCTTTCTGACTTACTTCACTCTGTATGACAGTCTCTAGATCCATCAAGGTCTCTACAAATGACCCAATTTCATTCCGATGTATGGCTGAGTAATATTCCATTGTATATATGTACCACATCTTTATCTATTCATCTGTCTGTGGGCACCTAGGTTGCTTTAATTACCTGGCTATTGTAAATAGTGCTGCAATGAACATTGTGGTGAATGTGTCTTTTTGATTTATGGTTTTCTCTGGGTATATGCCCAGTAGTGGGATTGCTGGATTATATGGTAATTCTATTTTTAGTTTTTTAAGGAACCTTCATACTGTTCTCCATAGAGACTATATCGATTTACATTCCCAGCAATAGTGGAAGAAGGTTCCTTTTCTCCACACCCTCTCCAGCATTTGTTGTTTGTAGATTTTCTGATGATGCCCATTCTAACAGGTGTGACGTGATACCTCATTGTAGTTTCGATTTCCATTTCTCTAATAATTAGTGATGTTGAGCAGATTTTCATGTGCGTACTGGCCATCTCTATGTCTTCTTGGAAGAAATGTCTATTTAGATCTTCTTCCATTTTTGTATTGGGTTGTTTGTTTTATTAATATTGAGCTGCATGAGCTGTTTATATATATTGGAGATTAATCATTTGTCCATTGATTAATTGGCAAATATGTTCTGCCATTCTGAGTGTTGTCTTTTCGTCTTGTTTGTAGTTTCCTTTGCTTTGCAAAAGCTTTTACGTTTCATTAGGTCCCATCTGTTTAGTTTTCTTTTTTATTTCATTACTATAGGAGGTGGATCAAAAAAGATCTTGCTGTGATTTACATCAGAGTATCCTTCGTAAGTTTTCCTCTCAGAGTTTTATACTGTCCTGTCTTACATTAAGGTATCTAATCCATTTTGAATATATTTTTATGTATGGTATTGGGGAGTGTTCTAATTTCATTCTTTTACATGTAGCTGTCCATATTTCCCAGCACCAATGATTGAAGAGACTGTCTTATCTCCATTGTATAGTCTTGCCTCCTTTGTCATAGATTAGTTGACCATAGGTGTGTAGGTTTATCACTGGGCTTTCTTTTTTTTTTTTTTTTCCTTTTACACGTTTATTGGAGTATAGTTGTTTTACAATGGAGTGTTAGTTTCTACTGTATAACAAAGTGAATCAGCTATACATATACTAATATCACCAGATACCCTCCCTCTTGCATCTCCCACCCACACTCCATATCCCACCCCTTTATGTGGTCACAAAGCACCGAGCTGATCTCCCTGTTCTATGTGGCTGATTCTCAGTAGCTTTCAGTGTTACATTTGGTAATGTATTTATGTCCATGCCACTCTGTCACTTCGTGTCATCTTACCCATCCCCCTTCCGGTGTCCTCAAGTCCTTTTTCTACGTCTGTGTCCTGAATCCTGTCCTGCCACTAGGTTCTTCAAAATCTTTTTTTTTTTTCTTCATTAGATTCCGTATATCTCTGTTAACATACAGTATTTGTTTTTCCCTTTCTGACTTATTTCACTGTGTAGGACAGATTCTAAGTCCATCCACCTCAGTACAAATAACTCAGTTTTGCTTCTTTTTATGGCTGAGTAATATTCCATTGTATATATGTGCCAGATCTTCTTTATCCATTCATCTGTCGATGGACACTTAGGTTGCTTTCATGTCCTGGCTATTGTAAATAGAGCTGCAATGAACATTTTGTACATAACTCTTTTTGAATTATGGTTTTCACAAGGCAAATGCCCAGTAGTTGGATTGTTGTGTCGTATGGTACCTCTATTTTTAGTTATTTAGAGGAACCTCCGTACTGTTCTCCCTAGTGCCCATATCACTTTACATTCCCACCCACAGTGCAAGTGTGTTCCCTTTTCTCCAATAAAGGCCTCTCCAGCATTTATTGTTTTGTAGATTTTTTTGATGATTGCCACTCTGACTGCTGTGTGGTGATACCTCACGGTAGTTTTGATTTGCATTTCTTTAATGATTAGTGATGTTCAGCATCCTTTCATGTGTTTCTTGGTAATCTGTATATCTTCTTTGGAGAAATGTCTATTTAGGTCTTCTGCCCGTTTTTGGATTGGGTTGTTTGTTTTGGTGATATTGAGCTACATGAGGTGCTTGTAAAGTTTGGAGATTAATCCTTTGTCAATTGCTTCATTTGAAAATATATTCTCCCATTCTGAGGGTTGTTTTGCATCTTGTGTATGTTTTCCTGAACTGTGTAAAAGCTTTTAAGTTTCTTTACGTCCCATTTGTTGATTTCTGTTTTTATTTCCATTTTTCTAGGAGGTGAGTCAAAAAGGATCTTGCTGTGATTTATGTCATAGAGTGTTCTGCCTATGGTTTCCTCTAAGTGTTTTATAGTGTCTGGTCTTATATTTAGATCTCTAATCCATTTAGAGTTTATTTTTGTGTATGGTGTTATGGAGTGTTCTAATTTCATTCTTTTATGTGTAGGGGTCCAGTTTTCCCAGCACCAATTACTGAAGAGACAATCATTTCTCCATTGTATACCCTTAGATCTTTTGTCATAGATGAGATAGCCATAGGTATGTAGGTTTATCTCTGTGCTTTCTGTCCTGTTCCATTGATCTGTGTTTATGCCAATCTACATACACTTGATTCCATTATGGAGACATATAAATACATAGGTTTGAAGATTATTACCAGTCAGATATATTCCTCTTCAGTGAATAGGGTGTTTTGTGTCCAGTTCATTGAGAAAGGAGTAGGTCTTGTCTATTACATATTTGGTATATGGAATGGTATCTGTGCTAATTTCAAACTCTGGTTTTACACATCACCCCACGTCACCTTTCCCCTTAAGGAGGCATAAGTGTGTTTTCTAAATGTGTAACTCTGTTCTCTTTTGAAATTCAGTTCATGTGTAGCCATGTTTACATTCCCTCTATAAGTGATATATTACAATAAGTTTCTTTTTCTTTGTGGCTCATTTCACTTAGCATCATCGTACCTAAAGCCACTCATTATGCTGCTATTGGCCTTATGACATTGATTTTATGTCTGAGTGACATTCCATTGTATATAAGTACCACAACATCTATATCCATTTTTTTTCCTTTCCTGGGATATTTAAAGTGTACCGAAGTCGAGGTTCTTGTAAACAGAGCAGCCCTAAACTTTGGCCTGGCTCTGTGTTTTGGATTTTTAGTTTTCCCAAAATACACGCCCATGAGTGGAAGTGTGCTATGCTCTGTAGCTCTGTTTTAGAAAACAACATACAGTTCTGCAGAGAGGCTGTTGGCAATTTACATCCTGTCCATCGGTGTAACCAGGCTCCCTTTTCTCCATGGCCTGTCCTGCATTTGTGGTTTTTACACTATTTGTGGATGGCCCTTTTGACTGGAGGTAAGGGACACTTCTATGTAGTGTGGATTTTCAATGCCTGATGGCTTGCTTGGCCAAAAAGGGCGTATGCATCTTTTCCCAAATATATTCAAGAAAATACACATACTCCCTTTTCGGCCAAGGTCAACATTGTTGAAGTTCTGTCGCTTTTCATGTGCTTTAAAGATGACTCCAATGTAACTCTTGAAATCTGTTTCCTTCTATTCTGCCTTGCATTCAAATCCTCTTCACTGCCTTACCTCAATATATTTCTGGATGATAGTTGTCCTTTATAACTCTGCAAGTTTGTGAATTGCTGTGCCCCTGATTTCCATTTTTCAAATCGCCTATTTGTGAGCTGGCTGCAATACCGCAGGATGGCTTTAGGCCCTAGTCTGGTTCTGGGGCTTCAGGCTGAGCCTTTGTTTAATGCTTCTTCCTGATGGGAAAGTAGAGTGATATGTGCCCATCCAAACACCTACATCTAATCTCTCATTTGTTTCCCCTCTTCCTGTTCATCCTCTGCACAATTTTTAAACTGTGCATAACAGGAGGGTAAAGGCGCTGACACTCCAAGTGGGGAGATTTTTAGTAATGCAGATGGAATGGTGAAGCCGAGCACGACGAAAGGAAAAATGAGTTACCTTTTAGAAAACTTTCCCAATTACACAGTGTACCATCCACTAGGTTTCCATGCATGTTTTAACAGTAGGAAGATTCCCTTAAACCTGGAGAGTTGGGACCACTAGAATGGGTAGCACACAGTATTGCTCTAAGTGGTGTTCATTTGCTCACACAACCTCAGCAATCTTGTCAGCCCCAAGTGTCCAGTCTTATCTCTCATCCATCTGTGGGTGTAAAGGTGGTCAATCCAGGTTGGATCACAGGCCCTGAAAATAATTTTTAAGATTTCTCTCTGTTTCGCTGTTTTTGCATTTTGCTTTTGAAACTTATTTTTATAAGGGGGTTTAGATGAATTTCAGTGCTGTGTTCATGCCATTATACACTCATATGATTCCTTTATGGAGACATGAGAATACATATGATTTATAATTCTTAGAGTTGGTGGGAATGTGAATTGGTACAGCCACTATGGAGAACAGTATGGAGGTTCCTTAAAAAACTAAAAATAGAACTACCATATGACACAGCAATCCCACTACTAGGCATATACCCTGAGAAAACCATAATTCCAAAAGAGACATGTAACAAAATGTTCATTGCAGCTCTATTCACAATAGCCCGGAGCTGGAAACAACCTAAGTGTCCATCATTGGATGAATGGATAAAGAAGATGGGGCACATATATACAATGGAATATTACTCAGCCATAAAAAGAAACGAAACTGAGCTATTTGTAATGAGGTGGATAGACCGAGAGTCTGTCATACAGAGTGAAGTAAGTCAGAATGAGAAAGACAAATACCGTATGCTAACATAAATGTACGGAATTTAAAAAAAAAAATGTCATGAAGAACCTAGGGGTAAAACGGGAATAAAGACACAGCCCTACTTGAGAATGGACTTGTGGATATGGGGAGGGGGAAGGGTAACCTGTGACAAAGTGAAAGAGAGGCATGGACATATATACACTACCAAACGTAAGGTAGATAGATAATGGGAAGCAGCAGCAGAGCACAGGGAGATCAGCTCTGTGCTTTGTGACTGCATGGAGGGGTGGGATGGGGAGGGTGGGAGGGAGGGAGATGTATGAGGGAAGGGATGTGGGAACAGATGTATATGTATGACTGATTCACTTTGTTATAAAGCAGAGACTAATAAAAAAAAAGAAAAGTAGTTAGTACAAATTCAAAAAACTAAAAAAAAATAAAATAAAATACTTAGAGTCAGATATATTCCTCTGCAATGAATAGGGGGTGTTGAGTCCAGTTCATTGTGCCGGGAGTAGGTACAGTCTATTACATACTTACTTTATGTAACGGTATCTGTGCTAATTTAAAACTGTGGTTTTATGCATCACCCCACCTGGCCTTTCCCCTTAAGCAGGCAGAAGATTGTTTTCTAAATGTGTGACTCTGTTGTGTTTGTAATTCAGTTCATGTGTAGCCATGTGTACATTCACCCTATGAGTGATATGTTATGATAAGATTCGTTATTCTGTTATCTTTGCTATCTCAGTTCATGTATAGCCATGTTTACAGGAACTTCAAAAGTGATATCTTATGATAAGTTTCTTTTTCAGGGTGACTTATTTCACTTAGAATCACCGTACCAGAATCCACTCATTTTGCTGCTACTGGTCTTATGACATTGATTTCATGGATGAGGGATATTCCATCGTACGTAAGTACCACAATTTCTTGAACCATGTTTTTCTTTCCTGGGACACTTAAGGTGTACCCAAGTTGAGGTTCTTGTAAGCAGTGCAGCCTGAAATTTTGGGGTGGATCTGTCTTACTGATTTTTAGTTTTACAAAGGTATATTCCCTAGACTGGAACTGCCCTTGGCTCAGTAGCGCTGTTGTTTATTTGTTTTAGGTAACACAATGAACTCCTCCAGAGAGTCAGTTGGCAATTTACATCCTGGCCATTAGCCTAACAAGGTTCCCTGTTCTCCAGGGCATGTCTTGCTTTTCTAGTTTTTACACATTTTTCGGATGTCCATTTGGACCAGTGGGAAGTGATCGTTCTTGTAGTGCAGATTGGCACTGCCTGCTTGCTTGCTTGGCCAAAAAGTGTGTAGGCATTATTTCTTGAATATATTCAGGAGAAAACGCATACGCCCTTTTGGCCAAGTGCATCATTGTCGAAGTTGTGCCCCTCTTCCTGTGCTTTAAAGGTGATTCCAATGTACCTCTTGAAATCTGTTTCCTGCTATTCTGCCTCGAATTCAAGTCCGCCTCGTTGCCTTCCCTCAAAAGATTTTTGGACGATAGTTGTCCTTTACTACTCTGCAGTTTGTGAATTGCTGTGCCCCTGAACTCCATTTTTCAACTCGTTTTTTGTGAGCAGAACATAAGTCCAAAATTTTTGTTCAGGAACTGTACTGGTTCCCGGTGGGTGGCTCAGACTTTGGTTAATTCTTCATCCTGCCGGGAAATTAGAGTGACATGTGCCTGTCCAAATGCCTAACAGCTACTCTGTCATTGCTTCTCGCTCTTCCCTTCCATCCTCTGACAAATTGGCAACCTGTGCGTACCAGGAGGTTAAAAGGGCTGTCTCTCCAAGTTGGGAGATTGATAGTAAAGCATTTGGAAAGTCAAACAGGAGCACCAAGAGAGGGACTATTCGTTGAGTTTTAGAAACATTTCGTTTTCACAGTGTGTCCATTCTCTAGGTTTCCCGTACATGTTATAGCTATAGTAATATTCCCTTCAACCTGGAGAGTTGGGACCCATGGAATGGGGGCCATGCATTATTGCTTTAAAGGATCTGCATTAGCTCACCCAATCTCACCAATACTCTGAGTCCCAAGTGTCCAGCCTTATGCCACATCCAGCTGTCATTGTAGATAGGGTCATTCCAGGTTTCATCAGAGACCCTGAAGGAATTGTAAAGAATTTCCCTGTTTTTTTTGTTTTCTTTTTGAAATTCCTTTTTTTAGTGGGTTTGAGCTGATTCTCCCTGCCCTGTTTATTCCATTATAGACACACTTGATTCCCTTACGGAGACATATCAATACATATATTTTTAGTTTCTTACTACTCAGATCTATTCCTCTGCGGGAAATATGGGGTTTTCAGTCCCTTTCACTGAGGAAGGTGTAGGTCTTGTGTATTCCATAGTTGGTTTTTGGAACGGTACATGTGCTTATATCAAACTCTGGTTTTATGCATCACCCCACCTCTCCTTCCCCCTTAAGCAGGCATAAGAGTGTTTTCTAAATGTGAGACTCTGTTCTCTTTCCTAACTCAGTTCATGAGTAGCCATGTTTACAGGATCTTCATAAGTGATATCTTATGATAAGTTTCTTTTTCTGTGTGACTTATTTCACTTAGAATCATCGTACCTGAATCCACTCACTTTGCTGCTACTGGTCTTATGACATGGATTTCATAGCTGAGGGATATTCCATCGTACATAAGTACCACAGTTTTTTGAACCATTTTTATATTTCCTGGGATATTTAAGTTGTACACAAGTTGAGGTTCTTGTAAGCAGTGCAGCCCTAAATTTGGGGGTGGCTCTGTCTTATTGATTTTCAGTTTTCCCAAGGTATATTCCCTAGACTGGAAGTGCCCTTGGCTCTGTAGCTCTGTTGTTTACTTGTTTTAGGGAACGCAATGCACTCCTCCAGTGAGGCAGTTGGCAATTTACATCCCGTCCATCAGCATAACAAGGCTCCCTGTTCTCTAGGGCCTGTCTTGCCTTTCTGGTTTTTACACATTTTGTGGATGTCCCTTTTGACCGGTGGGAAGTGATACTTCTTTGTAGTGCAGATTTGCATTGCCCGCTTGCTTGCTTGGCCAAAAAGGGCGTATGCGTTTTCTCCAGAATATATTCAGGAGAAAACGCATACGCCCTTTTTGGCCAAGTGCGTCATTATCGAAGTTGTGCCCCTCTTGCTGTGCTTTAAAGGCGATTCCAACATACCTCTTGAAATATGTTTCCTGCTATTCTGCCTCGCTTTCAAGTCTGCTTCGTTGCCTTCCCTCAACAGATTTTTGGACGATAGTTGTCCTTTATTACTCTGCCAGTTTGTGAATTGCTCTGCCCCTGAGCTCCATTTTTCAACTCGTTTTTTTGTGAGCTGTACGCAAGTCCAAAATTTTGGTTCTGGACCTATACTGGTTCCCGGTGGGTGGCTGAGACTCTGGTTAATTCTTCTTCTTGCCGGGAAATTAGAGTGACATGTGCCCGTCCAAATGCCTAACAGCTACTCTCTCATTGGTTCTCCCTCTTCCCTTCCATCCTCTGCCAAATTGGCAACCTGTGCGAACCAGGAGGTTAAAGGGGTTGTCTCTCCAAGTTGGGAGATTGATAGTAAAGCAGTTGGAAAGTCAAACCGGAGGCAAAACCGTGGAGCATTGTGATGAGAAGACCTTGGGTAATTGTGATGTCGAGCATCATGGAGCACTGTAAGGACAAGTGGCATGAAGCATTGTGATGACAGGTGTCATGTAGCATTGTGATGACAAGGACGTGGAGAATTGTGATGACAAGTGACATGGAACATTGTGATAACCAGGGCATGGAGCAATGTGATGACAGGGGTCATGGAGCATTATTATGACAAGGGCCATGGTGCATTCTGACAAAATATATCAATTATGAAGGGAATGTAAACATGGCTACAGATAAACTGAATTAGGGAAGAGAACAGATTCTCAGATTTAGAAAACACTCTTATGCTTACTTAAGGGGAAAGAGAGGTGGGGAGATGCACAAAACAAAAGTTTGATATTAGCACAGAAACCGTTCCATAATCCAAAAAGAGAAGAGACAAACGCTACTCCTTCCTCCGTGAACGGAACTCAACATCCCTATTTCCCGGAGAGAAATATATCTGACTAGTAAGAATTTTAAAACCTATGTATTGATTTGTCTCCTTAAGGGAACCAAGTGTATCTAGAACGACATAAACATGGCAGTGAGAATCAGCTCAAACCCACTAAAAAATGAATTTTAAAACAAAACATAAAAAGAGTAAAATTCTTACACAATTCCTTCAGGGGTTCTGATGAAACCTTGGAATGACCCTATCTACAATGACAGCTGGATGTGGCATAAGGCTGGTCACATGGGGCTGAGAGGAATGGTGAGATTGGTTGAAAAAATACAGAACATTTAAAGAAATAATGCCTGTCACCCATTCCATGGTTCCCAACTCTCCAGGTAGAAAGGAATATCACTACAGATATAACATGTATGGGAATGTAGAGAATGGAAACACTCTGATGGTGAAAGGTTTCTAAAGCTCTACTACTTTTTTCTCTCCTTGTGCTCCAGTTTGACATTCCAACTGCTTTACTATCAATCTCCTAACTTGGAGAGCCAGCCCCTATAACCTCCTGATTCACACAGTGGGCACATTGTGCAGAGGATATAAGGGAAGAGAGAGAACTAATGAGAGAGTAGCTGTAGGTATTTGGACAGCCACATGTCACTCTAATTTCCCGGCAAGAAGAAGAATTAACCAAAGTCTCAGCCACCCACCGGAAACCAGTATAGGTCCTGAACCAAAATTTTGGACTTGCGGTTAGCTCACAAAAAACGAGTTGATAAATGGAGCTCAGGGGCACAGGAATACACAAACTGGCAGAGTAATAAAGGACAACTATCGTCCAAAAATCTGTTGAGGGAAGGCAACGAGGCGGACTTGAAAGTGAGGCAGAATAGCAGGAATCAGATTTCAAGAGGTACGTTGGAGTCGTCTTTGAAGCACAGGAAGTGGGGCACAACTTCGACAATGATGTGCTTGGCCAAAAAGTGCGTATGGGTTTTATACTGAATATATTCAGGAGAAAATGCATACACCCTCTTTGGCCAAGTAAGCAAGCGTGCAATGCAAATCTGCACTACAAGGAAGTATCAATTCCCACCAGTCAAAAGGGACATCCACAAAATGTGTAAAAACCAGAAAGGCAAGACATGCCCTGGAGAACACGAGCATTTTTATGCTGATGGGCAGGATGTAAATTGCCAACAGCCTCTCTGGAGGAGTGCATTGCATTCCCTAAAAGAAGTAAACAACAGAGCTACAGAGCCAAGGGCACTTCCAGTCTAGGGAACATACCTTGGGAAAACTGAATATCAATAAGACAGAGCCACCCCAAAATATAGGGCTACACTGCTTACAAGAACCTCAACTTCGGTACACCTGAATTATCCCAGGAAATATAAAAATGGTTCAAAAATGTGTGGTACTTATGTACGATGGAATATCCCTCAGCCATGAAATCAATGTCATAAGACGAGTAGCAGCAAAATGAGTGGATTCAGGTACAGTGATTCTAAGTGAAATAAGTCACACAAAAAAAGAAACTTATCATAACATAACAGAAATGAAGATGATGTAAACATGGATACAGTTAAACTTAGTTAGGAAAGAGAACAGTGTCTCACATTTAGAAAACACTCTTATGGCTGCTTAAGGGGGAAGGAGAGGTGCGATGATGCATAAAACCAGAGTTTGATATAAGCACATGTAGCCTTCCAAAAACCAACTATGGAATAGACAAGACCTACACCATCCTCAGTGGAAGGGACTCAAAACCCCATATTTCCCGCAGAGGAATATATCTGACTAGTAAGGATCTTAAAACCTATGTACTGATATGTCTGCATAAGGGAATCAAGTGTGTCCAGACTGGCATAAACATGGCAGTGAGAATCAGCTCAAACCCACTATAAAAAGGAATTTCAAAAAGAAAACAAAAAAGCAGGGAAATTCTTTACAAATCCTTCAGGGTCTCTGATGAAACCTGGAATGACCCTGTCTACAATGACAGCTGAATGTGGCATAAGGCTGGACACTTGGGACTGAGAGGATTAGTGAGATTGGGTGAGCAAATGCAGACGCTTTAAAGCAATAATGCATGGCACCGATTCCATGGGTCCCAACTCTCCAGGTTGAAGGGAATATTACTACAGCTATAACGTGTACGCGAAACCTAGAGAAATGACACACTGTGAATATGAAAGGTTTCTAAAACTCAGCGAATACTCCCTGCCCTGGTGGCTCCGGTTTGACTTTCCAACTGCTTTACTATCAATCTCCCCACTTGGAGAGACAGCCCCTTTAACCTCCTGGTTCACACATGTTGCCAATTTGGCAGAGGATGAAAGGGTAGCGGGAGAACCAATGAGAGAGAAGCATTTGGACGGGCACATGTTACTCTAATTTCCAGGCAGGAAGAAGAATTAACCACAGTCTCAGCCACCCACCGGGACCCAGTAGAGGTCCTGAACCAAAATTTTGGACTTGCGTTCATCTCTCAAAATAACGAGTTGAAAAATGGAGCTCAGAGACTCAGCAATTCACAGACTGGCAGAGTAATAAAGGACAACTATCGTCCAAAAATCTGTTGAGGGAAGGCAACGAGGCGGACTTGAAAGCGAGGCAGAATGGCAGGCAACAGATTTCAAGAGGTACGTTGGAATTGCCATTAAAGCACAGGAAGAGGGGCACAATTTCAACATTGATGCACTTTTCCAAAAAGGGTGTATGCGTTTTCTCCTGAATATATTCAGGAGAAAATGCTTATGCCCTTTTTGGCCAAGCAAGCAAGCGGGCAATGCAAATCTTCACTACAAAGGAGTATCGCTTCCCACAGGTCAAAAGGTAAAACCACAAAATGTGTAAAAAGCAGAATGGCACGACAGGCCTTGGAGAACAGGGAGCCTTGTTATGTTGATGGGCGGGATGTATATTGCCAACTGCCTCTCTGGAGGAGTGCATTGTGTTCCCTAAAAGAAGTAAACAACAGACCTACAGAGCCAAGGGCACTTCCAGTCTAGGGAATATACCTTGGGAAAACTGAAAATCAATAAGACAGAGCTACCCCAAAATTTAGGGCTGCACTGCTTACAAGGACCTCAACTTGGATACACCTTAAATATCCCAGGAACTATAAAAATGGTTCAAAAAATTGTGGTACTTACATACGATGGAATATCCCTCAGCCATGAACTCAATATCATAAGACCAGTAGCAGCAAAATGAGTGGATTCAGGTACGATGATTCTAAGTGAAATAAGACACGCAGAAAAAGAAACTTATCATAAGATATCACTTATGAAGATCCTGTAAACATGGCTACACATGAACTGATTTAGGAAAGAGAACAGAGTCTCACATTTAGAAAACACTCTTATGCCTGCTTAAGAGGGAAGGAGAGGTGGCGTGACACATAAAACCAGAGTTTGATATAAGCACAGGTACCGTTCCAAAAACCAACCATGGAATAGACAAGACCTACACCTTCCTCAGTGAAAGGGACTCAAAACCCCATATTTCCCACAGAGGATTATATCTGACTAGTAAGAATCTTAAAACCTATGTGTTGATATGTCTCCCTAAGGGAATCAACTGTGTCCAGACTGGCATATACATGGCAGCGAGAATCAGCTTAAACCACTATAAAAATGAATTTCAAAAACAAAACAAAAGACAGGGAAATTCTTTACAATTCCTTCAGGGTCTCTGATGAAACCTGGAATGACACTATCTAAAATGACACCGGGATGTGGCATAAGGCTGGACACATGGGACTGAGAGGATTGGTGAGAACGGGTGAGCAAATACAGACCCTTTAAACCAATAACGCATGGCACCCATTCCATGGGTCCCAACTCTCCAGGTTGAAGTGAATATTACTATAGTTATAATATGTACGGGAAACTTAGAGAATGGACACACTCTGAATACGAAAGGTTTCTAAAACTCAACGAATAGTCCCTCTCCTGGTGCTCCGGTTTGCCTTTCCAACTTGTTTACTATCAATCTCCCAACCTGGAGAGACAGCACCTTTAAACTCCTGTTTCACACAGGTTTCCAATATGGCAGAGGATGAAAGGGAAGAGGGAGAACCAATGAGAGAGTATCTGTTAGGCATTTGGACGGGCACATGTCACTCTAATTTCCCGGCAAGAAGAAGAATTAACCAAAGTCTCAGCCACCCACCGGAAACCAGTATAGGTCCTGAACCAAAATTTTGGACTTGCGGTTAGCTCACAAAAAACGAGTTGATAAATGGAGCTCAGGGGCACAGCAATACACAAACTGGCAGAGTAATAAAGGGCAACTATCGTCCAAAAATCTGTTCAGGGATGGTAACGAGGCAGACTTGAAAGCGAGGCAGAATAGCAGGAAACAGATTTCAAGAGGTACGTTGGAATCGTCTTTAAAGCACAGGAAGCGGGGCACAACTTCGACAATGTTGGGCTTGGCTAAAAAGTGCGTATGGGTTTTATACTGAATATATTCAGGAGAAAACGCATACGCCCTCTTTGGCCAAGCAAGCATGCATGCAATGCAAATCTGCACTACAAGGAAGTATCAATTCCCACCGGTCAAAAGGGACATCCACAAAATGTGTAAAAACCAGAAAGGCAAGACAGGCCCTGGAGAACACGAGCATTTTTATGCTGATGGGCAGGATGTAAATTGCCAACAGCCTCTCTGGAGGAGTGCTTTGCATTCCCTAAAACAAGTAAACAACAGAGCTACAGAGCCAAGGGCACTTCCAGTCTAGGGAACATACCTTGGGAAAACTGAATATCAATAAGACAGAGCCACCCCAAAATATAGGGCTACACTGCTTACAAGAACCTCAACTTCGGTACACCTGAATTATCCCAGGAAATATAAAAATGGTTCAAAAATGTGTGGTACTTATGTACGATGGAATATCCCTCAGCCATGAAATCAATGTCATAAGACGAGTAGCAGCAAAATGAGTGGATTCAGGTACAGTGATTCTAAGTGAAATAAGTCACACAAAAAAAGAAACTTATCATAACATAACAGAAATGAAGATGATGTAAACATGGATACAGTTAAACTTAGTTAGGAAAGAGAACAGTGTCTCACATTTAGAAAACACTCTTATGGCTGCTTAAGGGGGAAGGAGAGGTGCGATGATGCATAAAACCAGAGTTTGATATAAGCACATGTAGCCTTCCAAAAACCAACTATGGAATAGACAAGACCTACACCATCCTCAGTGGAAGGGACTCAAAACCCCATATTTCCCGCAGAGGAATATATCTGACTAGTAAGGATCTTAAAACCTATGTACTGATATGTCTGCATAAGGGAATCAAGTGTGTCCAGACTGGCATAAACATGGCAGTGAGAATCAGCTCAAACCCACTATAAAAAGGAATTTCAAAAAGAAAACAAAAAAGCAGGGAAATTCTTTACAAATCCTTCAGGGTCTCTGATGAAACCTGGAATGACCCTGTCTACAATGACAGCTGAATGTGGCATAAGGCTGGACACTTGGGACTGAGAGGATTAGTGAGATTGGGTGAGCAAATGCAGACGCTTTAAAGCAATAATGCATGGCACCGATTCCATGGGTCCCAACTCTCCAGGTTGAAGGGAATATTACTACAGCTATAACGTGTACGCGAAACCTAGAGAAATGACACACTGTGAATATGAAAGGTTTCTAAAACTCAGCGAATACTCCCTGCCCTGGTGGCTCCGGTTTGACTTTCCAACTGCTTTACTATCAATCTCCCCACTTGGAGAGACAGCCCCTTTAACCTCCTGGTTCACACATGTTGCCAATTTGGCAGAGGATGAAAGGGTAGCGGGAGAACCAATGAGAGAGAAGCATTTGGACGGGCACATGTTACTCTACTTTCCAGGCAGGAAGAAGAATTAACCACAGTCTCAGCCACCCACCGGGACCCAGTAGAGGTCCTGAACCAAAATTTTGGACTTGCGTTCATCTCTCAAAATAACGAGTTGAAAAATGGAGCTCAGAGACTCAGCAATTCACAGACTGGCAGAGTAATAAAGGACAACTATCGTCCAAAAATCTGTTGAGGGAAGGCAACGAGGCGGACTTGAAAGCGAGGCAGAATGGCAGGCAACAGATTTCAAGAGGTACGTTGGAATTGCCATTAAAGCACAGGAAGAGGGGCACAATTTCAACATTGATGCACTTTTCCAAAAAGGGTGTATGCGTTTTCTCCTGAATATATTCAGGAGAAAATGCTTATGCCCTTTTTGGCCAAGCAAGCAAGCGGGCAATGCAAATCTTCACTACAAAGGAGTATCGCTTCCCACAGGTCAAAAGGTAAAACCACAAAATGTGTAAAAAGCAGAATGGCACGACAGGCCTTGGAGAACAGGGAGCCTTGTTATGTTGATGGGCGGGATGTATATTGCCAACTGCCTCTCTGGAGGAGTGCATTGTGTTCCCTAAAAGAAGTAAACAACAGACCTACAGAGCCAAGGGCACTTCCAGTCTAGGGAATATACCTTGGGAAAACTGAAAATCAATAAGACAGAGCTACCCCAAAATTTAGGGCTGCACTGCTTACAAGGACCTCAACTTGGATACACCTTAAATATCCCAGGAACTATAAAAATGGTTCAAAAAATTGTGGTACTTACATACGATGGAATATCCCTCAGCCATGAACTCAATATCATAAGACCAGTAGCAGCAAAATGAGTGGATTCAGGTACGATGATTCTAAGTGAAATAAGACACGCAGAAAAAGAAACTTATCATAAGATATCACTTATGAAGATCCTGTAAACATGGCTACACATGAACTGATTTAGGAAAGAGAACAGAGTCTCACATTTAGAAAACACTCTTATGCCTGCTTAAGAGGGAAGGAGAGGTGGCGTGACACATAAAACCAGAGTTTGATATAAGCACAGGTACCGTTCCAAAAACCAACCATGGAATAGACAAGACCTACACCTTCCTCAGTGAAAGGGACTCAAAACCCCATATTTCCCACAGAGGATTATATCTGACTAGTAAGAATCTTAAAACCTATGTGTTGATATGTCTCCCTAAGGGAATCAACTGTGTCCAGACTGGCATATACATGGCAGCGAGAATCAGCTTAAACCACTATAAAAATGAATTTCAAAAACAAAACAAAAGACAGGGAAATTCTTTACAATTCCTTCAGGGTCTCTGATGAAACCTGGAATGACACTATCTAAAATGACACCGGGATGTGGCATAAGGCTGGACACATGGGACTGAGAGGATTGGTGAGAACGGGTGAGCAAATACAGACCCTTTAAACCAATAACGCATGGCACCCATTCCATGGGTCCCAACTCTCCAGGTTGAAGTGAATATTACTATAGTTATAATATGTACGGGAAACTTAGAGAATGGACACACTCTGAATACGAAAGGTTTCTAAAACTCAACGAATAGTCCCTCTCCTGGTGCTCCGGTTTGCCTTTCCAACTTGTTTACTATCAATCTCCCAACCTGGAGAGACAGCACCTTTAAACTCCTGTTTCACACAGGTTTCCAATATGGCAGAGGATGAAAGGGAAGAGGGAGAACCAATGAGAGAGTATCTGTTAGGCATTTGGACGGGCACATGTCACTCTAATTTCCCGGCAAGAAGAAGAATTAACCAAAGTCTCAGCCACCCACCGGAAACCAGTATAGGTCCTGAACCAAAATTTTGGACTTGCGGTTAGCTCACAAAAAACGAGTTGATAAATGGAGCTCAGGGGCACAGCAATACACAAACTGGCAGAGTAATAAAGGGCAACTATCGTCCAAAAATCTGTTCAGGGATGGTAACGAGGCAGACTTGAAAGCGAGGCAGAATAGCAGGAAACAGATTTCAAGAGGTACGTTGGAATCGTCTTTAAAGCACAGGAAGCGGGGCACAACTTCGACAATGTTGGGCTTGGCTAAAAAGTGCGTATGGGTTTTATACTGAATATATTCAGGAGAAAACGCATACGCCCTCTTTGGCCAAGCAAGCATGCATGCAATGCAAATCTGCACTACAAGGAAGTATCAATTCCCACCGGTCAAAAGGGACATCCACAAAATGTGTAAAAACCAGAAAGGCAAGACCGGCCCTGGAGAACAGGAGCCTTTTTATGCTGATGGGCGGGATGTAAATTGCCAACTGCCTGCTTTGTGACCACATAAAGGGGTGGGTTATGGGGTGTGGGAGGGAGATGCAAGATGGAGTGGATCTGGTGATATTTGTATATGTATAGCTGATTCACTTCTTTATACAGCAGAAATGAACACTCCATTGTAAAGCAAATATACTCCAATAAACGTGTAAAAGAAAAAAAAAAGAAAGCACAGGGATAAACCTACACACCTATGGTCACCTAATCTATGACAAAGGAGGCAAGACAATACAATGGATATAAGACAGTCTCTTCAATCATTGGTGCTGGGAAATATGGACAGCTACATGTAAAAGAATGAAATTAGAACACTCCGCAACACCATATAAAAATGTATTCAAAATGGATTAGAAACCATAATGTAAGACCGGATAGTCTAAAACTCTGAGAGGAAAACTTACGAAGGATACTCTGACGTAAATCACAGCAAGATCTTTTTTGATCCACCTCCTATAGTAATGAAATAAAAAAGAAAACTAAACAGATGGGACGTAATAAAATGTAAAAGCTTTTGCAAAGCAAAGGAAACTACAAACAAGATGAAAAGACAGCCCTCAGAATGGCAGAAAATATTTGCAAACGAATCAATGGACAAATGATTCATCTCCAATATATATAAACAGCTCATGCAGCTCAATATTAATAAAACAAACAACCCAATACAAAAATGGAAGAATATCTAAATAGACATTTCTTCCAAGAAGACATAGAGATGGCCAGTACGCACATGAAAATCTGCTCAACATCACTAATTATTAGAGAAATGGAAATCGAAACTACAATGAAGTATCACGTCACACCTGTTAGAATGGGCATCATCAGAAAATCTACAAACAACAAATGCTGGAGCAGGTGTGCAGAAAAGGAACATTCTTCCACTATTGTTGGGAATGTAAATTGTTATAGTCTCTATGGGGAACAGTGTGGAGGTTCCTTAAAAAACTAAAAATAGAATTACCATATAATCCAGCAATCCCACTACTGGGCATATACCCAGAGAAAACCATAAATCAAAAAGACACATTCACCAAAATGTTCATTGCAGCACTATTTACAATAGCCAGGTAATGAAAGCAACCTAAGTGCCCACAGACAGACGAATGGATAAAGTTGTGGTACATATATACAATGGAATATTACTCAGCCATACATCGGAATGAAATTGGGTCATTTGTAGAGACCTTCATGGATCTAGAGACTGTCATACAGAGTGAAGTAAGTCAGAAAGAGAAAAACCAATATTGTATATTAATGCATATATGTGGAACCTAGAAAAATGGTACAGATGAACCGGTTTGCAGGGCAGAGATAGAGACACAGATGTAGAGAACAAACATATGGACAGCAAGGGGGGAACGCCATGTGAGGTTGGTGGTGGGATGAATTGGGAGACTGGATTCACATGTGCACACTTATATGTATAAAATAGATATCCAATAAGAACCTGCTGTATAAAAGTAATAAATAAATTTTTAAAAAATAAAAATAAATAAATAACATTTAATAAAATAAAACAGAAAAAAGCTTTTCCCTTCACATAGGCGTCTATATATTAATGCATTATTTCCATGTTTATATCACCAAATTAAAAAAAAAAAGAGGAATATATAAAATCTACCTTGAACCAAAAATAAAAAAAAAAAAAAAGAAAAACAGAACCCACCATTTATACAGAGGAAAATCGTATCAGGGCACTTGCTCCAGTGGTAAAAAATTCTTAAGTTGGTCAGAGGTGGGAAATCGTCTCCCATGCAGTCAGCAGCGCTCCCCCACACAAGGAGCATCCTCATTGAAAAGCTGGGGCACTGTGCCGAGGCGTCTGTGAGTAAATGAGAGCTGAGCCCCAGTCCTGCTGCAGCTAAACTCTTCCCACCCTTTCCAGGTAAAACACCTGAATATGTACAAGCACTTGCAAGCCTAGAGGAAGGGCTGTGGAGCCAAACCAGCGACAGCACGCAGGCTGACTTGGTGCCTGCAGGCCAGCCAGGATGGTCATGGACCCAGATGCTCTTCTGGAAGCTTTCCATTTCCCTGCCTGAGATACCCCTCCTGCCACAGCCCCCACTGCTTTTTACTTCCTCACCTCTGCCTGGGGAGAATTTCCAGCGGCAGGTATGGGTGACACATCCTCTTCTTTAGCAGGTGGCAGCCTGGCAACTCCTGCAGAAAGACCAGCAGAGCCCCACTCACACTGGGCCACACAAAAAGCCACGGCCCCTCACTCCCTCCCACCACCCCAGCCCCGACACTGCTGACGGGCAGAGAATATGGTGTCAGGCACAGCTACAGGGGCTCTTGCTGACTGGAGAGGTGTTTGTATTGACCTCAACCCAGGCACACCTGGGGAGGTCGGGAAGGCAGTGTACGGCTGCCCAAATCAGCCAATCCTCATCCCTCAGGGGCTCACAGTTGCAGAAAATGAACCTTGCTAAACGGGCCACGCCCAAGGAACAGGTGTGGGCTCTTGAGAGTTAGGATAGACAAGAGGCTGCAGCTGCGGCTTGTTTTCTTACAATTTTATCTGGTCCATGAGTGGAAAACAACTTCAAGAAGACCCTATCCTAATGAGAAGAACCCAGGAGTCAGGGAGAGGAGTGATGATGGGTGGAGACAGAGGCTTGGTGCCTTGGCTGCAGTGGCAGTGTCTGGAAGACCAGGCAGAGAGAGGCTGCACAGAGTGATATCCAGGGTCACAGACCTGTCAGAGCTGCTGTTTGTTAGTTCAAGTCCTGCCCTGAGGTGTTCTGTGTCAGCTGTGAGTGACAGGTGAGCTGGGGGTTCTCTGCAAGTTGGGCTATGTGCACAGATCCTGTGTGTCCAGCCCTGCTGGGGTACCTGCCCAGGGGAGATCCGTATCCTGGGAAGGGCCTGATTATGAGAGCCCAATGGACTGCTGGGTAGCTGCACAGGTGAGCTCCATTCCCTGGGAGGGACTTGATCACGAGAGCCCCGTGGGCTGTGTGGTGGGCTGTGTGGTGGGTGGTGCAGCCCAGGTGAGCTCCATATCCTGGGATTGGCCTGACCACGAGAACCCCATGGGCTGCTGGAGACCTGGTGAAGTATATCAGGACAGTCAGTGAAGGCACCGAGGATATATATCCAGTAGCTCCTATTTCCTACACCCTGCTGGTCATTCTACCATCAACTAGGCCATGGCATTCTGTATTAGACTTCAATGATGCCTTCTTCTGTATTCCATTCATCTCAGAGTCACAAGAATTTTTGGCTTGTGAGTGGCAGGACACAACATGCAACAAAAGCAATAATGCTGGGCCGTCCTGCCCCAATGGTTCAAAAATCCCCACACCATCATTGGGGAAATGTCCTCTAAAGACCTAAAAGTTCTACCTCTGTAAAAGGGAACCCTCCTTCAATATGAAGATGACATTCTGATTGCCAGGCCTACTAAAGACGCCTCTGAACTACCTAGCCAAGAAAGGATAGAAGGTGTCCAAGAAAAAGGCTCAAATATCCCAGGCTCAGGTGACATGCCTGGGCTTCATTCTCACAGATATTCGGAGAAACGCATCCCAGGATAGGGAAGAAGCCATTTGCAGCCTTACCGCTTCTAAAACTAGAAGACAGCTTAGGGGTTCCTTGGGAGGCCAAGGTTTTCTGCATCTGGATCCTTAACTACAGTCTAATAGCTGGGCCTCTACATGAAACACTGACACGAAAAGATGATGATCCTTTTGAGTAGAATCCAGAAGCAGCCTCTCAAGAATGGAAAGAGCAGTCAATTCAGACCCTTGCCCAGGAACAACCTAATTTAGCTAAACCCTTTGACCTTTACATACCCGGTCAAAGGTTAATCGCCCTTGGAGCCTTAGTGCAAAAACTGGGTCCACTTGAAATGGAGCAACACAAGAATGCCCTTCAGGTATGATAAACCATCGTCACCAAGGGCTTTGCCACAGAATCATCAGGCCAGGATACTGGGGTATCTAAAAAGCTGAAAATCAGCAGCCCACAATGCCAGCTCACTCCTAAACGAAAAGGACCCCACGTGGTGATCCTAACCACCCATCATGCCCTGAAGTTGCAGGGGTCGCTCTGTGGACACACTGACCTCGATTGAGGAGGACCTCCAACTCAAACCTCCAGAGAGACAAACAGGGGCAACGGGCTCCCAAGGTGACTTGTGTGACCATCACTTGACCTGGAGTTTCTCTCAGAAAACAACAAGACAGTGCCCCGAAAGAACAGACTACTGCTTGCTGGACTTACTGCACCCAGAGGGGAGCTAATAAGCTTGGAGGGAGAAAGTTATATCACGCTTTTACCATAGAAAACCCTACAGACAACACGGTGATGGTGGCCAATATGACCGGCTGGACTGCTGGTTATTTCTAAAGGCCGTTGACTCAGTGGACGTCATGGTCCTGGATCACCACTGACACTGGACTGTCTGGGAGTTGTGCGGGCAGGGCTCTGACACATGGTCCTGTTTGTACATTAATTCAGGGACCTAATTAAAGAAAGCACAGATTACAGGTCAGAGTATCTAGGATGGCAAAAACCATTTTCCTAAGGTCGCCGAACAAATGTGGTGTGGGGTGAAACCTGCCACCTCAGCATCTCTGCACATCTCTTTCCTGGACCCTTAAAGGTCATTAGAATCTATAACACTTCCAATGCTGGTGCTCAGGCGGACGAGAAGTGAGGAAGGAGGCCTTGGGACAATCAACCTCACCTGGAGGCTGCTGGGGAGACGTTTTGTCCCTCCCCCCAGGTATCAGGGCTCCCACCATAGCATGAAGCAGTTACAAAAGAGGGGTCTACACCCTCAACACCCCAAGAATGTGGAACAGAACAAAAAGCAGAGGAGGTGTTTGTCTCTGGCAACGTTCATTAAAAAATCCTGGGAGATAAAAAGAGAATCTGGGCAATAAAATAAAGTCTTACCTGTTTTTCCTTTGTGCTTTGTCTAATGTCACATGCTCCTAGGGTTCCGCATGCAGAGGTCCCACACCTGGCACTTCAGACCCGATTTCCTAGAACTGAATGAATGGGTCGACACCTCAGCTAGCGGGGTCCCATGCAGACTCCGTGGCATAGAGCCTGAGCTGCAGCCAACCCAGCCCTCGTGAGCTCCATCCCCTCCCTCCCACTGACGCTGCTGGGATCCCTACACAGCAGCCCCGCCCACAGCCCGTGGGGGAGTGCACACTCTCACCTCTCCATTCTGTTTTCAAAATAATGTTTCCTTTGCTTCTGAACCAAACTCAGTCTTGATCTGTTGGCTCCAATGACACTGGGCACGGGGACTCCTGTTGGGGTCCACTCTGGAGGATCAGTAACAGAAATTGAGAACATCGTAACTTCAATGAACAGATGTGTGAGCCAAACTGTAGTTAACATAGAGCAGTGTATAATGCTCGGGTAAAATAAAATGTTTCTAAGTCTTACATTTGATAATTCCATCACTTTCCTATAAGCAAGTTCAGTGAAGACGTCTGTCTTATTTGTCAGGTCAACATTAGAGAAATGAAGTGATTTATTTCCATGGATGTACATCAAATATTCTAGGCTGAAACTTCAATCATGTTTTGAATGCTTTTCCATTAAAAAGGATACATCTCTTTCAGTTCCCCCATTTCTGAGATGTATAAAATCTTATAATTTATTATTACCAAAGGGGAAAGTTAGGAGAAGGGATAAATTAACAGTTTGGGATTAACACATACACACTACTATGTATAAAATAGATCATCAACAAGGAACTACTGTATAGCACAGGGAACTACACTGCATATTTTGCAATAACCTATAAGGGGAAATAATCTGAAAAAGAATCGATATTTTTATTGACATCATCTATGAATGACAGATAAAATGTAACCTAAGCAAGGCCGATGGTGAGCGCTTCTGACCCTGAAGATTTCAATCATCTAAAGTTTGGGCTCTGCCTATTTCCCAAGGCCCTTAATGTTAACACGTGTAGCCGTAGCTTAAAAATTCCCCAGTTTGGGGTTCAGGGAGGCACTGCTTTGGAAAAATCCCTGGTGTTCTCCTTACATGCCCAGGACCCTTCCTACAGCTCAAACATGCCTGCCACACCTAGAGGATGGTACACCGTTTGATCGGAAAGAGTTTGGAAAAGGCACCTCATCTCCTCATCACCTGGTGCTCGGGTTCAACCCTCCAGCATCTTTCCTAACAATCTCCTCACTTGGGGATATCAGCACCGTCAACATCCTCTTGCACACAGTTTGGAATTTCTCCAGAGGAAGAAGCGGAAGGATGAGAAAAATTTAGAGACAAGTCTTAGTTGTTTGGACAGGCACATGCCACTCCAATTTCCCATTAGGAACAAGAATTAACCAAAGGCTCAGCCTGCTTCCTCAGAACCAGAATAGGGCCTGAAGCAATCCAATGGTTTTGCGGCCAGCTCACAAAAAAAAGCGAGTTGCAACATGGAGCACAGGAGCAGACAATTCAAAGACATGCAAAGATATAAATGATAACCAACGTCCAAAAATATATTCAGGTAAGGCAACAAAGAGGATCTGAATGCGAGGCAGAATGGCAGGAAACAGATTTCAAAAGGTAGGTTGTACTCACATTTAAAACATATGAAAAGCAGCAGAATTTCTAAAATGATGCAGTTGGGCAAAAAGGTGTATGTGTTTTTTTTTCATGAAATCTTCAGGAAAATAAAACACATACAGAGTTTTTGGCCAACCAAGCAAGCGGGAAATGCAAATCCGCACAACAAAGAAGTCTCAATATACACTGCTTAGAAAGGCCATCCAAAAAATGTGTACAAACCAGAAATGCAGGAGAGGCCAGGGAGAACAGGGAGCCCAGTCACGCTGATTGGTGGGGTATAAATATCCAAGAGCCACTCTGAAGAAGTGTATGCTGTTTCCTAAAACATCTAAAATACAAAGCCCCCGAGCAAAGGGGACTTCAACTCATGGGCATGTAACTTGGGAAGACTAAATATCGACAAGACACAGGCACCCCAAAGTTTAGGGCTGCTCTGCATACAAGAACCTCAACTTCAGAACACCTAAATTATCCCAGGAAAAAGAGAAATGCATAAACAACTTGTGGTAATTTTGTACAACGGAATATCATTCAGACGTGAAATCAATGCCATAAGGACAGTAGCAGCATAATGAGTGGATTTAGGTATGATGATTCTAAGTGAAATTAGTCACACAGAAAAAAAGAATCTTATCATAAGATATCACTTACAGAGGGAATGTCAATATCACAACACATGAACTGAATTAAGAAAGAGAACAGAGTCTCACATTTAGAAAACACTCTTATGCCTGCTTAAAGGGAAAGGAGAGGTGGGGTGATGCATAAAACCAGAGTTTGATATTAGCACAGGTAACATTCCATAAACCAAATACAGACGAGACAAGACCTACACCTTCCTCAGTGAACGGGACTGAAAACCCCTATACCCCACAGAGGAATATATCTGACTAGTAAGAATCTTAAAACCTATGTATTGATATGTCTCTGTAAGGGAATCAAGTGTGTCTAGACCGGCATAAACACGTCAGTGAAAATCAGCTCAACCCCATTATAAAAATGAATTTCAAAAACAAAACAAAAAAACAGCGAAATTCTTACACAATTCCTTCAGGTGTTCTGATGAAACCTGGAATGACCCTATCTGCAAAGACAACTGGATGAGACATAAGGCTGGACACTTGGGACTGAGAGGACTGGTGAGATTGGGAGAGAAAATGCAGACCCTTTAAAGTAGTAGTGCATGACACCATTCCATGAGTCCCAAATCTCCATGTAGAAGGGAATATCACTACAGTTATAACATGTATGGGAAACCTAGAGAATGGACACACTGTGATGGCGAAAGGTTTCTAAAAGTCTCCTAATTTGTCCTCTCCTTGTGCTCCAGGTTGGCATTCCAACTGCCTTACTATCAATCTCCCAACTTAGGAGAGTTAGCCCCTATAACCTCCTGGTTCGTACAGTTTGCTAATTGTGCAGAGGATGAAAGGGAAGAGGGAGAACCAATCAGAGAGTAGATGTAGGCATTTGGACGGGCACATGTCACTCTAAATTCCCGTCAGGAAGAATTAACCAAAGCCTCAGCCACCCGTAGGGAACAGTATAGCCACCCCTGGAACCAGTAGAGATCCTGAAGCAAATTTGTGGATTTGCGGTCAGCTCCCAAAAATGGGATTTGAAAATTGGAGCTCAGGGGCACAGCAATTCACAAACCTGCAGAGTTATAATGGACTACTCTCTTCCAAAAATCTGTTGAAGGAAGGCAACGAAGCAGACTTTAAAATGAGGCAGAATTGCACAAAACATATTTCATGTGGTAAATTGCAATCGATTTTAAAGCACAGGAAAAGCATCACAACTTCGACAGTGATGCACTTGGCCAAAAACGGCGTATGGCTTTTCTCCTGAATATATTCAAGAGAAAACGCATACACCCTTTTTGGCCAATCAAGCAAACGTGCAGTGCAAATCCACACTACAAAGAATTGTCACTATCCAGCGGTCAAAAGGAACATCCGAAAATCTGTAAAAATCAGAAAGGCAAGAGAGACATGACAAGGACATGAAGCAATGTGATCCCAAGGGTCATGGAGGATTGTGATGACAAGATTATGTAGCATTTTGCTGACAAAGGCATGGAGCATTGTGATGACAATGTTCATGGAACACTGTGATGACAAGGATCACGGAGCATTGCGATTAAAGGTATCATGGAGCAGTGGGATGACAAGGGCATGAAGCATTTTGATGACAAGAGTCCCGGATCATTGTGTTGTCAGGGTTCATGGAGCGTTGTGATGAGAGTGGTCATGGAGCATTGTGATGAGAAGGTCATGTAGCATTGGGCTGAAAATGTTCATGGAGTATTGTGATGACAGGTGTCATGGAGCACTGTGATGACAAGGTACTGGAACATTGTGATGAGAAGACCATGGAGCCTTGTGATGACAAGTCTCATGGAGCATTCTGATGAAAAGGGGCATGGAGCATTGTGATTACAGGGGTCGTGGAGCATTGTGATGACAACGGCATGGAGCATGGGATGAGAAGGCCAGGGAGCGTTCTGATGACATGCATCACGGAGCTTTGTGATGACAAGGGCATGGAGCATTGTGATTACAGGGGGCTTGGAGAACTGTGAGGAAAAGGGCATGGAACATTGTGATGAAAAAGGCTTGCAGCCTTATCATGACAGGGTTCATGGAGGATACTGACTTCAAGTGTCAGGGAGCATTGTGATGACAAGGGTATTGAGCACTGTGATTACAAAGTTCATGGAGCAATGTGATGAGAAGACCATGGATAATTGTGATGATGAGCGTCATGGGGCGTTGTGATGATAAGTGTTATGGAACATTTTGATCACAAGGATTTGGAGCATTGTGATGACAGAGGTCATGGAGCATTTTGATTTCATTGTGATGACAATTGCATGAAGCATTATGATGTTGGGCATGATGCATTGTGATGACAGGGTTCATGGAGCATTGAGATGAAAAGGGGCATGGAGCATTGTGATTACAAGGGTCTTGGAGCATTTTAATGACAAGGGCATGGAGCATCTTGAATGAGAAAGCCATGGAGCATTCTGATGACATGCGTCATGAAGCTTTGTGATGACAAGGGCATGGAGCATTGTGCTTCCAGGGATTTTGGAGCATTGTGATGACAAGGGTCATGGAGCCTTGTGATGACAAAGCTTTGGAACATTGTGATGGCAGGGGTCATGGAGCATTGTTATGACATTGGTAATGGAGAATTGTGATGACAAGGGCATGGAGCATTGGTGTGAAATATTTCATGGATTATTGTGATGAGAGGGGCCAAGGAGCATTTTGATGACAAGGACACGGAACACTGTGATACTTGGGTCGTGGAGGATTGAAATGAGAAGCCCATGGAGCATTGTGAGAAGAATGGCATCGAGCATAGTGATGAAAAGCATCATGGAGCCTGTAATGACAAGGGCATGTAACAATGTGATGAGAGGGTTCATGGAACATAATGATGACAATGGCATAGGGCATTGTGATTCAAAGTGTCATGGAGCTTTTTGATGACAAATGTCAGGGAGCATTTTGATGACAAGGCTGTGGTGCATTCTGTTGTGAAGGGAAGGGAGCATTGTGATGACAGGGTCATGGAGAAATTTGATGAAAAATGTCATGGAACATTTCGATGACAGGGGTTATGGAACATTGTGATATCAGGGGTCATGGAACATTTTCATGACAGGGTTTATGGAACACTGTGATGATAGGGGAGTGGGTGTATTGTGATGACTAGTGAGGGAACATGTTGATACCAGTGGTGAGAGAGCATTTTTATAAGAAGTGCATGGAGCATTGTGATGACAAGGTTTATGGAGCATTGTGATGACAATGTTGTGGAGCATTGTGATGTCAAGCGCATGGCGCATTGTGATGGCATGGGTCAGGGAGCACTGCGCTGACAAGCGCATGGAACATTGTGATGACAAGTGTCAAGGCGCATTGAGTTGACAAAGGGACGGAGCATTGTGATGACAAGTGTCACGGAGCATTGTGATGAAAAGTTCAAGGAGAATTGTGGTGACAAAGTTCACAGAACCTTGTGATGATGAGGGCATGGACCATTGTGATGACACAAGTCATGAAGCCTTGTGATGACTGGAGTCATGGAGCATTGTGAAGACAAGGGCATGGAGCACGGTGATGACAGTGGCATAGAGCATTGGTCTGACAACTTTCATGGATAATTGTGTTGACAGTTGGCACGGCACACTGTGATAACAAGGGCATGGAGCATTGTGATGACAAGGTCATGGAGTATTGTGAAGATGTGTCAGGGAGCATTGTGATAACATATTTTATGGTCCATTGTGATGACAATGGCATGGAGCATTGTGATGCCAATTGTTATGGAGGATTGTGATGACAAACGTAAGGGAGCATTGTGATGACAAGAGTTTGGAGCATTGTGATGATAAGGGTCATGGAGCATTGTGATGACAACGGCCATTGAGAATTTTGATGAAAATGTCGTGAAACATTGTGATGACAAAGGCATGGAGCTTGCTATGACAGGGTTCATGGGGCATTGCGATGACAAGTGCATGGAGAATTGTGATGACAAGAGCATGTAACATTGTGATGAGAACTATCATGGAGCATTGTGATGACAAGGACGTGGAGAATTGTGATGACAATGGACATGAGCTTTGTGATAACAAGGGTCATGGAGCATTTTGATGACAAGGGCGTGGAGAATTGTGATGAGAAGACCATGGATAATTGTGATGACGAGCGTCATTGAACATTGTAATGACAAGGGGTATGGAGCATTGTGATGACAGGGGTCATGGAGCATTGTGATGACAAGTGTCATGGAGCATTCTAATGACAAGCTTGTGGAGTACTGTGATTACAATCGCATGGAGCATTGTGATGAAAAGGGCATGGAGCATTGTGATGAAAAAGACATGGAGCCTTTTCATGACAGGGTAAAATGAACATTCTGACGACAAGTGTTAGGGAGCTTTGTGATGACAAGTGTATTGAAAATTGTGATGACAAAGTTCATGGAGCACTGTGACGACAAGGACATGAAGTATTGTGATGACAGGCATCATGGAGCGTTTTGATGACAACTGTTATGGAACATTGTGTTTACAAGTGTTTGGAGCATTGTGATTACAGAGGTCATGGATCATTTTGATTTCAAGGAGCATGGAGCATTCTGATGACAGCGCTCATGGAGCATTGTGATATCAGGGGTCATGGAGCATTTTGATGAAAAGGCTCAAGGAGCATTTTGATGACTGTGGTTATGGAACATTGTGATGTCAGGGGTCATCGAACATTTTGATGATAAGTGCATGTAGCATTGTGATGACAGGAGTCATGGAATATTGTGATGAGAGGGGTGAAGGAATATTGTGATGAATACTGATGTAACATTGTGATATCAGTGGTGAGAGAGAATTTTGAGGAGAAGTGCATGGAGCATTTTAATCACAAGGTTTATGGAGCATTGTGATGACAAAATTGTGGAGCACTCTGATGACAAGTGCATGTTGTATTGTGGTGACATGTGTCATGGAGCATTGTGCTGACAAGCGCATGGAGCATTGTGATGACAACGGTCATGGAGCATTGTGCTGAGAAAGGCATAGAGCATTGTGATGACAATGGTCAAAGAGCATTGTGATGAAATATCATGGAGCATTGTGGTTAAAAAGGTCACAGAGACTGTTGATGACGAGGGCATGGACCATTGTGATGACAAAGGTCATGAAGCATTGTGATAACTGGAGTCACGGAGCATTGTGATGACAGGGGTAATGGAGCATTGTGATAAAAAGGGCATGGAGCATTGTGAAGACAAAGGCATGGAACATTGGTCTAATAAGTTTAATGTATTATTGCAATGACAGTTGAATTGGTGCATTCTGATGAAAAGGGCATGGAGCATTTTGATGACCAGGTCATGCAGTATTGTGAAGACAGGTGTCAGGGAGCATTGTGATGACATATGTAATGGCCCATTGTGATGACAATGGCATGGAGCATTGTGATGCCAAGTGTCATGGAGGATTCTGATGACAAAGGTAATGGAGCACTGTGATGACAATGCCTTGGAGGATTGTGATGACAAGGGTAAGGGAGCATTGTGCTGGCAAGTGCATGGAGCATTGTGATGACAAACTTGTGGAGTATTTTGATGAAAAGTGCATAGAGAATTGTAATGACAAGGTCATGTAGCATTTGGCTGACAAAGGCATGGAGCATTGTGATGACAGGTGTCACGGAGCACTGTGAATACAGGGGTCATGGAGCATTGGGATGACAAGTGCATGAATCATTGTGATGACAAGTGTCATAGAGCATTGGGATGAAAATGTTCATGGAGTATTGTGATGACAAGGGACATGGAGCGTTGTGATGACAGGGGTCATGGAGCATTGTAATGACAGGAGTCATGGAGCATTGTGATGAGAAGCTCATGGAGAATTTGGCTGAAAATGTTCATGGTGTATTGTGATAACAGGTGTCATGGAGCATTGTGATGACAAGGTACTGGAGCATGGTGATGAGAAGACCATGGAGCCTTTTGATGATATGTCTCATGGAACATTTTGATGAAAAGGGGCATGGAGCATTGTGATTACAGGGGTTGTGGAGCACTGTGATGACAAGGGCATGGAGCATTGGGATGAGAATGCCATGGAGCCTTGTCATCACAGGGTTCAAGGAGCATACTGACGACAAGTGTCAGGGAGCATTGTGATGACAAGGGTATTGAGCATTGTGGTGACAAAAGTCATGGAGCATTGTGATGAGAAGACCATGGATAATTGTGATGACGAGCGTCATGGGGCATTGTGATGATAAGTGTTATGGAATATTTTGATCACAAGGATTTGGAGCATTGTGATGACAGAGGTCATGGAGCATTATGATTTCATTGTGATGACAATAGCATGAAGCATTATGATGGTGGGCATGGTGCATTGTGATGACAGGGTTCATGGAGCACTGAGATGAAAAGGGGCATGTATCATTGTGATTACAGGGGTCTTGGAGCATTGTGATGACAGGTGTAATGGAGCATTGTGATGGCAAGGTTTATGGAGCATTGTGATGACATGGGTCATGGAGCACTGCGCTGACAAGCCTATGGAACATTGTGATGACAAAGGTCATGGAGCATTGAGTTGACAAAGGGACGGAGCATTGTGATTACAAGTGTCACGCAGCATTGCGATGAAAAGTTCATGGAGCATTGTGGTGACAAAGTTCACAGAGCCTTGTGATGATGAGGGCATGGATCATTGTGATGACAGAGGTCATAAAGCCTTGAGATGACTGGAGTCATGGAGGATTGTGAGAACTGAGGTCATGGAGCATTGTGATGACAAGGGCATGGAGCTCTGTGATGACAGGGACATGGAGCATTTGTCTGACATGTTTCCTGGATAATTGTGTTGACAGTGGGTATGGCACATTGTGATGACAAGGTCATGGAGTATTGTGAAGACAGGTGTCAGGGATCATTGTGATGACATATTTCATGTTCCATTGTGATGACAATTTCATGGAGCATTGTGATGCCAAGTGTTTGGAGGATTGTGATGACAAATGTAATGGAACATTGTGATGACAAGGGCTTGGAGCATTGTGATGACAAGGGTCAAGGAGCATTGTGATGACAACGGCCATTGAGAATTTTGATGAAAAGTTCGAGAAGCATTCTGATGACACAGGCATGGAACTTGCTATGACAGGGGTCATGGGGCATTGCGATGACATGTGCATGGAGAATTGTGATGACAAATGCATGTAGCATTGTGATGAGGACTATCATGGAGCATTGTGATGACAAGGACGTCGAGAATTGTGATGAAAAGGGACAGGGAGCATTGTGATGACCAGGCCATGGACATTGTGATGGCAAGACAGTGGAGCATTGTGATGAGAAGACCATGGATAATTGTGATGACGAGCGTCATGGAGCACTGTAATGAAAAGGGCTATGGAGCATTGTGATGTCAGGGGACATGGAGCATTTTGATGAAAAGGATCATGGAGCATTTTGATGACAGGGGTTATGGAACATTGTGATGTCATAGGTCATCGAACATTGTGATGATCAGTGCATGTAGCATTGCGATGACAGGAGTCATGGAACATTGTGATGACAGTGGTGAGGGAGTATTGTAATGAATAGTGATGTAACATTGTCATATCAGTGGTGAGAGAGCATATTGATGAGAAGTGCATGCAGCATTGTGATGACAAGGTTAATGGAGCATTGTGATGACAAGATAGTGGAGCACTGTGATGACAAGCGCATGGTGCATTGTGATGACATGTCATGGAGCATTGTGCTGGCAAGCGCATGGGGCATTGTGATGACAATGGTCATGGAGCATTGTGCTGAGAAAGACATAAAGTATTGTGATGACAAGTGTCAAAGAGCATTGTGATGAAAAGTTCATGGAGCATTGTGGTTAAAAAGGTCACAGAGACTGTTGATTACGAGGGCATCGACCATTTTGATGACAAAGGTCATGAAGCATTGGGATGACTGGACTCACGGAACATTGTGATGACATCGGTCATGAAGCATTGTGATAACAATTGCATGGAGCCTTGTGATGACAAGGGCATGGAGCATTAGTCTAATAAGTTTCATAGATTATTGCAATGATAGTTGGAATGGCGCATTGTGATGACAAGGGCATGGAACATTGTGAAGACCAGGTCATGAAGTATTGTGAAGACTGATGTCAGGGAGAATTGTGATGACATATGTAATGGCCCACTGTGATGACAATGGCATGGAGCATTGTGATGCCAAGTGTCATGGAGGATTCTGATGACAAAGGTAATGGAGCATTGTGATGACAATGGCTTGGAGCATTGTGATGAAAAGGGTCAGGGAGCATTGTGCTGACAAGTGCATGGAGAATTGGGATGACAAAGGTCATGGAGCATTGTGATGACAAGCTTGTGGAGTATTTGATTACAATGGCATGGAGCATTGTGATGAAAAATGCATGGGACATTGTGATTAAAAATGCATGGAGCCTTTTCGTGACAAGGTTCAAGGAGCATTCTTACGACAAGTGTCAGGGAGCATTGTGATGACAAAGGTCATGGAGCATTGTGATGAAAAGGGCATGGAGTATTGTGATGAGAGGCATCATGGAGCCTTGTGATGACAAGGGCATGGATCATTAGTCTAATAATTTCATAGATTATTGCAATGATAGTTGGAATGGCGCACTGAGATGACTAGGGCATGGAGCATTGTGAAGACCAGGTCATGCAGTATTGTGAAGACTGATGTCAGGGAGCATTGTGATGACATATGTAATGGCCCATTGTGATGACAATGGCATGGAGCATTGTGATGCCAAGTGTCATGGAGGATTCTGATGACAAAGGTAATGGAGCATTGTGATGACAATGGCTTGGAGCATTGTGATGAAAAGGGTCAGGGAGCATTGTGCTGACAAGTGCATGGAGAATTGGGATGACAAAGGTCATGGAGCATTGTGATGACAAGCTTGTGGAGTATTTTGATTACAATGGCATGGAGCATTGTGATGAATAATGCATGGGACATTGTGATTAAAAATGCATGGAGCCTTTTCGTGACAGGGTTCAAGGAGCATTCTTACGACAAGTGTCAGGGAGCATTGTGATGACAAAGGTCATGGAGCATTGTGATGAAAATGGCATGGAGTATTGTGATCAGAGGCATCAAGGAGCGTTTTGATGACAAGTGTTATGGAACACTGTGACCAAAAGTGTTTGAGCATATTGATGACAGAGGTCATGGATCATTTAGATTTCAAGGAGCATGGAGCATTGTGATGACAAGGGCATGAAACAATGTGATCCCAAGATTCATGGAGGATTGTGATGACAATGGTAATGGAGTATTGTGATGACAAGTGCATAGAGCATTGTAATGACAAGATCATATAACATTTTGCTGACAAAGGCATGGAGCATTGTGATGACAGGTGTCATGGAGCACTGTGATGACAAGCGTCATGGAACATTATGAATACAGGGGTCATGGAACATTGGGATGACAAGGGCATGGATCATTGTGATGTAAAATGTCATGGAGCATTGGGATGAAAATGTTCATGGAGAATTGTGATGACAAGGGACATGGAGCGTTGTGATGACAGGGGTCATGGAGCATTGTAATGACAGGGCTCATGGAGCATTGTGATGAGAAGTTCATGGAGCATTGGGCTGAAAATGTTCATGGATTATTGTTATGACAGGGTTCATGAAGCATTGTGATGACAAGGTACTGGAGCACTGTGATGAGAAGACCACGGAGCCTTTTGTTGATATGTCTCATTGAACATTGTGATGAAAAGGGGCATGGAGCATTGTGATTACAGGGGTTGTGGAGCACTGTGATGACAAGGGCATTGAGCATTGGGATGAGAATGCCATGTAGCCTTGTTATCACAGGGTTCAAGAAGCATACTGACGACAAGTGTCAGGGAGCATTGTGATGACAAGGGTATTGAGCATTGTGGTGACAAATGTCATGGAGCATTGTGATGAGAAGACCATGGATAATTGTGATGACGAGCGTCATGGGGCGTTGTAATGATAAGTGTTATGGAAAATTTTGATCACAAGGATTTAGAGCATTGTGATGACAGAGGTCATGGAGCATTATGATTTCATTGTGATGACAATAGCATGAAACATTATTATGGTGGGCATGGTGAATAGTGATGACAGGGTTCATGGAGCATTGAGATGAAAAGGGGCATGGAGCATTGTGATTACAGGAGTCTTGGAGCATTGTGATGACAGGTGTAATGGAGCATTGTGATTGCAAGGGCATGGAGCACTCTGATGAGAAGGCCATGGAGCATTCAGATGACATGCGTCATGGAGCTTTGTGACGACAGGGGCATGGAGCAGTGTGATGAGAGTGATTATGGAGCATTGTGATGACAGTGACATGGATAATTGTGATGCCAAGGGTCATGTTTTTTTGTGATGACAAAGTCATGGAGCATTTTGATGACACGGGCGTTGTGCATTGTGATGAGAAGGGCAGGGAGCATTGTGATGACAGGGTCATGGAGCAATTGGATGAAAATGGTAATGGAACATTTTGATGACAGGGGTTATGGAACATTGTGATGTCAGGGGTCATGGAACATTTTCATGACAGGGGTTATGGACCATTGTGATGACAGGGGAGTGGGGGTATTGTGATGAAAATGAGGGAACATTATGATATCAGTGGTGAGAGAGCATTTTGATAAGACGTGCAAAGAGCATTGTGATGACAAGGTTTCTGGAGCATTGTGATGACATGGGTCATGGAGCACTGCGCTGACAAGCGCATGGAACATTGTGATGACAAGGGTCATGGAGCATTGAGTTGACAAAGGGACGGAGCATTGTGATAACAGTTGTCACGGAGCATTGTGATGAAAAGTTCATGGAGCATTGTGGTGACAAAGTTCACAGAGCCTTGTGATGTTGAGGGCATGGATCATTGTGATGACACAGGTCATGAAGCCTTGTGATGACTGGAGTCACGGTGCATGGTGAGAACTGGGTTCATGGAGCATTGTGATGACAAGGGCATGGAGCATTGTAATGACAGATGCATGGAGTATTTTGAAGACAGGTGTCAGGGAGCATTGTGAGGACATATTTCATGTTTCATTGTGATGAAAATGGCATGGAGTATTGTGATGCCAAGTGTTTTGGAGGATTGTGATGACAAAGCTTATGGAGCATTGTGATGACAAGGGCTTGGAGCATTGTGATGACAAGGGTCATGGAGCACTGTGATGACAACGGCCATTGAGTATTTTGATGAAAAGGTCGTGAAGCATTGTGATGACACAGGCATGGAGCTTGCTATGACAGGGGTCATGGGGAACTGCGATGAATTGTGTATGGAGAATTGTAATGACAAAAGCATGTAACATTGTGATGAGGACTGTCATGGAGCACTGTGATGACAAGGACGTGGAGAATTGTGATGACAAGGGACATGGAGCCTTGTGATGGCAAGACCGTGGAGCATTGTGATGAGAAGACCATGGATAATTGTGATGACGAGTGTCATGGAGCACTGTAATGACAAGGGCTAAGCAGCATTGTGATGTCAGGGGACATGGAGAATTTTGATGAAAAGGATCATGGAGCATTTTGATGACAGGTGTTATGGAACATTGTGATGTCATAGGTCATCGAACATCGTGATGATAAGTGCATGTAGCATTGTGATGACAGGAGTCATGGAACATTGTGATGACAGGGGTGATGGAGTATTGTGATGAATAGTGATGTAACATTGTGATATCAGTGTTGAGAGAGCATATTGATGAGAAGTGCATGCAGCATTGTGATGACAAGGTTAATGTAGCATTGTGATGACAAGATTTTGGAGCACTGTGATGGCAAGCGCATGGTGCATTGTGATGACGTGTCATGGAGCATTGTGCTTACAAGCGCATGGAGCATTGTGATAACAACGGTCATGGAGCATTGTGCTGAGAAAGGCATAGAGTATTGTGATGGCAAGGGTCAAAGAGCATTGTGATGAAAATTTCACGGAGCATTGATGTTAAAAAGATCACAGAGACTGTTGATGATTAGGGCATGGACCATTGTGTTGACAAAGGTCATGAAGAAATGTGATGACTGGAGTCAATGAGCATTGTGATGACATGGGTCATGGAGCATTGTGATAAAAAGGGCATGGAGCATTGTGATGACAAGGGCATGGAGCATTGGTCTAATAAGTTTCATGGATTATTGAAATGACAGTTGGAATGGCGCATTGTGATGACAAGGTCATGGAGCATTGTGAAGACCAGGTCATGCTGTATTGTGAAAACAGGTGTCAGGGAGCATTGTGATGACATATATAATGGCCCATTATGATGACAATGGCATGGAACATTGTGATGCCAAGTGTCATGGAAGATTCTCATGACAAAGGTAATGGAGCATTGTGATGACAATGGCTTGGAGCATTGTGATGACAAGGGTCAGGGAGCATTATGCTGGCAAGTGCATTGAGAATTGTGAAGCCACGGGTCATGGAGCATTTGTATGACAAGCTTGAGGAGTATTTTGATGACAATGGCATGGATTATTGTGATGAAAATGACATTGGGCATTGTGATGAAAATGGCATGGAGGCTTTTCGTGACAGGTTTCAAGGAGCATTCTGACGACAAGAGTGAGGGAGCATTGTGATGACAAGTGTATTGAGAATTTTCATGACAAAGGTCATGGAACATTGGGATGAAAAGAGCATGGAGTATAGTAATGACAGGCATCATGGAGCGTTGTGATGACAAGTGTTATGGAACATTGTGATCACAAGGTTTTGGAGCATTGCTATGACAGAGGTCATGGATCATTTTGATTTCAAGGAGCAAGGAGCATTGTGATGCCAAAGAATGAAGCAATGCGATCCCAAGGTTCATGGAGGATTGTGATGACAATGGTAATAGAGTATTGTGATGACAAGCTCATAGAGCATTGTAATGACAAGGTCATGTAGCATTTGGCTTACAAAGACATGGAGCATTGTGATGACAGGTGTCATGGAGCACTGTCATGACAAGTGTCACAGAGCATAGTGAATACAGAGTTTACGGAGCATTGGGATGACTAGGGCATGGATCATTTTGATGACAATGTTCATGGAGTTTGGGCTGAATATATTCACGGAGTATTGTGATGACAGGGGTCTTGGAGCATTGTGATGACTAGGTAATGGGGCATTGTAATGACAAGAGTCCCGAATCATTGTGTTGTCACGTGTCATGGAGTGTTGTGATGACAGTGGTCATGGAGCATTGTGATGATATTGGTCATGGAGCATTGCGATGAGAAAGTCATGGAGCATTGGGCTGAAAATGTTCATGGAGTACTGTGATGACAGGGGTCATGGAGCATTGTGATGACAAGGGCATGGAGCTTTGTGATGACAGGGACATGGATAATTGTGATGACAAGGGTCATGGAGCATTCTGATGACAAGTTTGTTGAGTATTGTGCTGACAAATCATGTAACACTGTGATGAGAAGTGTCATGGAACACAGTGATACCAAGAACTTGGAGAATTGTGATGACCAGGGAATGGAGCATTGTGATGGCAAGACCGTGGAGCACTGTGATGAGAAGACCATGGATAATTGTGATGAAGAGAGTCATGGAGCACTGTAATGACAAGGGCTATGGAGCATTGTGATGTCAGGGGACATGGAAAATTTTGATGACAAGGGTCATAGAGCATTGTGATAAGAAGGTCATGGAGCATTGGGCTGAAAATATTCATGGAGTATTGTGATGACAGGGGTCATGGAACATTGTGATGACAACGAAATGTAGCACTGTGAATAGAAGACCACGGAGACTTGTGATGACAAGTCTCCTGTAGCATTCTGATGAAAAGGGGCATGGAACATTGTGATTACAGGAGTCTTGGAGCATTGCTATGACAAGGGCATGGAGCATTGTGAGGAGAAGGCCATGGAGCATTCTGATGACATGCGTCATGGAGCTTTGTGATGACAAGTGCATGGAGCACTGTGATTACAGGGATCTTGAAGAATTGTGATGAAAAGGGCATGGAGCCTTGTCATGACAGGGTTCAAGGAGCATACTGATGACAAGTGTCAGGGAGCATTGTGATGATAAGTGTATTGAGCATTGTGATGGCAAGGGTTATGGAGCATAGTGATGAGAAGACCATGGATAATTGTGATGATGAGCGTCACGGGGTGTTGTGATGATAAGTGTTATGGAACATTGTGATCAAAAGGGTTTGAATCATTGTGATGACAGAGGTCATGGAGCATTTTGACTTCATTGTGATGACAATAGCCTGAAGCATTATGATGATGGGCATGGTGCATTGTGATGACAGGGTTCATGGAGCATTGAGATGAAAAGGGACATGGAGGATTGTGATTACAAGTGTCTTGGAGCATTGTGATGACAAGGGCAAGGAGCATTGTGATGACAAGAGCATGGAACATTCTGATGACATGCGTCATGGATCTTTGTGATTACAAGGGCATGGAGAATTTTGATTACACGGGTCTTGGAGCATTGTGATGACAAGTGTCATGGAGCCTTGTGAATGACAAAGCCTTGGAACACTCTGATGGCAGGGGTCATGGAGCATTTTTATGACAAGGTTAATGGAGCATTGTGATGAGAAGGACATGGAGCATTGGTCTGAAATATTTCATGGATTATTGTGATGAGAGTGGGCATGGAGCATTTTGATGAGAAGGGAACGGAACACTGTGATACATGAGTCAAGGAGGATTGTAATGACAAGGTCATGGAGCACTGTGATGAGAAGGGCATCGAGCATTGTGATGACAAGTGTCATGGAGCTTTGTGATGACAATGACATGGAACATTTTATGCCAAGGTTCATGGAGCTCTGTGATGACAAAGGTCATGGAGCATTTTGATGACAAGGGTGTGGTGCATTGTGATGAGAAGGCCAGGGAGTATTTTGGTGACAATGTTATGCAGGAATTTGATGAAAATTGTAACTGAACATTTTGATGACACGGGTTATATAACATTGTGATGTCAGGTATCATGGAGCTTTGGGAAGAAAAGGATCATGGAGCATTTTTTTGACAGGTGTTATGGAACATTGTGACATCAGGGGTCATGGAATATTGTGATTATAAGGGGATGTAGAATTGTGATGACAGGGGTCATTGAATATTGTGATTACAGGGGTGAGGGAGTATTGTGACGACTAGTGATGGAACATTGTGATATCTCTGGTGAGAGAGCATGTTGATGAGAAATGCATGGAGCATTGCGATTACAAGGTTTATGGAGCATTGCAATGAAAAGTTTGTGGACCGTTGTGAGGAAAAGTGCGTGGCACTTTGTGATGACAAGGGTCATGGAATATTTTTCTGCCAAAGGCATGGAGCACGGTGATGACAGTGGTCGTGGGGCATTGTGATGAAAAGTTCATGGAGCATTGTGGTTACAAAGGTCACAGAGCCTTGTGATGATGCGGGCATGGACCATTGTGATGACAAACGTTATGTAGCATTGTGATGAATGGAGTCACGGAGCACTGTGATGACAGGGGTCATGGAGCATTGTGATGACTAGGACATGGAGCATTGTGATGACAGGGTCATGAAACTTTGGTCTGACAAGTTTCATAGATTATTGTGATGACAGTGGGCATGGTGCATTGTGATGACCAGGGCATGGAGCATTGTGATGAGAAGTTCATGGAGTATTGTGAAGACAGGTGTCATTGAGCACTGTGATGACATATGTCATGGTCCATTACAATGACAATGGCAGGGAGCATTGTGATGCCAAATGTAATGGAGGATTGTAATGACAAATATAATGGAGCATTGTGATGACTAGGGCTTTGAGCATTATGAAGAGAATGGCCATTGAGAATTTTCATGACAAGGGCAAGATGCATTGTGATGACAAGGTCCTGGAGCATTGTGATGAGAAAATCATGGATCCTTGTGATGACAAGTCTCATGGAGCATACTGATGAAGAGGGTCATGGAGCATTGTGATTACAGGGGTCTTGGAGCATTGTGATGAGAAGGGTCATGGAGCCTTGTTATGACAAGGCCATGGAACATCGTGATGGCACGGGTCAAGGAGCATTGTAATGACAGGTGTAATGGAGCATTATGATGGCATGGGCATGGATCATTGTGATGAGAAGGCCATGGAGCATTCTGATGACATGCGTCATGGAGTTTGTGATGACAAGTGCATGGAGCATTGTGATTACAGGGTCTTGGAGCATTGGGATGAAAAAGTAATGGATCATTTTGATGAAAACGGTATGGAGCCTTGTCATGACTGGGTTCAAGGAGCATACAGACAACAAGTGTCAGGGAGCATTTTGATGACAAGTGTATTGAGCATTGTGATGACAAAGGTCATGGAGCATTGTGATGAGAAGACATTGGATAATTGTGATGACGAGCGTCATGGGGCATTGTGAGGACAAGATTTATGGAATATTGGGATCACAAGGGTTTGGAGCGTTGTTATGACAGAGGTCATGAGGAATTTTGATTTCATTGTGATGACAATAGCATGAAGCATTATGATGATTGGCATGGTGCAATTTGATGAGAGTGTTCATGGATCCTTGGGATGAAAAGGAGCAGGGAGCATTGTGATTACAGGGTTCTTGGAGCCTTGTGATTACAAGTCCATGGAACATCGTGAAGGCAGGGGTCATGGAGCATTGTGAGGAGAAGGGATGGAGCATTCTGATGACATGCGTCATGGAGCTTTCTGATGACACGGGCATGGAGCAATGTGATGCGAGCTTTCATGGAGCATTTTGATGACAATGACATGGAGCACTGTGATGCCAAGAGTCATGGATCTTTGTGTTGACAAACGTCATTGAGCATTTTGATGACAAGGGTTTTGTGCAATGTGATGAGAAGGGCAGGGAGCATTGTGATGACAGGGTCAAGGAGCAATATGATGAAAAGGGTCATGGAACATTTTGATGACAGGGGTTATGGAACATTGAGATGTCAGGTGTCATGGATCAATTTGATGAAAAGGGTCATGGAGCATTTTGATGACAGGGGTTATGGAACATTGTGATGTCAGGGGTCATCGAACATTGTGATAATAATTGCATGTGGCATTGTGATGACAGGAGTCATGGAACATTGAGATGACAGGGGTGAGGAAGTATTGTGATGAACAGTGATGTAACATTGTGATATCATTGTTCAGAGAGCATTTTTATGAGACGTGCATGGAACTTTGTGATGACAAGTTTTATGGAGCATTGTGATGACAAGATTGTTGAGCACTTTGTTGACAAGCAGATGGCACATTGTGATGACATGTGTCATGGAGCATTTTGCTGACAAGCGCATGGAGCACTGTGATGAAAAGGGTCATGGAACACTGTGCTGAGAAACGCATAGAGCATTGTGATGACAAGGGTCAAAGAGCATTGTGATGAAAAGTTCATGGAGCATTGTGGTTAAAAAGTCAGAGACTGTTGATGACAAGGGCATGGACAATTGTGATGACAAAGACATGAAGCATTGTGATGACAGGAGTCAAGGAGCATTGTGATGACAGGGGTCATGAAGCATTGTGATGAAAAGGGCATGGAGCATTGTGATGACCAGGTCATGCAGTATTGTGAAGACAGGTGTTAGAGAGCATTGTGATGACATATGTAATGGCCCATTGTGATGACAATGGCATGGAGCATTGTGATGACAAGGGTCAGGGAGCATTGTGCTGACAAGTGCATGGAGAATTGTGATGAAAACGATCATGGAGCATTCTGATGACAAGCTTGTGGAGTATTTTGATGACAATGGCATGGAGCACTGTGATGAAAATGGCAGGTGGCATTGTGATGAAAAAGGCATTTAGACTTTTCATGACAGGCTTCATGGAGCATTCTTACGACAACTGTCAGGGAGCATTGTGATGACAATTGTATAGGGAATTGTGATGACAAATGTCATGGAGCATTGTGATGCAAAGGGCATGGAGTATTGGTATGACAGGCATCATGGAACGTTGTGATGAAAAGTGTTATGGAACATTGTGATCAGAAGGGTTTGGAGCATTGTGATGACAGAGGTCATGGATCATTTTGATTTCAAGGAGCATGGAGCATTGTGATGACAAGGGCATGAAGCAATGTGATCCCAAATTTCATGGAGGATTGTGATGAAAATGGTAATGGAGTATTGTGATGACAAGCGAATAGAGCATTGTAATGACATGGTCATGTAGCATTTTTTTTGACAAAGGCATGGAGCATCGTGATGACAGGTGTCATGGAGCACTGTGATAACAAGCGTCACGGAGCATTGTGAATACTGGGGTCATGGAGTATTGGGATGACAAGGGCATGGATCATTGTGATGATAAGTGTCATGGAGCATTGGGCTGAAAATATTCATGGAGTATTGTGATGACAGGGGTCATGGAGCATTGTGATGACAGGGTTCATGGAGCATTGAGATGAAAATGGGAATGGAGAATTGTGATTACAGGGGTCTGGGAGCATTGTGATAACAAGGTCATGGAGCATTGTGATGAGAAGGCCATGGAACATTCAGATGACATGTGTCATGGAGTTTGTGATGATAAGGGCATGGAGCATTGTGATTACATGGGTCTTGGAGCATTGTGATGACAAGTTTCTTGGAGCCTTGTGATGACAAGGCCGTGGAACATTGTGATTGCAGGTGTCATTGAGCATTGTTATGACAGGTGTAATGGAGCATTGTGATGAGAAGGGCATGGAGCATTGAGATTACAAGGTTTATGGAGCATTGCAATGAACAATTTGTGGACCGTTGTGATGAAAAGCGTGTGGCACATTGTGATGACAAGGATCATGGATCATTTTTCTGACAAAGGCATGGAGCATTGTGATGACAAGGGTCACGGAGCATTGTGATGAAAAATTCATGGAACATTGTGGTTACAAAGGTAAAAGAGCCTTGTGATGACGTGGGCATGGACGATTGTGATGCCAAACGTTATGAAGCATTTTGATGACTGGAGTCACGGAGCATTGTGATGACAGGGGACATGGAGCATTTTGATGACAAGGAAATGGAGCATGGTGATGACAAGGTACTGGAGAATTGTGATGAGAAGACCTTGGAGACTTGAAATGACCAGTCTCATGGAGAATTCTGATGAAAAGGGGCATGGAGCATTGTGATTACAGGGGTCTTGGAGCATTGTGATGACAAGGTCATGGAGCATTGTGAGGAGAAGGCCATGGAGCATTCTGATGACATGTATCTTGGAGCTTTGTGATGAAAAGTGCATGGAGCATTTTGATTACAGGGGTCTTGGAGCATTGTGATGAAAAGGGCATGGAGCATTGTGATGAAAAATGCATGGAGCCTTGTCATAACAGGGTTCAATGAGCATACAGACAACAAGCGTCAAGGAGCATTTTGATGACAAGTGTATTGAGCATTGTGATGACAAAGGTCATGAAGCACTGTGATGAGAAGACCATGGATAATTGTGATGACGAGCGTCATGGGGCATTGTGAGGACAAGTGTTAGGGAATACTGTGATCACAAGTGTTTGGAGCATTGCTATGAGAGAGGTCATGGAGCATTTTGATTTCATTGTGATGAAAAAAGCATGAAGCATTATGATGATGGGCATGGTTCATTGTGATGACAGGGTTCATGGATCATTGAGATGAAAAGGGGCATGGAGCATTGTGATAACAGGGGTCTTGGAACATTGTGATGAGAAGGGTCATGGAGCCTTGTGATGAAAAATCCATGGAACATCGTGATGGCAGGTGTCATGGAGCATTGTGATGAGAAGGCCATTGGACATTCTGATGACATGCGTCACGGAGCGTTTTGATGAGAAGGGCATGGAGCAATGTGATGAGAGCGTTCCTGGAGCATTGTGATGACAACGACATGGAGCACTGTGATGCCAAGCGTCATGGATCTTTGTGATGACAAATGTCATGGAACATTTTGATGACAAGGGCGTTGTGCATTGTGATGAGAAGGGCAGGGAGCATTGTGATGAGAGGGTCATGGAGCAATTTGATGGAAAGTGTCATGGAACATTTTGATGACAGGGGTGATGGAAGATTGTGATGTCAGGGGTCATGGAGCATTTTGATGACAGGTGTTATGGAACATTGTGATTTCAGCGGTCACGAACATTGTGATCATAATTGCATGTAGCATTGTGATGACAGGAGTCATGGAACATTGTGATGACATGGGTGAGGGAGTATTGTGATGAAAAGTGATGTAACATTGTGATATCAGTGGTGAGAGAGCATTTTGATGAGAAGTGCATGGAGCATTGAGATGACAAGGTTTATGGAGCATTGTGATGACAAGTTTGTGGAGCACTGTGAAGACAAGCACATGGCACATTGTGATGACATGTGTCATGGAGCATTGTGATGAGAAGACCATAGATAATTGTGATGACGGGCGTCATGGGGCATTGTGATGACACGTGTTATGGAATATTGTGATCACAAGGGTTTGGATCATGGTTATGCCCGAGGTCATGGAGCATTTTGATTTCATTGTGATGACAATAGCATGAAGCATTATGATGATGGGCATGGTGCACTGTGATGAGAGGGTCCATGGATTATTGAGATGAAAAGGGGCATGGATTATTGTGATTATAGAGGTCTTGGAGCATTGTGATGAGAAGGGTCATGGAGCCTTGTGATGACAAGACCATGGAACATCGTGATGTCAGGGGTCATGAAGCATTGTGATGACAGGGATAATGGAGCATTGTGATGGCAAGGGCAAGGAGCATTGTGATGAGAAGGCCATGGAGCATTCTGATGACATGCCTCATGGAGCTTTGTGATGACAAGTGCATGGAGCACTGTGATTACAGGGATCTTGAAGAATTGTGATGAAAAGGGCATGGAGCCTTGTCATGACAGGGTTCAAGGAGCATACTGATGACAAGTGTCAGGGAGCATTGTGATGATAAGTGTATTGAGCATTGTGATGGCAAGGGTTATGGAGCATAGTGATGAGAAGACCATGGATAATTGTGATGATGAGCGTCACGGGGTGTTGTGATGATAAGTGTTATGGAACATTGTGATCAAAAGGGTTTGAATCATTGTGATGACAGAGGTCATGGAGCATTTTGACTTCATTGTGATGACAATAGCCTGAAGCATTATGATGATGGGCATGGTGCATTGTGATGACAGGGTTCATGGAGCATTGAGATGAAAAGGGACATGGAGGATTGTGATTACAAGTGTCTTGGAGCATTGTGATGACAAGGGCAAGGAGCATTGTGATGACAAGAGCATGGAACATTCTGATGACATGCGTCATGGATCTTTGTGATTACAAGGGCATGGAGAATTTTGATTACACGGGTCTTGGAGCATTGTGATGACAAGTGTCATGGAGCCTTGTGAATGACAAAGCCTTGGAACACTCTGATGGCAGGGGTCATGGAGCATTTTTATGACAAGGTTAATGGAGCATTGTGATGAGAAGGACATGGAGCATTGGTCTGAAATATTTCATGGATTATTGTGATGAGAGTGGGCATGGAGCATTTTGATGAGAAGGGAACGGAACACTGTGATACATGAGTCAAGGAGGATTGTAATGACAAGGTCATGGAGCACTGTGATGAGAAGGGCATCGAGCATTGTGATGACAAGTGTCATGGAGCTTTGTGATGACAATGACATGGAACATTTTATGCCAAGGGTCATGGAGCTCTGTGATGACAATGGTCATGGAGCATTTTGATGACAAGGGTGTGGTGCATTGTGATGAGAAGGCCAGGGAGTATTTTGGTGACAATGTTATGCAGGAATTTGATGAAAATTGTAACTGAACATTTTGATGACACGGGTTATATAACATTGTGATGTCAGGTATCATGGAGCTTTGGGAAGAAAAGGATCATGGAGCATTTTTTTGACAGGTGTTATGGAACATTGTGACATCAGGGGTCATGGAATATTGTGATTATAAGGGGATGTAGAATTGTGATGACAGGGGTCATTGAATATTGTGATTACAGGGGTGAGGGAGTATTGTGACGACTAGTGATGGAACATTGTGATATCTCTGGTGAGAGAGCATGTTGATGAGAAATGCATGGAGCATTGCGATTACAAGGTTTATGGAGCATTGCAATGAAAAGTTTGTGGACCGTTGTGAGGAAAAGTGCGTGGCACTTTGTGATGACAAGGGTCATGGAATATTTTTCTGCCAAAGGCATGGAGCACGGTGATGACAGTGGTCGTGGGGCATTGTGATGAAAAGTTCATGGAGCATTGTGGTTACAAAGGTCACAGAGCCTTGTGATGATGCGGGCATGGACCATTGTGATGACAAACGTTATGTAGCATTGTGATGAATGGAGTCACGGAGCACTGTGATGACAGGGGTCATGGAGCATTGTGATGACTAGGACATGGAGCATTGTGATGACAGGGTCATGAAACTTTGGTCTGACAAGTTTCATAGATTATTGTGATGACAGTGGGCATGGTGCATTGTGATGACAAGGGCATGGAGCATTGTGATGAGAAGTTCATGGAGTATTGTGAAGACAGGTGTCATTGAGCACTGTGATGACATATGTCATGGTCCATTACAATGACAATGGCAGGGAGCATTGTGATGCCAAATGTAATGGAGGATTTTAATGACAAATATAATGGAGCATTGTGATGACTAGGGCTTTGAGCATTATGAAGAGAATGGCCATTGAGAATTTTCATGACAAGGGCAAGATGCATTGTGATGACAAGGTCCTGGAGCATTGTGATGAGAAAATCATGGATCCTTGTGATGACAAGTCTCATGGAGCATACTGATGAAGAGGGTCATGGAGCATTGTGATTACAGGGGTCTTGGAGCATTGTGATGAGAAGGGTCATGGAGCCTTGTTATGACAAGGCCATGGAACATCGTGATGGCACGGGTCAAGGAGCATTGTAATGACAGGTGTAATGGAGCATTATGATGGCATGGGCATGGATCATTGTGATGAGAAGGCCATGGAGCATTCTGATGACATGCGTCATGGAGTTTGTGATGACAAGTGCATGGAGCATTGTGATTACAGGGTCTTGGAGCATTGGGATGAAAAAGTAATGGATCATTTTGATGAAAACGGTATGGAGCCTTGTCATGACTGGGTTCAAGGAGCATACAGACAACAAGTGTCAGGGAGCATTTTGATGACAAGTGTATTGAGCATTGTGATGACAAAGGTCATGGAGCATTGTGATGAGAAGACATTGGATAATTGTGATGACGAGCGTCATGGGGCATTGTGAGGACAAGATTTATGGAATATTGGGATCACAAGGGTTTGGAGCGTTGTTATGACAGAGGTCATGAGGAATTTTGATTTCATTGTGATGACAATAGCATGAAGCATTATGATGATTGGCATGGTGCAATTTGATGAGAGTGTTCATGGATCCTTGGGATGAAAAGGAGCAGGGAGCATTGTGATTACAGGGTTCTTGGAGCCTTGTGATTACAAGTCCATGGAACATCGTGAAGGCAGGGGTCATGGAGCATTGTGAGGAGAAGGGATGGAGCATTCTGATGACATGCGTCATGGAGCTTTCTGATGACACGGGCATGGAGCAATGTGATGCGAGCTTTCATGGAGCATTTTGATGACAATGACATGGAGCACTGTGATGCCAAGAGTCATGGATCTTTGTGTTGACAAACGTCATTGAGCATTTTGATGACAAGGGTTTTGTGCAATGTGATGAGAAGGGCAGGGAGCATTGTGATGACAGGGTCAAGGAGCAATATGATGAAAAGGGTCATGGAACATTTTGATGACAGGGGTTATGGAACATTGAGATGTCAGGTGTCATGGATCAATTTGATGAAAAGGGTCATGGAGCATTTTGATGACAGGGGTTATGGAACATTGTGATGTCAGGGGTCATCGAACATTGTGATAATAATTGCATGTGGCATTGTGATGACAGGAGTCATGGAACATTGAGATGACAGGGGTGAGGAAGTATTGTGATGAACAGTGATGTAACATTGTGATATCATTGTTCAGAGAGCATTTTTATGAGACGTGCATGGAACTTTGTGATGACAAGTTTTATGGAGCATTGTGATGACAAGATTGTTGAGCACTTTGTTGACAAGCAGATGGCACATTGTGATGACATGTGTCATGGAGCATTTTGCTGACAAGCGCATGGAGCACTGTGATGAAAAGGGTCATGGAACACTGTGCTGAGAAACGCATAGAGCATTGTGATGACAAGGGTCAAAGAGCATTGTGATGAAAAGTTCATGGAGCATTGTGGTTAAAAAGTCAGAGACTGTTGATGACAAGGGCATGGACAATTGTGATGACAAAGACATGAAGCATTGTGATGACAGGAGTCAAGGAGCATTGTGATGACAGGGGTCATGAAGCATTGTGATGAAAAGGGCATGGAGCATTGTGATGACCAGGTCATGCAGTATTGTGAAGACAGGTGTTAGAGAGCATTGTGATGACATATGTAATGGCCCATTGTGATGACAATGGCATGGAGCATTGTGATGACAAGGGTCAGGGAGCATTGTGCTGACAAGTGCATGGAGAATTGTGATGAAAACGATCATGGAGCATTCTGATGACAAGCTTGTGGAGTATTTTGATGACAATGGCATGGAGCACTGTGATGAAAATGGCAGGTGGCATTGTGATGAAAAAGGCATTTAGACTTTTCATGACAGGCTTCATGGAGCATTCTTACGACAACTGTCAGGGAGCATTGTGATGACAATTGTATAGGGAATTGTGATGACAAATGTCATGGAGCATTGTGATGCAAAGGGCATGGAGTATTGGTATGACAGGCATCATGGAACGTTGTGATGAAAAGTGTTATGGAACATTGTGATCAGAAGGGTTTGGAGCATTGTGATGACAGAGGTCATGGATCATTTTGATTTCAAGGAGCATGGAGCATTGTGATGACAAGGGCATGAAGCAATGTGATCCCAAATTTCATGGAGGATTGTGATGAAAATGGTAATGGAGTATTGTGATGACAAGCGAATAGAGCATTGTAATGACATGGTCATGTAGCATTTTTTTTGACAAAGGCATGGAGCATCGTGATGACAGGTGTCATGGAGCACTGTGATAACAAGCGTCACGGAGCATTGTGAATACTGGGGTCATGGAGTATTGGGATGACAAGGGCATGGATCATTGTGATGATAAGTGTCATGGAGCATTGGGCTGAAAATATTCATGGAGTATTGTGATGACAGGGGTCATGGAGCATTGTGATGACAGGGTTCATGGAGCATTGAGATGAAAATGGGAATGGAGAATTGTGATTACAGGGGTCTGGGAGCATTGTGATAACAAGGTCATGGAGCATTGTGATGAGAAGGCCATGGAACATTCAGATGACATGTGTCATGGAGTTTGTGATGATAAGGGCATGGAGCATTGTGATTACATGGGTCTTGGAGCATTGTGATGACAAGTTTCTTGGAGCCTTGTGATGACAAGGCCGTGGAACATTGTGATTGCAGGTGTCATTGAGCATTGTTATGACAGGTGTAATGGAGCATTGTGATGAGAAGGGCATGGAGCATTGAGATTACAAGGTTTATGGAGCATTGCAATGAACAATTTGTGGACCGTTGTGATGAAAAGCGTGTGGCACATTGTGATGACAAGGATCATGGATCATTTTTCTGACAAAGGCATGGAGCATTGTGATGACAAGGGTCACGGAGCATTGTGATGAAAAATTCATGGAACATTGTGGTTACAAAGGTAAAAGAGCCTTGTGATGACGTGGGCATGGACGATTGTGATGCCAAACGTTATGAAGCATTTTGATGACTGGAGTCACGGAGCATTGTGATGACAGGGGACATGGAGCATTTTGATGACAAGGAAATGGAGCATGGTGATGACAAGGTACTGGAGAATTGTGATGAGAAGACCTTGGAGACTTGAAATGACCAGTCTCATGGAGAATTCTGATGAAAAGGGGCATGGAGCATTGTGATTACAGGGGTCTTGGAGCATTGTGATGACAAGGTCATGGAGCATTGTGAGGAGAAGGCCATGGAGCATTCTGATGACATGTATCTTGGAGCTTTGTGATGAAAAGTGCATGGAGCATTTTGATTACAGGGGTCTTGGAGCATTGTGATGAAAAGGGCATGGAGCATTGTGATGAAAAATGCATGGAGCCTTGTCATAACAGGGTTCAATGAGCATACAGACAACAAGCGTCAAGGAGCATTTTGATGACAAGTGTATTGAGCATTGTGATGACAAAGGTCATGAAGCACTGTGATGAGAAGACCATGGATAATTGTGATGACGAGCGTCATGGGGCATTGTGAGGACAAGTGTTAGGGAATACTGTGATCACAAGTGTTTGGAGCATTGCTATGAGAGAGGTCATGGAGCATTTTGATTTCATTGTGATGAAAAAAGCATGAAGCATTATGATGATGGGCATGGTTCATTGTGATGACAGGGTTCATGGATCATTGAGATGAAAAGGGGCATGGAGCATTGTGATAACAGGTGTCTTGGAACATTGTGATGAGAAGGGTCATGGAGCCTTGTGATGAAAAATCCATGGAACATCGTGATGGCAGGTGTCATGGAGCATTGTGATGAGAAGGCCATTGGACATTCTGATGACATGCGTCACGGAGCGTTTTGATGAGAAGGGCATGGAGCAATGTGATGAGAGCGTTCCTGGAGCATTGTGATGACAACGACATGGAGCACTGTGATGCCAAGCGTCATGGATCTTTGTGATGACAAATGTCATGGAACATTTTGATGACAAGGGCGTTGTGCATTGTGATGAGAAGGGCAGGGAGCATTGTGATGAGAGGGTCATGGAGCAATTTGATGGAAAGTGTCATGGAACATTTTGATGACAGGGGTGATGGAAGATTGTGATGTCAGGGGTCATGGAGCATTTTGATGACAGGTGTTATGGAACATTGTGATTTCAGCGGTCACGAACATTGTGATCATAATTGCATGTAGCATTGTGATGACAGGAGTCATGGAACATTGTGATGACATGGGTGAGGGAGTATTGTGATGAAAAGTGATGTAACATTGTGATATCAGTGGTGAGAGAGCATTTTGATGAGAAGTGCATGGAGCATTGAGATGACAAGGTTTATGGAGCATTGTGATGACAAGTTTGTGGAGCACTGTGAAGACAAGCACATGGCACATTGTGATGACATGTGTCATGGAGCATTGTGATGAGAAGACCATAGATAATTGTGATGACGGGCGTCATGGGGCATTGTGATGACACGTGTTATGGAATATTGTGATCACAAGGGTTTGGATCATGGTTATGCCCGAGGTCATGGAGCATTTTGATTTCATTGTGATGACAATAGCATGAAGCATTATGATGATTGGCATGGTGCACTGTGATGAGAGGGTCCATGGATTATTGAGATGAAAAGGGGCATGGATTATTGTGATTATAGAGGTCTTGGAGCATTGTGATGAGAAGGGTCATGGAGCCTTGTGATGACAAGACCATGGAACATCGTGATGTCAGGGGTCATGAAGCATTGTGATGACAGGGATAATGGAGCATTGTGATGGCAAGGGCAAGGAGCATTGTGATGAGAAGGCCATGGAGCATTCTGATGACATGCCTCATGGAGCTTTGTGATGACAAGTGCATGGAGCACTGTGATTACAGGGATCTTGAAGAATTGTGATGAAAAGGGCATGGAGCCTTGTCATGACAGGGTTCAAGGAGCATACTGATGACAAGTGTCAGGGAGCATTGTGATGATAAGTGTATTGAGCATTGTGATGGCAAGGGTTATGGAGCATAGTGATGAGAAGACCATGGATAATTGTGATGATGAGCGTCACGGGGTGTTGTGATGATAAGTGTTATGGAACATTGTGATCAAAAGGGTTTGAATCATTGTGATGACAGAGGTCATGGAGCATTTTGACTTCATTGTGATGACAATAGCCTGAAGCATTATGATGATGGGCATGGTGCATTGTGATGACAGGGTTCATGGAGCATTGAGATGAAAAGGGACATGGAGGATTGTGATTACAAGTGTCTTGGAGCATTGTGATGACAAGGGCAAGGAGCATTGTGATGACAAGAGCATGGAACATTCTGATGACATGCGTCATGGATCTTTGTGATTACAAGGGCATGGAGAATTTTGATTACACGGGTCTTGGAGCATTGTGATGACAAGTGTCATGGAGCCTTGTGAATGACAAAGCCTTGGAACACTCTGATGGCAGGGGTCATGGAGCATTTTTATGACAAGGTTAATGGAGCATTGTGATGAGAAGGACATGGAGCATTGGTCTGAAATATTTCATGGATTATTGTGATGAGAGTGGGCATGGAGCATTTTGATGAGAAGGGAACGGAACACTGTGATACATGAGTCAAGGAGGATTGTAATGACAAGGTCATGGAGCACTGTGATGAGAAGGGCATCGAGCATTGTGATGACAAGTGTCATGGAGCTTTGTGATGACAATGACATGGAACATTTTATGCCAAGGGTCATGGAGCTCTGTGATGACAATGGTCATGGAGCATTTTGATGACAAGGGTGTGGTGCATTGTGATGAGAAGGCCAGGGAGTATTTTGGTGACAATGTTATGCAGGAATTTGATGAAAATTGTAACTGAACATTTTGATGACACGGGTTATATAACATTGTGATGTCAGGTATCATGGAGCTTTGGGAAGAAAAGGATCATGGAGCATTTTTTTGACAGGTGTTATGGAACATTGTGACATCAGGGGTCATGGAATATTGTGATTATAAGGGGATGTAGAATTGTGATGACAGGGGTCATTGAATATTGTGATTACAGGGGTGAGGGAGTATTGTGACGACTAGTGATGGAACATTGTGATATCTCTGGTGAGAGAGCATGTTGATGAGAAATGCATGGAGCATTGCGATTACAAGGTTTATGGAGCATTGCAATGAAAAGTTTGTGGACCGTTGTGAGGAAAAGTGCGTGGCACTTTGTGATGACAAGGGTCATGGAATATTTTTCTGCCAAAGGCATGGAGCACGGTGATGACAGTGGTCGTGGGGCATTGTGATGAAAAGTTCATGGAGCATTGTGGTTACAAAGGTCACAGAGCCTTGTGATGATGCGGGCATGGACCATTGTGATGACAAACGTTATGTAGCATTGTGATGAATGGAGTCACGGAGCACTGTGATGACAGGGGTCATGGAGCATTGTGATGACTAGGACATGGAGCATTGTGATGACAGGGTCATGAAACTTTGGTCTGACAAGTTTCATAGATTATTGTGATGACAGTGGGCATGGTGCATTGTGATGACCAGGGCATGGAGCATTGTGATGAGAAGTTCATGGAGTATTGTGAAGACAGGTGTCATTGAGCACTGTGATGACATATGTCATGGTCCATTACAATGACAATGGCAGGGAGCATTGTGATGCCAAATGTAATGGAGGATTTTAATGACAAATATAATGGAGCATTGTGATGACTAGGGCTTTGAGCATTATGAAGAGAATGGCCATTGAGAATTTTCATGACAAGGGCAAGATGCATTGTGATGACAAGGTCCTGGAGCATTGTGATGAGAAAATCATGGATCCTTGTGATGACAAGTCTCATGGAGCATACTGATGAAGAGGGTCATGGAGCATTGTGATTACAGGGGTCTTGGAGCATTGTGATGAGAAGGGTCATGGAGCCTTGTTATGACAAGGCCATGGAACATCGTGATGGCACGGGTCAAGGAGCATTGTAATGACAGGTGTAATGGAGCATTATGATGGCATGGGCATGGATCATTGTGATGAGAAGGCCATGGAGCATTCTGATGACATGCGTCATGGAGTTTGTGATGACAAGTGCATGGAGCATTGTGATTACAGGGTCTTGGAGCATTGGGATGAAAAAGTAATGGATCATTTTGATGAAAACGGTATGGAGCCTTGTCATGACTGGGTTCAAGGAGCATACAGACAACAAGTGTCAGGGAGCATTTTGATGACAAGTGTATTGAGCATTGTGATGACAAAGGTCATGGAGCATTGTGATGAGAAGACATTGGATAATTGTGATGACGAGCGTCATGGGGCATTGTGAGGACAAGATTTATGGAATATTGGGATCACAAGGGTTTGGAGCGTTGTTATGACAGAGGTCATGAGGAATTTTGATTTCATTGTGATGACAATAGCATGAAGCATTATGATGATTGGCATGGTGCAATTTGATGAGAGTGTTCATGGATCCTTGGGATGAAAAGGAGCAGGGAGCATTGTGATTACAGGGTTCTTGGAGCCTTGTGATTACAAGTCCATGGAACATCGTGAAGGCAGGGGTCATGGAGCATTGTGAGGAGAAGGGATGGAGCATTCTGATGACATGCGTCATGGAGCTTTCTGATGACACGGGCATGGAGCAATGTGATGCGAGCTTTCATGGAGCATTTTGATGACAATGACATGGAGCACTGTGATGCCAAGAGTCATGGATCTTTGTGTTGACAAACGTCATTGAGCATTTTGATGACAAGGGTTTTGTGCAATGTGATGAGAAGGGCAGGGAGCATTGTGATGACAGGGTCAAGGAGCAATATGATGAAAAGGGTCATGGAACATTTTGATGACAGGGGTTATGGAACATTGAGATGTCAGGTGTCATGGATCAATTTGATGAAAAGGGTCATGGAGCATTTTGATGACAGGGGTTATGGAACATTGTGATGTCAGGGGTCATCGAACATTGTGATAATAATTGCATGTGGCATTGTGATGACAGGAGTCATGGAACATTGAGATGACAGGGGTGAGGAAGTATTGTGATGAACAGTGATGTAACATTGTGATATCATTGTTCAGAGAGCATTTTTATGAGACGTGCATGGAACTTTGTGATGACAAGTTTTATGGAGCATTGTGATGACAAGATTGTTGAGCACTTTGTTGACAAGCAGATGGCACATTGTGATGACATGTGTCATGGAGCATTTTGCTGACAAGCGCATGGAGCACTGTGATGAAAAGGGTCATGGAACACTGTGCTGAGAAACGCATAGAGCATTGTGATGACAAGGGTCAAAGAGCATTGTGATGAAAAGTTCATGGAGCATTGTGGTTAAAAAGTCAGAGACTGTTGATGACAAGGGCATGGACAATTGTGATGACAAAGACATGAAGCATTGTGATGACAGGAGTCAAGGAGCATTGTGATGACAGGGGTCATGAAGCATTGTGATGAAAAGGGCATGGAGCATTGTGATGACCAGGTCATGCAGTATTGTGAAGACAGGTGTTAGAGAGCATTGTGATGACATATGTAATGGCCCATTGTGATGACAATGGCATGGAGCATTGTGATGACAAGGGTCAGGGAGCATTGTGCTGACAAGTGCATGGAGAATTGTGATGAAAACGATCATGGAGCATTCTGATGACAAGCTTGTGGAGTATTTTGATGACAATGGCATGGAGCACTGTGATGAAAATGGCAGGTGGCATTGTGATGAAAAAGGCATTTAGACTTTTCATGACAGGCTTCATGGAGCATTCTTACGACAACTGTCAGGGAGCATTGTGATGACAATTGTATAGGGAATTGTGATGACAAATGTCATGGAGCATTGTGATGCAAAGGGCATGGAGTATTGGTATGACAGGCATCATGGAACGTTGTGATGAAAAGTGTTATGGAACATTGTGATCAGAAGGGTTTGGAGCATTGTGATGACAGAGGTCATGGATCATTTTGATTTCAAGGAGCATGGAGCATTGTGATGACAAGGGCATGAAGCAATGTGATCCCAAATTTCATGGAGGATTGTGATGAAAATGGTAATGGAGTATTGTGATGACAAGCGAATAGAGCATTGTAATGACATGGTCATGTAGCATTTTTTTTGACAAAGGCATGGAGCATCGTGATGACAGGTGTCATGGAGCACTGTGATAACAAGCGTCACGGAGCATTGTGAATACTGGGGTCATGGAGTATTGGGATGACAAGGGCATGGATCATTGTGATGATAAGTGTCATGGAGCATTGGGCTGAAAATATTCATGGAGTATTGTGATGACAGGGGTCATGGAGCATTGTGATGACAGGGTTCATGGAGCATTGAGATGAAAATGGGAATGGAGAATTGTGATTACAGGGGTCTGGGAGCATTGTGATAACAAGGTCATGGAGCATTGTGATGAGAAGGCCATGGAACATTCAGATGACATGTGTCATGGAGTTTGTGATGATAAGGGCATGGAGCATTGTGATTACATGGGTCTTGGAGCATTGTGATGACAAGTTTCTTGGAGCCTTGTGATGACAAGGCCGTGGAACATTGTGATTGCAGGTGTCATTGAGCATTGTTATGACAGGTGTAATGGAGCATTGTGATGAGAAGGGCATGGAGCATTGAGATTACAAGGTTTATGGAGCATTGCAATGAACAATTTGTGGACCGTTGTGATGAAAAGCGTGTGGCACATTGTGATGACAAGGATCATGGATCATTTTTCTGACAAAGGCATGGAGCATTGTGATGACAAGGGTCACGGAGCATTGTGATGAAAAATTCATGGAACATTGTGGTTACAAAGGTAAAAGAGCCTTGTGATGACGTGGGCATGGACGATTGTGATGCCAAACGTTATGAAGCATTTTGATGACTGGAGTCACGGAGCATTGTGATGACAGGGGACATGGAGCATTTTGATGACAAGGAAATGGAGCATGGTGATGACAAGGTACTGGAGAATTGTGATGAGAAGACCTTGGAGACTTGAAATGACCAGTCTCATGGAGAATTCTGATGAAAAGGGGCATGGAGCATTGTGATTACAGGGGTCTTGGAGCATTGTGATGACAAGGTCATGGAGCATTGTGAGGAGAAGGCCATGGAGCATTCTGATGACATGTATCTTGGAGCTTTGTGATGAAAAGTGCATGGAGCATTTTGATTACAGGGGTCTTGGAGCATTGTGATGAAAAGGGCATGGAGCATTGTGATGAAAAATGCATGGAGCCTTGTCATAACAGGGTTCAATGAGCATACAGACAACAAGCGTCAAGGAGCATTTTGATGACAAGTGTATTGAGCATTGTGATGACAAAGGTCATGAAGCACTGTGATGAGAAGACCATGGATAATTGTGATGACGAGCGTCATGGGGCATTGTGAGGACAAGTGTTAGGGAATACTGTGATCACAAGTGTTTGGAGCATTGCTATGAGAGAGGTCATGGAGCATTTTGATTTCATTGTGATGAAAAAAGCATGAAGCATTATGATGATGGGCATGGTTCATTGTGATGACAGGGTTCATGGATCATTGAGATGAAAAGGGGCATGGAGCATTGTGATAACAGGGGTCTTGGAACATTGTGATGAGAAGGGTCATGGAGCCTTGTGATGAAAAATCCATGGAACATCGTGATGGCAGGTGTCATGGAGCATTGTGATGAGAAGGCCATTGGACATTCTGATGACATGCGTCACGGAGCGTTTTGATGAGAAGGGCATGGAGCAATGTGATGAGAGCGTTCCTGGAGCATTGTGATGACAACGACATGGAGCACTGTGATGCCAAGCGTCATGGATCTTTGTGATGACAAATGTCATGGAACATTTTGATGACAAGGGCGTTGTGCATTGTGATGAGAAGGGCAGGGAGCATTGTGATGAGAGGGTCATGGAGCAATTTGATGGAAAGTGTCATGGAACATTTTGATGACAAGGGTGATGGAAGATTGTGATGTCAGGGGTCATGGAGCATTTTGATGACAGGTGTTATGGAACATTGTGATTTCAGTGGTCACGAACATTGTGATGATAATTGCATGTAGCATTGTGATGACAGGAGTCATGGAACATTGTGATGACATGGGTGAGGGAGTATTGTGATGAAAAGTGATGTAACATTGTGATATCAGTGGTGAGAGAGCATTTTGATGAGAAGTGCATGGAGCATTGAGATGACAAGGTTTATGGAGCATTGTGATGACAAGTTTGTGGAGCACTGTGAAGACAAGCACATGGCACATTGTGATGACATGTGTCATGGAGCATTGTGATGAGAAGACCATAGATAATTGTGATGACGGGCGTCATGGGGCATTGTGATGACACGTGTTATGGAATATTGTGATCACAAGGGTTTGGATCATGGTTATGCCCGAGGTCATGGAGCATTTTGATTTCATTGTGATGACAATAGCATGAAGCATTATGATGATGGGCATGGTGCACTGTGATGAGAGGGTCCATGGATTATTGAGATGAAAAGGGGCATGGATTATTGTGATTATAGAGGTCTTGGAGCATTGTGATGAGAAGGGTCATGGAGCCTTGTGATGACAAGACCATGGAACATCGTGATGTCAGGGGTCATGAAGCATTGTGATGACAGGGATAATGGAGCATTGTGATGGCAAGGGCAAGGAGCATTGTGATGAGAAGGCCATGGAGCATTCTGATGACTTGCGTCATGGAGCTTTGTGACGACAAGGGCATTGAGCAATGTGATGAGAGCGTTTATGGAGCATTGTGATGACAATGACATGGAGCATTGTGATGTCAAGGGTCATGGATCTTTGTTATGACAAAATCATGGAGCATTTTGATGACAAGGGCATTGTGCATTGTGATGAGAAGGCCAGGGAGCATTGTGATGACAAGTGCATGAACCAATGTGATCCCAAGATTCATGGAGGATTGTGATGACAAAGGTAATGCAGTGTTGTGATGACAATCACATAGAGCATTGTAAAGACAATGTCATTTAGCATTTTGCTGACAAAGGCATGGACCATTGTGATGACAGGTGTCATGGACCATTGTGATGACTAGGGAATGGAGCATTGTGATGACAAGAGTCATGGATCATTGTGCTGTCAGGTGTCATGGAGTGTTTTCATAACAGTGATCATGGAGCATTGTGATGATATTGGTCATGGAGCATTGTTATGAGAAGGTAATGGAAGACTGGGCTGAAAATGTTCATGTAGTATTGTGATGACAGGGGTCATGGAGCTTTGTGATGACAAGGAAATGGAGCATTTTGATGACAATGTCCTGGAGCATTGTGATGAGAAGACCGTGGACACTTGTGATGACCAGTCTCCTGGAGAATTCTGATGAAAAGGTGCATGGAGCATTGTGATTACAGGGGTCCTGGAGCATTGTGATAACAAGGGCATGGAGCATTGTGATTAGAAAGCCATGGAGCATTCTGATGACATGCATCATGGAGCTTTGTGATGACAAGGGCATGGAGCATTTTGATTACAGGGATCTTGGAGCATTCTCATGAAAACTTCATGGATCACTGTGATGAAAAAGGCATGGAGCCTTGTTATGACAGGGTTCAAGGAGCATACTGATGACAACGGTCAGGGAGCATTGTGATGACAAGTGTATTGAGCATTGTGATGACAAAAGTCATGGAACATTGTGATGAGAAGGCCATGGATAATTGTGATGATGAGCGTCATGTGGTGTTGGGATGATAAGTGTTATGGAACATTGTGATCACAAGGTTTTTGAGCACTGTGATGACAGAGGTCATGGAGCATTTTGATGTCATTGTGATGACAATAGCCTGAAGCATTATGATGATGGGCATGGTGCACTGTGATGACAGGGTTCATGGTGCATTGAGATGAAAAGAGGCATGGAGCATTCTGATGAGAAGGCCAAGGAACATTCTGATTACATGCGTCATGGAGCTTTGTGATGACAAACTCATGGAGCATTGTGATTAAAGGGGTCTTGGAGCATTGTGATGACAGGTGTCATGGAGCAATGTGATGAGAAGTGCATGTAGCATTGGTCTGAAATATTTCATTTATTATTGTGATGAGAGAGGGCATGGAGCATTGTGATGACAGGGGCACTGAACACTGTGATACATGGGTCATGGAGGATTGTAATGACAAGGGCAAGGAGCATTGTGATTAGAAGGGCATCGAGCATTGTGATGAAAAGTGTCATAGAGCTTTGTGATGACAAGGGCATGGAGCAATGTGATGAGAGGGTTCATGGAGCATTGTGATGACAATGACATGGAGCATTGTGATGCAAAGTGTCATGGAGCTTTGTGATGACAAAAGTCATGGAGCATTTTGATGACAAGCGTGTGGTGCATTGTGATGAGTAGGGCAGGTAGCATTTTGATGACAGGGTCATGCAGCAATTTGATGAAAAGTGTAATGGAATATTTTGATGAATGGGGTTATAGAACATTGTGATATCAGGGGTCATGGAGCTTTGGGATGAATATGGTCATGGAGCATTTGGATGACAGGTGTTATGGAATATTGTGATGTCAAGGGTCATGGAACATTGTGATGATAAAGTAACGTAGCACTGTGATGACAGGAGTCATGGCACATTGTGTTTACAGGTGTGAGGGTGTATTGTGATGACTAGTGATGGAACATTGTGATATCTCTGGTGAGAGAGCAATTTGATGAGAAGTGCATGGAGCATTGTGATTACAAGGTTTATGGAGCATTGCAATGACAAGTTTGTGGAACGTTTTGATGAAAATCGTGTGACATATTGTGATGACAAGGGTCATGGAGCATTGTGATGAAAATTTCATGGAGCATTTTGGTTACAAATGTCAGAGAGCCTTGTGATGACGCGGGTATGGACATTTTTGATGACAAACGTTATGAATCATTGTGATGACTGGAGTCACGGAGCATAGTGATGACAGGGGTCATGGAGCATTGTGATGACAAGGGCATGGAGCATTTTGATGACAGGGGCATGGAACATTGGTCTGACAAGTTTCATAGATTATTGTGATGACAGTGGGCATGGTGCATTGTGCTGACAAGCGCATGGCGCATGTGATGAGAAGGTCATGGAGTATTGTGAAGACACTTGTCAGGGACCATTGTGATGATATATGTCATGGTCCATTGCGATGACAATGACATGGAGCATTGTGATGCCAAATGTAATGGAGGATTGTGATGACAAATATAATGGAGCATTGTGATGACTAGGGCTTGGAGCATTATGATGACAAGGGCCATTGAGAAGTTTGATGACAATGTCGTGAAGCATTGTGATGACAATGTCCTGGAGCACTGTGATGAGAAAACCATGAAGCCTTGTGATGACAAGTCTCATGGAGCATACTGATGAAAAGGAACTTGCAACATTGTGATTACAGGGGCCTTGGAACCTTGTGATGACAAGGGCATGGAGCATTGTGAAGAGAAGGCCAATGAGCATTCTGATGACATGTGTCATTGACCATTCTGATGACAAGGGCATGGAGCATTGTGATTACAGTGTTCTTGGAGCATTGTGATGAAAAGGGCATGGGTCATTGTGATGAAAATGGCATGGAGCCTTGTCATGACAGGATTCAAGGAGCATACAGACAACAAGTTTCAGGGAGCATTTTGATGACAAGTGTATTGAGCATTGTGATGACAAAGGTCATGGGGAACTGTGATGAGAAGACCACGGATAATAGTGTTGACGAACGTCATTGGGCATTGTGATGACAAGTGTTATGGAATATTGTGATCACAACGGTTTGGAGCAATGTTATGACAGAGGTCATGGAGCATTTTGATTTCATTTTGATGACAATAGCATGAAGCATTATGATGATGGGCATGGTGCATTCTGATGAGAGGGTTCATGGATCATTGAGATGAAAAGGGGTATGAAGCATTGTGATTACAGGGTTCTTGGAGCATTGTGATGAGAAGGGTCATGGAGTCTTGTGATGACAAGGCCATGGAACATCGTGATGGCAGGGTTCATGGAGCATTTTTATGACAGGGATAAGGGAGAATTGTAATGGCAACTGCATGGAGCACTGTGATGAAATGTCCATGGAGTATTCTGATGACATGAGTCATGGAGCTTTGTGATGACAAGGGCATGGAGCAATATGATGAGAGCGTTCATGGTGCGCTGTGATGACAATGACATGGAGCATTGTGATGCTAAGGGTCATGGATCTTTGTGATGACAATGTTCATGGACTATTTTCATAACAAGGGCATTGTACATTGTGATGAGAAGGGCAGGGAACATTGTAATGACAGGGTCATGGAGAAATTTGATGAAAAGGGTCATGGAATATTTTTTAACATCTTTTTTTAATTTTTTTTGCTTTATAACAAATTAAATCAGTTATACATATACATATGTTCCCATATCCCCTCCCTTTTGCATCTGCCTCTCACCCTCCCTATCCCACCCCTCCAGGCGGTCCCAAAGCACCGAGCTGATCTCCCTGTGCTATGTGGCTGCTTCCCACTAGCTATCTACCTTACGTTTGGTAGTGTACATGCCGCTCTTTCACTTTGTCACAGCTTACCCTTCACCCTCCCCATATCCTCAAGTCCATTCTCTAGTAGGTCTGTGTCTTTATTCCTGTCTTACCCCTATGTTCTTCATGACATTTTTTTCTTAAATTCCATATATATGTGTCAGCATACAGTATTTGTCTTTCTCTTTCTGACTTACTTCACTCTGTATGACAGACTCTAGGTCCATCCACCTCATTACAAATAGGTCAATTTCATTTCTTTTTATGGCTGAGTAATATTCCATTGTATATATGTGCCACATCTTCTTTACCCATTCATCCGATGATGGACACTTAGGTTGTTTCTATCTCCGGGCTATTGTAAATAGGGCTGTTATGAACATTTTGGTACATGTCTCTTTTTGAATTATGGTTTTCTCAGGGTATATGCCCAGTAGTGGGATTGCTGGGTCATATGGTAGTTCTATTTGTAGTTTTTTAAGGAACCTCCATACCGTTCTCCATAGTGGCTGTACCAATTCACATTCCCACCAGCAGTACAACAGTGTTCCCTTTTTTCCACACCCTCTTCAGGATTTATTGTTTCTAGATTTTTTGATGATGGCCATTCTGACTGGTGTGAGATGATATCTCATTGTAGTTTTGATTTGCATTTTTCTGATGAGTAAAGATGTTGAGCATCCTTTCATGTGTTTGTTGGCAGTCTGTATATCTTCTGTGGAGAAATGTCTATTTAGGTCTTCTGCCCATTTTTGGATTGGGTTGTTTGTTTTTTTGTTATTGAGCTGCCCGAGCTGCTTATAAATTTTGGAGATTAATCCTTTGTCAGTTGCTTCATTTGCAAATATGTTCTCCCATTCTGAGGGTTGTCTTTTCGTCTTGATTATGTTTTCCTTTGCTGTGCAAAAGCTTTTAAGTTTCATTAGGTCCCATGTGTTTATTTTTGTCTTTATTTCCATTTCTCTAGGAGGTGGGTCAAAAAGGATCTTGCTGTGATTTATGTCATAGAGTGTTCTGCCTATGTTTTCCTCTAAGAGTTTGATAGTTTCTGGCCTTACATTTAGGTCTTTAATCCATTTTGAGCTTATTTTTGTGTATGGTGTTAGGGAGTGATCTAATCTCATATTTTTACATGTCCCTATCCAGTTTTCCCAGCACCACTTATTGAAGAGACTGTCTTTTCTCCACTGTACATTCCTGCCTCCTTTATCAAAGATAAGGTGAACATATGTCCACGGGTTTATCTCTGGGCTTTCTATCCTGTTCCATTGATCTATCTTTCTGTTTTTGTTCCAGTACCATACTGTCTTGATTACTGTAGCTTTGTAGTATAGTCTGAACTCAGGGAGCCTGATTCCTCCAGCTCCATTTTTCGTTCTCAAGATTGCTTTGGCTATTCGGGGTCTTTTGTGTTTCCATACAAATTGTGAATTTTTTTGCTCTAGTTATGTGAAAAATGGCAGTGGTAGTTTGATAGGGATTGCACTGAATCTGTCGATTGCTTTGGGTAGTAGAGTCATTTTCACAATGTTGATTCTTCCAATCCAAGAGCATGGTACATCTCTCCATCTATTTGTATCATCTTTAATTTCTTTCATCAGTGTCTTATAATTTTCTGCATATAGGTATTTTGTCTCCTTAGGTAGGTTTATTCCTAGATATTTTATTCTTTTTGTTGCAATGGTAAATGGGAGTGTTTACTTGATTTCACTTTCAGATTTTTCATCATTAGTATATAGGAATGCCAGAGATTTCTGTGCATTAATTTTGTATCCGGCAACTTTACCAAATTCATTGATTAGCTCTAGTAGTTTTCTGGTAGCATCTTTAGGATTCTCTATGTATAGTATCATGCCATCTTCAAACAGTGACAGCTTTACTTCTTCTTTTCCGATTTGGATTCCTTTTATTTCCTTTTCTTCTCTGATTGCTGAGGCTAAAGCTTCCAAAACTATGTTGAATAAGAGTGGTGAGAGTGGGCAACCTTGTCTTGTTCCTGATCTTAGTGGAAATGGTTTCACTTTTTCACCATTGAAGACGATGCTGGCTGTGGGTTTGTCATATATGGCCTTTATGATGTTGAGGAAAGTTCCCTCTATGCCTACTTTCTGCAGGGTTTTTATCATAAATGGGTGTTGAATTTTGTCGAAAGCTTTCTCTGCATCTATTGAGATGATCATATGGTTTTTCTGCTTCAATTTGTTAATATGGTGTATCACGTCGATTGATTTGCTTATATTGAAGAATCCTTGCATTCCTGGAGTAAACCCCACTTGATCATGGTGTATGATCCTTGTAATGTGCTGTTGGATTCTGTTTGCTAGGATTTTGTTGAGGATTTTTGCATCTATGTTCATCAGTGATATTGGCCTGTAGTTTTCTTTCTTTGTGACATCCTTGCCTGGTTTTGGTATCAAGGTGATGGTGGTCTCGTAGAATGAGTTTGGGAGTGTTCCTCCCTCTGCTATATTTTGGAAGAGTTTGAGAAGGATAGGTGTTAGCTCTTCTCTAAATGCTTGATAGAATTCGCCTGAGAAGCCATCTGGTCCTGGGCTTTTGTTTGTTGGAAGATTTTTTATCACAGTTTCAATTTCAGTGCTTGTGATTGGTCTGTTCATATTTTCTATTTCTTCCTGATTCAGTCTTGGCAGGTTGTGCATTTCTAAGATTTTTTCCATTTCTTCCAGGTTGTCCATTTTTTTGGCATAGAGTTGCTTGTAGTAATCTCTCATGATCTTTTGTATTTCTGCAGTGTCAGTTGTTACTTCTCCTTTTTCATTTCTAATTCTATTGATTTGAGTCTTCTCCCTTTTTTTCTTGATGAGTCTGGCTAATGGTTTATCAATTTTGTTTATCTTCTCAAAGAACCAGCTTTTAGTTTTATTGATCTTTACTATCGTTTCCTTCATTTCTTTTTCATTTATTTCTGATCTGATTTTTTATTATTTCTTTCCTTCTGCTAACTTTGGGATGTTTTTGTTCTTCTTTCTCTAATTGCTTTAAGTGCAAGGTTAGGTTGTTTATTCGAGATGTTTCCTGTTTCTTAAGGTGGGATTGTATTGCTATAAACTTCCCTCTTAGAACTGCTTTTGCTGCATCCCATAGGTTTTGGGTCGTCGTGTCTCCATTGTCATTTGTTTCTAGATATTTTTTAATTCCCTCTTTGATTTCTTCAGGGATCACTTCGTTATTAAGTAGTGTATTGTTTAGCCTCCATGTGTTTGTATTTTTACAGCTCTTTTCCTGTAATTGATACCAAGTCTCATAGCATTGTGGTCGGAAAAGATACTTGATACAGTTTCAATTTTCTTAAATTTACCAAGGCTTGATTTGTGACCCAAGTTATGATCTATCCTGGAGAATATTCCATGAGCACTTGAGAAAAATGTGTATTCTGTTGTTTTTGGATGGAATATCCTATAAATATCAATTAAGTCCATCTTGTTTAATGTGTCATTTAAAGCTGGTGTTTCCTCATTTATTTTCATTTTGGATGATCTGTCCATTGGTGAAAGTGGGGTGTTAAAGTCCCATACTATGGTTCTGTTACTGTCAATTTCTCCTTTTATGGCTGTTAGTATTTCCCTTATGTATTGAGCTGCTCCTATGTTGGGTGCATAAATATTTACAATTGTTATATCTTCTTCTTGGATTGATCCCTTGATCATTATGTAGTGTCCTTCTTTGTCTCTTCTAGTAGTCTTTATTTTAAAGTCTATTTTGTCTGATATGAGAATTGCTACTCCAGCTTTCTTTTGGTTTCCATTTGCATGGAATATCTTTTTCCATCCCTTTACTTTCAGTCTGTATGTGTCTCTAGGTCTGAAGTGGGTCTCTTGTAGACAGCATATATATGGGTCTCGTTTTTGTATCCATTCAGCCAATCTGTGTCTTTTGGTGGGAGCATTTAGTCCATTTACATTTAAGGTAATTATCGATATGTATGTTCCTATTCCCATTTTCTTAATTGTTTTGGGTTCGTTATTGTAGGTCTTTACCTTCTTTTGTGTTTCTTGCCTAGAGAAGTTCCTTTAGCATTTGTTGTAAAGCTGGTTTGGTGGTGCTGAACTCTCTCAGCTTTTGCTTGTCTGTAAACGTTTTAATTTCTCCATCAAATCTGAATGAGATCCTTGCTGGGTAGAGTAATCTTGGTTGCAGGTTTTTCTCCTTCATCACTTTAATTATGTCCTGCCACTCCCTTCTGGCTTGTAGAGTTTCTGCTGAGAGATCAGCTGCTATCCTGATGGGGATTCCCTTGTGTGTTATTTGTTGTTTTTACCTTGCTGCTTTTAATATGATTTCTTTGTGTTTACTTTTTGACAGTTTGATTAATATGTGTCTTGGCATATTTCTCCTTGCATTTATTCTATATGGGACTCTCTGTGCCTCCTGGACTTGATTAACTATTTCCTTTCCCATATTAGGGAAGTTTTCAACTATAATCTCTTCAAATATTTTCTCAGTCCCTTTCTTTTTCTCTTCTTCTTCTGGAACCCCTATAATTCGAATGTTGGTGTGTTTAATGTTGTCCCAGAGGTCTCTGAGACTGTCCTCTGTTTTTTTCATTCTTTTTTCTTTATTTTGCTCTGCAGCAGTTATTTCCACTATTTTATCTTCCACCTCACTTATCCGTTCTTCTGCCTCAGTTATTCTGCTATTGATCCCATCTAGAGTATTTTTTATTTCATTTATTGTATTTTTAATCGAAGCTTGATTCATGTTTAGTTCTTCTAGGTCCTTGTTAACTGTTTCTTGCATTTTGTCTATTCTATTTCCAAGATTTTGGATCTGGGAAATAGAATCTTGGATCATCTTTACCATCATTATTCTGAATTCTTTTTCAGGTAGACTGCCTATTACCTCTTCGTTTGTTAGGTCTGGTGGGTTTTTTATCTTGCTCCTTCTCCTGCTGTGTGTTTTTCTGTCTTCTCATTTTGCTTATGTTACAGTGTTTGGGGTCTCCTTTTTGCAGGCTGCAGGTTCGTAGTTCCCATTGTTTTTGGTGTCTGTCCCCAGTGGCTAAGGTTGGTTTAGTGGGTGTAGGCTTCCTGGTGGAGGGTACTTGTGCCTGTGTTCTGGTGGATGAGGCTGGATCTTGTCTTTCTGGTGGGCAGGTCCACGTCTGGTTGTGTGTTTCGGGGTGTCTGCGGACTTTTTATGATTTTCGGCCACCTCGCTGCTAATGGGTGGCGTTGTGTTCCTGTCTTGCTAGTTGTTTGGCATAGGGTGTCCAGCACTGTAGCTTGCTGGTCGTTGAGTGAAGCTGGGTGCTGGTGTTGAGATGGAGATCTCTGGAAGATTTTCGCCGTTTGATATTATGTGGATATGGGAGGTCTCTTGTGGACCAGTGTCCTGAAGTTGGCTCTCCCACCTCAGAGGCACAGCACTGACTCCTGGCTCCTCAATTTGCTATGATTTGTTGTCTATTCATGTATTCCACAGATGCAGGGTACATCAAGTTGATTGTGGAGTTTTAATCCGCTGCTTCTGAGGCTGCTGGGAGTGGTTTCCCTTTCTCTTCTTTGTTCTCACAGCTCCTGGCTCTCAGGTTTGGATTTGGCCCCGCCTCTGCGTGTAGGTCGCCGGAGGGCGTCTGTTCTTCGCTCAGACAGGACAGGGTTAAAGGAGCAGCCTCTTCGGGGTCTCTGGCTCACTCAGACCGGGAGGGAAGGAGGGGCACGGAGTGCAGGGCGAGCCTGCAGCGGCAGAGGTCGGCGAGACGTTGCACCAGCCCGAGGTACGCCGTGCGTTCTCCCAGGGAAGCCGCCCCTGGATCCCGGGACCCCGGCAGTGGCGGGCTGCTGAGGCTCCCGGCAGGACGGTGTGGACAGAGACCTGCGCTCACAGACAGGCTTCTTGGCGGCGGCAGCAGCAACCCCAGTGTCCCACGCAGGTCACTGGGCTCCGTGCTTTCCGTCGTGACTCTCGCCTGTCTGTGGAGCCCCTTTAAATAGCGCTCTTAATCCCCTCGCACCGTGCACCAGGAAACCAAGAGGGAAGAAAAAGTCTCTTGCCTCTTCAGCAGCTCCAGAGTTTTCCCGGACTCCCTGCTGGCTAGCTGTGGCACATTAGCACCCTTCAGGCTGAGTTCTCGCCGCCAGCCCCAGCCCTCTCCCTGCGCTCTGACCAAAGCCTGAGCCTCAGCTTCCAGCGCCGCCTGCACTGGCGGGCGAGCAGACAAGACTCTTGGGCTGGTGAGTGCCGCTCGGCACTGATCCTCTGTGCGGGAATGTCTCCACTTTGCCCTACCAAGGTATGTGGGGAGTTTCTTGCCTTTTGGGAGGTCTGGGGTCTTCGGCCAGCATTCAATAGGTGTTCTGTAGGAGTTGTTCCACGTGTAGCTGTATTTCTGGTGTATCCGTGGAGAGGAAGGTGATCTCCACGTCTTACTCTTCCGCCATCTTACCCGGAAGTCGGTCATGGAATATTTTGATGACAGGGTTTATGGAACACTGTGATGTCAGCGGTCATGGAGCATTTTGATGAAAAGGGTCATGGAGCATTTTTATGACAGGGGTTAAGGAACATTGTGATGTCAGGGGTCATCGAACATTGTGATGATAAATGCATGTAGCATTGTGATGACAGGAGTCATGGAACATTGTTTTGACAGGGGTGAGGGAGAATTCTGATGAATAGTGATGTAACATTGTGATATCAGTGGTGAGAGAGAATTTTGATGAGAAATGCATGGAGCATTGTGAAGACAAGGGTTATGGAGCATTGTGATGACAAGATTGTGGAGCACTGTGATGACAGGTGCGTGGCGCATTGTGATGACATGTGTCATGGAGCACTGTGCTGACAAGCGCATGGAGCATTGTGATGAAAAGGGTCATGGAGCATTGTGCAGAGAAAGGCATAGAGCATTGTGATGACAAGGGTCAAAGAGTATTGTGATGAAAAGTTCATGGAGCATTGTGGTTAAAATGGTCACAGAGACTGTTGATGACGAGGGCATGGACCATTTTGTTAACAAAGGTCATGAAGCATTGTGATGAATGGAGTCACGGAGTATTTTGATAACAGGGGTCATGGAGCGTTGTGACAACAAGGGCATAGAGCACTGTGATGACAAGGGCATGGAGCATTGGTCTAATAAGTTTCATTGATTATTGCAATGACAGTTGTACTGGCGCAGTGTGATGACAAGGGCATGGAGCATTGTGATGAACAGGTCATGCAGTATTGTGAAGACAGGTGTCAGAGAGCATTGTGATGACATATGTAATGGCCCATTGTGATGACAATGGCATGGAGCATTGTGATTCCAAGTGTCATGGAGGATTCTGATGACAAAGTTAATGGACCATTGTGATGACAATGGCTTGGAGCATTGTAATGACAAGGGTCAGGGAGCATTGTGCTGACAAGTGCATGGAGAATTGTGATGACAAGGGTCATAGAGCATTCTGATGACAAGCTTGTGGAGCATTGTGATGACAATGGCATGGAGAATTGTGAAGAAAACGGCATGGGGCATTGTGATCGAAAAGGCATGGAGCCTTTTTGTGACAGGGTTCAAGGAGCATTCTGACGACAAGTGTCAGGGAGCATTGTGATGACAAGTGTATTGAGAATTGTGATGACAAAAGTCATTGAGCATTGTAATGAAAAGGCATGGAGTATAGTGATATCAGGCATCATGGAGTGTTGTCATGACAAGTGTTATGGAACATTGTGATCACAAGTGTTTGGAGCATTGTGAGGACAGACGTCATGGATCATTTTGATTTCAAGGAGCATGGAGCATTGGATGACAGGGGTCATGGAGCATTGTGATATCAGGGATCACGGAGCATTTTGATGCAAAGGGTCATGGAGCATTTTGATGACAGGGGTTATGGAACATTGTGATGTCAGTGGTCATCGAACATTGTGATGATAATTGCATGCAGCATTGTGATGACAGGAGTCATGGAACATTGTGGTGATAGGGGTGAGGGAATATTGTGATGAATAGTGATGTAACATTGTGATATCAGTGGTGAGAGAGCATTTTGATGAGAAGTGCATGGAACATTGTGATGACAAGGTTAATGGAGCGTTGTGATGACAAGACTGTGGTGCACTGTGATGACAAGCGCATGGTGCATTGTGAAGACATGTGTCATGGAGCATTGTGCTGAAAAGCGCATGGAACATTGTGATGAAAAGGGTCATGGAGCATTGTGCTGAGAAAGGCATAGAGCATTGTGATTAAAAGGGTCAAAGAGCATTGTGATGAAAAGTTCATGGAGCATTGTGTTTTAAAAGGACACAGAGACTGTTGATGAGGAGGGCATGGACCATTGTGATGACAAAGGTCATGAAGCATTGTGAGGACTGGACACACGGAGCATTGTGATGACAGGGGTCATGGAGCATTGTGATAAGAAGGCTATGGAGCATTCTGATGAAATGGGCATGGAGCATTGGTCTAATAAGTTTCATGGATTATTGTGATGACAATTGGAATGGCGCATTGTGATTACAAGGGCATGGAGCATCGTGATTACCAGGTCATGCAGTATTGTGAAGACAGGTGTCAGGGAGCATTGTGATGACATATGTAATGGCCCATTGTGATGACAATGGCATAGAGCATTGTGATGCCAAGTTTCATGGAGGATTCTGAAATCAAAGGTAATGGAGCATTGTTATGACAATGGCTTGGAGCACTGTGATGACAAGGTTCAGGGAGCATTGTGCCCTCAACTGCATGGAGAATTGTGATGACAATGGCATGGCGCATTGTGATGAAAATGGCATCGGGCATTGTGATGGAAAAGGCATGGAGCCTTTACGTGACAGGGTTCAAGGAGCATTCTGACGACAAGTGTCAGGGAGCATTGTGATGACAAGTGTATAGAGAATTGTGATGACAAAGGTCATGGAGCATTGTGATGAAAAGGGCATGGAGTATTGTGATGACAGACATCAGGGTGAGTTGTGATGACAAGTGTTATGGAATATGGTGATCACAAGGGTTTGGAGCACTGCGATGACAGAGGTCATGGATCATTTTGATTTCAAGGAGCATGGAGCATTGTGATGACAAGGGCATGAAGCAATGTGACCCCAAGGTTCATGGAGGATTGTGATGACAATGGTAATGGAGTATTGTGATGGCAAGCACATAGAGCATTGTAATGACAAGGTCATGTAGCATTTTGCTTACAAAGGCATGGAGCGTTGTGATGACAGGTGTCATGGAGCACTGTGATGACAAGTGTCATGGAACATTGTGAATACAGGGGTCATGGAGCATTGCGATGACAAGGGCATGGATCATTGTGATGACAAGGGTCATGGAGCATTGGGCTGAAATGTTCATGGAGTATTGTGATGACAGGGGTCATGAAGTATTGTGATGACTAGGGAATGGAGCATTGTAATGCCAAGAGTCCCGTATCATTGTGTTGTCAGGTGTTAGGACGTGTTGCGATGACAGTGTCCATGGAGCATTGTGATCATATTGGTCATGGAAAATTGTGATGAGTAGGTCATGGATCATTGGGCTGAAAATGTTCATGGAGTATTGTGATGACAGGGGTCATGGAGCATTGTGATGACAAGGGAATGGAGCATGGTGATGACAAGGTCCTGGAGCACTGTGATGAGAAGTCCATGGAGACTTCTGATGACAAGTCTCCTGGAGCATTCTGATGAACAGGGACATGGAGCATTGTGATCACAGGAGTCTTTTAACACTGTGATGACTAGGGCATGGAGCATTGTGATTGGAAGGCCGTGGATCATTCTGATGACATGCATCATGGAATTTCGTGATGACAAGTGCATGGAGCATTGTTATTACAGGCATATTGGAGCATTGTGATGAAAAGGGCATGCACCATTGTGATGAAAAAGGCATGGAGCCTTGTCATGACAGGGTTCAAGGAGCATAATGATGACAAGTGTCAGGGAGCATTGTGATGACAAGTGTATTGATCATTGTGATGACAAAGAACATGGAGCATTGTGAATGAGAGGACCATGGATTATTGTTATGATGAGCGTCATGGGGTACTGTGATGATAAGTGTTATGGAACATTGTGATCACAAGGGTTTGGAGCATTATGATGACAGAGGTCATGGAGCATTTTGATTTCATTGTGATGACAATAGCCTGAAGCATTATGATGATGGGCATGGTGCATTGTTATGAGAGGGTTCATGGAGCATTGACATGAAAAAGGGCATGGAGCATTGTGATTACATGGGTCTTGGAGCATTGTGATGACAAGGGCATGGCGTCTTGTGAGGAGTATTCCAAGGAACATTGTAATGACATGTGTCATGGAGCTTTGTGATGACAAGGTCATGGAACATTGTGATGACAAGGGTCGTGGAGCATTGGGCTGAAAATGTTGATGGAGTATTGTGATGACAGGGTCATGAAACATTGTGATTACAGGGGTGAGGGAGTATTGGGATGACTAGTGATGGAACATTGTGATATCTCTGGTGATAGAGCATTTTGATGAGAAGTGCATGGACCATTGTGATTACTATGTTTATGGAGCATTTCAATGACAAGGATGTGGACCGTTGTGATGAAATGCGCGTGGCACATTGAGATGACAATGGTCATGGAGCATTGTTACGACAGAGACATGGAACTTTGTGATAACAAGGGCATGGAGCATTGTGATGACAAGGACATGGAGCATTGGTCCTATAAGTTTCATGGATTATACTGATGACATTTGGAAAGGCGCATTTTGATGACAAGAGCATGGAGCATTGTGATGACCAGGTCATGCAATATAGTGAAGGCAGTTGTCAGGGAGCATTGCGATGACATATGTAATGGCCCATTGTGATGACAATGGCATGGAACATTGTGATGCCAACTGTCATGGAGGATTCTGATGACAAAGGTAATGGAGCATTGTGATGACAATGGCTTGGAGCATTGTGATGACAAGGGTCCGGGAGCATTTTGCTGACAAGTGCATGGAGAATTGTGATGACAAGGGTCATGGAGCATTCTGATGACAATCTTGTGGTGTGTTTTGATGACAATGGCATGGAGCATTGTGATGAAAATGGCATGGGGCATTGTGATGAAAATGGCATGGGGCATTGTGTTGAAAAAGGCATGGAGACTTTTTGTGATAGGGTTCAAGGAGCATTCTGACGACAAGTGTCAGGGAGCATTGTGATGACAAGTGTATTGATAATTGTGATGACAAAGGTCATGGAGCACTGTGATGACAAGGGCATGGAGTATTGTGATGACAGGCAGCATGGCACATTGTGATGACAAGTGTTATGGAACATTGTGACCACAAGAGTTAGGAGAATTTTGATGACAGAGGTCATGGATCATTTTGATTTCAAGAAGCATGGAGCATTGTGATGACAAGGGCATGAAGCAATGTGATCCCAAGGTTCATGGAGGATTGTGATGAAAATAGTATTGGAGTATTGTGATGACAAGTGCATAGAGCATTGTAATGACAAGGTCATGTCGCATTTTGCTGACAAAGGAATTGAGCATTGTGATGACACGTGTCTTGGAGCACTGTGATGACAAGCGTCACGGAGCATTTTGAATACAGTAGTCACGGAGCATTTGGTTGAAAAGTGCATGGATCATTGTGATGACGAGGATCATGGAGCACTGGGCTGAAAATGTTCATGGAGTGTAGTGATGACAGGGTTCATGGAGCATTGTGATGACTAGGGATTGGAGCATTGTGATGAAAAGAGTCCTGGATCATTGTGTTGTCAGGTGTCATGGAGTGTTGTGATGACAGTGGTTATGGAGCATTGTGATGATATTGGCCATGGAGCATTGAGATGTGTAGGTCGTGGAACACTGGGCTGAAAATTTTCATGGATTATTGTGATGACAGGGGTCATGGAGCATTGTGATGACAAGGGAATGGAGCATGGTGATGACAAGGTCCTGGAGCATTGTGATGAGAAGATCATGGAGACCTGTTATGACAAGTCTCATGGAGCATTCTGATGAAAAGTGAATGGAGCATTGTGATTACTGTGGTGTTGGAGTATTGTGATGACAAGGGCATGGAGCATTGTGATGAGAAGGCCATAGAGCCTTCTGATGACATGCGTCATGGAGCTTTGTGATGACAAGTGCATGTAGCATTGTGATTACAGGGGTCTTGGAGCATTGTGATGAAAAGGGCATGGATTATTGTGATGAAAAAGGCATGGAGCCATGTCATGACAGGGTTCAAGGAGCATACTGACGACAAGTGTCAGGGAGCATTGTGATTACAAGTGTATTGAGCATTGTGATGAAAAAGTTCATGGAGCATTGTGATGAGAAGACCATGGATAATTGTGATGATGAGCAACATGGGATGTTGTGATGACAAGTGTTATGGAACATTGTGATAACAAGTGTTTGGAGCATTATGATGAAACATGTCATGGAGCATTTTGATTTCATTGTAATGACAACAGCCTTAAACATTATGATGATAGGCATGGTGCATTGTAAGGACAGGGTTCATGGATCATTGAGATGAAAAGGGGCATGGAGCATTGTGATTACAGGTGTCTTGGAGCATTGTGATGACAAGGGCATGGAGCATTGTGATGAGAAGGCCATGGGACATTCTGATGACATGCATCATAGAGCCTTGTGATGACAAGGCCGTGGAACATTTTAATGGCAGGGGTCATGGAGCATTGTTTTGAGAGAGGTAATGGAGCATTGAGATGAGAAGGGCTTTGAGCATTGGTCTGAAATGTTTCATTGTTTATTGTTCGAGAGTGGGCATGGTGCTTTGTGATGACATTGGCATGGAACACTGTGATACATGGGTCATGGAGGATTGTAATGACAAGGGCATGGAGCATTGTGATGACAATGACATCGAGCATTGTGATGACAAGGACATGGAGCATTTTTAGGACAAGGGTGTGTTGCATTGTGATGAGAAGGCCAGGGAGCATTTTGATGACAGGGTCATGCAGCAATTTGATGAAAAGTGTAAAGGAATATTTTGATGACAGGGGTTATAGAACATTGTGATGCCAGGGGTCATGGAATATTGTGATTACAGGGTTGAGGGAGGATTGTGATGATTAGTGATGGAACATTGTGATGTCTCAGGTGAGAGAGCATTTGGATGAGAAGTGCATGGAGCATTTTGATTACAGGGTATATGGAGCATAGTGATGACAAGGTTGTCGATTATTTTGATGAAAAGCAAGTGGCACATTGTGATGACAAGGGTCATGGATCATTGTTCTGAAAAAGGCATGGAGCATTGTGGTTACAAAGGTCACAGAGCCTTGTGATGACACCGACATGGACCGTTGTGATGACAAACGTTATGAAGCATTGTGATGACTGGAGTCATGGAGCATTGTGATGACAAGGGTCATGGAGTATTGTGATAACAAGGGCATGGAACATTGGTCTGACAATTTTCATAGATTATTGTGATGACACTGGACATGGTGCATTTTGATGACAAGGGCATGGATCATTGTGATGAGAAAGTCATGGAGTATTGTGAAGACAAGTGTCAGGGAGGATTGTGATGACATATGTCATGGTCCATTGCGATGACAATGGCAAGGACCATTGTGATGCCAAATGTAATGGAGGATTGTGATGAGAAATATAATGGAGCATTGTGATTACTAGGGCTTGGAGCATTATGATGACAAGAGAAATTGAGAATTTTCATGACAAGGTCGTGAAGCAATGTGATGACAATTTCCTGGAGCATTGTGATGAGAAATCCATGGGGCCTTGTGATGACAAGTCTCATGGAGCATACTGATGAAAAGGGGTATGGAGCATTCTGATTGCAGGGGTCTTGGAACATTGTGATAAGAAGGGCATGGAGCATTGTGATGACAAATGCAGGGAACATTGGTCTAATAAGTTTCATGGATTATTGCGACGATAATTGGAATGGCACATTGTATTTACAAGGTCATGGAGCATTGTGATGTACAGGTAATGCAGTATTGTGAAGACAGCTGCCAGGGAGCATTGTGATGACATATGTAATGGCCCATTGTGATGACAATGGCATGGAGCATTGTAATGCCAAATGTCATGGAGGACTCTGATGACAAAGGTAATGGAGCATTGTGATGATAATGTCTTGGAGCATTGTGATGACAAGTGTCAGGGAGCATTGTGCTGACAAGTGCATGGAGAATTGTGAGTACAAAGTTCATGGAGCATTCGGATGACAAGCTTGTGGAGTATTTTGATGACAATGGCATGGAGCATTGTGATGAAAATGGCATGGGGCATTGTGATGAAAAATGCATGGAGCCATTTTGTGACAGTGTTCCAGGAGCATTCTGAAGACAAGTGTCAGGGAGCATTGTGATAACAAGTGTATTGAGAATTCTGATGACAAAGGTCATGGAGCATTGTGATGAAAATGGCATGGAGTATTGTGATGACAGGCATCATGGATTGTTGTGATGACAAGTGTTATGGAACATTGTGATCAAAAGGGTTTGGAGCATTTTGATGACAGAGGTCATGGATCATTTTTATTTCAAGGAGCATGGAATATTGTGATTACAAGGGCATGAAGCATTGTGATCCCAAGGTTCATGGAGGATTGTGAGGACAATGGTAATAGAGTATTTTGATGACAAGCACATAGAGCTTTGTAATGACAAGGTCATATAGCATTTGCTGACAAAGGCATGGAGCATTGTGATCAAAGGTGTCATGGAGCTCTGTGAGGACAAGTGACAAGGAGCAATGTGAATACAGGGGTCATGGAGCATTGGGATGAGAATGGCATGGACCATTGTGATGACAAGTGTCATGGAGAATTGGGCTGAAAATGTTCATGGAGTATTGTGGTGACAGGGGTCATGGAGCATTGTGATGCCTAGGGAATGGAGCATTGTGATGACAAGTGTCTTGGATCATTGTGTTGTCAGGTGTCATGGAGTGTTGTGATGACAGAGGTCATGGAGCATTGTGATGATACTGGTCATGGAGCATTGTGATGAGAATGTCATGGAGCATTGGTCTGAAACTGTTCATGGATTATTGTGATGACAGGTGTCATGGAGCATTGTGATGACAAGGGAATGGAGCATGGTGATGAAAAGGTCCTGGAGCATTGTGATGAGATGACCATGGAGAACTGTGATGACAAGTCTCATGGAGCATTCTGATGAAAAGGGGCATGGAGCATTGTGATTACAGGTGCCTTGGAGCATTGTGATGACAAGGTCCTGGAGCATTGTGATGAGAAGTTCATGGAGACCTGTTATGACAAGTCTCATGGAGCATTCTGATGAAAAGGGAATGGAGCATTGTGATTACTGTGGTCTTGGAGCATTGTGATGACAAGGGCATGGAGCATTGTGATGAGAAGGCCATAGAGCCTTCTGATGACATGCGTCATGGAGCTTTGTGATGACAAGTGCATGTAGCATTGTGATTACAGGGGTCTTGGAGCATTGTGATGAAAAGGGCATGGATCATTGTGATGAAAAAGGCATGGAGCCATGTCATGACAGGTTTCAAGGAGCATACTGACGACAAGTGTCAGGGAGCATTGTGATTACAAGTGTATTGAGCATTGTGATGAAAAAGTTCATGGAGCATTGTGATGAGAAGACCATGGATAATTGTGATGATGAGCAACATGGGGTGTTGTGATGACAAGTGTTATGGAACATTGTGATAACAAGTGTTTGGAGCATTATGATGAAACATGTCATGGAGCATTTTGATTTCATTGTAATGACAACAGCCTTAAACATTATGATGATAGGCATGGTGCACTGTAAGGACAGGGTTCATGGATCATTGAGATGAAAAGGGGCAAGGAGCATTGTGATTACAGGGGTCTTGGAGCATTGTGATGACAAGGGCATGGAGCATTGTGATGAGAAGGCCATGGGACATTCTGATGACATGCATCATAGAGCCTTGTGATGACAAGGCCGTGGAACATTTTAATGGCAGGGGTCATGGAGCATTGTTTTGAGAGAGGTAATGGAGCATTGTGATGAGAAGGGCATTGAGCATTGGTCTGAAATGTTTCATTGTTTATTGTTCGAGAGTGTGCATGGTGCTTTGTGATGACATTGGCACGGAACACTGTGATACATGGGTCATGGAGGATTGTAATGACAAGGGCATGGAGCATTGTGATGACAATGACATCGAGCATTGTGATGACAAGGACATGGAGCACTGTGATGCCAAGGGTCATGAAGCTTTGTGATGACAAATGTCATGGAGCATTTTTAGGACAAGGTTGTGGTGCATTGTGATGAGAAGGCCAGGGAGCATTTTGATGACAGGGTCATGCAGCAATTTGATGAAAAATGTAAAGGAACATTTTGAAGACAGGGGTTATAGAACATTGTGATGCCAGGGGTCATGGAATATTGTGATTACAGGGTTGAGGGAGGATTGTGATGATTAGTGATGGAACATTGTGATGTCTCAGGTGAGAGAGCATTTGGATGAGAAGTGCATGGAGCATTGTGATTACAGGGTATATGGAGCATTGTGATGACAAGGTTGTTGATTATTGTGATGAAAAGCACGTGGCACATTGTGATGACAAGGGTCATGGATCATTGTTCTGAAAAAGGCATGGAGCATTGTGGTTACAAAGGTCACAGAGCCTTGTGATGACGCCGACATGGACCGTTGTGATGACAAACGTTATGAAGCATTGTGATGACTGGAGTCATGGAGCATTGTGATGACAGGAGTCATGGAGTATTGTGATAACAAGGGCATGGAACATTGGTCTGACAATTTTCATAGATTATTGTGATGACACTGGACATGGTGCATTTTGATGACAAGGGCATGGATCATTGTGATGAGAAAGTCATGGTGTATTGTGAAGACAGGTGTCAGGGAGGATTGTGATGACATATGTCATGGTCCATTGCGATGACAATGGCAAGGACCATTGTGATGCCAAATGTAATGGAGGATTGTGATGAGAAATATAATGGAGCATTGTGATTACTAGGGCTTGGAGCATTATGATGACAAGAGAAATTGAGAATTTTCATGACAAGGTCGTGAAGCAATGTGATGACAAGTTCCTGGAGCATTGTGATGAGAAAACCATGGGGCCTTGTGATGACAAGTCTCATGGAGCATACTGATGAAAAGGGGTATGGAGCATTCTGATTGCAGGGGTCTTGGAACATTGTGATAAGAAGGGCATGGAGCATTGTGATGACAAATGCAGGGAACATTGGTCTAATAAGTTTCATGGATTATTGCGACGATAATTGGAATGGCACATTGTATTTACAAGGTCATGGAGCATTGTGATGTACCGGTAATGCAGTATTGTGAAGACAGCTGCCAGGGAGCATTGTGATGACATATGTAATGGCCCATTGTGATGACACTGGCATGGAGCATTGTAATGCCAAATGTCATGGAGGACTCTGATGACAAAGGTAATGGAGGATTGTGATGATAATGTCTTGGAGCATTGTGATGACAACTGTCAGGGAGCATTGTGCTGACAAGTGCATGGAGAATTGTGAGTACAAAGTTCATGGAGCATTCGGATGACAAGCTTGTGGAGTATTTTGATGACAATGGCATGGAGCATTGTGATGAAAATGGCATGAGGCACTGTGATGAAAAATGCATGTAGCCATTTTGTGACAGGGTTCAAGGAGCATTCTGAAGACAAGTGTCAGGGAGCATTGTGATAACAAGTGTATTGAGAATTCTGATGACAAAGGTCATGGAGCATTGTGATGAAAACGGCATGGAGTATTGTGATGACAGGCATCATGGATTGTTGTGATGACAAGTGTTATGGAACATTGTGATCAAAAGGGTTTGGAGCATTGTGATGACAGAGGTCATGGATCAATTTTATTTCAAAGAGCATGGAATATTGTGATTACAAGGGCATGAAGCATTGTGATCCCAAGGTTCATGGAGGATTGTGAGGACAATGGTAATAGAGTATTTTGATGACAAGCACATAGAGCTTTGTAATGACAAGGTCATATAGCATTTGCTGACAAAGGCATGGAGCATTGTGATCAAAGGTGTCATGGAGCTCTGTGAGGACAAGTGACAAGGAGCAATGAGAATACAGGGGTCATGGAGCATTGGGATGAGAATGGCATGGACCATTGTGATGACAAGTGTCATGGAGAATTGGGCTGAAAATGTTCATGGAGTATTGTGATGACAGGGGTCATGGAGCATTGTGATGCCTAGGGAATGGAGCATTGTGATGACAAGTGTCTTGGATCATTGTGTTGTCAGGTGTCATGGAGTGTTGTGATGACAGAGGTCATTGAGCATTGTGATGATATTGGTCATGGAGCATTGTGATGAGAATGTCATGGAGCATTGGGCTGAAACTGTTCATGGATTATTGTGATGACAGGTGTCATGGAGCATTGTGATGACAAGGGAATGGAGCATGGTGATGAAAAGGTCCTGGAGCTTGTGATGAGATGACCATGGCGAACTGTGATGACAAGTCTCATGGAGCATTCTGATGAAAAGGGGCATGGAGCATTGTGATTACAGGTGTCTTGGAGCATTGTGATGACAAGGGCATGGAGCATTGTGAGGAGAAGGCCATGGAGCATTCTGATGACATGCGTCATGGAGCTTTGTGATGACAAGGGCATGGAGCATTGTGATTACAGGAGTCTTGGAGCATTGTGATGAAAAGGGCATGGAGCATTGTGATGAAAAAGGCATGGAGCCTTGTCATGACAGGGTTCAAGGAGCATAATGAGGACAAGTGTCAGCGAGCATTGTGTTGACAAGTTTATTGAGTATTGTGATGACAAAGATCATGGAGCATTGTGATGAGAAGACCATGGATAATTGTGATGATGAACGTCATGCGGTGTTGTGATGATAAGTGTTATGGAACATTGTGATCACAAGGGTTTGGAGCATTATGATGACAGAGGTCATGGATAATTTTGATTTCATTTTAATGACAATAGCTTGAAGAATTATGATGTTGTGCATGGTGCATTGTGATGACAGTGTTCATGGAGCATTGAGATGCACAAGGGCAAGGACCATTGTGATTACAATGGTCTTGGAGAATTGTGATGACAAGGGCATGGAGCATTGTGATGAGAAGGCCATGGAACCTTCTGATGGCATGTGTCATGTAGCTTTGTTATGACAAAATCAATTAGCATTTTGATGACAGGTGTCTTGGAGCATTGTGCTGACAAGGGACATTGAGCATTGTGATGACAAGGCCGTGGACCATTGTGATGGCTGGCGTCATGGAGCTTTGTTATGACAGAGGTAATGGATCATTGTGATGAGAAGGTCATTGAGCATTGGTCTGAAATATTTCATGGATTATTGTGATGAGAGTGGGCATGGAGCATTGTGATAACAAGGGCACAGAACACTGTGATACATGCGTAATGGAGGATTGTAACGACAAGGGCATGGAGCAATGTGATGAGAGGTTTCATTGAGCACTGTGATGACAAGGACATGGAACATTGTGAGGAGAAGGCCATGGAGCATTCTGATGACATGCATCATGGAGCTTTGTGATGACAAAGGCATGGAGCATTGTGGTTACAGGGGTCTTGGAGCATTGTGATGAAAAGGGCATGGAGCATTGTGATGAAAAAGGCATGGAGCCTTGTCATGACAGTGTTCAAGGAGCATACTGACGACAAGAGTCAGGGAGCATTGTGATGACAAGTGTATTGAGCATTGTGATGACAAAGATCATGGAGCATGGTGATGAGAAGACCATGGATAATTGTGATGATGATCATCATGGGGTGTTGTGATGATAAGTGTTATGGAACATTGTGATCACAAGGGTTTGGAGGATTGTGATGACAGAGGTCATGGAGAATTTTTATATCATTCTAATGACAATAGCCTGAAGCATTATGATGATGGGCATGTTGTATTGTGATGACTGGGTTCATGGAGCATTGAGATGGAAAAGGGCATGGAGCATTGTGATTACAGGGGTCTTGGAGCACTGTGATGACAAGCGCATAGAGCATTGTAATGAGAAGGTGATGTAGAATTTTGCTGACAAAGGCCTGGAACATTGTGAAGACAGGTGTCATGGAGCTGTGTGATGACAAGTGTCATGGAGCATTGTGAATACAGGGGTCATGGAGCATTGGGATGACAAGGGCATGATTCATTGTGATGACAAGGGTCATGGAGTATAGGACTGAAAATGTTCATGGAGTATTGTGATGACAGGGGTAATGGAGCATTTTGATGACAGAGGTCATAGAGAATTTTGATTTCATTGTGCTGACAATAGCCGGAAGCATTATGATGATGGGCATGATGCACTGTGATGACAGGGATCATGGAGCATTGAGATGAAAAGGGGCATGGAGCATTGTGATTACAGGGGTCTTGGAGCACTGTGATGACAAGGGCATGGAGCATTTTGATGAGAACGCCATGGAACATTCTGATGACATGTGTCATGGAGCTTTGTGATGACAAAGGCAGCGAGCAATGTGATTACAGGGGTCTTGGAGCATTGTGATGACCAGTGTCAGGGAGCCTTTTAATAACAAGGCTGTGGAACATTGTGAGGGCAGGTGTCATGGAGCATTGTTATGACAGGTGTAATGGAGCATTGTGATGAGAATGTCATGGAGCATTGTGATTATATGGTTTCTGGGGCATTGCGATGACAAATTTGTGGACCGTTGTGATGAAAAGCGCGTGGCACGCGTGGCACATTGTGATGACAAGGGTCACGGAGCATTTTTCTGTCAAACGAATGGAGCATTGTGATGACAAGAGTCACGAAGCATTGTGATGAAAAGTTCATGGAGCATTGTGGTTACAAAGGTAACACAGCCTTGTGATAACGTGGGCATGGACCATTGTGATGACAAATGTTATGAAGCACTGTGATGACTGGATTCACAGAGCATTGTGATGACAGGGGTCATGGAGCTTTGGGATGACAATGGCATGGAGCTTTGTGATGAGAAGTCAATGGATAATTGTGATAAAGAGTGTCATGGGGCATTGGGATGACAAGTGTTATGGAATATTGTGATCACAAGGGTTTGGAGCATTGTTATGACAGAGGTCATGGAGCATTTTGATTTCACTGTGATGACAACAGCATGAAGCATTATGATGATGGGCATGGTGCACAGTAATGACAGGGTTCATGGAACATTGAAATGAAAAGGGGCATGGAGCATTGTGATTACATGGGTCTTGGAGCATTGTGATGAGAAGGGTCATGGAGCCTTGTTATGACAAGGCCATGGAACATCGTGATTTTAGGGGTCATGGAACATTGTTATGAGTGGGGTAATGGAGCATTGGAATGGCAAGGGCATGGAGCATTGTGATGAGAAGGCCATGGAACATTCTGATGACATGTGTCATGGACCTTTGTGATGACAAGGGCATGGAGCAATGTGATTTGAGAGTTCATGGAGCATTGTGATGACAATGACATGGATCATTGTGATGCCAAGTGTCATGGATGTTTGTGATGACAAAGGTCATGGAGCATTTGGATGACAAAGGCGTTGTGCATTGTGTTGAGTAGGGCAGGGAGCACTGTGATGACAGGGTCATGGAGCAATTTGATGAAATGAGTCATTGAACATTTTGTTGACAGTGTTTATGGAATATTGTGATGTCTGGGGTTATCGAACATTGTGATGATAAGTGCATGTAGCATTGTGATGACAGGAGTAATGGATCATTATGATGACAGGGGTGAGGGAGTATTGTGACGAATAGTGATGTAACATTGTGATATCAGTGGTGAGAGAACATTTTGATGAGAAGTTCATGGAGCATTGTGATGACAAGGTTTATGGAGCATTGTGATGACAAGATTGTGGAGCACTGTGATGACAAGCTCATGGTGCATTGTGATGACATATGTCATGGAGCATTGTGCTGACAAGCACATGGAGCATTGTGATGACAAGGGTCATGGAGCATTGTGCTGAGAAAGGCATGGAACATTGTGATGACAAGGGTCATGGAGAATTGTGCTGAGAAATGCATAGAGCATTGTGATGACAAGGGTCAAAGAGCATTGTGATGAAAAGTTCTTGGAGAATTGTGGTTAAAAATGTCACAGAGACTGTTGATGACGAGGGCATGGACCATTGTGATGGCAAAGGTCATGAAGCATTGTGATGACTGGAGTCACCGAGCATTTTGATGACAGGGGTCATGGAGCCTTGTGATAAAAAGGGAATGCAGCATTGTGATGACAATGGCTTGGAGCATTGTGATGACAAGGCTCAGGGACTATTGTGCTGACAAGTGCTTGGAGAATTGTGATGACAAGGGTCATGGAGCATTCTGATGACAAGCTTGTGGAGTATTTTGATAACAATGGCATGGATCATTGTGAAGAAAACGGCATGGGGCATTGTGATGAATAAGTTTTGGAGCCTTTTCGTGACAGGGTTCAAGGAGCATTCTGATGAAAAGTGTCAGGGAGCATTGTAATGACATGTGTATTTTGTATTGTGATGACAAATGTCTTGGAACATTGTGATGAAAAGGGCATAGAGTATTGTGATGACAGGCATCATGGAGCGTTGTGATGAAAAGTGTTCTGGAACATTGTGATCACATGGGTTTGGAGCATTGTGAAGACAGAGGCCATGGATCATTTTGATTTCAAGGAGCATAGAGCATTGTGATGACAAGGGAATGAAGCAATGTGATCCCAAGATTCATAGAGGATTGTGATGACAATGGTAATGGAGTATTGTGATGACAAGCGCATAGAGCATTGTAATGACAAGGTCATGTAGCATTTTGCTGACAAAGCCATGGAGCATTGTGAATACAGGTGTCATGGTGCATTGGGATGACAAGGGCATGGATCATTGTGATGACTAGTGTCAAGGAGCACTGGGCTGAAAATGTTCATGGAGTATTGTGATGACAGGGGTCATGGAGCATTGTGATGACTAGGGAATGGAGCAATGTGATGACAAGAGTTCCGGATCATTGTGTTGTCAGGTGTCATGGAGTGTTTTTATGACAGTGGTCATGGAGCATTGTGATGATATTCGTCATGGAGCATTGTCATGAGAAGGTCATGGAGCATTGGGCTGAAAATTTTCATGGAGTAGTGTGATGACAGGGTTCATGGAGCATTTTGATGTCAACGGAATGGAGCATGTTGATGACAAGGTCCTGGACCATTGTGATTGATGACCATGAACACTTGTGATGACAAGTCTCATGGAGCATTCTGATGAAAAGGGCCATGGAGAATTGTGATTACAGAGTTTTTGGAACATTGTGATGAAAAGGGGACGTAGCATCGTGATGACAGGTGTCATGGAACATTGTGATTACAGGGGTCAGCGAGTATTATGATGACTAGTGATGGAACATTGTGATATCTCTAGTGAGAGAGTATTTTATTGAGATGTGCATGGAGCATTGTGATTACAAGGTTTATGGAGCATAACAATGAAAAATTTGTGGACTGTTGTGATGAAAAGCGCGTGGCACATTGTGATGACAAGGGACATGGAGCATTGTTCTGACAAAGGCATGGAGCATTGTGATGAAAAGGATCACGGAGCATTGTGATGAAAAGTTCATGAAGCATTGTGGTTACAAAGGTCTCAGAGATTTGTGATGATGCGGGCATGGACCATTGTGATGAAAAACGTTATGAAGCATTGTGATGACTGGAGTCACGGAGCATTGTGATGACAGTGGACATGGAGCATTGTGATGAGAAGGGCATGGAACATTGTGATGACAGGGGCATGGAGCATTACTCTGAAAAGTTTCATAGATTATTGTGATGACAGTTGGCATGGTGCATTGTGATGACAAGTGCATGGAGCATTGTGATGACAAGGGCATGGAGCATTGTGATGAGAAGGTCATGGAATATTGTGAAGACAGGTGTCAGGGGCATTGTGATGACATATGTCATGGTTCATTCCGATGACAATAGCATGGAGCATTGTGATGCCAAATAAAATGGAGGATTGTCATGACAAATATAATGGAGCATTGTGATGACTAGGGCTTGAAGCATTATGATGACAAGGGCCATTGAGAATTTCCATGACAAGGTCGTGAAGCATTGTGATGACAATGTCCTGGAGCACTGTGATGAGAAATCCATGGAGCCTTGTGATGACAAATCTCATGGAGCATACTGATGAAAAGGGGCATGGAGCACTGTGATTACAGGGGTCTTGGAACATTGTGATGACAAGGGCATGGAGCATTGTGAGGAGAAGGTCAAGGAGCATTCTAATGATATGTGTCATGAGCTTTGTGATGACAAGGGCATGGAGAATTATGATTACAGGGGTCTTAGAGCATTGTGATGAAAAAGGCATGGATCATTGTGATGAAAAAGGCATGGAGCCTTGTCATGACAGGGTTCAAGGAACATACAGACAACAAGTGTCAGGGAACATTTTGATGACAAGTGTATTGAGCATTGTGATGACAAAGGTCATGGAGCATTGTGATGAGAAGACTATGGATAACTGTGATGATGATCGTCATGGGGCATTGTGACGACAAGAGTTACGGTATATTTTGATCACAAGGGTTTGGAACATTGTGAGGACAAGGTTCATGGATCATTTAGATGAAAAGGGGCATGGAGCATTGTGAAAACATGGGTCTTGGAGCATTGTGAATAGAAGGGTCATGGAGCCTTGTGATGACAAGGCCATGGAACATCGTGATGGCAGGGGTCATGGAGCATTCTTATGACAGGTGTAATGGAGCTCTGTGATGGGAAGGCCATGGAACATTCTGATGACATGTGTCATGGAACATTGTGCTGACAAGCGCATGACACATTGTGATGACAAATGTCATGGATCATTGTGCTGAGAAAGGCATAGAGTATTGTGTTGAAAAGGGTCAAAGAGCATTTTGATGAAAATTTCATTGAGTATTGTGGTTAAAAAGGTCACAGAGACTGTGGATGACAAGGGCATGGACCATTGTGATGACAAAGGTCATGAAGCATTTTGATAACTGGAGTCACGGAGCATTGTGGTGACACGGTTCATGGAGCATTGTGAGAACAAGGGCATGGAACATTGTGATGACAAAGGAATGGAGCATTGGTCTAATAAGTTTCATGGATTATTGCGATGACAGTTGGAATGGTGCACTGTGATGACAAGGGCATGGAACACTGTAATGACCAGGTCATGCAGTATTGTGAAGAGAGGAGTCAGGGAGCATTGTGATGACATATGTAATGACCCATTGTGATGAGAATGGCATGGAGCATTGTGATGCCAATTGTCATGGAGGATTCTGATGACAAACGTCATGGAGCATTGTGATGACAATGGCTTGGAGCATTGTGATGACAGTTGTCACGGAGCACTGTGATGACAAGCGTCACGGAGCATTGTGAATACGGGGGTCATGGAGCATTGGGATGACAAAGGCATGGTTCATTGTGATGACAAGTGTCATGGAGCATTGGGCTAAAATGTTCATGGAGTATTGTGATGACAGGGGTCATGGAGCATTGTAATGACAGATTTTCATGGAGCATTTTGATTTCATTGTGATGACAATAGCCTGAAACATTATGATGATGGGCAGGGTGCATTGTGATGGCAGGGTTCATGGAACATTTAGGGGAAAACGGGCATGGAGCATTGTGATTACAGGGGTCTTGAGCATTGTGATGACAAGTGTCATGGAGCCTTGTGAAGACAAGGCCGTGGATCATTGTGATGGCAGGGGTAATGGAGCATTGTTAAGACAGGGGTAATGGAGTATTGTGATGAGAAGGGCATGTAGCATTGGTCTGAAATATTTCATGGATTATTGTGATGAGTGCTGGCATGGAGCACTGTGATGCCAAGGGTCATGGAGATATGTGATGACAAGGGTCAAGGAGCATTTTGAAGACAAGTGCGTGGTGCTTTGTGATGATAAGGGCAGGGAGCATTTTGATGCCAGGGTCACGGAGCAATATGATGAAATGTGTAATGGAATATTTTGCTGACAGGTGTTATAGATCATTGAGATGTCAGGGGTCCTGGAGCTTTGGGATGAAAAGGGTCATGGAGCATTTTGATGACAGGGGTCAAGAAATTTTGTGATGATAAGGGAATGTAGCATTGTGAAGACAGGGGTCATGGAACATTGTGATTACAGGGGTGAGGGAGTATTGTGATGACTAGTGATGGAACATTGTGATATCAGTGGTGAGAGAGCATTTTGATGAGAAGTGCATGGAGCATTGTGATTACAAGGTTTATGGAGCATTGCGATGACAAGGTTGTGGACCTTTGTTATGAAAACCGTGTGGCACATTGTGATGACAAGGGTCATGGAGCACTGTTTTGACAAAGGCATGGAGCATTGTGCTGACAAGGGTCACGGAGCATTGTGATGCAAAGTTCATGGAGCATTGTGGTTACAAAGTCACAGAGCCTTGTGATGACACGGGCATGGACCATTGTGATGACAAATGTTATGAAGCATTCTGATGACTGGAATCACGGAGCATTGTGATGACAAGGGTCATGGAGCATTGTGATGACCAGGTCATGGAGCATTGTGCTGACAAGCGCATGGAGCATTGTGATGACAAGGGTCATGGAGCATTGTGCTGAGAAAGGCATAGAGCATTGTGATGACAAGGGTCAAAGAGCATTGTGATGAAAAGTTCACGGAGCATTGTGGTTAAAAACGTAACAGAGACTGTTGATGATGACGACATGGACCATTGTGATGACAAAGGTCATGAAACATTGTGGTGATTGGAGTCACGGTGCATTGTGATGACAGGGGTCATGGAGCATTGTGATAACAAGGGCATGGAGCATAGTGATGACAAGGGTATGAAGCATTGGGCTGAAATTGTTAATGGAATATTGTGATGACAGACTTCATGGAGCATTGTGATGACAAGGGAATGGAGAATTGTGATGACAAGGTCCTGGAGCATTGTGATGACAAGACCATGGAGCCTTGTGATGACAAGTCTCATGGAGAATTCTGATGAAAAGGGGCATGGTGCAATGTGATTACAGGGGTCTTGGAACATTCTAATGACAAAGGCATGGAGCATTGTGAGGAGAAGCCCAAGGAGCATTCTGATGACATGTGTCATTGAGCTTAGTGATGAGAAAGGCATGGAGCATTGTGATTACAGGGGTCTTGGAGCATTGTGATTAAAGGGGCATGGATCTTTGTCATGAAAATGGCAAGGAGCCTTGTCATGTCAGGGTTCAAGGAGCATACAGACAACAAGTGTCAGGGAGCATTTTGATGACAAGTGTATTGAGCATTGTGATGAAAAAGGTCATGGAGCATTGTGATGAGAAGACCATGGATAATTGTGATGACGAGCCTCATGGGGCTTTGTGAGGACAAGTGTTATGGAATATTGTGATCACAAGGGTTTGGAGCATTGTTATGACAGAGGTCATGGAGAAATTTGATTTCATTGTGATGACAATAGCATGAAGCATTATGATGATGGGCATGGTGAATTGTGATGACAGGTTCATGGATCATTGAGATGAAAAGGTGCATGGAGCATTGTGATTAGAGGGGTCTTGGAGCCCTGTGATGAAAAGGCCATGGAACATCGTGATGGCCGGGGTCATGGAGCATTTTTATGACAGGTGTAATGGAGCATTGTGATGGCACGGGCATGGAGCATTGTGATGAGAAGGCCATGGATAATTGTGATGACAAGCGTCATGGGGCGTTGTGATGTAAAGTGTTATGGAACATTTTGATCACAAGGATATGGAGCATTGTGATGACAGAGGTCATGGAGCATTTTGCTTTCATTGTGATGATAGTAGAATGAAGCATTCTGATGATGGGCATGGTGCATTTTGATGGCAGGGTTCATGGAACATTGAGATGAAAAGGGGCATGGAGCATTGTGATTACAAGAGTCTTGGAGCATTGTGATGCCAAGGGCATGGAGCATCGTGAATGAGAAGGCCATGGAGCATTCTGATGACATGTGTCATGAAGCTTTTTCATGAGAAGGGCATGGAGCATTGTGATTACAGGGGTCTTGGTGCATTGTGATGACAAGGGTCATGGAGCCTTGTGATGGCAAGGCTGTGGATCATTGTGATGGCGGGGGTCATGGAGCATTGTTATGACAGGGATAATGGAGCATTGTGATGACAAGAGCATGCAGCATTGGTCTGAAATGTTTCATGGATTGTTGTGATGAGAGGGGGCAACGAGCATTGATATGACAAGGGCATGGAACACTGTGATACATGGGTCATGGAGGATTGTAATGACAAGCGCATGGAGCATTGTGAGAAGAGTGGCATCGAGCATTGTGATGAAAATTATCATGGAGCCTGTGATGACAAGGGCATGGAACAATGTGATGAGATGGTTCATGGAGCATTGTGATAACAATGTCATGCAGCATTGTGATGCCTAAGGTCATAGAGCTTTGTGATGACAAAGGTCAGGGAGAATTTTGTTGCCAAGGCTGTGGTGCATTCTCTTGTGAAGGAGAGGGAGCATTGTGATGACAGGGTCATGGAGCAATTTGATGAAAAATGTCATGTAACATTTTGATGACAGGGGTTATGGACCATTGTGATGTCAGGGGTCATGGAACATTTTCATGACATGGGTTATGGACCATTGTGATGACAGGGTAGTGAGTGTATTGTGCTGACTAGTGAGGGAACATTTTGATATCAGTGGTGAGAGAGCATTTTGATAAGAAGTGCATGGGGCATTGTGATGACAATGTTTAAGGAGCATTGTGATGACAAGATTGTGGAGCACTGTGATGACAGACGCATGTCACATTGTGATGACATGGGTCATGGGGCATTGAGTTGACAAAGGGACGGAGGATTGTGATGAGAAGTGTCACGGAACATTGTGATGAAAAGTCCATGGAGCATTGTGGTGACAAATTTCACAGAGCCTTGTGATGATGAGGGCATGGACCACTGTGATGACACAGGTTATGAATCCTTGTGATGAGTGGATTCACGGAGCATTGTGATGACTGGGGTCATGGAGCATTGTGATGACAAGGGCAGGGAGCTTTGTGATGACAGGGGCATGGAGCATTGCTCTGACAAGTTTCATGGATAATTGTGTTGACAGTGGGCATGGCATATTGTGATAACAAGGGCATGGAGCATTGTGATTACAAGGTCATGGATTATTGTGAAGACATGTGTCAGGGAGCATAGTGATGACATATTTCATTGTCCATTGTGATGACAATGGCATGGAGCATTGTGATGCCAAGTGTTATGGAGAATTGTGATGACAAAGGTAATGGAGCCTTGTGATGACAAGTGCTTGGAGCATTGTGATGACAAGGTTCATGGAGCATTGTGATGACAAGGGCATGGATCATTTTGATGACAATGGCCATTGAGAATTTTGATGAAAATTTCGTGAAGCATTGTGATGACAAAGGCATGGAGCTTGCTATGACAGGGTAAAGGGGGCATTGCAATGACAAGTGCGTGGAGAATTGTGATGACAAGAGCATGTAACATTCTGATGAGAATTGTCATGGAGCACTGTGATGACAAGGATGTGGAGAATTGTGATGACAAGGGACATGAGCATAGTCATTACCAGGACATGGAGCATTGTGATGGCAAGACCGTGGAGCACTGTGATGACACCATGGATACTTGTGGTGACGAGCATCATGGAGCACTGTAATGACAAGGGACAATGAGCAATGTGATGACAGGTGTCATGGAGCACTGTGATGAGAGGGGTCATGGATCATTGTGATGACAAGGGTCATGCAGCATTTTGATGACAAGGGCGAGGAGCATTGTGATGAGAAGACCATGGATAATTGTGATGACAAGCGTCATGGAGCAGTGTAATGACAAGGTGTATGGAGCATTGTGATGAGAGGGATTATGGAGCATTGTGATGGCAAGGGTCATGGAGCTTTCTGATGACAAGCTTGTGGAGTATTGTGATGACAACGGCATGGAGCATTGTGAAGAAAAGGGCATGGAGCATTGTGATAACAAGGGCATGGAGCATTGTGATGACAAGGGTCATGGAGCATTGTGCTGAGAAAGGCATAGAGCATTGTGATAACAAGGGTCAAAGTGCATTGTGATGAAAAGTTCATGGAGCATTGTGGTTACAAATGTCACAGAGACTGTTCATGATGAGCGCATGTACAATTGTGATGACAAAGGTCATGAAGAATTGTGATGACTGGAACAAGGAGCATTGTCATGACATGGGTCATGGAGCATTGTGATAACAAGGGCATGGAGCATTGTGAGGACAAGGGCATGGGACTTTGTTCTAATAAGTTTCATAGATTATTGTGATGACAGTTGGAATGGTGCATTGTGATGACAAGGTAATGGAGCATTGTGATGACCAGGTCATACAGTATTTTGAACAGAGGTGTCAAGGAGCATTGTGATGACATATGTAATGGCCCATTGTGATGACAATGGCATGGAGCATTGTGATTCCACGTGTCATGGAGGATTCTGATGACAAAGGTAATGGAGCATTGTGATGACAATGGCTTGGAACATTGTGATGACAAGGGTCAGGGAGCATTGTGCTGACAAGTGCATGGAGAATTGTGATGACAAGGGTCATGGAGCATTCTGATGACAAGCTAGTGGAGTATTTTGATGACAATGGCATGGAGCATTGTGATGAATAAGGCATGGAGCCATTTTGTGACAGGGATAAAGCAGCATTCTGACGACAAGTGTCAGGAAGCATTTTGATGACAAGTGTATTGAGAATAGTGATGACAAATGTCATGGATCATTGTGATGAAAACGGGATGGAGTGTTGTGATGACACGTGTTATGGAACATTGTGATCAAAAAGGTTTGGAGCATTGTGATGACAGAGGTCATGGTTCATTTTGATTTCAAGGAGCATGGAGCATTATGATGAGAAGGGCATGAAGCAGTGTGACCCCAAGCTTCATGGAGGATTGTGATGACAATGGTAATGGAGTATTGTGATGGCAAGCACATAGAGCATTGTTATGACAGGTCATATAGAATTTTGCTGACAAAGGCATGGAGAATTGTGATGACAAGTGTCACGGAGCATTGTGCTGACAAGTGCATGGAGAATTGTGATGACAAGGGTCATGGAGATTTGTGATGACAAGGGTCATGGAACATTCTGATGAAAAGCTTGTGGAGTATTTAGATGACAATGGCATGGAGGATTGTGATAAAAATGGCATGGGGCATTGTGATGAAAAAGGCATGGGGCATTGTGTTGAAAAAGGCATGGAGCCCTTTCGTGACAGGGTTCAAGGAGCATTTTGACGACAAGTGTCAGGGAGCATTTTGATGACATGTGTATTGAGAATTGTGATGACAAAGGTCATGGAGCATTGTGATGACAAGGGCATGGAGTATTGTGATGACAGGCATCATGGAGCGTTGTGATGACAAGTGTTATGGAACACTGTGATTACAAGAGTTTGGAGAATAGTGATGAGAGAGGTCATGGATCATTTTGATTTCAAGGAGCATGGAACACTGTGATGACAAGGGCATGAAGCAATGTGATCCCAAGGTTCATGGAGGATTGTGATGAAAATAGTATTGGAGTATTTTGATAACAAGCGCATAGAGCATTGTAATGACAAGGTCATGTAGCATTTTGCTGACAAAGGCATGGAGCATTGTGATGACAGGTGTCATGGAGCACTGTGATAACAAGCGTCACGGAGCATTGTGAATACAGGGGTCATGGAGCATTGGGATGACAAGGGCATGGAGCATTGTGAGGAGAAGACCAAGGAGCATTCTAATGATATGCGTCATTGAGCTTTGTGATGACAATGGCATGGAGAATTATGATTACAGGGGTCTTAGAGCATTGTGATGAAAAAGGCATGGATCATTGTAAAGAAAAAGGCATGGAACCTTGTCATGACAGGGTTCAAGGAGCGTACAGACAACAAGTGTCAGGGAGCATTTTGATGACAAGTGTATTGAGCATTGTGATGACAAAGGTCATGGAGCATTGTGATGAGAAGACCATGGATAATTGTGATGACGAGCGTCATGGGGAATTGTGATGACAAGAGTTATGGAATATTGTGATCACAAGGGCTTGGAACATTGTGATGACATGGTTCATGGATCATTTAGATGAAAAGGGGCATGGAGCATTGTGATAACATGGGTTTTGGAGCATTGTGAGGAGGAGGGACATGGGGCCTTGTGATGACAAGGCCATGGAACATCGTAATGGCATGGGTCATGGATCATTATTATGACAGGTGTAATGGAGCACTGTGTTGAGAAGGCCATGGAGTACTCTGATGGCATGTGTCATGGAGCTTTGTGATGAGAAGGACATGGAGTAATGTGATGAGAGTATTCATGGAGCACTGTGATGACAATGACATGGAGCCTTGTGATGCCAAGGGTCATGGTTCTTTGTGATGACAAATGTCATGGAGCATTTTGATGACAAAGGCGTTGTGCATTGTGATGAGAAGGTCAGGAAGCATTGTGATCACAAGGTCATGGAGCAATTTGATGAAAAGTGTCATGGAACATTTTGATGACAGTGGATATAGAACATTGTGATGTCAGGGGTCATGGATCATTTTGATGAAAAGGGTTTTGGAGCATTTTGATGACAGTGGTTATGGAACATTGTGATGTCAGGGGTCATCGAACATTGTGATGATAAGTGCATGTACCATTATGATGACAGGAGTCACGGAACATTGTGACAACAGTGGTGAGGGAGTATTGTGATGAATAGTGATGTAACATTGTGATATGTTTGGTGAGAGAGCATTTTGATGAGAAGTGCGTTGAGAATTGTGATGACAATGTGTATGGAGCATTGTGATGACAAGATTGTGGAGCACTGTGATGACAAGCACATGGCGCATTGTGATGACATGTGTCATGGAGCATTGTGCTGACAAGCGCAGGGAGCATTGTGATGACAAGGGTCATGGAGCATTGTGCTGAGAAACGCATAGAGCATTGTGATGACAAGAGTCAAAGAGCATTGTGATGAAAATTTCATGGAGCATTGTGGTTAAAAACGTCACAGAGACTGTTGATGACGAGGGCATGGACCACTGTGATGACAAAGGTCATGAAGCATTGTGATGACTGGAGTCACGGAGCACTGTGGTGACAGGGGTCATGGAGCATTGTGATAACAAGGGCATGGAGCATTGTGATCAGAAAGTCATGGAGTATTTTGAAGACAGGTGTAAGGGAGCATTGTGATGACATATGTCATTGTCCATTGTGATGACAATGGCAGGGAGCATTGTGATGCCAAATGTAATGGAGGATTGTCATGCAAATATAATGGAGCATTGTGATGACTAGGGCTTGAAGCATTATGATACAAAGGCCATTGAGAATGTTCAGGACAAGGTCGTGAAGCATTGTGATGACAAGGTCCTGGAGCATTGAGATGAGAAATCCATGGAGCCTTGTGATGACAAATCTCATGGAGCATACTGATGAAAAGGGGAATGGAGCATTGTGATTATAGGGGTCTTGGAACATTGTGATGACAAGGGCATGGAGCATTGTGAGGAGAAGGCCAAGCAGCATTCTAATGATATGCGTCATTGAGCTTTGTGATGACAAGGGCATGGAGAATTATGATTACAGGGGTCTTAGAGCATTGTGATGAAAAAGACATTGATCATTGTGATGAAAAAGGCATGGAGCCTTGTCATGACAGGGTTCAAGGAGCATACAGACAGCAAGTGTCAGGGAACATTTTGGTGACAAGTGTATTGAGCATTATGATGAAAAAGTTCATGGAGCATTGTGATGAGAAGACCATGGATAACTGTCATGAGGAGCATCATGGGGCATTGTGATGACAAGTGTTATGGAATATTGTGATCACAAGGGTTTGGAGCACTGTTATGACAGAGGTCATGGAGCATTTTGCTTTCATTGTGATGACAATAGCCTGAAGCATTATGATGATGGGCATGGTGCATTGTGATGACAGGGTTCATGGAGCATTGAGATAAAAAGGGGGATGGATAATTGTGATTACAGGGGTCTTGGAGCATTTTGATGACAAGGGCATCGTGCATTTTGATGAGAAGGCCATGGAACATTCTGATGACATGTGTCATGGAGATATGCGATGACAAGTTCATGGAGCATTGTGATTACAAGGGTCTTGGAGCATTGTGATGAGAAGTGTCATCGAGCCTTGTGATGACAAGGCCATGGAGCATTTTCATGGCAGGGTTCATGGAGCATTGCTATTACAGGTGTAATGGAAAATTGTGATGAAAAGGGCATGGATCATTGTGATTACAAGGTTTATGGAGCCATGTGATTACAAATTTGCGGACCATTGTAATGAAAAGCGTGTGGCACATTGTGATGACAAGGGTCATGGAGCATTTTTCTCACAAAGGCATGGAGCATTTTGCTGAGAAATGCATAGAGCATTGTGATGACAAGTGTCAAAGAGCGTTGTGATGAAAAGTTCATGGAGCATTGTGGTGAAAAATGTCACAGAGACTGTTAATGAGGAGGGCATGGACCATTGTGATGACAAAGGTCATGAAGCATTGTGATGACTGGAGTCAAGGAGCATTGTGATGACAGGGTTCATGGAGCATTGTGATAACAAGGGCATGTAGCATTGTGATGACAATGGCATGGGGCATTGTGACGAGAAAGTCATGGAATATTGTGAAGACAGGTGTCAGGGAGCGTTTTGATGAAAAGAGTCCCGGATCATTTTGTTGTCAGGGTTCATGGAGCGTTGTGATGACAGTGGTCATGGAGCATAGTGATGACAGGGGTCATGGAGCATTTTGATGAGAAGGTCATGGAGCATTGGGATGAAAACGTTCATGAAGTATTGTGATGTCAGGGGTCATGGAGCACTGTGATGACAAGGTACTGGAGCATTGTGATGTGAAGACGATGGAGCCTTTTGATGACAAGTCTCATGGAGCATTCTTATGAAAAGGGGCATGGAACATTGTGATTACAGGGGTCTTGGATCATTGTGATGACAAGGTCATGGAGCATTGTGATTACAGGAGTCTTGGAGCACTGTGATGAACAGGGCATGGATCATTGTGATGAAAAAGGCATGGAGCCTTGTCATGACAGGGTTCAAGGAGCATACTGATGACAAGTGTCAGGGAGCATTGTGATGACAAGGGTATTGAGCATTGTGATGACAGTGGTCATAGAGCATTGTGATGAGAAGTCCATGGATAATTGTGATGACCAGCGTCATGGGGCCTTGTGTTGACAAGTGTTATGGAACATTGTGATCACAAGGGTTTGGAGCATTGTTATGATAGAGGTCATGGAGAATTTTGATTTCATTGTGATGACAATAGCATGAAGCATTATGATGATGGGCATGGTGCATTGTTATGACAGGGTTCATGGAGCATTGAGATGAAAAGGGGCATGGAGCATTTGATTACAGGGGTCGTGGAGCCTTGTGATGACAAGGGCGTGGAACATTGTGATGGCAGGGATCATGGAGCATTGTTATGACAGGGGTAATGGAGCATTGTGATGACAAGGGCACGGAACACAGTGATACATGTGTCAAGGAGGAATGAAATGACACGGTCATGGAGCATTGGTCTGAAAAGTTTCATGGATTATTGTGACGAGAGTGGGCATGGAACATTGTGATGACTAGGGCACGGAACACAGTGATACATGTGTCATGGAGGACTGCAATGACAAGGGCATGGAGCATTGTGATTAGAAGGGCATCGAGCATTGTGATGACAAGAGTCATGGAGCTCTGTGATGACAATGGCATGGAGCAATGTGATTCCAAGGGTCATGGAGCTTTGTGATGACATAGGCCATGGAGCATTTTAATGACAAGGGTGTGGTGCATTGTGATGAGAAGTGCAGGGAGCATTGTGATGACAGGGTCATGGAGCAATTGGATAAAAAGGGTCATGGAACATTTTGATGACAGTGTTTATGGAACATTGTGATATCAGGGGTCATGGAGCATTGTGATAAAAGGGTCATGGATCATTGTGATGACTGGGGTTATGGAACATTGTGATGTCATGTGTATGGAGCATTGTGATGATAAGGGCATGTAGCATTGTTGTGAATAGGGTCATGGATCATTGTGATGACGGGGTGAGGGAGTATTGTGATGATTAGTGATGGAACACTGTGATATCAGTGGTGAGAGAGCATTTTGATGAGAAGTGCATGGAGCATTCTGATGACAAGGTTTATGGAGCATTGTGATGACAACGATGTGGAGCATCGTGATGACAAGCGCATGGAGCATTGTGATGCCATGGGTCATGGAGTATTGTGCTGACAAAGGCTTGGAGTATTGTGATGACAAGTGTCACCGAGCATTGTGATGAAATATTCATGGAGCATTGTGGTGACAATTGTCACAGAGCCTCGTCATGACGAGGGCATGGACCATTGGGATGACAATGGTCAAGAAGCATTGTGATGACTGGAGTCACGGAGCATTGTGATGACAGGGGTCATAGAGCATTGTGATGAAAGGGCATGGAGCATTGTGAGGAGAAGGTCATGGAGTATTGTGAAGACAGGTGTCAGGAAGCATTGTGATGACATATGTCATCGTCCATTGTGATGACAATGGAATGGAGCATTGTGATGCCAAGTGTCAAGAAGCGTTGTGATGACAAGGGTCGTGGAGCATTGTGATGAGAAGGGCCATTGAGAATTTTGATGACAAGTTCATGAAGCATATTAATGACAAGCACATTGATCTTGCTACAACAGGGGTCATGGAGCATTGCGATGAGAAGTTCATGGAGAATTGTGATGACAAAGGTCATGGAGCATTCTGATGACAAGCTTATGGAGTATTTTGATGACAGTGGCATGTAGCATTGTGAAGAAAACGGCATGGGGCATTCTGATGAAAAAGGCATGGAGCCTTTTCATGACAGGGTTCAAGGAGCATTCTGACGAATAGTTTCAGGGAGCATTGTGATGACAAGTATATTGAGAACTATGATGACAAATGTCATGGAGCACTGTGATGAAAAGGGCATGGATTATTGTGATGACACGCATCATGGAGCGTTGTGATGACAAGTGTTATGGTACATTGTGATCACAAGGGTTTGGAGCATTGTGATGACAGAGGTTTTAGCTCATTTCGATTTCAAGGAGCATGGAGCATTGTGATGACAAAGGCATGAAGCAATGTGATGCCAAGGTTCATGGAGGATTGTGATGGCAATGGTAATGGAGTATTGTGATGACAAGGGCATAGAGCATTGTAAAGACAAGGTCATGTAGCATTTTGCTGACAAAGGCATGGAGCATTGTGATGACATGTGTCATGGAGCACTGTGATGACAAGCGTCACGGAGCATTTTGAATACAGGGGTCATGGAGCATTGGGATGACAAGGGCATGCATCATTGTGATGAGAAGTTTCATGGAGCATTGGTCTGAAAATGTTCATGGAGTATTGTGATGACAGGGGTCATGGAGTATTGTGATGAAAAGGAAAAGGAGCACTGTGATGACAACGTCCTGGAGCACTGTGATATGAAGACCATGGAACCTTGTGATGACTAGTCTCATGGAGCATTCTGATGAAAAGGAGCAGGGATCATTGTGATCACAGTAGTCTTGGAGCATTGTGATGACAAGGGCATGGAATATTATGATGAGAAGGCCATGTAGCATTCTGATGACATGCGTCATGTAGCTTTCTGATGACAAGTGCAAGGAACATTGTGAACACAGGGGTCTTGGAGCATTGTGTTGAAAAGGGCATGGGTCATTGTGATGAAAAAGGCATGGAGCCTTTTTATGAAAGTGTTCAAGGTGCATAGTGATGGCAATAGTCAGGGAGCATTGTGACAACAAGTGTATTGAGCATTGTGATGACAAAAATCATGGTGCATTGTGATGAGAAGACCATGGATAATTGTGATGACCAGCGTCATGGGGCATTGTGATGACAAGTGTTTTGGAACATTGTGATCACAAGGGTTTGGAGCACTGTGATAACAGAGGTCATGGAGCATTTTGATTTCATTGTGATGACAATAGCATGAAGCATTATGATGATGGGCATGGTGCATTGTGATGACAGTGTTCATGGAGCATTGTGATGAAAAGAGGCATGGAGCATTGCTCTGAAAATTTTCATGGATTATTGTGATAAGAGTGGGCATGGCACATTGTGACAACAAGGGCATGGAGCACTGTGATGACAAGGTCATGGATTATTGTGAAGAAAGGTGTCAGGGAACATTGTGATGAAATATGTCATGTTCCAGTTTGATGACAATATCATGGAGCATTGTGATGCCAAGTGTCATGGAGGATATTTGTGACAAAATAAAGGAGCACTGTGATGACAAGGGCATGGAGCATTGTGATATCAAGGGCCATTGATAATTTTAGTGTCCAGGTCGTGAAACATTCTGATGACAAGCACATGGAGCTTCCTTTGTCAGGCGTCATTGAGCATCGCGATGACAAGTGCATGGAGTATTGTGATGACAAGTGCATATAACATTGTGATGTGAAGTGCCATGGAGAATTGTAATGACATGGACGTGGAGAATTGTGAGGACAAGGGACATTAAGCTTTGAGATGACAAGGCATGGAGCATGGTGATGGCAAAACCGTGGAGCATTGTGATGAGAATACCTTGGGTAATTGTGATGTCGAGGATCATGGAGCACTGTAAGCACAAGGGACATGAAGCATTGTGATGACAGGTGTCAGGGAGCATTGTGATAAGAGGGGTTATGTAGCATTGTGATGACAAGGGCATGAAGCATTGTGATGACAAGTGCATGGAGCATTGTGATGATAAGTGCATGAAGCATTGCAATGACAAGTGCATGGATAATTGTGATGACAAGAGCATGTAACATTGTGATGAGAAGTGTCATGTAGCACTGTGATGACAAGGACGTGGAGAATTGTGATGACATGGGACATGGAGCATTGTGATAACCAGGGCATGGAGCATTGTGATGACAGGGGTCATGGAGCATTATTATGACAAGGGCCATGGGGCATTCTGACAAAAGATATCACTTATGAAGGGAATGTAATCATGGCTACATATGAACTGAATTAGGGAAGAGAAGAGATTCTCAGATTTAGAAAAAAACTCTTATGCTTGCTTAAGGGGAAAGAGAGGTGGGGAAATGCAGAAAACAAAAGTTTGATATTAGAACAGGAACCGTTCCATAATCCAAAAACAGAAGATACAAGCCCTACTCCTTCCTCAGTGAACGGAACTCAACATCCCAATTCCCCACAGAGAAATATATCTGACTAGTAAGAGTTTTAAAACCTATGTATTGATATGTCTCCGTAAGGGAACCAAGGGTGTCTAGAACAACATAAACATGGCAGTGAGAATCAGCTGAAACCCTCTATAAAAATGAATTTCAAAACAAAACATAAAAACAGTAAAATTCTTACACAATTCCTTCAGGGGTTCTGATGAAACCTGGAATGACCCTATCTACAATGACAGCTGGATGTGGCATAAGGCTGATCACTTGAGACTGAGAGGATTGGTGAGATTGGGTGAAAAAATGCAGACCCTTTAAAGCAATAATGCCTGCCACCCATTCGATTGTTCCCAACTCTCCAGGTAGAAAGAAATATCACTACAGTTATAACATGTATGGGAATGTAGAGACTGGAAACACTCTGATGGTGAAAGGTTTCTAAAACTCTACTACTTTTTTCTCTCCTTGTGCTCCAGTTTGACATTCCAAATGCTTTACTATCAATCTCCCAACTTGGAGAGTCAGCCACTATAACTTCCTAATTCGCACAGTGGACAAATTGTGCAGAGGATATAAGGGAAGAGGGAGAACCAATGAGAGAGTAGCTGTAGGTATTTGGACGGCAACATGTCACTCTAATTTCGCGTCACGAAGAGGAATTAACCAAAGTCTCAGCCTGCCCCGCCAGAACAAGTATAGGTTCTGAAGCAAAATTGTGGATTTACGGTCAGCTCACAAAAACGCGAGTTGAAAAATGGAGCTCAGGGCCACAGCAATTCACTAACCTGCAGAGTTACAAAGAACTACTCTCTTCCAAAAATCTGTTGAGGGAAAGCCACGAGGCGGAATTGAAAATGAGGCAGAATGGCATGAAACAGATTTCAAGAGGTACATTGGAATCACCTTTAAACACAGGAAAAGCATCACAACTTTGAAATTATGGAAACAGCCATAAAGAGGGTAAGGGTTTTCACGTGAATATATTCAGGAGAAAACGCATATGCACTTTTTGGCCAAGCAAGAAACCAGGCAATGCAAATCTGCACTACAAAGAAGTAACAGTTCCCACCTGTCAAAAGGGACATCCGCAAAATGTGTAAAAACCAGAAAGGCAAGACAGGCCCTGGAGAACAGGTAACACTGTTATGCTGATGGGTGGGAGGTAAATTGCCAACTGCGTCTCTCAAGGAATGCATTCTGTTCCCTAAAACAGGTAAACAACAGAGCTACAGAGCCAAGGGCACTTCGAGTCAAGGGAATATACCTTGGGAAAACTGAAAATCAATAAGACAGATCCACACCAAAATTCAGGGCTTCACTGATTACAAGAACCTCAACTTGGGTACACTTTAAATATCCCAGGAAAGAAAAACAAAAATGGTTCAAGAAATTGTGGTACTTACGTATGATGGAATATTCCTCAGCCATGAAATTAATGTCATAAGGCCAGTGGCAGCAAAATGAGTGGATTCAGATACGATAATTCTAAGTGAAATAAGTCACACAGAAAAATAAACTTATCATAAGTTATCACTTATGAAGATCCTGTAAACATGGCTACACATGAACTGAGCTAGGAAAGAGAAGAGAGTCTCATATTTATAAAACACCCTTATGCCTGCTTAAGGGGGAAGGAGAGGTGGGGTGATGCATAAAACCAGAGTTTGATATTAGTACAGGTACCGTTCCAAAAACCAAATATGGAATAGACAAGACGTACACCTTCCTCAGTGAAAGGGACTCAAAACCCCATATTCAGCGCAGAGTAATATATCTTAATAGTAAGAATCTTAAAACCTATGTATTTATATGTCTCCATAAGGAAATCAAGTGTTTCTAGACTGGCATAAACATGGCAGTGAGAATCAGCTCAAACCCAATATAAAAAGGAATTTCAAAAACAAAACAAAAAAACAGTGATATTCTTTACAAATCCTTCAGGGTCTCTGATGAAACCTGGAATGACCCTATCTACAATGACAGCTAGAAATGGCATAAGGCTGGACACTTGGGGCTGAGAGGATTGGTGAGATTGGGTGGGAAAATGCAGACCCTTTAAGGCAATAATGCATTGCCCCCATTCCATGGGTCCCAACTCTGCAGGTTGAAGGGAATATTACAACAGCTATAACATGTACGGGAAACCTAGAGAATGGAAACACGGTGAATACGAAAGGTTTCTAAAACTCACCGAATAGTCTGTATCCTGGTGCTCTGGTTTGACTTTCCAACTGCTTTACTATAAATCTCCCAACTTGGAGAGACAGACCTTTTAACCTCCTGGTTCTAACAGGTTGCCGAATTGGCAGAGGATGAAAGGGAAGAGGGAGAACCAATGAGAGAGTAGCCATGAGGCATTTGGACGGGCACATGTCACTCTAATTTCCCGGCCGGAAGAAGAATTAACCAAAGTCTCAGCCACCCACCGGACACCAGTGTAGGTGCTGAACCAAAATTTGGACTTATATTCAGCTCACAAATAACATATTGAAAAATGGAGCTCAGGGGCACAGCAATTCGCCAACTAGCAGAGTAGTAAAGGACATATCTCGTCCAAAAATCTGTTGAGGCAAGGCTACAAGGTGGACTTGAAAGGGAGGCAGAATAGCAGGAAACAGATTTCAAGAGGTACGTTGGAATAATGTTGAAAGCACAGGAAGAGGGTCTCATCATTGACAATGATGCTCCTGGCCAAAAACGGCCTATGCGTTTTCTCCTGAATATATTCAGGAGAAGATGCATATGCCCTTTTTGGCCAAGCAAGCAAGCGGGCAATGCAAATCTGCACTACACAGAAATATCACTTCCCACCATTCAAAAGGGACATCCACAAAATGTGTAAAAACCAGAAATGCAAGACAGGCCCTGGAGAACAGGGAGCCTTGTTATGCTGGTGGGCGGGATGTAAATTGCCAAATGCCTCTCTGGAGGAGTGCATTTTGTTCCCTAAAACAATTAAACAACAGAGCCACAGAGCCAAGGGAGCTTCCAGTGTAGGGAATATACCTTGGGAAAACTGAAAATCAATAAGACACAGGCACCACAAAATTTACGGCTGCACCGGTTACAAGAACCTCAACTTGTGTCCACCTTAAATTTCCCAGGAATGATAAAAATCGTTCAAAAATGTGTAGTACTTATGTCCAATGGATTATCCCTCAACCATGAAATCAATGTCATAAGACCAGTAGCAGCAAAATGATTGGATTTAGGTACGATGATTCTAACTGAAATAAATCACACAGAAAAAGAAACATATCATAAGATATCATTTAGGAACATCTTGTAAATATGGGTACACTTAAACTGAGTTAAGGAAGAGAACATAGTCTCACAGTTAGAAAACTCTCTTATGCCTGCTTAAGGGGGAAGGAGAGGTGGGGTGATGCATAAAATCAGAGTTTGATATAAGCACAGGTACCATTCCAAAAACCAACTCTGGAATAGACAAGAGCTAGACCTTCCTCAGTGAAAGGGACTCAAAATCCCATATTTCCCGCAAGGGAATATATCTGACTAGTAAGAATCTTAAAACCTATGCATTGATATGTCTGTGTAAGGGAATCAAGTGTGTCTAGACTGGCATAAACATGGCAGCGAGAATCATTTCAAACCCACTATAAAAAGGAATTTCAAAAACAGAACAAAAAAACAGGGAAATTTTTTACAATTCCTTCAGTGTCTCTGATGAAACCTGGAATGACCCTGTCTACAATGACATCTGGATGTGGCATAAAGCTGGACACTTGGGACTGAGAGTATTGGTGAGATTGGGTGAGCAAATGCAGACCCTTTAAAGCAATAATGCATGGCACCCATTCCATGAGTCCCAACTCTCCAGATTGAAGGGAATATTACTACAGCTATAACATGTAAGGGAAACCTAGAGAATGGACACACTGTGAATACGAAAGGTTTCTAAACATCAACGAATAATCCCTCTCCTTGTGCTCCAGTTTGACTTTCCAACTGCTCTACTATCAATCTCCCAACTTGGAGAGACAGCCCCTTTAACCTACTGTTTCGAATAGGTTGCAAGTTTGGCAGAGGGTGAAAGGGAAGAGGGAGGACCAATGAGAGAGTAGCTGTTAGGCATTTGGACGGGCACATGTCATTCTAATTTCCCGGCAGGAAAAAGAATTAACCAAAGTCTCAACCACGCACCAGGAACAAGTATAGGTCCTGAACCAAAATTTTGGACTTGCGTTCAGCTCACAAAAAACGAGTTGAAAAATGGAGCTCTGGGGCACAGCAATTCACAAACTGGAGGAATAATAAAGGACAACTATCGTCCAAAAATCTGTTGAGGGAAGGCAACTAGGCGGACTTGAAAGCGAGGCAGAGTAGCAGGAAATAGATTTCAAGAGGTACGTTGGAATCGCCTGTAAAGCACAGGTAGAGGGGCACAGGTTCGAAAATGATGCACTTGGCAAAAAAGAGCGTATGCGTTTTCTCCTGAATATATTCAGGAGAAAAGGCATACGCCCTTTTTGGCCAAGCAAGTAAGCGGGCAATGCAAATCTGCACTATAAAGAAGTATCACTTCCCAAGGGTCAAAAGGGACATCCACAAAATGTGTAAAAACCAGAAAGACAAGACAGGCCCTGGAGAAAAGGGAGCCTTGTTATGCTGATGGGCGGGATGTAAATTGCCAACTGCCTCATTGGAGTCGTGCACTGTGTTCCCTAAAACAAGTAAACAATGGAGCTACAGAGCAAAGGGCATTTCCAGTCTATGGAATATACCATGGGAAAAGTGAAAATCAATAAGACAGAGCCACCCCCAAATTTAGGGCTGCACTGCTTACAAGAACCTCAACTTGGGTACAACTTAAATATCCCAGGAAATATAAAAATGGTTCCAGGGGCTTCCCTGGTGGCGCAGTGGTTGAGAGTCCGCCTGCCGATGCAGGGGACACGGGTTCGTGCCCCGGTCTGGGAAGATCCCACATGCCGCAGAGCGGCTAGGCCCGTGAGCCATGGCTGCTGAGCCTGCGCATCCGGAGCCTGTGCTCCGCAACGGGAGAGGCCACAACAGTGAGAGGCCCGCCTACCGCACAAAAAAAAAAAAAAAAAAAAAAAAAAAAAAAAAAAAAAAAAAAAAAAAAAAATGGTTCCAAAAATTGTGCTACTTACGTACGACTGAATATCCCTCAGCCATGAAATCAATGTCATAAGGCCAGTAGCAGCAAAGTGAGTGGTTTCAGGTACGATGTTTCTAAGTGAAATAAGTCACACAGAAAAAGAAACTTATCATAAGATATCACTTATGAAGATCCTGTAAACATGGCTACACATGAAAGGAGTTAGGAAAGAGAACAGAGTCTCACATTTAGAAAACACTGTTTTGCCTGCTTAAGGGGGAAGGAGAGGTGGGGTGAAGCAAAAAACCAGAGTTTGATATAAGCACAGGTACCGTTCCAAAAACCAACTATGGAATAGACAAGACCTACGCCTTCCTCAGTGAAAGCGACTCAATACACCATATTTCACACAGAGGAATATATCTGACTAGTAATAATCTTAAAACCTATGTATTGATATGTCTCCGTAAGGGAATCAAGTGTGTCTAGAGTGGCATAAACATGGCAGCGAAAATCAGCCCAAACCCACTATAAAAAGGAATTTCATAACCAAAACAAAAAACAGGGAAATTCTTTAAAATTTCTTCAGGGTCTCTGACGAAAGCTGGAATGACCCTATATACAATGATAGCCGGATGTGGCATAAGGCTGGACACTTGGGACTGAGTGGAATGGTGAGATAGGGTGAACAAATGCAGACCCTTTAAAGCAATAATGCATGGCACCCATTCCATGGGTCCCAACTCTCCAGGTTGAAGGGAATATTACTTAAGATATAACATGTACGGGAAACCTAGAGAATGGACACACTGTGAATACGAAAGGTTTCTAAAACTCAACGAATAGTCCCTCTCCTGGTGCTCCGCTTTGACTTTCCAACTGCTTTACTATCAATCTCCCAACTTGGAGAGACAGACACTTTTACCTCCTGGTTCCCACAGGTTGCCAATATGGCAGAGGATGGAAGGGAAGAGGGAGAACAAATGAGAGAGTTGTTGTTTGGCATTTGGACGGGCATATGCCACTCTAATTTCCCGGCAGGAAGAATAATTAACCTAAGTGTCAGCCACCCACCGGGAACCAGTATAGGTCCTGAACCAAAATTTTGGATTTGCATTCAGCTCACAAAAAACGAGTTGAAAAGTGGAGCTCAGGGGCACAGCAATTCACAAACTAGCAGAGTAATAAAGGACAACTCTCATCCAAAAATCTGTTGACGGAAGGCAACGAGGCAGACTTGAAAGCGAGGCAGAATAGCACGAAACAGATTTCAAGAGCTACGTAGGAATCCCCCGTAAAGCACTGGAAGAGGGGAACAGCTTCAACAATGATGCACTTGGACAAAAGGGCATATGCATTTTCTCCTGAATATATTCAGGAGAAAACACATATGCCGTTTTTGGCCAAGCAAGCAAGCAGGCAATGCAAATCTGCACTACAAAGAAGTATCTCTTCCCACTGGTCAAAAGGGACACCCACAAAATGTATAAAAACCAGAAAGGCAAGACAGGCCCTGGAGAACAGGGAGGCATGTTATGCTTATGGGCAGGATGTAAATTGCCAACTGCCTCACTGGAGGAGTGCACTGTGTTCCCTAAAACAAGTAAAAAACAGAGCTACAGAGTCAAGGGCACTTCCAGTCTAGGGAATATACCTTGGCAAAACTGTAAATCAATAAGATAGAGCCACCCCCAAATTTAGAGCTGCACTGCTCACAAGAATCTCAACTTGGTTCCACCTTAAATATCCCAGGAAATATAAAAATGATTCAAAAATTTGTGGTATTTACGTACGATGGAATATCCCTAAGCCATGAAATCAATGTCATAAGACCAGTAGCAGCAAAATGAGTGGATTCAGGTACGATGATTCTAAGTGAAATAAGTCACACAGAAAAAGAAACTTATCATAAGATATCACTTATGAAGATCCTGTAAACATGGCTACACATGAAGTGAGTTAGGAAAGAGAACAGAGTCTCACATTTAGAAAACACTGTTACGCCAGGTTAAGGGGGAAAGAGAGGTGGGGAGATGCATAAAAACAGAGTTTGATATAAGCACAGGTACCGTTCCAAAAACCAACTATGGAATAGACAAGACCTACACCTTCCTCAGTGAAAGGTACCCAAAACCCCATATTTCCCGCAGAGGAATATATTTGACTAGTAAGAATATTAAAACCTATGTACTGATATGTCTGTGTAAGGAATCAAGTGTGTCTTCTCTGTCATAAACATGGCAGCGAGAATCAGATCAACCCCACTATAAAAACAAATTTCAAAAACAAAACAAAAAAACGGGGAAATTCTTTACAATTCCTTCAGGGTCTCTGACGAAACCTGGAATGACCCTCTCTACAATGACAGCTGGATAAGGCATAAGGCGGTACACTTGGGACTGAGAGGATTGGTGAGATTAGGTAAGGAAATGCAGACCATTTAAAGCAATAATGCATGGCACCCATTCCTTGGGTCCCAAATCTCCAGGTTGAAGGGAATATTACTACAGCTATATCATGTACGGGAACCTGAGAGAAAGGAGACACTGTTAATACGAAATGTTTCTAAAACTCAATGAATAATCCCTCTCCTGGTGCTCTTGTTGGACTTTCCAACTCCTTTACTATCAATCTCCCAAATTAGAGAGACAGCCCCTATAACCTCCTGGTTCGCACAGGTTGCCAATTTGGCAGAGGATGGAAGGGAAAAGGGAGAACCAATGAGAGAGTAGCTGTTGGGCATTTGGACGGGCACATGTCACTCTAATTTCCCGGCAGGGAGAAGAATTAACCAAAGTCTCAGCCACCAACTGGGAACCAGTATACGTCCTGAACCAAAATTTTGGACTTGCGTTCCGCTCACAAAAAATGAGTTGAAAAATGGATCTCAGTGGCACAGCAATTCACAATCTAGCAGAGTAATAAAGGACAACTATCGTCCAAAAATCTGTTGCGGGAAGGCAACGAGGCGGACTTGAAAGCGAGGCAGAATAGCAGGAAACAGATTTCAAGAGGTACATAGGAATCGCCTGTAAAGCACAGGAAGACGGGCACATCTTCGATAGTGATGCACTTGGCCAAAAAGGGCATATGCGTTTTCTCCTGAATATATTCAACCATGCTTTTTCGCCAAGCATGCAATCGGGTAATGCAAATCTGCACTACAAACAAGTATCACTTCCCACCGGTCAAAAGGGAAATCCACAAAATGTGTAAAAACCAGAAAAGCAAGACAGGCCCTGGAGAACAGGGAGCCTTGTTATGCTGATGGGCGGGATGTAAATTGCCAACTGCCTCACTGGAGGAGTGCAGTGTGTTCCCTAAAACAAGTAAACAACAGAGCTACAGAGCCAAGAGCACTTCCAGTCTAGGGAGTATACCTTGGGAAAACTGAAAATCAATAAGACAGAGCCACCCCCAAATTTAGGGCTGCACTGCTTACAAGAACCTCAACTTGGGTCCACCTTAAATACCCAGGAAATATAAAAATGGTTCAAGTAATTGTGGTACTTACATACAATGGAATATCCCTCAGCCCTGAAATCAATGTCATAAGATCAGTAGCAGCAAAATGTGTGGATTCAGGTACGATGATTCTTAGTGAAATATGTCACACAGAAAAGGAAACTTATCATAAGATATCACTTATGAAGCTCCTGTAAACATGGCTACACATGAACTGAGTTAGGAAAGAGAACAGAGTCTCACATTTAGAAAACACTCTTATGCCTGCTTAAGGGGGAAGGAGAGGTGGGTTGATGCATAAAACCAGAGTTTGATATAAGCACAGGTACCGTTCCAAAAACCAACTACAGAATAGACAACACCTACTCCTTCCTCAGTGAAAGGGACTCAAAACCAATATTTCCGGCAGAGGAATATATCTGACTAGTAAGGATCTTAAAACCTATGTACTGATATGTCTGCGTAAGCAAATTAAGTGTGTCTAGACTGGCATAAACATGGCAGCGAGAATCAGCTCAAACCCACTATAAAAAGTAATTTCAAAAACAAAACAAAAAAACAGGGAAATTCTTTACCATTCCTTCAGGGTCTCTGTTGATACTTGTAATGACCCTATCTACAATGACAGCTGGATGTGGCATAAGGCTGGACACTTGGGACTGAGAGGATTGGTGACATTGACTGAGCAAATGCAGTCGCTTTAAAGCAATAATGCATGGCACCCATTCCATGGGTCCCAACTCTCCAGCTTGTAGGGAATATTACTACAGCTATAACATGTATGGGAAACCTAGAGAATGGTCACACTGTGAATACGAAAGGTTTGTAAAACTCAGTGAATTGTCCCTCACCTGGTGCCCCCTTTTGACTTTCCAACTGCTTTACTATCAATCACCCAACTTGGAGAGACAGCCCCTTTAAACTCCTGGTTATCACAGGTTGCCAATTTGGTAGAGGATGGTAGGGAAGAGAGAGAACCAATGAGAGAGTAGCTGTTAGGCATTTGGACAGGCACATGTCACTCTAATTTCCAGGCAGAAAGAAGAATTAACCAAAGTCTCAGCCACCCACCGGGAACCAGTATAGGTCCTGAACCAAAATTTTGGACTTGCGTTCAGCTCACATAAAACGAGTTGAACAATGGAGCTCAGGGCCACAGCAATTCACAAACTAGCAGAGTAATAAAGGACAACTATCATCCAAAAATCTGTTGAGGGAAGGCAACAAGGCAGACTTGAAAGCGAGGCAGCATAGCAGGAAACAGATTTTAAGATGTAAGTTGGAATCACCTGTAAAGCACCAGAAGAGGGGCACAACTTCAACAATGATGCACTTGGCCAAAAAGGGTGTATGTGTTTTCTCCTGAATATATACAGGAGAAAACACATACGCCCTTTATGGCCAAGCAATCAAGCGGGCAATGCGAATCTGCACTACCAAGAAGTATCACTTCCCAGAGTTCAAAAGGGACCTCCACAAAATGTGTAAAAACCAGAAAGGCAAGAGAGGCCCTGGAGAACAGGGAGCCTTGTTATGCTGATGGGTGGGATGTACATTGCCAACGGCCTCTCTGGAGGAGTGTATTGTGTTCCCTAAATCAAGTAAACAACAGAGCTACAGATTCAACGGCGATTCCAGTCTAGGGAATATACCTTGGGAAAACTGAAAATGAATAAGACAGAGCCACCCCAAAATTTAGGGCTGCACTGCTTACAAGAACCTCAACTTGGGTACACCTTAAATATCCCAGGAAATATAAAAATGGTTTTAAAAATTTTGGTACTTAGGTACGATGGAATGTCCCTCAGCCATGATATCAATGTCATAAGACCAGTAGCAGCAAAATAAGTGGTTTCAGATACGATGATTCTAAGTGAAATAAGTCACACAGAAAAAGAAACTTATCATAAGATAACAATTATGAAGATCCTGTAAACATGGCTACACTTAAACTGAGTTAGGAAAGAGAACAGAGTCTCACATTTAGAAAACACTCTTATGCCTGCTTAAGGGGGATGGAAAGGTGGGGTGATGCATAAAACCAGTGTTTGATATAAGCACAGGTACCGTTCCAAAAACCAACAATGGAATAGACAAGGCCTACACCTTCCTCAGTGAAAGGGACTCAAAACCCCATATTTCCCGCAGAGGAATATATCTCACTAGTAAGAATCTTAAAACCTACGTATTGATATGTCTGCGTAAGGGAATCAAGAAAGTCTAGAGTGGCATAAACCTGGCAGCGAGAATCAGCTCAAACTCACTATAAAAAGTAATTTCAAAAACAAAAGAAAAAAAAAAACAGGGAAATTCTTTACAATTCCTTCAGGGTCTCTGATGAAACCTGGAATGTCCCTATCTACAATGACAGCTGGATATGGCATAAGGCTGGACACTTGGGACTGAGAGGATTGGTGAGATAGGGTGAGCAAATTTAGACCCTTTAAAGCAATAATTCATGGCACCCATTCCATGTGTCCCAACTCTCCAACTAGAAGGGAATGTTACTACAGCTATAACATGTAAGGGAAACCTAGAGAATGGACACACTGTGAATACGAAAGGTTTCTAAAACTCAACGAATATTCCCTCTCCTGGAGCTCCGGTTTGACTTTCCGACTGCTTTACTATCAATCACCCAAATTGGAGAGACAGCCCCTTTAACCTCCTGTTCGCACAGGTTGCCAATTTGGCAGAGGTTGAAAGGGAAGAGGGAGAACCAATGAGTGAGTAGCTGTTAGGCATTTGGACTGGCACATGTCACTCTAATTTCCTGGCAGGAAGAAGAATTAACCAAAGCCTCAGCCACCCACTGGGAACCAGTATAGGTTCTGAAGCAACATTTTGGACTTGCGTTCAGCTGAAAAAAACGAGTTGAAAAATGGAGCTCCGGGGCACAGCAATTCAAAAACTAGCAGAGTAATAACGGACAACTATCGTCCAAAAATCTGTTGAGGGAAGGCAACGAGGCGGAATAGAAAGCAAGGCAGAATAGCAGGAAACAGATTTCAAGATGTAATTTGGAATCGCCTGTAAAGCACAGGAAGAGGGGCACAACTTCGACAATGATGCACTTTGCCAAAAAGGGCGTATGCGTTTTCTCCTGAATATATTCAGGAGAAAACGCATACGCCCCTTTTGGACAAGCAAGCAAGCGGTAATGCAAATCTGCACTGCTAAGAAGTATCACTTCCGACCGGTCAAAAGGGACCTCCACAAATGTGTAAAAACCAGAAAGGCAAGACAGGCCCTGGAGAACAGGGAGCCTTGTTATGCTGATGGGCGGGATGTAAGTTGCCAACTGCCTCACTGGAGGTGTGCATTGTGTTCCCTAAAACAAGTAAACAACAGAGCTACAGAGCAAAGGGCGCTTCCAGTCTAGGGAATGTACATTGGGAAAACTGAAAATCAGTAAGACAGAACCACCCCAAAATTTAGGGCTGCACTGCTTACAAAAACCTCAACTTGGGTACACCTTAAATATCCCAGGAAATATAAAAATGGTTCAAAAAATTGTGATTCTTAAGTATGATGGAATATCCCTCAGCCATGAAATCAATGTCATAAGACCAGTAGCAGCAAAATGAGTGGATTCAGGTACGATGATTCTAAGAGAAATAAGTCACACAAAAAAGAAACTTATCATAAGTTATCACTTATGAAGATCATGTAAACATGGCTACACTTGAACTGAGTTAGGAAAGAGAACAGAGTCTCACATTTAGAAAACAATCTTATGCCTGCTTAAGGGTGATGGAGAGGTGGGGTGATGCATACAACCAGAGTTTGATATAAGCACAGGTACCACTTCAAAAACCAACTATGGAATAGACAAGACCTACACCTTCCTCAGTGAAAGGGACTCAAAACCCCATATTTCCCGCACAGGAATATATCTGACTAGTAAGAATCTTAAAACCTATGTATTGATATGTCTGCATAAGGGAATCAAGTGTGTCTAGAGTGGCATAAAACTGACATCGAGAATCAGCTCAAACTACTATAAAAAGGAATTTCAAAAAAAAAAAAAACAGGGAAATTATTTACAATTCCTTCAGGGTCTCTGATGAACCCTGGAATGACCCTATCTACAATGACAGCTGGATATGGCATAAGGCTGGACACTTGAGACTGAGATGATTGGTGAGATTGGGTTAGCAAATGCAGACCCTTTAAAGCAATAATTCATGGCACCCATTCCATGGGTCCCAACTCTCCAGCTTGAAGGGAATATTACTACAACTATAACATGTACGGGAAACCTAGAGAAAGGACACACTGTGAATACGAATGGTTTCTAAATCTCAATGAATAGTCCCTACCCTGGAGCTCCTGTTTGACTTTCCAACTGCTTTACTACCAATCACCCGACTTGGAGAGACAGCCACTTTAACCTCCTGTTCGTACAGGTTGCCAATTTGGCAGAGGTTGAAAGGGAAGAGGGAGAACCAATGAGAGAGTAGCTGTTACGCATTTGGACGGGCATATTTCACTCTAATTTCCCGGCAGGAAGAACAATTAACCAAAGTCTCAGCCACACACTGGGAACCAGTATAGTTTCTGAACCAAAATTTTGGACTTGCGTTCAGCTCAAAAAAACGAGTTGAAAAATGGAGCTCAGGGGCACAGCAATTCACAAACTGGCAGAGTAATAAAGGAAAACTATCATCCAAAAATCTGTTGAGGGAAGGCAACGAGGCGGACTTGAAAACGAGGCAGAATAGCAGGAAACAGATTTTAAGACGTAAGTTGGAATCGGCTGTAAAGCACAGGAAGAGGGGCACAACTTCGACAATGATGCACTTGGCCAAAAAGGGCGTATGCGTTTTCTCCTGAATATATTCAGGAGAAAACGCATACGCCCTTTTTGGCCAAGCAATCAAGCAGGCAATGCAAATCTGCACTACAAAGAATTATCACTTCCCACCGGTCAAAAGGGACCTCCACAAAATGTGTAAAAACCAGAAAGGCAAGACAGGCCCTGGAGAACAGGGAGCCTTGTTATGCTGATGGGCGGGATGTAAATTGCCAACTGCCCCTCTGGAGGAGTGCATTGTGTTCCCTAAAACAAGTAAACAAGAGAGCTACAGAGCCAAGGGCACTTCCAGTCTAGTGAATATACCTTGGGAAAACAGAAAATCAATAAGACAGAGCCACCCCAAAATTTAGGGCTGCACTGCTTACAAGAACCTCAACTTGGGTACAACTTAAATATCCCAGGAAATATAAAAATGGTTCAAAAAATTGTGCTACTTAACTACGATGGAATATCCCTCAGCCATGAAATCAATGTCATAAGAACAGTAGCAGCAAAATGAGTGGATTCAGGTACGAAGATTGTAAGTGAAATAAGTCACACAGAAAAAGAAACTTATCATAAGATATAACTTATGAAGATCCTGTAAACATGGCTACACTTGAACTGAGTTAGGAAAGAGAACAGAGTCTCACATTTAGAAAACACTCTTATGCCTGCTTAAGGGTGTTGGAGAGGTGGGGTGATGCATACAACCAGAGTTTGATATAAGCACAGGTACCACTTCAAAAACCAACAATGAAATAGACAAGACCTACACCTTCCTCAGTGAAAGGGACTCAAAACCCCATATTTCCCGCACAGGAATATATCTGACTAGTAAGAATCTTAAAACCTATGTATTGATATGTCTGCGTAAGTGAATCAAGTGTGTCTAGAGTGGCATAAACTTGGCAGCGAGAATCAGCTCAAACCAACTATAAAAAGGAATTTCAAAAACAATAGAAAAAAACAGGGAAATTCTTTACAATTCCTTCAGGGTCTCTGATGAACCCTGGAATGACCCTATCTACAATGACAGCTGGATGTGGCATAAGGCTGGACACTTGGGTCTGAGAGGATTGGTGAGATTGGGTGAGCAAATACAGACCCTTTAAAACAATAATTCATGGTACCCATTCCATGGGTCCCAACTCTCCAGCTTGAAGGGAATATTACTACAGCTATAACATGTACGGGAACCCTAGAGAAAGGACACACTGTGAATACGAAAGGTTTCTAAAACTCAACGAATAGTCCCTCTCCTGGAGCTCAGGTTTGACTTTCCAACTGCTTTACTATCAATCACCCGACTTGGAGAGACAGCCCCTTTAAACACCTGTTCGCAAAGGTTGCCAATTTGGCAGAGGTTGAAAGGGAAGAGGGAGAACCAATGAGAGAGTAGCTGTTAGGCATATGGACAGGCACAAGTCACTCTAATTTCCCGGCAGGAAGAACAACTAACCAAAGACTCAGCCACCCACAGGGAACCAGTATAGTTTCTGAACCAAAATTTTGGTCTTGCGTTCAGCTAAAAAAAAACGAGTTGGACCCCGGAGGAAGATGGCGGAAGAGTAAGACGCGGAGATCACCTTCCTCCCCACAGATACATCAGAAATTCATCTACACGTGGAACAACTCCTACAGAACACCTACTGAACGCTGACAGAAGACCTCAGACCCCCCAAAAGGCAAGAAGCTCCCCACATACCTGGGTAGGGCAAAAGAAAAAAAGAATAAACAGAGACAATAGGATAGGGACGGGACCTGCACCAGTGGGAGGGAGCCGTGAAGGGGGGAAGGTTTCTACACACTACAAGCCCCTTCGCGGGCGGAGACTGCAGGTGGCGGAGGGGGAAAGCTTCGGAGTAGCGGAGGAGAGCACAGCAACAGGGGTGCGGAGGGCAAAGCGGAGAGATTCTGGCACAGAGGACCGGTGCCCTCAGGCACACACCAGCCCGAGAGGCTTGTCTGCTCGGCCGCCGTGGCGGGCGGGGCTGGGAGCTGAGGCTCGGGTATCGGCTTTCAGTCGGAGCGCAGGGAGAGGACTGGGGCTGGCGGCAGGAAGAGAGCCTGAAGGAGTTAGTGCACCACGGCTAGCCCGGAGGGAGTCCGGGGAAAGGGTCTGGAGCTGCTGAAGAGGCAAGAGACTTTTTTCCCTTTTGTTTCCTGGTGCGCGAGGAGAGGGCATTAAGAGGGCTGCTTGGGGAAGCGCCGGTGACAGGCACGAGCCGCGGGTAAGGCACGGACCTCGGAGACGGGCGTGGGCCGCCGCCGCCGCCGCCGCCCGCCCGCCGCGGCCCGCCGCCGCCGCCGCCGCCGCCGCCGCCGCGGGGCCTGTGTGCGAGCGCGGGTCACTGTCCGCCCCGCCTTCCGGGGGGCCTGTGCACCCCGCCACTGCTGGGGTCCCCGAGACCCGGGGACGGCTTTCCCGGGAAAGCGCACGGAGCGCCACGGGCTGCTGCAACGTCACGCCGGCCTCTGCCGCCGCAGGCCCGCCCCACACTGCGCGCCCCTCCCTCCCCTCTGCCTGAGTGAGCCAGAGCCCCCGAATCAGCGGCTCCTTTAAACCCGTCCTGTCTGAGCGAAGAACGGACGCCCTCCGGCGACCTACGCGCAGAGGCGGGGCCAGGTCCAAGGCTGAGACCCGGGAGCTGTGAGAGCAGAGGCAGGGAAATCTCTCTGTGCAGCCTCGGAGGCAGCGGATTAAAGCTCCACGGTCCATTTGATGTGCCCTGCGTCTGTGGAGTGCATGAATGGACAGCGAATCATCCCAAATTGAGGAAGTGGACTTTGAGGACAAGATTTAAGACTTTCCCCCCTTTTCCTCTTTTTACAACGAATTATTCCAAATTAAGGAGGTGGACTTAGAGAGCAAGATTTCAGACTTCTCGCCCTTTTCCTCTTTTTACAACGAATTATCCCAAATTGAGGAGGTGGACTTGGAGAGCAAGATTTTTGATTTTTCCCCCTGCTCTCTTTTTGTGAATGTGTATGTGTAATCTTCTGTGTAAGATTCTCTCTGTATAGCTTTGCTTCCACCATATGTCTCAGGGTTCTATCGGTCCGGTTTTTTTTTTTTTTTTCAATAATTACTTTCTAATTTTAATAACGCTACTATATTTCATACTTTATTCTATTTTACTTTACCTGCTCTTTCTTTTTTTCCTACTCTCCCTTCCTCCCTCCCTCCCTCCGCTCCTCCTTCTTTCTTTTTCTTTCCTCCCTCCCACCCTTCTTCTTTCCACTTTCTTTTTCTTTCCTTCCTCCCTCCCTCCTGTCTTTCTTCCTTTCCTTTCTCCCTCCCTCCCTCCTTTCTTTCCATCCTTCCTCCCTCCCTCCCTCCCTCCTTTCTTTCTTCCTTCCTTCCTTCCTTCCTTTCTTCCCTTCTTCCTTTCTTTCCCTCTCTCTTTCTTTCTTCTACTAATTCTTTCTTTCTACTTTTTCTCCCTGTTACTCTGAGCCGGGTGGATGAAAGGCTCTTGGTGCTGCAGCCAGGAGCCAGTGCTGTGCCTCTGAAGTGGGAGAGCCAACTTCAGGACACGGGTCCACAACAGACCTCCCAGCTCCACATAATATCAAGCAGCGAAAATCTCCCAGAGATCTCCATCCCAACACCAGCACCCAGCTTCAGTCAACGACCAGCAAGCTACAGTGCAGGTCACCCTATGCCAAGCAACTAGCAAGGCAGGAACACAACCCCACCCATTAGCAGAGAGGCTACCTAAAAACATAATAAGGCCATAGGCACCCCAAAACACACCACCAGACGTGGACCTGTCCACCAGAAAGACAAGATCGAGCCTCAACCACCAGAGCACAGGAATTAGTCCCCCCCACCAGGAAGCCTACCCAACCTACTGAAACAACCTTAGCCACTGGGGTCAGACACCAAAAACAACGGGAACTACGAATCTGCAGCCGGCAAAAAGGAGACCCCAAACACAGTAACATAAGCAAAATGAGAAGGCAGAAAAACACACAGCAGGTGAAGGAGCAAGATAAACACCTACCAGACCTAACAAATGAAGAGGTAATAGGCAGTCTACCTGAAAAAGAATTCAGAATAATGATAGTAAAGCTGATCCAAGATTCTATTTCCATGATCCATAATCTTGGAAATAGAATAGACAACATGCAAGAAACAGTTAACAAGGACCTAGAAGAACTAAAGATGAATCAAGCATCGATTAAAAACACAATAAATGAAATGAAAAATACTCTAGATGGGATCAATAGCAGAATAACTGAGGCAGAAGAACGGATAAGTGAGGTGGAAGATAAAATAGTGGAAATAACTGATGCAGAGCAAAATAAAGAAAAAAGAATGAAAAGAACAGAGGAGAGTCTCAGAGATCTCTGGGACAACATTAAACACACCAACATTCGAATTATAGGGGTTCCAGAAGAAGAAGAGAAAAAGAAAGGGACTGAGAAAATATTTGAAGAGATTATAGTTGAAAACTTCCCTAATTTGGGAAAGGAAATAGTTAATCAAGTCCAGGAGGCACAGAGAGTCCCATACAGAATAAATCCAAGGAGAAATACACCAAGACACATATTAATCAAACTGTCAAAAATTAAACACAAAGAAATCATATTAAAAGCAGCAAGGCAAAAACAACAAATAACACACAAGGGAATCCCCATAAGGTTAACAGCTGATCTCTCAGCAGAAACCCTACAAGCCAGAAGGGAGTGGCAGGACATAATTAAAGTGATGAAGGAGAGAAACCTGCAACCTAGATTACTCTACCCAGCAAGGATCTCATTCAGATTTGATGGAGAAATTAAAACCTTTACAGACAAGCAAAAGCTGAGAGAGTTCAGCACCACCAAACCAGCTTTACAACAAATGCTAAAGGAACTTCTCTAGGCAAGAAACACAACAGAAGGAATATACCTACAATAACGAACCCAAAGCAATTAAGGAAATGGGAATAGGAACATACATATCAATAATTACCTTAAATGTAAATGGACTAAATGCTCCCACCAAAAGACACAGAGTGGCTGAATGGATACAAAAACAAGACCCATATATATGCTGTCTACAAGAGACCCACTTCAGACCTAGAGACACATACAGATTGAAAGTAAAGGGATGGAAAAAGATATTCCATGCAAATGGAAATCAAAAGAAAGCTGGAGTAGCAATTCTTATATCAGACAAAATAGACTTTAAAATAAAGACTATTAGAAGAGACAAGGAAGGACACTACATAACGATAAAGGGATCGATCCAAGAAGAAGATATAACAATTGTAAATATTTATGCACCCAACATAGGAGCACCTCAATACATAAGGCAAATACTAACAGCCATAAAAGGGGAAATCGACAGTAACACACTCATAGTAGGGGACTTTAACACCCCACTTTCACCAATGGACAGATCATCCAAAATGAAAATAAATAAGGAAACACAAGCTTTAAATGATACATTAAACGAGATGGACTTAGTTGATATTTATAGGACATTCCATCCAAAAACAACAGAATACACATTTTTCTCAAGTGCTCATGGAACATTCTCCAGGATAGATCATATCTTGGGTCACAAATCAAGCCTCGGTAATTTTAAGAAAATTGAAATTGTATCAAGTATCTTCTCCGACCACAATGCTATGAGACTAGACATCAATTACAGGAAAAGATGTGTAAAAAATACAAACACATGGAGGCTAAACAATACACTACTCAATAACGAAGTGATCACTGAAGAAATCAAAGAGGAAATTAAAAAATACCTAGAAACAAATGACAATGGAGACACGACGACCCAAAACCTATGGGACGCAGCAAAAGCAGTTCTAAGGGGGAAGTTTATAGCAATACAATCCCACCTTAAGAAACAGGAAGCATTTCGAGTAAACAACCTGACCCTGCACCTAAAGCAATTAGAGAAAGAAGAACAAAAATACCCCAAAGCTAGCAGAAGGAAAGAAATCATAAAGATCAGATCAGAAATAAATGAAAAAGAAATGAAGGAAACGATAGCAAAGATCAACCAAACTAAAAGCTGGTTCTTTGAGAAGATAAACAAAATTGACAAACCATTAGCCAGACTCATCAAGAAAAAAAGGGAGAAGACTCAAATCAATAGAATTAGAAATGAAAAAGGAGAAGTAACAACTGACACTGCAGAAATACAAAAGATTATGAGAGATTACTATAAGCAACTCTATTCCAATAAAATGGACAACCTGGAAGAAATGGACACATTCTTAGAAATGCACAACCTGCCAAGACTGACTCAGGAAGAAATAGAAAATATGAATAGACCAATCACAAGCACTGAAATTGAAACTGTGATTAAAAATCTTCCATCAAACAAAAGCCCAGGACCAGATGGCTTCACAGGTGAATTCTATCAAACATTTAGAGAAGAGCTAACACCTATCCTTCTCAAACTCTTCCAAAATATAGCAGAGGGAGGAACACTCCCAAACTCATTCTACGAGGCCGACATCACCTTGATACCAAAACCAGGCAAGGATGTCACAAAGAAAGAAAACTACAGGCCAATATCACTGATGAACATAGATGCAAAAATCCTCAACAAAATACTAGCAAACAGAATCCAACAGCACATTAAAAGGATCATACACCATGATCAAGTGGGGTTTATCCCAGGAATGCAAGGATTCTTCAATATACGCAAATCAATCAATGTAATACACCATATTAACAAGTTGAAGGAGAAAAACCATATGATCATCTCAATAGATGCAGAGAAAGCTTTCGACAAAATTCAACACCCATTTATGATAAAAACCCTGCAGAAAGTAGGTATAGAGGGATCTTTCCTCAACATAATAAAGGCCATATATGACAAACCCACAGCCAACATTGTCCTCAATGGTGAAAAACTGAAACCATTTCCACTAAGATCAGGAACAAGACAAGGCTGCCCACTCTCACCACTCTTATTCAACATAGTTTTGGAAGTTTTAGCCACAGCAATCAGAGAAGAAAAGGAAATAAAAGGAATCCAAATTGGAAAAGAAGAAGTAAAGCTGTCACTGTTTGCAGATGACATGATACTATACATAGAGAATCCTAAAGATGCTACCGAAAAACTACTAGAGCTAATCAATGAATTTGGTAAAGTAGCAGGATATAAAATTAATGTACAGAAATCTCTGGCATTCCTATACACTAATGATGAAAAATCTGAAAATGAAATCAAGAAAACACTCCCATTTACCATTGCAACAAAAAGAATAAAATATCTAGGAATAAACCTACCTAAGGAGACAAAAGACCTGTATGCAGAAAACTATAAGACACTGATGAAAGAAATTAAAGATGATACAAATAGATGGAGAGATATACCATGCTCCTGGATTGGAAGAATCAATATTGTGAAAATGACTCTACTACCGAAAGCAATCTACAGATTCAATGCAATCCCTATCAAACTACCAATGGCATTTTTCACAGAACTAGAACAAAAAATTTCAAAATTTGTTTGGAAAAACAAAAGGCCCCGAATAGCTAAAGCAATCTTGAGAACGAAAAACGGAGCTGGAGGAATCAGGCTCCCTGTCTTCAGACTATACTACAAAGCTACAGTAATTAAGACAGTCTGGTACTGGCATAAAAACAGAAAGATAGATCAGTGGATCAGGATAGAAAGCCCAGAGATAAACCCACGCACATATGGCCAACTTATCTTTGATAAAGGAGGCAGGAATGTACAGTGGAGAAAGGACAGCCTCTTCAATAAGTGGTGCTGGGAAAACTGGACAGGGACATGTAAAAGTTTGAGATTAGATCATTCCCTAGCACCATACACAAAAATAAGCTCAAAATGGATTAAAGACTTAAATGTAAGGCCAGAAACTATCAAACTCTTAGAGGAAAACATAGGTAGAACACTCTATGACATAAATCACAGCAAGATCCTTTTGGACCCACCTCCTAGAGAAATGGAAATAAAAACAAAGATAAACAAATGGGACCTAATGAAACTTCAAAGCTTTTGCACAGCAAAGGAAACCATAAAGAAGACCAAAAGACAACCCTCAGAATGGGAGAAAATATTTGCAAATGAAGCAACTGACAAAGGATTAATCTCCAAAATTTATAAACAGCTCATGCAGCTCAATAGCAAAAAAACAGACAACCCAATCCAAAAATGGGCAGAAGACTTAAATAGGCATTTCTCCAAAGAAGATATACAGACTGCCAACAAACACATGAAATAATGCTCAACATCATTAATCATTAGAGAAATGCAAATCAAAACTACAATGAGATATCATCTCACACCAGTCAGAATGGCCATCATCAAGGAATCTAGAAACAATAAATGCTGGAGAGGGTGTGGAGAAAAGGGAACACTCTTGCACTGCTGGTGGGAATGTGAATTGGTACAGCCACTATGGAGAACGGTATGGAGGTTCCTTAAAAAACTACAAATAGAACTACCATATGACCCAGCAATCCCACTACTGGGCATATACCCTGAGAAAACCATAATTCCAAAAGAGACATGTACCAAAATGTTCATTGCAGCTCTATTCACAATAGCCCGGAGCTGGAAACAACCTAAGTGTCCATCATCGGATGAATGGATAAAGAAGATGTGGCACATATATACAATGGAATATTACTCAGCCATAAAAAGAAACGAAACTGAGCTATTTGTAATGAGGTGGATAGACCTAGAGTCTGTCATACAGAGTGAAGTTAGTCAGAAAGAGAAAGACAAATACCGTATGCTAACACATATATACGGAATTTAAAAAAAAAATGTCATGAAGAACCTAGGGGCAAAACGAGAATAAAGACACAGACCTACTTGAGAATGGACTTGAGGATATGGGGAGGGGGAAGGGTAAGCTGTGACAAAGCGAAAGAGAGGCATGGACATATATACACTACCAAACGTAAGGTAGATAGATAGTGGGAAGCAGCCGCAGAGCACAGGGAGATCAGCTCGGTGCTTTGTGACCGCCTGGAGGGGTGGGATGGGAAGGGTGGGAGGGAGGGAGATGCATGAGGGAAGGGATGTGGGAACAGATGTATATGTATGACTGATTCACTTTGTTATAAAGCAGAAACTAATTAAAAAAAAAAAAAAAAAAAAAAAAAAAAAAAAAAACGAGTTGAATAATGGAGCTCAGGGGCACAGCAATTCAAAAACTGGCAGAGTAAAAAAGGACAACTATCATCCAAAAATCTGTTGAGTTAAGGCAACGAGGAGGACTTGAAAGCGAGGCAGAATAGCAGGAAACAGATTTTAAGACGTAAGTTGGAATCACCTGTAAAGCACAGGAAGAGGGGCACAACTTCGACAATGATGCACTTGGCCAAAAAGGGCGTATGCGTTTTCTCCTGAATATATTCAGGAGAAAACGTATATGGCCGTTTTGGCCAAGCAAGCAAGCGGGTAATGCAAATCTGCACTGCAAAGAAGTATCACTTCCGACCGGTCAAAACGGACCTCCAGAAAATGTGTAAAAACCAGAAAGGCAAGACAGGCCCTGGAGAACAGGGAGACTTGTTATGCTGATGGGCGAGATGTATATTGCCAACTGCCTAACTGAAGGTGTGCATTGCGTTCCCTAAAACAAGTAAACAACAGAGCTACAGAGACAAGCGCGCTTCCAGTCTAGGGAATGTACCTTGGGAAAACTGAAATCAATAAGACAGAACCACCCCAAAATTTAGGGATGCACTGCTTACAAAAACCTCAACTTAGGTACACCTTAAATATCACAGGAAATATAAAAATGGTTCAAAAAATTGTGGTTCTGAAGTATGATGGAATATCCCTCAGCCATGTAATCAATGTCATAAGACCAGTAGCAGCAAACTGAGTGGATTCAGGTACGATGATTGTAAGTGAAATAAGTCACACAGAAAAAGAAACTTATCATAAGTTATCACTTATGAAGATCATGTAAACATGGCTACACTTGAACTGAGTTAGGAAAGAGAACAGAGTCTTACATTTAGAAAACACTCTTATGCCTGCTTAAGGGGGATGGAGAGGTGGGGTGATGCATACAACCAGAGTTTGATATAAGCACAGGTACTGCTTCAAAAACCAACTATGGAATAGACAAGACCTAAACTTTCCTCAGTGAAAGGGACTCAGAACCCCATATTTCCCGCAGAGGAATATATCTGACTAGTAAGAATCTTAAAACCTATGTATTGATATGTCTGCGTAAGGGAATCAAGTGTGTCTAGAGTGGCATAAACCTGGCAGCGAGAATCATCTCAAACCCACTATAAAAAGGAATTTCAAAAACAAAACAAAAAAAAAACAGGGAAATTCTTTACAATTCCTTAAGGGTCTCTGATGAAACCTGGAATGACCCTATCTACAATGACAGCTGGATGTGGCATAAGGCTGGACACTTGGGACTGAGAGTATTCGTGAGATTGGGTGAGCAAATGCAGACCCTTTAAAGCAATAATGCATGGCACCCATTCCATGGTTCCCAACTCTCCAGCTTGAAGGGAATATTACTACAGCTATAACATGTACGGGAAACCTAGAGAAAGGACACACTGTGAATACGAAAGGTTTCTAAAACTCAACGAATAGTCCCTCTCCTGTAGCTCCGGTTTGACTTTCCAACTGCCTTACTATCAATCTCCCAACCTAGGAGAGTTAGCCCCTATAACCTCCTGGTTCACAAAGTTTGCTAATTGTGCAGAGGATGAAAGGGAAGAGGGAGAACCAATTAGAGAGTAGATGTAAGCATTTGGACGGGCACATGTCACTCTAAATTCCCGTCAGGAAGAAGAATTAACCAAAGCCTCAGCCACCCGTAGGGAACAGTATAGCCACCCCTGGAACCAGTATAGGTCCTGAAACAAAATTGTGGATTTGCAGTCAGCTCCCAAAAATGGGATTTGAAAATTGGAGCTCAGGGGCACAGCAATTCACAAACCTGCAGAGTTATAAAGAACTACTCTCTTCCAAAAATCTGTTGAGAGAAGGCAATGAAGCAGACTTTAAAATGAGGCAGAATTGCACAAAACATATTGCATGAGGTAAATTGGAATCACTTTTAAAGCACATGAAAAGCATCACAACTTCGACAGTGATGCACTTGGCCAAAAACGGTGTATGGCTTTTCACCTGAATATATTCAGGAGAAAACGCATACACCCTTTATGGCCAATCAAGCAAGCGTGCAATGCAAATCCACACTACAAAGAATTGTCACTACCCAGCGGTCAAAACGGACATCCGAAAATCTGTAAAAACCAGAAAGGCAAGAGAGACATGACAAGGACATGAAGCAATGTGATCCCAAGGGTCATAGAGGATTGTGATGACAAGCTCTTGGAGCATTGTGATGACAAGATTATGTAGCAGTTTGCTGACAAAGGCATGGAGCATTGTGATGACAATGTTCATGGAACACTGTGATGACAAGCGTCACGGAACATTGTGATTAAAGGTGTCATGGAGCAGTGGGATGACAAGGGCATGGAACATTTTGATGACAAGAGTCCCGGATCATTGTGTTGTCCGGGTTCATGGAGCGTTGTGATGACAGTGGTCATGGAGCATTGTGATGAGAAGACCATGGAGCCTTGTGATGACAAGTCTCATGGAGCATTCTGATGAAAAGTGGCATAGAGCATTGTGATTACAGGGGTCGTGGAGCATTGTGATGACACGGGCATGGAGCATGGGATGAGAAGGCCAGGGAGCGTTCTGATGACATGCATCACAGAGCTTTGTGATGACAAGGGCATGGAACATTGGGATTACAGGGAGCTTGGAGCGCTGTGAGGAAAAGGGCATGGAACATTGTGATGAAAAAGGCATGGAGCCTTGTCATAACAGGGTTCATGGAGGATACTGATGACAAGGGTCAGGGAGCACTGTGATAACAAGTGTATTGAGCATTGTGATGACAAGGTTCATGGAGCATTGTGATGAGAAGACCATGGATAACTGAGATGACGAGCGTCATGGGGCATTGTGATGATAAGTGTTATGGAACATTTTGATCACAAGGATTTGAGGCATTGTGATGACAGAGGTCATCGAGCATTTTGATTTCATTTTGATGACAATAGCATGAAGCATTATAATGGTGGGCATGGTGCATTTTGATGCCAGTGTTCATGGAGCATTGAGATGAAAAGGGGCATGGAGCATTGTGATTACAAGGGTCTTGGAGCATTGTTATGACAAGGGCATGGAGCATACTGAATGAGAAGTCCATGGAGCATTCTGTTGACATGCGTCATGAAGCTTTGTGATGACAAGTGCATGGAGCATTGTGATTACAGGGGCCTTGGAGCATTGTGTTGACAAGGGTCTTGGAGAATTGTGATGACAAAGGTCACGGAGCATTTTGATGACAAGGCTGTTGTGCATTCTGTTGTGAAGGGCAGGGAGCACTGTGATGACACGGTCATGGAGCAATTTGATGAAAAATGTCATGGAACATTTTCATGACAGGGGTTATGGAACATTGTGATATCAGGGGTCATGGAACATTTTCATGACAGGGGTTATGGACCACTGTGATGACAGGGTAGTGGGTGTATTTTGATGACTAGTGAGGGAACATTTTGATATCATTGGTGAGAGAGCATATTGATAAGAAGTGCATGGAGCATTGTGATGATAAGGTTTATGGAGCATTGTGATGACAATGTTGTGGAGCATTGTGATGTCAAGTGCATGGTGCATTGTGATGACATGGGTCAGGGAGCACTGCGCTGACAAGCGCATGGAACATTGTGATGACAAGGGTCATGGAGCATTGAGTTGACAAAGGGACGGAGCATTGTGATGACAAATGTCCAGGAGCATTGTGATGAAACGTTCATGGAGCATTGTGGTGACAAAGTTCACAGAGCCTTGTGATGATGAGGGCATGGATCATTGTGATGACACAGGTCATGAAGCCTTGTGATGACTGGAGTCAAGGAGCATTATGATGACTGGGGTCATGGAGCAATTTGATGACAAGGGCATGGAGCATTGTGATGACAGGGGCATAGAGCACTGGTCTGACAAGTTTCATGGATAATTGTGTTGACATTGGGCAAGGCACATTGTGATAACAAGGGCATGGAGCATTGTGATGACAAGGTCATGGAGTATTGTGAAGACATGTGTCAGGGAGCATGGTGATGACATATTTCATGGTCAATTGTGATGGCAATGGCATGGAGCATTGTGATGCCAAGTGTTATGGAGGATTGTGATGACAAAGGTAATGGAGCATTGTGATGACAAGGGTTTGGAACATTGTGATGATAAGGGTAATGGAGCATTGTGATGAGAAGGGCATGGAGCATTGTGATGACAACGGCCATTGAGAATTTTGATGAAAAGTTCGTGAAGCATTGTGATGACAAAGGCATACAGCTTGCTATGACAGGGTTCATGGGGCATTGCGATGACAAGTGCATGGAGAATTGTGATGACAAGAGCATGTAACAGTGTGATGTGAACTGTCATGGAGCACTTTGATGACAAGGATGTAGAGAACTGTGATGACAATGGACATGGGCATTGTGATTACCAGGACATGGAGCACTGAGATGGCAAGACCATGGAGCACTGTGATGAGAAGACCGTGGATAATTGTGGTGACGAGCATCATGGAACTCTGTAATGACAAGGGACATGGAGAATTGTGATGACATGTGTCATGGAGCATTGTGATGACAGGGGTCATGGAGCATTTTGATGACAAGGGCGTGGAGCATTTTGATTACTATGGCATGGAGCATTGTGGTGAAAAGGGCATGGATCATTGTGATGAAAAAGACATGGAGCCTTTTCATGACAGGGATAAAGGAGCATTCTAACGACAAGGGTCAGGGAGCATTGCAATGACAAGTGTATTGAAAATTGTGATGACAAAGTTCATGGAGCACTGTGACGACAAGGACAAGAAGTATTGTGATGACTGGCATCAGGGAGCGTTTTGATGACAACTGTTAAGGAACATTGTGATTACAAGTGTTTGGAGCATTGTGAGTACAGAGGTCTTGGATCATTTTGATTTCAAGGAGCATTGAGCATTTTGATGACAAGGGCATGAAGCAATGTGATCCCAAGGTTCATGGAGGATTGTGATGACAATGGTAATGGAGTATTGTGATGACAAGCGCATAGAGCATTGTAATGACATGGTCATGTAGCATTTTGCTGACAAAGGCATGGAGCATTGTGATGACAGGTGTCATGGAGCACTGTGATGACAAGCGTCACAGTTCAGTGTGAATACAGAGGTCATGGAGCATTGGGATGACTAGGGAATTGATCATTTTGATTACAAGGGTCATGGAATTTGGGCTGAATATATTCATGGAGTATTGTGATGACAGGGGTCATGGAGCATTGTGATGACTAGGTAATGGGGCATTGTGATGACAAGAGTCCCGGATCATTGTGTTGTCAGGTGTCATGGAGTGTTGTCATGACAGCAGTCATGGAGCATTGTGATGATATTGGTCATGGAGCATTGCGATGAGAAAGTCATGGAGCATTGGGCTGAAAATATTCATGGAGTATTGTGATGACAGGGGTCATGGAGCATTGTGATGACAAGGGCATGGAGCTTTGTGATGACAGGGGCATGGATAATTGTGATGACAAGGGTCATGGAGCATTCTGATGACAAGCTTGTGTAGTATTTTGCTGAAACAGCATGTAACACTGGGATAAGAAGTGTCATGGAACATAGTGATGGCAAGAACTTGGAGAATTGTGATGACCAGGGCATGGAGCATTGTGTTGGCAAGACCGTGGAGCATTGTGATGAGAAGACCATGGATAATTGTGATGAAGATCGTCATGGAGCACTGTAATGACAAGGGGTATGGAGCATTGTGATGTCACGGGACATGGAGCATTTTGATGAAAAGGGTCATGGAGCATTTTGATGACAGGGCTAATGGTACATTGTGATGTCATAGGTCATCAAACATTGTGATGATAAGTGCATGTAGCATTGTGATGACAGGAGTCATGGAACATTGTGATAACAGGGGTGAGGGAATATTGTGGTGAATAGTGATGTAACATTGTGATATCAGTGGTGAGAGAGCATATTGATGAGAAGTGCATGGAGTATTGTGATGACAAGGTTAACGGAGCATTGTGATGAAATGATTGTGGAGCACTGTGATGACTAGCGCATGGAGCATAGTGATGACAACGGTCATGGAGCATTGTGCTGAGAAAGGCATAGAGTATTGTGATGACAAGGTTCAAAGAGCATTGTGATGAAAATTTCATGGAGCATTGAGGTTAAAAAGTTCACAGAGACTGTTGATGACGAGGGCATGGACCATTGTGATGACAAAAGTCATGAAGCATTGAGATTATTGGAGTCAAGGAGCATTGTGATGACAAGGGCCATGGAGCATTGTTATAACAAGGGCATGGAGCATTGTGATGACAAATGCACGGAGCATTGATCTAATAACTTTCATGGATGATTGCAATGACAGTTGGAATGGTGCATTGTGATGACAAGGGCATGGAGCATTGTGAAGAACAGGTCATGCGGTATTGTGAAGACTGGTGTCAGGGAGCATTTTGATGACATATGGAATGGCCCATTGTGATGACAATGGCATGGAGGATTCTGATGACAAAGGTAATGGAGCATTGTGATGAAAATGGCTTGGAGAATTGTGATGACAAGGGTCAGGGAGCATTGTGATGACAAGTGCATGGAGAATTGTGATGACAAACATCATGGAGCATTCTGATGGCAAGCTTGTGGAGTATATTGATGATAATGGCATAGAGCATTGTGATGAAAACGGCATGGGACATTGTGATGAAAAAGGCTTGGAGCCTTTTCTGGACAGGGTTCAAGGAGCATTCTGACGACAAGTGTCAGGGAGCATTGTGATGACAAGTGTATTGAGAATTGTGATGAAAATGGTCATGGAGCGCTGTGATGAAAAGGGCATAGTGTATTGTGATGACAGGCATCATGGAGCATTGTGATGACAAGTGTTATGGAACACTGTGATCACAAGGGTTTGGAGCATTGTGATGAGTGAGGTCATGGATCATTTTGATTTCAAGGAGCAAGGAGCATTGTGATGACAAGGACATGAAACAATGTGATCCCAAGGTTCATGGAGGATTGTGAGGACAATGGTTATGGAGTATTGTGATGACAAGTGCATAGAGCATTGTAATGACAAAGTCATGTAGCATTTTGCTGACAAAGGCATGGAGCATTGTGATGACAGGTGTCAAGGAGCACTCTGATGACAAGGGTCACAGAGCATTGTGAATACAGGGGTCATGGATCTTTGGGATGACAAGGGTCATGGAGAATTGGGATGAAAATGTTCATGGAGTATTGTGATGAAAAGGGACATGGAACGTTGTGATGACAGGGATCATGGAGCATTGTAATTAAAGGGGTCATGGAGCATTGTGATGAGAAGGTCATGGAGCATTGGCCTGAAAATTATCATGGAATATTGTGATGACAGGTGTCATGGAGCATTGTGATGACAAGGTATTGGAGCATTGTGATTAGAAGACCATGGAGCCTTGTGATGATATGTCTCATGGAAAATTCTGATGAAAAGGGGCATGGAGCAATGTGATTACAGGGGTGGTGGAGCACTGTGATGACAAGGGCATGGATCATTGGGATGAGAAAGACATGGAGCCTTGTCATCACAGAGTTCAAGTTGCATAGTGACGACAAGAGTCAGGGAGCATTGTGATGACAAGGGTATTGAGCATTGTGGTGACAAAAGTCATGGAGCATTGTGATGAGAAGACCATGTATAATACTGATGAAGAGCATCATGGGGCGTTGTGATGATAAGTTTTATGGAACATTTTGATCACAAGGATTTGGAGCATTGTGATGACAAAGGTCATGAAGCGTTTTGATGACAAGCGTGTTGTGCATTGTGATGAGAAGGGCTGGGAGCATTGTGATGACAGGTTCATGGAGCAATTTGATGAAAAGAGTCATGGAACATTTTGATGACAAGGGTTATGGAACTTTGTGATGTCAGGGATCATGGAATATTCATGACAGGGGTTATGGACCATTGTGATGACAGGGTAGTGGGTGTATGGTGATGCCTAGTGAGGGAACATTTTGATATCAGTGGTGAGAGAGCATTTTGATTAGACGTGCAAGGAGCATTGTGATGACAAGGTTTATGGAGCATTGTGATGACATGGGTCATGGAGCACTGCGCTGAGAAGGGCATGGAACATTGTGATGACAAGGGTCATGGAGCATTGAGTTGACAAAGGGATGGAGCATTGTGATAACAAGTGTCACGGAGCATTGTGATGAAAAGTTCATGGAGCATTGTGGTGACAAAGTTCACAGAGCCTTGTGATGATGAGGACATGGATCATTATGATGACACAGGTCATGAAGCATTGTGATGACTGGAGTCACGGAGCATTGTGATGACAAGGGCATGGAGCATTGTGATGACAGGGGCATGGAGCATTGGTCTGACAAGTTTCATGGATAATTGTGTTGACAGTGGGCATGCCACATTGTGATGACTAGGTCATGCAGTATTGTGAAGACAGGTGTCAGGGAGCATTGTGATGACCTATTTCATGTTCCAATGTGATGACAATGGCATGGAGCATTGTGATGCCAAGTGTTTTGGAGGATTGTGATGACAAAGGTAATGGAGCATTGTGATGACAAGGGCTTGGAGCATTGTGATGACAAGGGTCATGGAACATTGTGATGACAACGGCCATTGAGAATTTTGATGAAAAGGTCGTGAAGCATTGTGATGACAAAGGCATGGAGCTTGCTATGACAGGGGTCATGGGGCATTGCGATGACATGTGCATGGAGAATTGAGATGGCAAGACCGTGGAGCATTGTGAAGAGAAGAGCATGGATAATTGTAATGACGAGCGTCATCGAGCACTGTAATGACAATGGCTAAGGAGCATTGTGATGTCAGGGGACATGGAGCATTTTGATGAAAAAGGTCATGCAGCATTTTGATGACAGGGGTTATGGAACATTGTGATGTCATAGGTCATCGAACATTGTGATGATAAGTGCATGTAGCATTGTGATGACAGGAGACATGGAACATTGTGATGACAGGGCTGAGGGAGTATTGTGATGAATAGTGATTTAACATTGTGATATCTGTGGTGAGAGATCATATTGATGAGAACTGCATGGAGCATTGTGATGACAATGTTAATGGAGCATTGTGATGACAAGATTGTGGAGCACTGTAATGACAAGCGCATGGTGCATTGTGATGACATGTCATTGAGCATTGTGCTGACAAGCGCATGGAGCATTGTGATAACAACGGTCATGGAGCATTGTGCTGAGAAAGGCATAGAGGATTGTGATGACAAGGGTCAAAGAGCATTGTGATGAAAATTTCATGGAGCATTGAGGTTAAAAATGACACAGAGACTGTTGATGACGAGGGCATGGACCATTGTGATGACAAAGGTCATGAAGCATTGAGATGACGGGAGTCACGGAGCATTGTGATGACATGGGTCATGTAGCACAGTGATAACAAGGGCATGGAGCACTGTGATGACAAGGGCATGGAGCATTGGTCTAATAAGTTTCATGGATTATTGCAATGACAGTTGGAATGGTGCATTTTGATTACAAGGGCATGGAGCATTGTGAAGACCAGGTCATGCAGTATTGTGAAGACTGGTGTCAGGGAGCATTGTGATGACATATGTAATGGCCCATTGTGATGACAATGGCATGGAGCATTGTGATGCCAAGTGTCATGGAGGATTCTGATGACAAAGGTAATGGAGCATTGTGATGACAATGGCTTGGAGCATTGTGCTGACAAGTGCATGGAGCATTGTGATGACAAACGTCATGGAGCATTCTGATGACAAGCTTGTGGAGTATTTTGATGACAATGGCATGGAGCATTGTGAAGAAAATGGCGTGGGGCATTGTGATGTAAAAGGCATGGAGCCTTTTCGTGACAGGGTTCAAGGTGCATTCTGATGACAAGTGTCAGGGAGCAATGTGATGACAAGTGTACTGAGAATTGTGATGCCAAAGTTCATGGAGCATTGTTATGAAAAGTGCTTGGAGTATTGTGATGACAGGCATCATGGAGCGTTGTGATGACAAGTGTTATGGAACATTGTGATCACAAGGTTTTGGGGCATTGTGATGGCAGAGGTCATGGATCATTTTGATGTCAAGGAATATGGAGCATTGTGATGACAAGGGCATGAAACAATGTGATCCAAAGGTTCATGGAGGATTGTGATGACAATGGTAAAGGAGTATTGTGATGGCAAGTGCCTAGAGCATTGTAATGACAAGGTCATGTAGCATTTTGCTGACAAAGGCATGGAGCATTGTGATGACAGGTGTCATGGAGCACTGTGATGACAAGCGTCACGGAGCACTGTGAATACAAGGATCATGGAGCATTGGGATGACAAGGGCATGGATCACTGTGATGACAAGGGTCATGGAGCATTGGGATGAAAGTGTCCATGGAGTATTGTGATGATAAGGGACATGGAGCATTGTGATGACACGTGTCATGAAGCATTGTAATGACAGGGGTCATGGAGCTTTGTGATGAGAAGGTCAGGGAGCATTGGGCTGAAAATGTTCATGGATTATTGTGATGACAGGTGTCATGGAGCATTGTGAAGACAAGGTACTGGAGCATTGTGATGAGAAGACCATGGAGCCTTGTGATGATATGTCTCATGGAACATTCTGATGAAAAAGGGCATGGAGCATTGTGATTACAGGGGTCGTGGAGCACTGTGATGACAAGGGCATGGAGCATTGGGATGAGAAGGCCATGGAGCATTGTCATCACAGGGTTCAAGGAGCATACTGACAACAAGTGTCAGGGAGCATTGTGATGACAAGGGTATTGAGCACTGTGGTGACAGATGGCATGGAGCTTTGCGATGAGAATACCATGGATAATTGTGATGACGAGCATCATGGGGCATTGTGATGATAAGTGTTATGGAATATTTTGATCACAAGGATTTGGAGCATTGTGATGAGAGAGGTCATTGAATATTAAGATTTCATTGTGATGACAATAGCATGAAGCATTATGATGGTGGGCATGGAGCATTGTGATTACAGTGGTCTTGGAGCATTGCGATGACAGGTGTGATGGAGCATTGTGAAGGCAAGGGCATGGAGCACTGTGATGAGAAGGCCATGGAGCATTCTGAAGACATGGGTCATGGAGGTTTGTGACGACAAGGGAATGGAGCAATGTGATGAGAGCGATCAGGGAGCATTGTGATGACAATGACATGGAACATTGTTATGCCTAGGTCATGGATCTTTGTGATGACAAAGTCATGGAGCATTTTGATAACAAGTGCGTTGTGCATTGTGATGCGAAGGTCAGGGAACATTGTGATGACAGCGTCATTAAGCAATTTGTTGAAAAGGGTCATGGAACATTTTGTTGACAGGGGTTATGGAACATTGTGATGTCATGGGTTATGGAACATTTTCATGACAGGGGTTATGGACCATTGTGATGACAGGGGAGTGGGTGTATTGTGATGACTAGTGAGGGAACATTTTGATATCCGTGGTGAGAGAGCATTTTGATAAGACGTGCAAGGAGCATTGTGATGACAAGTTTTATGGAGCATTGTGATGACATGGGTCATGGAGCACTGCGCTGACAAGCGCATGGAACACTGTGATGACAAGGGTCAAGGAGCATTGAGTTGACAAAGGGACGGAGCATTGTGATAACAAGTGTCACGGAGCATTGTGATGAAAAGTTCATGGAGCATTGTGGTGACAAAGTTCATAGAGCCTTGTGATGATGAGGGCATGGATCATTGTGATGACACAGGTCATGAAGCCTTCTGATGACTTGAGTCACAGAGCATTGTGAGAACTGGGGTCATGGAGCATTGTGATGACAAGGCCATGGAGAATTGTGATGACACGGGTATGGAGCATTGGTCTGACAAATTTCATGGATAATTGTGTTGACATTGGACATGGCACATTGTGATGACAAGGTCATGCAGTATTGTGAAGACAGGTGTCAGGGAGCATTGTGATGACATATTTCATATTCCATTGTGATGACAATGGCATGGAGCATTGTGATGACAAGGGCCATTGAGAATTTTGATGAAAAGGTCGTGAAGCATTGTGATGACAAAGGCATGGAGCTTGCTTTGACAGGGGTCATGGGACATTGCGATGACATGTGCAAGGCGAATTGTGATGACAAATGCATGAAATATTGTGATGAGAACTGTCATGGAGAATTGTGATGACAAGGACGGGGAGAATTGTGAGGACAAGGGACATGGAGCATTGTGATGACCAGGGCATGGAGCATTGTGATGGCAAGACCGTGGAGCATTGTGATGAGAAGACCATGGATAATTGTGATGACGAGCGACATGGAGCACTGTAATGACAAGGGCTATAGAGCATTGTGATGTAAGGGGACTTGGAGCATTTTGATGAAAAACGTCATGGTACATTTTGATGACAGGGGTTATGGAACATTGTGATATCATGGGTCATGGAACATTTTCATGACAGGGGTTATGGACCATTGTGATGACAGGGGAGTGGGTGTATTGTGATGACTAATGAGGGAACATTTTGATATCAGTGGTGAAAGAGCACTTTGATAAGACGTGCTAGGAGCATTGTGATGACAAGGTTTATGGAGCATTGTGATGACATGGGTCATGGAGCACTGCGCTGACAAGCGCATGGAACATTGTGATGACAAGGCTCATGGAGCATTGAGTTGACAAAGGGACGGAGCATTGTGATAACAATTGTCATGGAGCATTGTGATGAAAAGTTTATGGAGCATTGTGGTGACAAAGTTCATAGAGCCTTGTGATGATGAGGACATGGATCATTGTGACGACACAGGTCATGAAGCCTTGTGATGACTGGAGTCACGGAGCATTGTGAGAACTGAGGTCATGGAGCATTCTGATGACAACGGCATGGGCATTGTGATGAAAGGGGCATGGAGCATTTTGATGACAGGGGTTACGGAACATTGTGATGTCATAGGTCATCGAACATTGTTATGAAAAGTTCATGTAGCATTGTGATGACAGAAGTCATGGAACATTGCAATGACAGGGGTGAGGGAGTATTGTGATGAATAGTGATGTAACATTGTGATATCAGTGGTGAGAGATCATATTGATGAGAAATGCATGGAGCATTGTGATGACAATGTTAATGGAGCATTGTAATGACAAGATTGTGGAGCACTGTGATGACAAGCGCATGGAGCATTGTGATGACAACGTTCATGGAGCATTGTGCTGAGAAAGGCATAGAGTATTGTGAAGACAAGGGTCAAAGAGCATTGTGATGAAAATTTCTTGGAGCATTGAGGTTAAAAAGGACACAGACTGTTGATGACGAGGGCATGGACAATTGTGATGACAAAGGTTATGAAGCATTGAGATGACTGGAGTCACGGACCATTGTGATGACATGGGTCATGGAGCACTGTTATAACAAGGGCATGGAGCATTGTAATGACAAGGTCATGTAGCATTTTGCTGACAAAGGCATGGAGCATTGTGATGACAGGTGTCATGGAGCACTGTGATAACAAGCGTCACGGAGCACTGTGAATACAGGGGTCATGGAGCATTGGGATGACAAGGGCATGGATCATTTTGATGAGAAGGTCATGGAGTATTGAGAAGACAGGTGTCAGGGAGAATTGTGATGACATATGTCATGGTCCATTGCGATGACAATGGCAGGGAGCATTGTGATGCAAATGAAATGGAGGATTGTGATGACAAATATAATGGAGAATTGTGATGACTAGGTCTTGGAGCATTATGATGACAAGGGTCATTGAGAATTTTCATGACATGGTCGAGAAGCATTGTGATGACAAGGTCCTGGAGCATTGTGATTAAAAATCTATGGAGCCTTGTGATGACAAATCTCATGGAGCATACTGATGAAAAGGGCATGAAGCATTGTGATTACAGGGGTCTTGGAGCACTGTGATGACAAGGGCATGGAGCATTTTGATGAGAAGGCCATGGAACACTCTGATGACATGTGTCATGGAGCATTGTGATGACAAGGGCATGGAGCATTTTGATTACAAGGGCTTTGTGCATTGTGATGAGAAGGGCTGGGAGCATTGTGATGACAGGTTCATGGAGCAATTTGATGAAAAGTGTCCTGAAGCATTTTGAGGACAGGGGTTATGGAACATTGTGATGTAAGGGGTCATCAAACATTGTGATGATAAGTGCATGTGGCATTGTGATGACAGGAGTCATGGAACATTGTGATGACAGGGGTGAGGGAGCATTGTGACGAATAGTGATGGAACATTGTGATATCATTGGTGAGACAGCATTTTGTTGAGAAGTGCATGGAGCATTTTGATGACAAGGTTTAAGGAGCAATGTGATGATAAGATTGTGGAGCACTCTGATGACAAGTGCATGGTGCATAGTGATGACATGTGTCTTGGAGCATTGTCCTGACCAGCACAAGGAGCACTGTGATGACAAGATTAATGAAGCATTGTGCTTAGAAAGGCATAGAGCATTGTGATGACAAGGGTCAAAGAGCATTGTAATGAAAAGTTCATGGAGCATTGTGGCTACAAAGGTCACAGAGTCTGTTGATGATGAGGGCATGGACCATTGTGATGACAAAGGTCCTGAACCATTGTGATGACTGGAGTCACGAAGCATTGTGATGACAGGGGTCATGGAGCATTCTGATAACAAGGATATGGAGCATTGTGATGACAAGGACATGGAGCATTGGTCTAAAAATTTTCATGGATTATTGCGATGACAGTTGGAATGGCCCATTGTGATGACAATGGCATGGAGCATTGTGATGAGTAGGTCATGCAGTATTGTGAAGACAGGTGTCCGGGAGCATTGTAATGACATATGTAATGGCCGATTGTGATGACAATGGCATGGAGCATTGTGATGCCAAGTGACATGGAGGATTCTTATGACAAAGGTAATGGAGCACTGTGATGAGAATGGCTTGGAGCATTGTGATGACAAGGGTCAGGGAGCATTGTGGTGACAAGTGCATGGAGAATTGTGATGACAAGGGTTATGGAGCATTCTGATGACAAGTTTGTGGAGTATTTTGATGACAGTGGCATGGAGCATTGTGATGAAAACGGCATGGGGCATTGTGATGAAAAAGGCATGGAGCCTTTTCGTGACAGGATTCAAGGAGCATTGTGACAAGTGTCAGGGAGCATTGTGATGACAAGTGTATTGAGAATTGTGATGACAAAGGTCATGGACCATTGTGATGAAAACGGCATGGATTATTGTGATGACAGGCATCATGGAGCGTTGTGATGACAAGCGTTATGTAACATTGTGATCACAATGGTTTGGAGCATTGTGATGACAGAGGTCATGGATCATTTTGATTTCAAGGAGCATGGAACATTGTGATGACTAGGACATGAAACAATGTGATCCCACGGTTCATGGATGATTGTGATGACAATGGTAATGGAGTATTGTGATGACAAGTGCTTAGAGTATTGTAATGACAAGGTCATGTAGCATTTTGCTGACAAAGGCATGGAGCATTGTGATGACAAGCATCACGGAGCATTGTGAATATAGGGATCATGGATCATTGGGATGACAAGGGCATGGATCATTGTGATGACAATGGTCATGGAGCATAGGGCTGAAAATGTTCATGGATTATTGTGATGAGAGGGTTCTTGGAGCATTGTGATGTCTAGGGAAAGGAACATTGTGATGAAAAGAGTCTCGGATCATTGTGTTGTCAGGTGTCATGGAGATTTGTGATGGCAGTGGTCATGGAGCATTGTGATGATATTGGTCATGGAGCATTGTGATTAGAAGGTCATGGAGTTTTGGGCTGAAAATATTCATGGAGTATTGTGAAGACAGGGGTCATGGAGCATTGTGATGACAAGGGAATGGAGCATAGTGCTGACAAGGTCCTGGAGCATTGTGAGGAGTAGACCATGGAGACTTGTGCTGACAAGTCTCATGGAGCATCCTGATGAAATGGGGCATGGAGCATTGTGATTACAGGGGTCTTGGAGCATTGTGATAACAAGGGCTTGGATCATTGTGAGGAAAAGGCCATGGAGCACTCTGCTGACAGGCGTCATAGAGCTTTGTGATGACAAGGACATGGAACATTGTGATTAAAGGCGTCTTGGAGCATTGTGATGAAAAAGGCATGGAGCCTTTCCATGAGAGGGTTCAAGGAGCATACAGGCAACAAGTGTCAGGGAACATTGTGATGACAAGTGTATTGAGCATTGTGATGAGAAGACCATGGATAATCGTGATGATGAGCGTCAGGGCTGTTGTGTTGATAAGTGTTATGGAACATTGTGATCACAAGGGTTTTGAGCATTATGATGACAGAGGTCATTGAGCATTTTGATTTCATTGTGATGACAATAGCCTGAAGCATTATCATGATGGGCATGGTGCATTGTGATGACAGGGTTCATGGAGCATTGAGATAAATAGGGGCAGGGAGCATTGTGATTACAGGGGTTTTGGAGCATTGTGATGAAAAGGGCATGGAACATTGTGATGACTGGGGTGAGGGAGTATTGTGACGAATCGTGATGTAACATTGTGATATCAGTGGTGAGAGAGCATTTTGATGAGAAGTACATTTAACATTGTGAAGACAAAGTTTATGGAGCATTGTGATGACAAGATTGTGGAGAACTGTGATGACAAGTGCATGGCACATTGTGATGACATGGGTAATGGAGCATTGTTCTGACAAAGGCAGGGAGCATTGTGATGACAAGCGCATGGCACATTGTGATGACATGGGTAATGGAGCATTGTTCTGAGAAAGGCATGGAGCATTGTGATGACAAGGGTCATGGAGCATTGTGATGAAAAGTTCATGGAGTATTGTTGTCACAAATGTCACAGAGCCTTGTGATGATGCGTGCTTGGACCACTGTGATGACTAACGTTATGAAGCATTGTGATGAATGGTGTCACGGAGCATTGTGATGACTTGGGTCATGGAGCATTTTTATTTCATTGTGATGAAAATAGCATGAAGCATTATGATTATGTGCTAGATGCATTGTGATGACAGGGTTCATGGAACATTTTGATGACAAGAGCATGGAGCATTTTGATGAGAAGTCCATGGAACATTCTGATGACATGTGTCATGGAGCTTTGTGATGACAAGGGCATGGAGCATTGTGATTACAGGGGTCTTGGAGCATTGTGATGTCAAGTGTCATGGAGCCTTGTGATGACAAGGCCGTGGAACATAGTGATGGCATGGGTCATGGAGCATTCTTATGACAGGTGTAATGGAGCATTGTGATGAGAAGGGCATGGAGCATTGTGATTACAAGATTTATGAAGAATTGCCATGACAAATTTGTGGAACGTTGTGATGAAAAGTGTGTGGCACATTGTAATGACAAGGGTCATGGAGCATTTTTCTGACAAAGGCATGGAGCATTGTGATGACAAGTGTCACAGAGCATTGTGATGAAAACTTCATGGAGCATAGTGGTTACAAAGGTCACAGAGCCTTGTGATGATGCGGGTATGGACCACTGTGATGACAAATGTTATGAATCATTGTGATGCCTGGAGTCACGGAACATTGTGATGAAAGGGGTCATGGAGCATTGTGATGACAAGGGCATGGAACATTGTGATGTCAGGAGCATCTTGCATTGGTCTGACAAGTTTCAAAGATTATTGTGATGACAGTGGACTTGGTGCATTGTGATGAAAAGGGCATGGATCATTGTGATGAGTAGGTCATGGATTATTGTGAAGACAGGTGTCAGGGAGCATTGTGATGACATATGTCATGGTCCATTGCGATGACAATTGCAGGGAGCATTGTGATGCTAAACGTAATGGAGGATTGTGATGACAAATATAATGGAGCATTGTGATGACTAGGGCTTGGAGCATTATGATGACAATGGCCATTGAATATTTTCATAACAAGTTCGTGAAGCATTGTGATGACGAGGTCCTGGAGTATTGTGATGAGAAAACCATGGAGCCTTGTGATGACAAATCTCATGGAGCATACTGATGAAAAGGGGCATGGAGCATTGTCATTACAGGGGTCTTGGAGCACTGTAATGAAAAGGGCATGGAACATTTTGATGAGAAGGCCATGGGACATTCCGATGACATGTGTCATGGAGGTTTGTGATGACAAAGACATGGAGCATTGTGATTACAGTGGTCTTGGAGCATTGTTATGACAAGTGTCATGGAGCCTTGTGATGATAAGGCCGTGGAACATTGTGATGGCAGTTGTCAGGGAGCATTGTGATTACAGGCGTCTTGGAGCATTGTGATGAAAAGGGCATGGATCATTGTGATGAAAAAGGCATGGAGCCTTGTCATGACAGGGTACATGGAGCATACAGACCACAAGTGTCAGGGAGCATTTTGATGACAAGTGTATTGAGCATTGTGATGACAATGGTCATGGAGCATTGTGATGAGAAGACCATGGATAATTGTGATGACGGGAGTCATGGGACATTGTGATGACAAGTGTTATGGAATATTGTGATCACAAGGGTTTGGAGCATTGTTATAACAGAGGTCATGAAGCATTTTGATTTCATTGTGATGACAATAGCATGAAGCATTATCATGATGGGCATGGTGCATTGTGATGACAGGGTTCATGGATCATTGAGATGAAAAGGGGCATGGAGCATTGTGATTACAGCGGTCTTGGATCATTGTGATGAGAAGGGTCATGGAGCCTTGTGATGACAAGGCTATGGAACATCGTGATGTCAGGAGTCATGGAGCATTTTTATGACAGGGGTAATGGAGCATTGTGATGGCAAGGGCGTGGTGCATTGTGAGGAGAAAGCCATGGAGCATTCTGATGACATGTGTCATGGAGCTTTGTGATGAGAAGGGCATGGAGCAATGTGATGAGAGCGTTCATAGAGCATCGTGATGACAATGACATGGAGCACTGTGATCCCAAAAGTCATGGATCTTTGTGATGACAAAGGTCATGGAGCATTTTGATGACAAGTGTGTTGTGCATTGTGATGAGAAGGGCAGGGATCATTGTGATGTCAGGGTTCATGGAGAATTTTGATGAAACGGGTCATGGAGCATTTTGATGATGGGTTATGGAACATTGTGATGACAGGGGTCATCGAACATTGTGATGATAATGCATGTAGCATTGTGATGACAGGAGTCATGGAACACCGTGATGAGAGGTTTCAGTGAGTATTGTGACGAATACTGATGTAATATTGTGATATCAATGGTGAGAGAGCATTTTGATGAGAAGTGCATGGAGCATTGTGATGACAAGCTTTATGGAGCATTGTGATGACAAGATTGTGGAGCACTGTGATGACAAGCGAATGGTGCATTGTGATGATATGTGTCGTGCAGCATTGTGCTGACAAGCGCATGGAGCATTGTGATGACATGGGTTAAAGAGCATTATGATGAAATGTTCTTGGAGCATTGTGGTTAAAAAGGTCACAGAGACTGTTGATGATGAGGACATGGACTTTTGTGATGACCAAGGTCATGAAGCACTTTGATGACTGGTGTCACGGAGCATTATGATGACAGGGGACATGGAGCATTGTGACAACAAGGGCATGGAGCATTGTGATGACAAGGGCATGGATCATTGGTCTAATAAGTTTCATGGATTATTGCGATGACAGTTGGAATGGCGCATTGTGATGACAAGGGCATGAAGCATTGTGATAACCAGGTCATGCAGTATTGTGAAGACAGGTGTCAGGGAGTATTGTGATGACATATGTAATGGCACATTGTGATGACAATGGCAGTTAGCATTGTGATACCAAGTGTCATGGAGGATTCTGATGACAAATGTAATGGAGCACTGTGATGAAAATGGCTGGGAGCATTGGGATGACAAGGGTCAGGGAGCATTGTGCTGACAAGTGCATGGATAATTGTGATGACAGTGGTCATGGAGCATTCTGATGACAAGCTTGTGGAGTATTTTGATGAAAATGGCATGGAGCATTGTGATGAAAATGGCATGGGGCATTGTGAGGAAAATGGCATGGAGCCTTTTCATGACAGGGTACAAGAAGCATTCTGACGACAAGTGTCAGGGAGCATTGTGATGACAATTGTATTTAGAATTGTGATGACAAAGATCATGGAGCATTGTGATGAAAAGGGCATGGAGAATTGTGATGAGAGGCATCATGGAGCATTGTGATGACAAGTGTTATGGAACTTTGTGATCACAAGGGTTTGGAGCATTGTGATGACAGAGGTCATGGATCATTTTGATTTCAAGGAGCATGGAGCATTCTGATGACAAGAGCATGAAGCAATGTGATCCCAAGTTTCATGGAGGATTGTGATGACAATGGTAATGGAGTATTGTGATGACAAGCGCATAGAGCATTGTAATGAGAAGGTCATGTAGCATTTTGCTGACAAAGGCATGGAGCATTGGGATGAGAGGTGTCATGGAGCACTGTGATGACAAGCGTCTTGAAGCATTGTGAATACAGGGGTCATGGAGCATTGTGATGACAAGCGCATGGAGTATTGTGATGTCAGGGCCATGGAGCATTGGTCGGATAAGTTTCATAGATTATTGTGATGACAGTGGACATGGTGAATGTGATGACAAGGGCATGGATCATTGTGATGAGAAGGTCATGGAGTATTGTGAAGACAGTTGTAAGTGAGCATTGTGATGACATATGACATGATCCATTGCAAAGACAATGGCAGGGAGCATTGTGATAATTGGAGTCACGGAGCATTGTGTTGACAGGGGTCATGGAGCATTGTGATAACAAGGACATGGAGCATTTTGATGACAAGGGCATGGAGCATTGGTCTAATATGTTTCATGGATTATTGCAATGACAGTTGGAATGGCGCATTGTGATGACAAGAGCATGGATCATTGTGATGCCAAGTGTCATGGAGGATTCTGATGACAAAGATAATGGAGCATTTTGATGACAATGACTTGGGTCATTGTGATGACAAGGGTCAGGGAGCATTCTGATGACAAGCTTGTGAAGTATTTTGATGACAATGGCATGGAGCATTGTGACGAAAATGGCATGGGGCACTGTGATGAAAAAGGCATGGAGCATTTTCGAGAGAGGGTTCAAGGAGTATTCTGACGACAAGTGTCAGGTAGCATTGTGATGACAAGTGTATTGAGAATTGCGATGACAAAGGTCATGGAGCATTGTGATGAGAAGACCATGGATAATTTTGATGACGAGCGTCAAGGGGCATTGTGATGACAAGTGTTATGGAATATTGTGATCACAAGGGTATGGAGCATTGTTATGACAGAGGTCATGGAGCATTTTGATTTCATTGTGATGACAATAGCATGAAGCATTATGATGATGGGCATGGTGCATTTTGATGACAGGGTTCATGGGTCATTGAGATCAAAAGGGGCATGGAGCATTGTGATTACAGTGGTCTTGGAGAATTGTGATGAAAAGGGCATGGAGTACTTTGATGAAAGGCATCATGGAGCGTTGTGATGACAAGTGTTAAGGAACACTGTGGTCACAAGTGTTTGGAGCATTGTGATGAAAGAGGTCATGGATCATTTTGCTTTCAAGGAGCATGGAGCATTGTGATGTCAAGGGCATAGTGTATTGTGATGACAGGCATCATGGAGCGTTCTGATGACAAGTGTTATGGAACTTTGTGATCACAAGTGTTTGGACCACTGTGATGACAGAGGTCATGGATCATTTTGATTTCAAGGAGCATGGAGCATTGTGATGTCAAGGGCATGAAGCAATGTTATCCCAAGTTTCATGGAGGATTGTGATGACAGTGGTAATGGAGTATTGTGATGACAAGCGCATAGAGCATTGTCATGACAAGGTCATGTAGCATTTTGCTGACAAAGTCATGGAGCATTGTGATGACAGGTGGCATGGAGCACTGTGATGACAAGCATCACGGAGCCTTGTGAATAAAGGGGTTATGGAGCATTGGAATGACAAGGGCATGGATCATTTTGATGACAAGGGTCATGGAGCATTGGGCTGAAAATGTTCATGGAGTATTGTGATGACAAGGGTCATGGAGCATTGTGATGACAGAGGTCATGGAGAATTTTGATTTCATTGTGCTGACAATAGCCTGAAGCATTATGATGATGGCCATGATGCATTGTGATGACAGGGTTCATGGAGCATTGAGATGAAAAGGGGCATGGAACATTGTGATTACAGGGGTCTGGGAGCATTGCGATGACAAGGACATGGAGCATTTTGATGAGAAGGCCATGGAACATTATGATGACATGTGACACGGAGATTTGTGATGACAAGGTCATGGAGCATTGTGATTAAAGGGGTCTTGGAGCATTGTGATGGCATGTGTCATGGAGCCTTGTGATGAGAAGGCCGTGGAACATTGTGATGGCAGGGGTCATGGAGCATTGATATGAAAGGGGTAATGGAGCATTGTGATGAGAAGGGCATGGAGCATTGTGATTAAAAGGTTTATGGAGCATTGCCATGAAAACTTTGTGGACCGTTATGATGCAAAGCGCGTGGCACATTGTGATGACAAGGGTGATGGAGCATTTTTTTGACAAAGGCATGGAGCATTGTGATGACAAGGGTAACGGAGAATTGTGATGAAGAGTTCATGGAGCATTGTGGTTACAAAGGTCACAGAGCCTTGTGATGTCACGGGCATGGATCACTGTGATGACAAATGTTATGAAGCATTGTGATGCCTGGATTCACGGAGCATTGTGATGACAGGGGTCATGGAGAATTGTGATGACAAGCGCATGGAGTATTGTGATGTCAGGGGCATGGATAATTGGTCTGACAAGTTCCATAGATTATTGTGATGACAGTGGACATGGTGCATTTTGATAAAAAGGGCATGGATCATTTTGATGAGAAGGTCATGGAGTATTGTGAAGACAGGTGTCAGGGAGCATTGTGATGAAATATATCATGATCCATTGTGATGACAATGGCAGGGAGCACTGTGATGCCAAATGAAATGGAGGATTGTGATGACAAATATAATGGAGCATTGCGATGACTAGGGCTTGGAGCATTATGATGACAAGGGCCATTGAGAATTTTCATGACAATGTCGTGAAACATTGTGATGACAAGGTGCTGGAACGCTGTGATGAGAAAACCATGGAGCCTTGTGATGACAAATCTCATGGAGCATACTGATGAAAAGCAGATGGAGCATTGTGATTACAGGGTTCTAGGAGCACTGTGATGACACGGGCATGGAGCATTTTGCTGAGAAGGCGATGGAACATTCTGATGACATGTGTCATGGAGCTTTGTGGTGACAAGTTCATGGAGCATTGTGATTACAGGGATATTGGAGCTTTGTGATGACAAGTGTCATGGAGACTTGTGATGACAAGGCCATGGAATATTGTGTTGGCAGGGATGATGGATCATTGTTATGATACTGGTAATGGAGCACTGTGATGAGAAGGGCAGGGAGCATTGTGATTACAAGATATATGTAGCATAGCGATGACATATTTGTGGACTGTTGTGATGAAAAGTGCGTGGCACATTGTGATGACAAGGGTCATGGAGCCTTTTTCTGACAAAGGCATGGAGCATTGTGATGACAAGGGTTAAGGAGCACTGTGATGAAAAGTTCATGGAGCATTGTGGTTACAAATGTCACAGATCCTTGTGATGATGCGGGCATGGACCATTGTGATGACAAAAGTTATGAAGCATTGTGATTACTGGAGTCACGGAGCATTGTGATGACAGGGTCCATGGAGCATTGTGATGACAAGGGCATGGAGCATTGTGATGACAGGGGCATGGAGCACACTGATGAGTAGTTCATGGAGTATTTTGAAGAAAGTTGTCAGGGAGCATTGTGATGACATATGTCATAGTCCATTGCAATGACAATTGCAGGGAGCATTGTGATGCCAAATATATTGGAAGATTGTGATGACAAATATAAGGGAGCATTATGATGACTAGGTCTTGGAGCATTATGAGGACAAGGGCCATTGAGAATTTTCATGAGAAGGTCATGAAGCATTGTGATGACAATGTCCTGGAGCATTGTGATGAGAAATCCATGGAGCCTTGTGATGACAAATCTCATGGAGCATAGTGATGAAAAGGGACATGGACCATTGTGATTACAGGGCTCTTGGAACATTGTGATGACATGGGCATGGTGCATTGTGAGGAGAAGTCCAAGGAGCATTCTAATGACATGCGTCATTGAGCTTTGTGATGACAAGGGCATGGAGCATTGTGATTACAGGGGTCTTGTAGCATTGTGATGAAAAGGGCATGGATCATTGTGATGGAAAAGGCATGGAGCCTTGTCATGACAGGTTTCAAGGAGCATACAGACAACAGGTCTCCGGGAGCATTTTGATGACAAGTGTATTGAGAATTGTGATGACAAAGGTCATGGAGCATTGTTATGAGAAGACCATGGATAATTGTGATGACGAGCGTCAAGGGGCATTGTGATGACAAGTGTTATGGAATATTGTGATCACAAGGGTATGGAGCATTGTTATGACAGAGGTCATGGAGCGTTTTGATTTCATTGTGATGACAATAGCCTGAAGCATTATGATGATGGGCATGGTGCATTGTGATGACAGTGTTCATGGATCATTGAGATGAAAAGGGGCATGGAGCATTGTGATTACCGGGTTCTTGAGCATTGTGATGAAAATGGTCATGGAGCCCTGTGATGACAAGGCCATGGACCATCGTGATGGCAGGGGTCATGGAGCATTGTTATGACAGGTGTAATGGAGCATTGTGATGGCAAGGGCATGGAGCACTGTGATGAGATGGCCATGGAAAATACTGATGACATGTGTCATGGAGCTTTGTGATGACAAGGGCATAGAGCAATGTGATGAGAGCGTTCATGGAGCATCGTGATGACAATGACATGGAGCATTGTGATGCAAAGTGTCATTGATATTTGTGATGACAAAGGTCATGGAGCATTTTGATGACAAGTGTGTTGTGCATTGTGTTGAGAAGGGCAGGGAGCATTGTAATGACAGGGACATGGAGCAATTTGATGAAAAGGGTCATGGAACATTTTGATGACGGGTTATGGAACATTGTGATGTCAGGGATCATCGAACATTCTGATGATAATGCATGTAGCATTGTGATGACAGGAGTCATGGAACGCTGTGATGAGAGGTGTGAGGGAGTATTGTGACGAATAGTGATGTAATATTGTGATATCAGTGGTGAGAGAGCACTTTGATGAGAAGTGCTTGGATCATTGTGATGACAAGCTTTATGGAGCATGGTGATGACAAGATTGTGGAGCACTGTGATGACAAGCGAATGGTGCATTGTGATGACATGTGTCGTGCAGCATTGTGCTGACAAGCATATGGAGCATTGTGATAAAAAGGGTCAAAGAGCATTGTGATGAAAGTTTCATGGCGCACTGTGTTTAAAAAGGTCACAGAGACTGTTGATAACGAGGGCATGGACCACTGTGATGACAAAGTTCAAGAAGCATTGTGATGACTGGTGTCACGGAGCATTGTGATGACAGGGGTCGTGGAGCATGGTGATAACAAGGGCATGGAGCATTGTGATGACAAGGGCATGGAGCATTGGTCTAATAAGCTTCATGGATTATTGCGAGGAGAGTTGGAATGGCGCATTGTGATGACAAGGGCATGGAGCATTGTGATGACCACGTCATGCAGTATTGTGAAGACAGGTGTCAGGGAGCATTGTGATGACATATGTAATGGCCCATTGTGATGACAATGGCATGGAGCATTGTGATGCCAAGTGTCATGGAGGATTCTGATGACAAAGCAAATGGAGCACTGTGATGACAATGGCTTGGAGCATTGTGATGACAAGGGACAGGGAGCATTGTGCTGACAAGTGCATGGAGAATTGTGATGACAACGGTCATGGAGCATTCTGATGACAAGCTTGTGGAGTATTTTGATGAGAATGGCATGGAGCATTGTGATGAAAATGGCATGGGGCATTGTGATGAAAAATGCATGGAGCCGTTTCGTGACAGGGTTCAAGGAGCATTCTGACGACAAGTGTCAGGGAGCATTGTGATGACGAGTGTATTTAGAATTGTGATGACAAAGATCATGGAGCACTGTGATGAAAAGGGCATGGTGTATTTTGATGACAGGCATCATGGAGCGTTGTGATGACAAGTGTTATAGAACATTGTGATCACAAGGGTTTGGAGCATTGTGATGACAGAGGTCATGGATCATTTTGATTTAAAGGTGCATGGAGCATTGTGATGACGAGAGCATGAAGCAATGTGATCCCAAGATTCATGGAGGATTGTGATGAGAATGGTAATGGAGTATTGCGATGACAAGCGCATAGAGCATTGTAATGACAATGTCATGTAGCATTTTGCTGACAAAGGCATGGAGCATTCTGAGGACAGGTCTCATGGAGCACTGTGATGACAAGCGTCACGGAGCATTGTGAATAAAGGGGTCATGGAGCATTGGGATGAAAAGGGCATGGATCATTGTGATGAGAAGGGTCATGGAGCATTGGGCTGAAAATGTTCATGGAGTATTGTGATGACAGGGGTCATGGAGCATTGAGATGGCAGAGGTCATGGAGAATTTTGATTTCATTTTGCTGACAATAGCCTGAAGCATTATGATGATGGGCACGATGAATTGTGATGACAGGTATCATGGAGCATTGAGGTGAAAAGGGGCATGGAGCATTGTGATTACAGGGGTCTTGGAGCATTGTGATGAAAAGGGCATGGAGCATTTTGATGAGAAGGTCATGGACCATTCTTGAGACGTGTCATGGAGATTTGTGATGACAAGGGCATGGAGTGCTGTGATTACAGGGGCCATGGAGCATTGTGATGACAAGGGCATGGAGCATTGTGATGACAGGGGCATGGAGCACACTGATGAGTAGTTCATGGAGTATTTTGAAGAAAGTAGTCAGGGAGCATTGTGATGACATATGTCATAGTCCATTGCAATGACAATTGAGGGAGCATTGTGATGCCAAATGTATTGGAAGATTGTGATGACAAATATAAGGGAGCATTATGATGACTAGGTCTTGGAGCATTATGAGGACAAGGGCCATTGAGAATTTTCATGAGAAGGTCATGAAGCATTGTGATGACAATGTCCTGGAGCACTGTGATGAGAAATCCATGGAGCCTTGTGATGACAAATCTCATGGAGCATAGTGATGAAAAGGGACATGGACCATTGTGATTACAGGGCTCTTGGAACATTGTGATGACATGGGCATGGTGCATTGTGAGGAGAAGTCCAAGGAGCATTCTAATGACATGCGTCATTGAGCTTTGTGATGACAAGGGCATGGAGCATTGTGATTACAGGGGTCTTGTAGCATTGTGATGAAAAGGGCATGGATCATTGTGATGGAAAAGGCATGGAGCCTTGTCATGACAGGTTTCAAGGAGCATACAGACAACAGGTCTCAGGGAGCATTTTGATGACAAGTGTATTGAGCATTGTGATGACAAAGGTCATGGAGCATTGTTATGAGAAGACCATGGATAATTGTGATGACGAGCGTCAAGGGGCATTGTGATGACAAGTGTTATGGAATATTGTGATCACAAGGGTATGGAGCATTGTTATGACAGAGGTCATGGAGCGTTTTGATTTCATTGTGATGACAATAGCATGAAGCATTATGATGATGGGCATGGTGCATTGTGATGACAGTGTTCATGGATCATTGAGATGAAAAGGGGCATGGAGCATTGTGATTACCGGGTTCTTGGAGCATTGTGATGAAAATGGTCATGGAGCCTTGTGATGACAAGGCCATGGACCATCGTGATGGCAGGGGTCATGGAGCATTGTTATGACAGGTGTAATTGAGTATTGTGATGGCAAGGGCGTGGAGCACTGTGATGAGATGGCCATGGAAAATACTGATGACATGTGTCATGGAGCTTTGTGATGACAAGGTCATAGAGCAATGTGATGAGAGCGTTCATGGAGCATCGTGATGACAATGACACTGAGCATTGTGATGCAAAGTGTCATTGATATTTGTGATGACAAAGGTCATGGAGCATTTTGATGACAAGTGTGTTGTGCATTGTGTTGAGAAGGGCAGGGAGCATTGGAATGACAGGGACATGGAGCATATTGATGAAAAGGGTCATGGAACATTTTGATAACGGGTTATGGAACATTGTGATGTCAGGGATCATCGAACATTCTGATGATAATGCATGTAGCATTGTGATGACAGGAGTCATGGAACACTGTGATGAGAGGTGTGAGGGAGTATTGTGACGAATAGTGATGTAATATTGTGATATCAGTGGGGAGAGAGCATTTTGATGAGAAGTGCATGGATCATTGTGATGACAAGCTTTATGGAGCATGGTGATGACAAGATTGTGGAGCACTGTGATGACAAGCGAATGGTGCATTGTGATGACATGTGTCGTGCAGCATTGTGCTGACAAGCACATGGAGCATTGTGTTAAAAAGGGTCAAAGAGCATTGTGATGAAAATTTCATGGAGCACTGTGTTTAAAAAGGTCACAGAGACTGTTGATAACGAGGGCATGGACCACTGTGATGACAAAGTTCAAGAAGCATTGTGATGACTGGTGTCACGGAGCATTGTGATGACAGGGGTCATGGAGCATTGTGATAACAAGGGCATGGAGCATTGTGATGACAAGGGCATGGAGCATTGGTCTAATAAGCTTCATGGATTATTGTGATGACAGTTGGAATGGCGCATTGTGATGACAAGGGCATGGAGCATTGTGATGACCAGGTCATGCAGTATTGTGAAGACAGGTGTCAGGGAGCATTGTGATGACATATGTAATGGCCCATTGTGATGACAATGGCATGGAGCATTGTGATGCCAAGTGTCATGGAGGATTCTGATGACAAAGCAAATGGAGCACTGTGATGACAATGGCTTGGAGCATTGTGATGACAAGGGTCAGGGAGCATTGTGCTGACAAGTGCATGGAGAATTGTGATGACAACGGTCATGGAGCATTCTGATGATAAGCTTGTGGAGTATTTTGATGAGAATGGCATGGAGCATTGTGATGAAAATGGCATGGGGCATTGTGATGAAAAATGCATGGAGCCGTTTCGTGACAGGGTTCAAGGAGCATTCTGACGACAAGTGTCAGGGAGCATTGTGATGACAAGTGTATTTAGAATTGTGATGACAAAGATCATGGAGCACTGTGATGAAAAGGGCATGGTGTATTTTGATGACAGGCATCATGGAGCATTGTGATGACAAGTGTTATAGAACTTTGTGATCACAAGTGTTTGGAGCATTGTGATGAGAGAGGTCATGGATCATTTTGATTTAAAGGTGCATGGAGCATTGTGATGACAAGAGCATGAAGCAATGTGATCCCAAGATTCATGGAGGATTGTGATGAGAATGGTAATGGAGTATTGTGATGACAAGCGCATAGAGCATTGTAATGACCATGTCATGTAGCATTTTGCTGACAAAGGCATGGAGCATTCTGATGATAGGTGTCATGGAGCACTGTGATGACAAGCGTCACGGAGCATTGTGAATAAAGGGGCCATGGAGCATTGGGATGAAAAGGGCATGGATCATTGTGATGAGAAGGGTCATGGAGAATTGGGCTGAAAATGTTCATGGAGTATTGTGATGACAGGGGTCATGGAGCATTGAGATGGCAGAGGTAATGGAGAAATTTGATTTCATTTTGCTGACAATAGCCTGAAGCATTTCGATGATGGGCACGATGCATTGTGATGACAGGTATCATGGAGCATTGAGATGAAAAGGGGCATGGAGCATTGTGATTACAGGGGTCTTGGAGCATTGTGACGAAAAGGGCATGGAGCATTTTGATGAGAAGGTTATGGACCATTCTTAAGACGTGTCATGGAGATTTGTGATGACAAGGGCATGGAGTGCTGTGATTACAGGTGTCTTGGAGCATTTTGATGACAAGTGTCATGGAGCCTTGTGATAACAAGGCCGTGGAACTTTGTGAGGGCAGGGGTCATGGAGCATTGTTATGACAGGGGTAATGGTGCATTGTGATGAGAAGGGCATGGAGCATTGTGATTACAAGGTATATGGACCATTGCAATGACAAATTTGTGGACCGTTGTAATGAAAAGTGCGTGGCACATTGTAATGACAAGGGTCATGGAGCATTTTTCTGACAAATGCTTGGAGCATTGTGAGGACAAGTGTCACGGAGCATTTTGATGAAAATTTCATGCAGCATTGTGGTTACAAAGGTCACATCGCCTTGTGATGACGCGGGCAAGGATTACTGTGATGACAAATGTTATGAAGCATTTTGATGCCTGGAGTCACCGAGCATTGTGATGACAGGGGTCATGGAGCATTGTGATGACAAGGGCATGGAGCATTGTGATGACAGGGGCATGGAGCATTGGTCTGACATGTTTCATAGATTATTGTGATGATATTGGACATGTTGAATTTTGATGACTAGGGCATGGAGCTTTGTGATGAGAAGGTCATGGAGTACTGTGAAGACAGGTGTCGGGGAGCATTGTGAGGACATACGTCATGGTCCATTGCGATGACAATGACAGGGAGCATTGTGATGCCAAATGTAATGGAGGATTGTGCTGACAAATATAATGGAGCTTTGTGATGACTAGGCCTTGGAGCATTATGATGACAAGGGCCATTGAGAATTTTCATGGCAATGTCGTGAAGCATTGTGATGACAACGTCCTGGAGCATTCTGATGAGAAAACCATGGAGCCTTTTGATGACAAGTCTCATGGAGCATTCTGATGAAAAGGGGCATGGAGCATTGTGAATACATGGGTCTAGGAGCACTGTGATGACAAGGGCATGGATCATTTTGATGAGAAGGACATGGAACATTCTGATGACATGTGTCATGGAGCTTTGTGGTGACAAGGGCATGGAGCATTGTGATTACAGGGATCTTGAGCATTGTGATGACAAGTGTCATGGAGCCTTGTGATGACAAGGCCGTGGAACATTGTAATGGCAGGGATCATGGATCATTGTTATGATAGGGGTAATGGCGCATTGTGATGAGAAGGGCAAGGAGCATTGTGATTACAAGGTTTATGGGGCATTGTGATGACAAATTTGTGAACCGTTGTGATGAAATGTGTGTGGCACATTGTGATGACAAGGGTCATGGAGCATTTTTCTGACAAAGGCAAGGAACATTGTGATGACAAGGGTCACGGAGCATTGTGATGAAACGTTCAAGGAGCATTGTGGTTACAAATGTCACAGATCCTTGTGATGATGCGGGCACGGACCATTGTGATGACAGGAGTCACGGAGCATTGTGATGACAGGGGTCATGGAGCATTGTGATGACAAGGGCACGGAGCATTGTGATGAGAATTTCATGGAGTATTTTGAAGAAAGTTGTCAGGGAGCCTTGTGATGACATATGGCATGGTCCATTGCGATGAGAATGGCAGGGTGCATTGTGATGCCAAATGTAATGGAGGATTGTGATGACAAATATAATGGAGCATTGTGATGACTAGGGCGTGGCGCATTATGAGGACAAGGGCCATTGAGAACTTTCATGACAAGGTCATGAAGCATTGTGATGACATGTTCCTGGAGCACTGTCATGAGAAAACCATGGAGCCTGTGATGACAAATCTCATGGAGCATACTGATGAAAAGGAACATGAACCATTGTGATTACAGGGGGTTTCGAACACTGTGATGACATGGGCATGTAGCATTGTGAGGAGAAGGCCAAGGAGCATTCTAATGACATGTGTCATAGAGCACTGTCATGACAAGCACATGGAGCATTGTGATGACAAAGGTCATGGAGCATTGTGCTGAGAAAGGCATAGAGCATTGTGATGACAAAGGTCAAAGAGCAATGTGATGAAAAGTTCATGGAGCATTTTGGTTAAAAAGTCACAGAGACTGTTGATGATGAGGGCATGGACCATTGTGATGACAAAGTTCATTAAACACTGTGATAATTGGAGTCACGGAGCATTGTGATGATAGGGGTATTGGAGCATTGTTATAACAAGGGCATGAAGCACTGTGATGACAAGGGAATGGAGCATTGGTCTAAAATGTTTCATGGATTATTGTGATGACAGTTGGAATGGCGCATTGTGATGACAAGGGCATGGAGCATTGTGATGACCAGGTCATGCAGTATTGTGAAGACAGGTGTCAGGGAGCATTGTGATGACATATGTAATGGCCCATTTTGATGACAATGGCATGGAGCATTGTGATGCCAAGTGTCATGGAGGATTCTGATGACAAAGGTAATGGAGCATTTTGATGACAATGGCTTGGGGCATTGTGATGACAATGGTCCGGGAGCATTTTGCTGACAAGTGCATGGAGAATTGTGATGACAATTGTCATGGAGCATTCTGATGACAAGCTTGTGGTGTATTTTGATGACAATGGCATGGATTATTGTGATGGAAACGGCATGGGGCATTGTGATGAAAAAGGCATGGAGCCTTTCCGTGACAGGGTTCAAGGAGCATTCTGACGACAAGTGTCAGGGAGCATTGTGATGACAAGTGTATTGAGGATTGTGATGACAAAGGTCATGGAGCACTGTGATGAAAAGGTCACGGAGTATTGTGATGAAAGGCATCATGGAGCGTTGTGATGACAAGTGTTATGGAACTTTGTGATGACAAGGGTTTGGAGCTTTGTGATGACCGAGGTCATGGATCATTTTGATTTCAAGGAGCATGGAACATTGTGATGACAAGGGCATGAAGCAATGTGATCCCAAGGTTCATGGAGGATTGTGATGACAATTGTAATGGAGTATTGTGATGAAAAGCGCATAGAACATTGTAATGACAAGGTCATGTAGCATTTTGCTGACAACGGCATGGAGCATTGCCATGACAGGTGTCATGGAGCACTGTGATGACAACCATCACGGAGCATTGTGAATACAGTGGTCATGGAGCATTGGGATGACAAGGGCATGGATCACTGTGATGAAAAGCGTAATGGAGCATTGGGCTGAAAATGTTCATGGATTATTGTGATGACAGGGGTCATGGAGCATTGTGATGAGAGAGGTCATGGAGAATTTTGATTTCATTGCGCTGACAATAGCCGGAAGCTTTATGATGATGGGCATGATGCATTGTGATGACAGGGTTCATGGAGCATTGAGATGAAAAGGGGCATGGAACATTGTGATTACAGTGTTCTTGGAGCATTGTGATGACAAGGGCATGGAGCATTTTTATGAGAAGGCCATGGGACATTCTGTTGACATGTGTCATGGAGCTTTGTGATGACAAGGGCATGGAGCAGTGGGATTACAGGGGTCTTGGAGCATTGTGATGACAAGTGTCATGGAGCCTTGTGATGACAAGACCGTGGAACATTGTGATGGCAAGGGTCATGGAGCATTGTTATGACAGGGGTAATGGAGCACTGTGATGGCAAGGGCATGGAGCATTGTGATGAGAAGGCCATGGAGCATTCTGATGACATGTGTCATGGAGCATTGTGATGAGAAATGCATGGAGCATTGTGATTACAAGTTTTATGGAGCATTGCCAGGACAAATTTGTGGACTGTTGTGATGAAAAGCGCGTGGAACATTGTGATGACAAAGGTCATGGAAAATTTTTATGACAAAGGCATGGAGCATTTTGATGAGAAGGGTCAAGGAGCAATGTGATGGAAATTTCATAGAGCATTGTGTTTACAAATGTCACAGAGCCTTGTGATGACGCGGGCATGGACAATTATGATGACAAATGTTATGAAGCATTGTGATGTCTGGAGTCATGGTGCATTGTGATGACAGGGGTCATGGAGCAATGTGATGACAAGGGCATGGAGCATTGTGATGTCAGGGGCATGGAGCATTGGTCTGAAAAGTTTCATAAAATATTGTGATGACAGTAGGCATGGTGCACTGTGCTGACAAGGGCATGAATCATTGTGATGAGAAGGTCATGGAGTATTGTGAAGACAGGTGTCAGGGAGCATTGTGATGACATATGTCATGGTCCATTGCGATGACAATGGCAGGGAGCATTGTGATGCAAATGAAATGGAGGATTGTGATGACAAATATAATGGAGAATTGTGATGACTAGGTCTTGGAGCATTATGATGACAAGGGTCATTGAGAATTTTCATGACATGGTCGAGAAGCATTGTGATGACAAGGTCCTGGAGCATTGTGATTAAAAAACTATGGAGCCTTGTGATGACAAATCTCATGGAGCATACTGATGAAAAGGGCTTGAAGCATTGTGATTACAGGGGTCTTGGAGCACTGTGATGAAAAGGGCATGGAACATTTTGATGAGAAGGCCATGGAACATCCTGATGACATGTGTCATGGAGCTTTGTGATGACAAGGGCATGGAACATTGTGATTACAGGGGTCTTGGAGCATTGTGATGACAAGTGTCATGGAGTCTTGTGATGACAAGGCCATGGAACATTGTGATGGCCGGGGTCATAGAGCATTGTTATGAGAGGGGTAATGGAGCATTGTGATGTGAAGGACAAGGAGCATTGTGATTAAAAGGTTTATGGAGCATTGCGATGATAAATTTGTGGACCGTTGTGATGAAAAGTGTTTGGCACCTTGTGATGACAAGGGTCATGGAGCATTTTTCTGAAAAAGGCTTGGAGCATTGTGATGACAAGTGTCACGGAGCATTGTGATGAAAAGTTCATGGAACATTGTGATTACAAAAGTCACAGAGCCTTGTGATGACGCGGGCATGGACCACTGTGATGACAAATGTTATGAAGCATTTTGATGCCTGGAGTCACGGAGCATTGTGATGACATATGTCATGGTCCATTGCGATTACAATGGCAGGGTGCATTGTGATGCCAAATGAAATGGAGGATTGTGATGACAAATATAATGGAGCATTGTGATGACTAGGGCTTGGAGGATTAGGATGACAAGGGCCATTGAGAATTTCCATGACAAGGTCGTGAAGCATTGTGATGAAAAAAACATGGAGCCTTGTGATGACAAGTCTCATGGAGCATACTGATGAAAAGAGGCATGGAGCATTGTGATTACAGGGGTCTTGGAACACTGTGATGACAAGGGCATGGAACGTTGTGAGGAGAAGGCCAAGGATCATTCTAATGACATGCGTCCTTGAGCTTTCTGATGACAAGGGCATGTAGCATTGGGATTAGAGTTGTCTTGGAGCACTGTGATGAAAAGGGCATGGATCATTGCGAGGAAAATGTCATGGAGCCTTTTCATGAAAAGGTTCAAGGAGCATACAGACAACAAGTGTCAGGGAGCATTTTGATGACAAGTGTATTGAGCATTGTGATGACAAAAGTCATGGAGCACTCTGATGAGAAGACCATGGATAATTGTGATGACGAGCGTTATGGGGCATTGTGATGAAAAGTGTTATGGAATATTGTGATCACAAGGGTTTGGAGCATTGTTATGACAGATGTCATGGAGCATTTTGATTTCATTGTGATGACAATAGCATGAAGCATTATGATGATGGGCCTGGTGCATTGTGATGACAGTGTTCATGGATCATTGAGATGAAAAGGGGCATGGAGCATTGTGATTACAGGGGTCTTGGAGCATTGTGATGACAAGGGTCATGGAGCCTTGTGATGACAAGGCCGTGGAACATCGTGATGGCAGGGGTCATGGAGCATTGTTATGACAGGGGTAATGGAGCACTGTGATGGCAAGGGCATGGAGCATTGTGATGAGAAGGCCATGGAGCACTCTGATGACATGTGTCATGGAGCTTTGTGATGACAAGGGCATGAAGCAATGTGATGAGTGCGTTCATGGAACACTGTGATGACAATGACATGGAGCACTGTGATGCCAAGGGTCATGGATCTTTGTGATGACAAAGGTCATGGAGCATTTTGATTACAAGGGCTTTGTGCATTGTGATGAGAAGGGCTGGGAGCATTTTGATGACAGGTTCATGGAGCAATTTGATGAAAAGTGTCCTGAAGCATTTTGATGACAGGGGTTATGGAACATTGTGATGTAAGGGTTCATCAAACATTGTGATGATAAGTGCATGTAGCACTGTGATGACAGGAGTCATGGAACATTGTGATGACAGGGGTGAGGGAGCATTGTGACGAATAGTGATGGAACATTGTGATATCATTGGTGAGACAGCATTTTGTTGAGAAGTGCATGGAACATTTTGATGACAAGGTTTATGGAGCAATGTGATGATAAGATTGTGGAGCACACTTATGACAAGTGCATGGTGCATTGTGATGACATGTGTATTGGAGCATTGTCCTGACCAGCACAAGGAGCACTGTGATGACAAGATTAATGAAGCACTGTGCTTAGAAAGGCATAGAGCATTGTGATGACAAGGGTCAAAGAGCATTGTAATGAAAAGTTCATGGAGCATTGTGGTTACAAAGGTCACAGAGTCTGTTGATGACGAGGGCATGGACCATTGTGATGACAAAGGTCCTGAACCATTGTGATGACTGGAGTCACGAAGCATTGTGATGACAGGGGTCATGGAGCATTCTGATAACAAGGACATGGAGCATTGTGATGACAAGGGCATGGAGCATTGGTCGAATAATTTTCATGGATTATTGCGATGACAGTTGGAATGGCACATTGTGATGACAAGGGCATGGAGCATTGTGATGACTAGGTCATGCAGTATTGTGAAGACAGGTGTCAGGGAGCATTGTAATGACATACGTAATGGCACATTGTGAAGACAATGGCATGGAGCATTGTGATGACAAGGGAATGGAGCATAGTGCTGACAAGGTCCTGGAGCACTGTGATGAGAAGAACATGGAGACTTGTGATGACAAGTCTCATGGAGCATTCTGATGAAATGGGGCATGGAGCATTGTGATTACAGGGGTCTTGGAGCATTGTGATAACAAGGGCTTGGAGCATTGTGAGGAAAAGGCCATGGAGCAATCTGCTGACAGGCGTCATAGAGCTTTGTGATGACAAGGACATGGAGCATTGTGATTAAAGGGGTCTTGGAGCATTGTGATGAAAAAGGCATGGAGCCTTTCCATGAGAGGGTTCAAGGAGCATACAGACAACAAGTGTCAGGGAACATTGTGATGACAAGTGTATTGAGCATTGTGATGAGAAGACCATGGATAATCGTGATGATGAGCGTCAGGGCTGTTGTGTTGATAAGTGTTATGGAACATTGTGATCACAAGGGTTTTGAGCATTATGATGACAGAGGTCATTGAGCATTTTGATTTCATTGTGATGACAATAGCCTGAAGCATTATCATGATGGGCATGGTGCATTGTGATGACAGGGTTCATGGAGCATTGAGATAAATAGGGGCAGGGAGCATTGTGATTACAGGGGTTTTGGAGCATTGTGATGAAAAGGGCATGGAGCATTGTGATTACCAGGGTCTTGGAGCATTGTGATGGCAAGGGTCATGGAGCCTTGTGATGACAAGGCAGTGGATCATTGTGAAGGCAGGGGTCATGGGGCATTGTTATGACTGAGGTAATGGAGCATTGTGATGAGAAGGGTCATGGAGCCTTGTGATGACAAGGCCATGGAACATCGTGATGGCAGAGGTCATGGAGCATTGTCATGACAGGGGTAATGGAGCATTGTGATGGCAAGGGCATGGAGCATTGTGATGAGAAGAGCATCTAGCATTGTGATGACAAGTGTCATGGAGCTCTGTGATGACAAAGGCATGGAGCAATGTGATGAGAGGGTTCATGGAGAATTGTGATGAAAATGACATGGAGCACTGTGATGCCAAGTGTCATGGAGCTTTGTGATGACAAAGGTCATGGAGCATTTTGATGACAAGGGTGTGGTGCATTGTGATGAGAAAGGCAGGGAGCATTTTGATGACAGGGTCATGCAACAATTTGATGAAATGTGTAATGGAAAATTTTGATGAGAGGGGTTATAGAACATTGTGATGTCAGGGGTCATGGAGCTTTGGGATAAGAAGGGTCATAGAGGATACTGATCACAGGGGTTATGGATCATTGTGATGTCAGGTGTAATGGAACATTGTGATGATAAGGGCATGTAGCATTGTGATGACAAGGATCATGGAACATTGTGATTAGAGGGGTGATAGAGTATTGTGATGACTAGTGGTGTAACATTGTGATATCTCTGGTGAGAGCATTTGGATGAGAAGTGCATGGAGCATTGTGATTACAAGGTTTATGGAGCTTAGTGATGACAATTTCGTGGACCGTTGTGATGAAAAGTGCATGGCACATTGTGATGACAAGAGTCATATAGCATTGTTCTGACAAAGGCATGGAGTATTGTGATGACAAGGGTCACGGAGCATTGTGATGAAAAGTTCATGGAACATTGTGGTTACAAAGGTCACAGAGCCTTGTGATGACGCGGGCATGGACCACTGTGATGACAAATGTTATGAAGCATTGTGATGCCTGTAGTCACGGAGCATTGTGATGACATATGTCATGGTCCATTGCGATTACAATAGCAGGGTTCATTGTGATGCCAAATGAAATGGAGGATTGTGATGACAAATATAATGGAGCATTGTGATGACTAGGTCTTGGAGGATTAGGATGACAAGGGCCATTGAGAATTTCCATGACAAGGTCGTGAAGCATTGTGATGAAAAAAACATGGAGCCTTGTGATGACAAGTCTCATGGAGCATACTGATGAAAAGAGGCATGGAGCATTGTGATTACAGGGGTCTTGGAACACTGTAATGACAAGGGCATGGAACGTTGTGAGGAGAAGGCCAAGGATCCTTCTAATGACATGCGTCCCTGAGCTTTCTGATGACAAGGGCATGTAGCATTGGGATTAGAGTTGTCTTGGAGCACTGTGATGAAAAGGGCATGGATCATTGCGAGGAAAATGTCATGAAGCCTTTTCATGAAAAGGTTCAAGGAGCATACAGACAACAAGTGTCAGGGAGCATTTTGATGACAACTGTATTGAGCATTGTGATGACAAAAGTCATGGAGCATTGTGATGAGAAGACCATGGATAATTGTGATGACGAGCGTTATGGGGCATTGTGATGAAAAGTGTTATGGAATATTGTGATCACAAGGGTTTGGAGCATTGTTATGACAGATGTCATGGAGCATTTTGATTTCATTGTGATGACAATAGCATGAAGCATTATGATGATGGGCCTGGTGCATTGTGATGACAGTGTTCATGGATCATTGAGATGAAAAGGGGCATGGAGCATTGTGATTACAGGGGTCTTGGAGCATTGTGATGACAAGGGTCATGGAGCCTTGTGATGACAAGGCAGTGGAACATCGTGATGGCAGGGTTCATGGAGCATTGTTATGACAGGGGTAATGGAGCTCTGTGATGGCAAGGGCATGGAGCATTGTGATGAGAAGGCCATGGAGCACTCTGATGACATGTGTCATGGAGCTTTGTGATGACAAGGGCATGGAGCAATGTGATGAGAGCGTTCATGGAACACTGTGATGACAATGACATGGAGCATTGTGATGCCAAGGGTCATGGATCTTTGTGATGACAAAGGTCATGGAGCATTTTGATTACAAGGGCTTTGTGCATTGTGATGAGAAGGGCTGGGAGCATTGTGATGACAGGTTCATGGAGCAATTTGATGAAAAGTGTCCTGAAGCATTTTGATGACAGGGGTTATGGAACATTGTGATGTAAGGGGTCATCAAACATTGTGATGATAAGTGCATGTAGCACTGTGATGACAGGAGTCATGGAAGATTGTGATGACAGGGGTGAGGGAGCATTGTGACAAATAGTGATGGAACATTGTGATATCATTGGTGAGACAGCATTTTGTTGAGAAGTGCATGGAACATTTTGATGACAAGGTTTAGGGAGCAATGTGATGATAAGATTGTGGAGCACTCTGATGACAAGTGCATGGTGCATTGTGATGACATGTGTCTTGCAGCATTGTCCTGACCAGCACAAGGAGCACTGTGATGACAAGAGTAATGAAGCATTGTGCTTAGAAAGGCATAGAGCATTGTGATGACAAGGGTCAAAGAGCATTGTAATGAAAAGTTCATGGAGCATTGTGGTTACAAAGGTCACAGAGTCTGTTGATGACGAGGGCATGGACCATTGTGATGACAAAGGTCCTGAACCATTGTGATGACTGGAGTCACGAAGCACTGTGATGACAGGGGTCATGGAGCATTCTGATAACAAGGACATGGAGCATTGTGATGACAAGGGCATGGAGCATTGGTCTAATAATTTTCATGGATTATTGCGATGACAGTTGGAATGGCACATTGTGATGACAAGGGCATGGAGCATTGTGATGACTAGGTCATGCATTATTGTGAAGACAGGTGTCAGGGAGCATTGTAATGACATATGTAATGGCCCATTGTGATGACAATGGCATGGAGCATTGTGATGCCAAGTGTCATGGAGGATTCTTATGACAAAGGTAATGGAGCACTGTGATGAGAATGGCTTGGAGCATTGTGATGACAAGGGTCAGGGAGCATTGTGCTGACAAGTGCATGGAGAATTGTGATGACAAGGGTTACGGAGCATTCTGATGACAAGCTTGTGGAGTATTTTGATGACAATGGCATGGAGCATTGTGATGAAAACGGCATGGGGCATTGTGATGAAAAAGGCATGGAGCCTTTTCGTGACAGGGTTCAAGGAGCATTGTGACAAATGTCAGGGAGCATTGTGATGACAAGTGTATTGAGAATTGTGATGACAAAGGGCATGGACCATTGTGATGAAAACGGCATGGATTATTGTGATGACAGGCATCATGGAGCGTTGTGATGACAAGTGTTATGGAACATTGTGATCACAAGGGTTTGGAGCATTGTGATGACAGAGGTCATGGATCATTTTGATTTCAAGGAGCATGGAACATTTTGATGACTAGGACATGAAACAATGTGATCCAACTCTTCATGGATGATTGTGATGACAATGGAAATGGAGTATTGTGATGACAAGCGCATAGAGCATTGTAATGACAAGGTCATGTAGCATTTTGCTGACAAAGGCATGGAGCATTGTGATGACAAGCATCACGGAGCATTGTGAATATATGGGTCATGGATCATTGGGATGACAAGGGCATGGATCATCGTGATTGCAAGGGTCATGGAGCATAGGTCTGAAAATGTTCATGTATTATTGTGATGAGAGGGGTCTTGGAGCATTGTGATGTCTAGGGAAAGGAACATTGTGATGAAAAGAGTCTCAGATCATTGTGTTGTCAGGTGTCATGGAGATTTGTGATGACAGTGGTCATGGAGCATTGTGATGATATTGGTCATGGAGCACTGTGATGAGAAGGTCATGGAGCATTGGGTTGAAAATATTCATGGAGTATTGTGAAGACAGGGGTCATGGAGCATTGTGATGACAAGGGAATGGAGCATAGTGCTGACAAGGTCCTGGAGCACTGTGATGAGAAGAACATGGAGACTTGTGATGACAAGTCTCATGGAGCATTCTGATGAAATGGGGCATGGAGCATTGTGATTACAGGGGTCTTGGAGCATTGTGATAACAAGGGCTTGGAGCATTGTGAGGAAAAGGCCATGGAGCAATCTGCTGACAGGCGTCATAGAGCTTTGTGATGACAAGGACATGGAGCATTGTGATTAAAGGGGTCTTGGAGCATTGTGATGAAAAAGGCATGGAGCCTTTCCATGAGAGGGTTCAAGGAGCATACAGACAACAAGTGTCAGGGAACATTGTGATGACAAGTGTATTGAGCATTGTGATGAGAAGACCATGGATAATCGTGATGATGAGCGTCAGGGCTGTTGTGTTGATAAGTGTTATGGAACATTGTGATCACAAGGGTTTTGAGCATTATGATGACAGAGGTCATTGAGCATTTTGATTTCATTGTGATGACAATAGCCTGAAGCATTATCATGATGGGCATGGTGCATTGTGATGACAGGGTTCATGGAGCATTGAGATAAATAGGGGCAGGGAGCATTGTGATTACAGGGGTTTTGGAGCATTGTGATGAAAAGGGCATGGAGCATTGTGATTACCAGGGTCTTGGAGCATTGTGATGGCAAGGGTCATGGAGCCTTGTGATGACAAGGCAGTGGATCATTGTGAAGGCAGGGGTCATGGGGCATTGTTATGACTGAGGTAATGGAGCATTGTGATGAGAAGGGTCATGGAGCCTTGTGATGACAAGGCCATGGAACATCGTGATGGCAGAGGTCATGGAGCATTGTCATGACAGGGGTAATGGAGCATTGTGATGGCAAGGGCATGGAGCATTGTGATGAGAAGAGCATCTAGCATTGTGATGACAAGTGTCATGGAGCTCTGTGATGACAAAGGCATGGAGCAATGTGATGAGAGGGTTCATGGAGAATTGTGATGAAAATGACATGGAGCATTGTGATGCCAAGTGTCATGGAGCTTTGTGATGACAAAGGTCATGGAGCATTTTGATGACAATGGTGTGGTGCATTGTGATGAGAAAGGCAGGGAGCATTTTGATGACAGGGTCATGCAACAATTTGATGAAATGTGTAATGGAACATTTTGATGAGAGGGGTTATAGAACATTGTGATGTCAGGGGTCATGGAGCTTTGGGATAAGAAGGGTCATAGAGCATTTTGATGACAGGGGTTATGGATCATTGTGATGTCAGGTGTAATGGAACATTGTGATGATAAGGGCATGTAGCATTGTGATGACAAGGATCATGGAACATTGTGATTAGAGGGGTGAGGGAGTATTGTGATGACTAGTGGTGTAACATTGTGATATCTCTGGTGAGAGAGCATTTGGATGAGAAGTGCATGGAGCATTGTGATTAGAAGGTTTATGGAGCTTAGCCATGACAATGTCGTGGACCGTTGTGATGAAAAGTGCATGGCACATTGTGATGACAAGAGTCATGTAGCATTGTTCTGACAAAGGCATGGAGCATTGTGATGACAAGGGTCACGGAGCATTGTGATGAAAAGTTCATGGAACATTGTGGTTACAAAGGTAACAGAGCCTTGTGATGATGCGGGCATGGACCACTGTGATGACAAATGTTATGAAGCATTGTGATGCCTGGAGTCACGGAGCATTGTGATGACATATGTCATGGTCCATTGCGATTACAATGGCAGGGTGCATTGTGATGCCAAATGAAATGGAGGATTGTGATGACAAATATAATGGAGCATTGTGATGACTAGGGCTTGGAGGATTAGGATGACAAGGGCCATTGAGAATTTCCATGACAAGGTCGTGAAGCATTGTGATGAAAAAAACATGGAGCCTTGTGATGACAAGTCTCATGGAGCATACTGATGAAAAGAGGCATGGAGCATTGTGATTACAGGGGTCTTGGCACACTGTGATGACAAGGGCATGGAACGTTGTGAGGAGAAGGCCAAGGATCATTCTAATGACATGCGTCCTTGAGCTTTCTGATGACAAGGGCATGTAGCATTGGGATTAGAGTTGTCTTGGAGCACTGTGATGAAAAGGGCATGGATCATTGCGAGGAAAATGTCATGGAGCCTTTTCATGAAAAGGTTCAAGGAGCATACAGACAACAAGTGTCAGGGAGCATTTTGATGACAAGTGTATTGAGCATTGTGATGACAAAAGTCATGGAGCACTCTGATGAGAAGACCATGGATAATTGTGATGACGAGCGTTATGGGGCATTGTGATGAAAAGTGTTATGGAATATTGTGATCACAAGGGTTTGGAGCATTGTTATGACAGATGTCATGGAGCATTTTGATTTCATTGTGATGACAATAGCATGAAGCATTATGATGATGGGCCTGGTGCATTGTGATGACAGTGTTCATGGATCATTGAGATGAAAAGGGGCATGGAGCATTGTGATTACAGGGGTCTTGGAGCATTGTGATGACAAGGGTCATGGAGCCTTGTGATGACAAGGCCGAGGAACATCGTGATGGCAGGGTTCATGGAGCATTGTTATGACAGGGGTAATGGAGCACTGTGATGGCAAGGGCATGGAGCATTGTGATGAGAAGGCCATGGAGCACTCTGATGACATGTGTCATGGAGCTTTGTGATGACAAGGGCATGGAGCAATGTGATGAGAGCGTTCATGGAACACTGTGATGACAATGACATGGAGCATTGTGATGCCAAGGGTCATGGATCTTTGTGATGACAAAGGTCATGGAGCATTTTGATTACAAGGGCTTTGTGCATTGTGATGAGAAGGGCTGGGAGCATTGTGATGACAGGTTCATGGAGCAATTTGATGAAAAGTGTCCTGAAGCATTTTGATGACAGGGGTTATGGAACATTGTGATGTAAGGGGTCATCAAACATTGTGATGATAAGTGCATGTAGCACTGTGATGACAGGAGTCATGGAAGATTGTGATGACAGGGGTGAGGGAGCATTGTGACAAATAGTGATGGAACATTGTGATATCATTGGTGAGACAGCATTTTGTTGAGAAGTGCATGGAACATTTTGATGACAAGGTTTATGGAGCAATGTGATGATAAGATTGTGGAGCACACTTATGACAAGTGCATGGTGCATTGTGATGACATGTGTCTTGCAGCATTGTCCTGACCAGCACAAGGAGAACTGTGATGACAAGAGTAATGAAGCATTGTGCTTAGAAAGGCATAGAGCATTGTGATGACAAGGGTCAAAGAGCATTGTAATGAAAAGTTCATGGAGCATTGTGGTTACAAAGGTCACAGAGTCTGTTGATGACGAGGGCATGGACCATTGTGATGACAAAGGTCCTGAACCATTGTGATGACTGGAGTCACGAAGCATTGTGATGACAGGGGTCATGGAGCATTCTGATAACAAGGACATGGAGCATTGTGATGACAAGGGCATGGAGCATTGGTCTAATAATTTTCATGGATTATTGCGATGACAGTTGGAATGGCACATTGTGATGACAAGAGCATGGAGCATTGTGATGACTAGGTCATGCATTATTGTGAAGACAGGTGTCAGGGAGCATTGTAATGACATATGTAATGGCCCATTGTGATGACAATGGCATGGAGCATTGTGATGCCAAGTGTCATGGAGGATTCTTATGACAAAGGTAATGGAGCACTGTGATGAGAATGGCTTGGAGCATTGTGATGACAAGGGTCAGGGAGCATTGTGCTGACAAGTGCATGGAGAATTGTGATGACAAGGGTTACGGAGCATTCTGATGACAAGCTTGTGGAGTATTTTGATGACAATGGCATGGAGCATTGTGATGAAAACGGCATGGGGCATTGTGATGAAAAAGGCATGGAGCCTTTTCGTAACAGGGTTCAAGGAGCATTGTGACAAATGTCAGGGAGCATTGTGATGACAAGTGTATTGACAATTGTGTTGACAAAGGGCATGGACCATTGTGATGAAAACGGCATGGATTATTGTGATGACAGGCATCATGGAGCGTTGTGATGACAAGTGTTATGGAACATTGTGATCACAAGGGTTTGGAGCATTGTGATGACAGAGGTCATGGATCATTTTGATTTCAAGGAGCATGGAACATTGTGATGACTAGGACATGAAACAATGTGATCCAACTGTTCATGGATGATTGTGATGACAATGGAAATGGAGTATTGTGATGACAAGCGCATAGAGCATTGTAATGACAAGGTCATGTAGCATTTTGCTGACAAAGGCATGGAGCATTGTGATGACAAGCATCACGGAGCATTGTGAATATATGGGTCATGGATCATTGGGATGACAAGGGCATGGATCATCGTGATTGCAAGGGTCATGGAGCATAGGTCTGAAAATGTTCATGTATTATTGTGATGAGAGGGGTCTTGGAGCATTGTGATGTCTAGGGAAAGGAACATTGTGATGAAAAGAGTCTCAGATCATTGTGTTGTCAGGTGTCATGGAGATTTGTGATGACAGTGGTCATGGAGCATTGTGATGATATTGGTCATGGAGCACTGTGATGAGAAGGTCATGGAGCATTGGGTTGAAAATATTCATGGAGTATTGTGAAGACAGGGGTCATGGAGCATTGTGATGACAAGGGAATGGAGCATAGTGCTGACAAGGTCCTGGAGCACTGTGATGAGAAGAACATGGAGACTTGTGATGACAAGTCTCATGGAGCATTCTGATGAAATGGGGCATGGAGCATTGTGATTACAGGGGTCTTGGAGCATTGTGATGAAAAAGGCATGGAGCCTTTCCATGAGAGGGTTCAAGGAGCATACAGACAACAAGTGTCAGGGAACATTGTGATAACAAGTGTATTGAGCATTGTGATGAGAAGACCATGGATAATCGTGATGATGAGCGTCAGGGCTGTTGTGTTGATAAGTGTTATGGAACATTGTGATCACAAGGGTTTTGAGCATTATGATGACAGAGGTCATTGAGCATTTTGATTTCATTGTGATGACAATAGCCTGAAGCATTATCATGATGGGCATGGTGCATTGTGATGACAGGGTTCATGGAGCATTGAGATAAATAGGGGCAGGGAGCATTGTGATTACAGGGGTTTTGGAGCATTGTGATGAAAAGGGCATGGAGCATTGTGATTACCAGGGTCTTGGAGCATTGTGATGGCAAGGGTCATGGAGCCTTGTGATGACAAGGCAGTGGATCATTGTGAAGGCAGGGGTCATGGGGCATTGTTATGACTGAGGTAATGGAGCATTGTGATGAGAAGGGTCATGGAGCCTTGTGATGACAAGGCCATGGAACATCGTGATGGCAGAGGTCATGGAGCATTGTCATGACAGGGGTAATGGAGCATTTTGATGGCAAGGGCATGGAGCATTGTGATGAAAAAAACATGGAGCCTTGTGATGACAAGTCTCATGGAGCATACTGATGAAAAGAGGCATGGAGCATTGTGATTACAGGGGTCTTGGCACACTGTGATGACAAGGGCATGGAACGTTGTGAGGAGAAGGCCAAGGATCATTCTAATGACATGCGTCCTTGAGCTTTCTGATGACAAGGGCATGTAGCATTGGGATTAGAGTTGTCTTGGAGCACTGTGATGAAAAGGGCATGGATCATTGCGAGGAAAATGTCATGGAGCCTTTTCATGAAAAGGTTCAAGGAGCATACAGACAACAAGTGTCAGGGAGCATTTTGATGACAAGTGTATTGAGCATTGTGATGACAAAAGTCATGGAGCACTCTGATGAGAAGACCATGGATAATTGTGATGACGAGCGTTATGGGGCATTGTGATGAAAAGTGTTATGGAATATTGTGATCACAAGGGTTTGGAGCATTGTTATGACAGATGTCATGGAGCATTTTGATTTCATTGTGATGACAATAGCATGAAGCATTATGATGATGGGCGTGGTGCATTGTGATGACAGTGTTCATGGATCATTGAGATGAAAAGGGGCATGGAGCATTGTGATTACAGGGGTCTTGGAGCATTGTGATGACAAGGGTCATGGAGCCTTGTGATGACAAGGCCGAGGAACATCGTGATGGCAGGGTTCATGGAGCATTGTTATGACAGGGGTAATGGAGCACTGTGATGGCAAGGGCATGGAGCATTGTGATGAGAAGGCCATGGAGCACTCTGATGACATGTGTCATGGAGCTTTGTGATGACAAGGGCATGGAGCAATGTGATGAGAGCGTTCATGGAACACTGTGATGACAATGACATGGAGCATTGTGATGCCAAGGGTCATGGATCTTTGTGATGACAAAGGTCATGGAGCATTTTGATTACAAGGGCTTTGTGCATTGTGATGAGAAGGGCTGGGAGCATTGTGATGACAGGTTCATGGAGCAATTTGATGAAAAGTGTCCTGAAGCATTTTGATGACAGGGGTTATGGAACATTGTGACGTAAGGGGTCATCAAACATTGTGATGATAAGTGCATGTAGCACTGTGATGACAGGAGTCATGGAAGATTGTGATGACAGGGGTGAGGGAGCATTGTGACAAATAGTGATGGAACATTGTGATATCATTGGTGAGACAGCATTTTGTTGAGAAGTGCATGGAACATTTTGATGACAAGGTTTATGGAGCAATGTGATGATAAGATTGTGGAGCACACTTATGACAAGTGCATGGTGCATTGTGATGACATGTGTCTTGCAGCATTGTCCTGACCAGCACAAGGAGAACTGTGATGACAAGAGTAATGAAGCATTGTGCTTAGAAAGGCATAGAGCATTGTGATGACAAGGGTCAAAGAGCATTGTAATGAAAAGTTCATGGAGCATTGTGGTTACAAAGGTCACAGAGTCTGTTGATGACGAGGGCATGGACCATTGTGATGACAAAGGTCCTGAACCATTGTGATGACTGGAGTCACGAAGCATTGTGATGACAGGGGTCATGGAGCATTCTGATAACAAGGACATGGAGCATTGTGATGACAAGGGCATGGAGCATTGGTCTAATAATTTTCATGGATTATTGCGATGACAGTTGGAATGGCACATTGTGATGACAAGAGCATGGAGCATTGTGATGACTAGGTCATGCATTATTGTGAAGACAGGTGTCAGGGAGCATTGTAATGACATATGTAATGGCCCATTGTGATGACAATGGCATGGAGCATTGTGATGCCAAGTGTCATGGAGGATTCTTATGACAAAGGTAATGGAGCACTGTGATGAGAATGGCTTGGAGCATTGTGATGACAAGGGTCAGGGAGCATTGTGCTGACAAGTGCATGGAGAATTGTGATGACAAGGGTTACGGAGCATTCTGATGACAAGCTTGTGGAGTATTTTGATGACAATGGCATGGAGCATTGTGATGAAAACGGCATGGGGCATTGTGATGAAAAAGGCATGGAGCCTTTTCGTAACAGGGTTCAAGGAGCATTGTGACAAATGTCAGGGAGCATTGTGATGACAAGTGTATTGACAATTGTGTTGACAAAGGGCATGGACCATTGTGATGAAAACGGCATGGATTATTGTGATGACAGGCATCATGGAGCGTTGTGATGACAAGTGTTATGGAACATTGTGATCACAAGGGTTTGGAGCATTGTGATGACAGAGGTCATGGATCATTTTGATTTCAAGGAGCATGGAACATTGTGATGACTAGGACATGAAACAATGTGATCCAACTGTTCATGGATGATTGTGATGACAATGGAAATGGAGTATTGTGATGACAAGCGCATAGAGCATTGTAATGACAAGGTCATGTAGCATTTTGCTGACAAAGGCATGGAGCATTGTGATGACAAGCATCACGGAGCATTGTGAATATATGGGTCATGGATCATTGGGATGACAAGGGCATGGATCATCGTGATTGCAAGGGTCATGGAGCATAGGTCTGAAAATGTTCATGTATTATTGTGATGAGAGGGGTCTTGGAGCATTGTGATGTCTAGGGAAAGGAACATTGTGATGAAAAGAGTCTCAGATCATTGTGTTGTCAGGTGTCATGGAGATTTGTGATGACAGTGGTCATGGAGCATTGTGATGATATTGGTCATGGAGCACTGTGATGAGAAGGTCATGGAGCATTGGGTTGAAAATATTCATGGAGTATTGTGAAGACAGGTGTCATGGAGCATTGTGATGACAAGGGAATGGAGCATAGTGCTGACAAGGTCCTGGAGCACTGTGATGAGAAGAACATGGAGACTTGTGATGACAAGTCTCATGGAGCATTCTGATGAAATGGGGCATGGAGCATTGTGATTACAGGGGTCTTGGAGCATTGTGATGAAAAAGGCATGGAGCCTTTCCATGAGAGGGTTCAAGGAGCATACAGACAACAAGTGTCAGGGAACATTGTGATAACAAGTGTATTGAGCATTGTGATGAGAAGACCATGGATAATCGTGATGATGAGCGTCAGGGCTGTTGTGTTGATAAGTGTTATGGAACATTGTGATCACAAGGGTTTTGAGCATTATGATGACAGAGGTCATTGAGCATTTTGATTTCATTGTGATGACAATAGCCTGAAGCATTATCATGATGGGCATGGTGCATTGTGATGACAGGGTTCATGGAGCATTGAGATAAATAGGGGCAGGGAGCATTGTGATTACAGGGGTTTTGGAGCATTGTGATGAAAAGGGCATGGAGCATTGTGATTACCAGGGTCTTGGAGCATTGTGATGGCAAGGGTCATGGAGCCTTGTGATGACAAGGCAGTGGATCATTGTGAAGGCAGGGGTCATGGGGCATTGTTATGACTGAGGTAATGGAGCATTGTGATGAGAAGGGTCATGGAGCCTTGTGATGACAAGGCCATGGAACATCGTGATGGCAGAGGTCATGGAGCATTGTCATGACAGGGGTAATGGAGCATTTTGATGGCAAGGGCATGGAGCATTGTGATGAGAAGAGCATCTAGCATTGTGATGACAAGTGTCATGGAGCTCTGTGATGACAAAGGCATGGAGCAATGTGATGAGAGGGTTCATGGAGAATTGTGATGAAAATGACATGGAGCATTGTGATGCCAAGGGTCATGGAGCTTTGTGATGACAAAGGTCATGGAGCATTTTGATGACAAGGGTGTGGTGCATTGTGATGAGAAAGGCAGGGAGCATTTTGATGACAGGGTCTTGCAACAATTTGATGAAATGTGTAATGGAACATTTTGATGAGAGGGGTTATAGAACATTGTGATGTCAGGGGTCATGGAGCTTTGGGATAAGAAGGGTCATAGAGCATTTTGATGACAGGGGTTATGGATCATTGTGATGTCAGGTGTAATGGAACATTGTGATGATAAGGGCATGTAGCATTGTGATGACAAGGATCATGGAACATTGTGATTAGAGGGGTGAGGGAGTATTGTGATGACTAGTGGTGTAACATTGTGATATCTCTGGTGAGAGAGCATTTGGATGAGAAGTGCATGGAGCATTGTGATTAGAAGGTTTATGGAGCTTAGCCATGACAATGTCGTGGACCGTTGTGATGAAAAGTGCATGGCACATTGTGATGACAAGAGTCATGTAGCATTGTTCTGACAAAGGCATGGAGCATTGTGATGACAAGGGTCACGGAGCATTGTGATGAAAAGTTCATGGAACATTGTGGTTACAAAGGTCACAGAGCCTTGTGATGACGCGGGCATGGACCACTGTGATGACAAATGTTGTGAAGCATTGTGATGCCAGGAGTCACGGAGCATTGTGATGACATATGTCATGGTCCATTGCGATTACAATGGCAGGGTGCATTGTGATGCCAAATGAAATGGAGGATTGTGATGACAAATATAATGGAGCATTGTGATGACTAGGGCTTGGAGGATTAGGATGACAAGGGCCATTGAGAATTTCCATGACAAGGTCGTGAAGCATTGTGATGAAAAAAACATGGAGCCTTGTGATGACAAGTCTCATGGAGCATACTGATGAAAAGAGGCATGGAGCATTGTGATTACAGGGGTCTTGGAACACTGTGATGACAAGGGCATGGAACATTGTGAGGAGAAGGCCAAGGATCATTCTAATGACATGCGTCATTGAGCTTTCTGATGACAAGGGCATGTAGCATTGGGATTAGAGTTGTCTTGGAGCACTGTGATGAAAAGGGCATGGATCATTGCGAGGAAAATGTCATGGAGCCTTTTCATGGAAAGGTTCAAGGAGCATACAGACAACAAGTGTCAGGGAGCATTTTGATGACAAGTGTATTGAGCATTGTGATGAGAAAAGTCATGGAGCATTGTGATGAGAAGACCATGGATAATTGTGATGACGAGCGTTATGGGGCATTGTGATGAAAAGTGTTATGGAATATTGTGATCACAAGGGTTTGGAGCATTGTTATAACAGATGTCATGGAGCATTTTGATTTCATTGTGATGACAATAGCATGAAGCATTATGATGATGGGCCTGGTGCATTGTGATGACAAGGTTCATGGATCATTGAGATGAAAAGGGGCATGGAGCATTGTGATTACAGGGGTCTTGGAGCATTGTGATGACAAGGGTCATGGAGCCTTGTGATGACAAGGCCGTGGAACATCGTGATGGCAGGGGTCATGGAGCATTGTTATGACAGGGGTAATGGAGCACTGTGATGGAAAGGGCATGGAGCATTGTGATGAGAGCGTTCATGGAACACTGTGATGACATGTGTCATGGAGCTTTGTGATGACAAGGGCATGGAGCAATGTGATGAGAGCGTTCATGGAACACTGTGATGACAATGACATGGAGCACTGTGATGCCAAGGGTCATGGATATTTGTGATGACAAAGGTCATGGAGCATTTTGATTACAAGGGCTTTGTGCATTGTGATGAGAAGGGCTGGGAGCATTGTGATGACAGGTTCATGGAGCAATTTGATGAAAAGTGTCCTGAAGCATTTTGATGACAGGGTTTATGGAACATTGTGATGTAAGGGGTCATCAAACATTGTGATGATAAGTGCATGTAGCACTGTGATGACAGGAGTCATGGAAGATTGTGATGACAGGGGTGAGGGAGCATTGTGACGAATAGTGATGGAACATTGTGATATCATTGGTGAGACAGCATTTTGTTGAGAAGTGCATGGAGCATTTTGATGACAAGGTTTATGGAACAATGTGATGATAAGATGGTGGAGCACTCTGATGACAAGTGCATGGTGCATTGTGATGACATGTGTCTTGGAGCATTGTCCTGACCAGCACAAGGAGCACTGTGATGACAAGTGTAATGAAGCATTGTGCTTAGAAAGGCATAGAGCATTGTGATGAAAAGGGCCAAAGAGCATTGTAATGAAAAGTTCATGGAGCATTGTGGTTACAAAGGTCACAGAGTCTGTTGATGACGAGGGCGTGGACCATTGTGATGACAAAGGTCCTGAACCATTGTGATGACTGGAGTCACGAAGCATTGTTATGACAGGGGTCATGGAGCATTCTGATAACAAGGACATGGAGCATTGTGATGACAAGGGCATGGAGCATTGGTCTAATAATTTTCATGGATTATTGCGATGACAGTTGGAATGGCACATTGTGATGACAAGGGCATGGAGCATTGTGATGACTAGGTCATGCAGTATTGTGAAGACAGGTGTCAGGGAGCATTGTAATGACATATGTAATGGCCCATTGTGATGACAATGACATGGAGCATTGTGATGCCAAGTGTCATGGAGGATTCTTATGACAAAGGTAATGGAGCACTGTGATCAGAATGGCTTGGAGCATTGTGATGACAAGGGTCAGTGAGCATTGTGCTGACAAGTGCATGGAGAATTGTGATGACAAGGGTTATGGAGCATTCTGATGACAAGCTTGTGGAGTATTTTGATGACAATGGCATGGAGCATTGTGATGAAAACGGCATGGGGCATTGTGATGAAAAGGCATGGAGCCTTTTCGTGACAGGGTTCAAGGAGCATTGTGACAAGTGTCAGGGAGCATTGTGATGACAAGTGTATTGAGAATTGTGATGACAAAGGTCATGGACCATTGTGATGAAAACGGCATGGATTATTGTGATGACAGGCATCATGGAGCGTTGTGATGACAAGTGTTATGGAACATTGTGATCACAAGGGTTTGGAGCATTGTGATGACAGAGGTCATGGATCATTTTGATTTCAAGGAGCATGGAACATTGTGATGACTAGGACATGAAACAATGTGATCCCACGGTTCATGGATGATTGTGATGTCAAAGGTAATGGAGTATTGTGATGACAAGCGCATAGAGCATTGTAATGACAAGGTCATGTAGCAGTTTGCTGACAAAGGCATGGAGCATTGTGATGACAAGCATCACGGAGCATTGTGAATATAGGGGTCATGGATCATTGGGATGACAAGGGCATGGATCATCGTGATGACAAGGGTCATGGAGCATAGGGCTGAAAATGTTCATGGATTATTGTGATGAGAGGGGTCTTGGAGCATTGTGATGTCTAGGGAAAGGAACATTGTGATGAAAAGAGTCTCAGATCATTGTGTTGTCAGGTGTCATGGAGATTTGTGATGACAGTGGTCATGGAGCATTGTGATGATATTGGTCATGGAGCATTGTGATGAGAAGGTCATGGAGCATTGGGCTGAAAATATTCATGGAGTATTGTGAAGATAGGGGTCATGGAGCATTGTGATGACAAGGGAATGAAGCATAGTGCTGACAAGGTCCTGGAGCATTGTGATGAGAAGAACATGGAGACTTGTGATGACAAGTCTCATGGAGCATTCTGATGAAATGGGGCATGGAGCATTGTGATTACAGGGGTCTTGGAGCATTGTGATAACAAGGGCTTGGAGCATTGTGAGGAAAAGGCCATGGAGCAATCTGCTGACAGGTGTCATAGAGCTTTGTGATGACAAGGACATGGAGCATTGTGATTAAAGGGGTCTTGGAGCATTGTGATGAAAAAGGCATGGAGCCTTTCCATGAGAGGGTTCAAGGAGCATATAGACAACAAGTGTCAGGGAACATTGTGATGACAAGTGTATTGAGCATTGTGATGAGAAGACCATGGATAATCGTGATGATGAGCGTCAGGGCTGTTGTGTTGAAAAGTGTTATGGAACAGTGTGATCACAAGGGTTTTGAGCATTATGATTACAGAGGTCATTGAGCATTTTGATTTCATTGTGATGACAATAGCCTAAAGCATTATCATGATGGGCATGGTGTATTGTGATGACAGGGTTCATGGAGCATTGAGATAAATAGGGGCAGGGAGCATTGTGATTACAGGGGTTTTGGAGCTTTGTGATGAAAAGGGCATGGAGCATTGTGATTACCAGGGTCTTGGAGCATTGTGATGGCAAGGGTCATGGAGCCTTCTGATGACAAGGCAGTGGATCATTGTGAAGGCAGGGGTCATGGGGCATTGTTATGACAGAGGTAAAGAAGCATTGTGATGAGAAGGGTCATGGAGCCTTGTGATGACAAGGACATGGAACATCGTGATGGCAGAGGTCATGGAGCATTGTCATGACAGGGGTAATGGAGCATTGTGATGGCAAGGGCATGGAGCATTGTGATGAGAAGGGCATCTAGCATTGTGATGAGAAGTGTCATGGAGCTTTGTGATGACAAAAGCATGGAGCAATGTGATGAGAGGGTTCATGGAGAATTGTGATGAAAATGACATGGAGCATTGTGATGCCAAGGGTCATGGAGCTTTGTGATGACAAAGGTCATGGAGCATTTTGATGACAAGGGTGTGGTGCATTGTGATTAGAAAGGCAGGGAGCATTTTGATGACAGGGTCATGAAACAATTTGATGAAATATGTAATGGAACATTTTGATGAGATGGGTTATAGAACATTGTGATGTCAGGGGTCATGGAGCTTTGGGATAAGAAGGGTCATAGAGCATTTTGATGACAGGGGTTATGGATCATTGTGATGTCAGGTGTAATGGAACGTTGTGATGATAAGGGCATGTAGCATTGTGATGACACGATCATGGAACATTGTGATTAGAGGGGTGAGGGAGTATTGTGATGACTAGTGGTGTAACATTGTGATATCTCTGGTGAGAGAGCATTTGGATGAGAAGTGCATGGAGCATTGTGATTACAAGGTATATGGAGCTTAGCAATGACAATGTCGTGGACCGTTGTGATGAAAAGTGCATGGCACATTGTGATGACAAGAGTCATGTAGCATTGTTCTGACAAGGCATGGAGCATTGTGATGACAAGGGTCACGGAGCATTGTGATGAAAAGTTCATGGAACATTGTGGTTACAAAGGTCACAGAGCCTTGTGATGACGCGGGCATGGACCACTGTGATGACAAATGTTATGAAGCATTGTGATGCCTGGAGTCACGGAGCATTGTGATGACATATGTCATGGTCCATTGCGATTACAATGGCAGGGTGCATTGTGATGCCAAATGAAATGGAGGATTGTGATGACAAATATAATGGAGCATTGTGATGACTAGGGCTTGGAGGATTAGGATGACAAGGGCCATTGAGAATTTCCATGACAAGTTCGTGAAGCATTGTGATGAAAAAAACATGGAGCCTTGTGATGACAAGTCTCATGGAGCATACTGATGAAAAGAGGCATGGAGCATTGTGACTACAGGGGTCTTGGAACACTGTGATGACAAGGGCATGGAACATTGTGAGGAGAAGGCCAAGGATCATTCTAATGACATGCGTCATTGAGCTTTCTGATGACAAGGGCATGCAGCATTGGGATTAGAGTTGTCTTGGAGCACTGTGATGAAAAGGGCATGGATCATTGCGAGGAAAATGTCATGGAGCCTTTTCATGAAAAAGTTCAAGGAGCATACAGACAACAAGTGTCAGGGAGCATTTTGATGACAAGTGTATTGAGCATTGTGATGACAAAAGTCATGGAGCATTGTGATGAGAAGACCATGGATAATTGTGATGACGAGCGTTATGGGGCATTGTGATGAAAAGTGTTATGGAATATTGTGATCACAAGGGTTTGGAGCATTGTTATGACAGATGTCATGGAGCATTTTGATTTCATTGTGATGACAATAGCATGAAGCATTATGATGATGGGCCTGGTGCATTGTGATGACAAGGTTCATGGATCATTGAGATGAAAAGGGGCATGGAGCATTGTGATTACAGGGGTCTTGGAGCATTGTGATGACAAGGGTCATGGAGCCTTGTGATGACAAGGCCATGGAACATCGTGATGGCAGGGATCATGGAGCATTGTTATGACAGGGGTAATGGAGAACTGTGATGGCAAGGGCATGGAGCATTGTGATGAGAGCGTTCATGGAACACTGTGATGACATGTGTCATGGAGCTTTGTGATGACAAGGGCATGGAGCAATGTGATGAGTGCGTTCATGGAACACTGTGATGACAATGACATGGAGCACTGTGATGCCAAGGGTCTTGGATCTTTGTGATGACAAAGGTCATGGAGCATTTTGATTACAAGGGCTTTGTGCATTGTGATGAGAAGGGCTGGGAGCATTGTGATGACAGGTTCATGGAGCAATTTGATGAAAAGTGTCCTGAAGCATTTTGATGACAGGGGTTATGGAACATTGTGATGTAAGGGGTCATCAAACATTGTGATGATAAGTGCATGTAGCACTGTGATGACAGGAGTCATGGAACATTGTGATGACAGGGGTGTGGGAGCATTGTGACGAATAGTGATGGAACATTGTGATATCATTGGTGAGACAGCATTTTGTTGAGAAGTGCATGGAGCATTTTGATGACAAGGTTTATGGAACAATGTGAGGATAAGATGGTGGAGCACTCTGATGACAAGTGCATGGCGCATTGTGATGACATGTGTCTTGGAGCGTTGTCCTGACCAGCACAAGTAGCACTGTGATGACAAGAGTAATGAAGCATTGTGCTTAGAAAGGCATAGAGCATTGTGATGACAAGGGCCAAAGAGCATTGTAATGAAAAGTTCATGGAGCATTGTGGTTACAAAGGTCACAGAGTCTGTTGATGACGAGGGCATGGACCATTGTGATGACAAAGGTCCTGAACCATTGTGATGACTGGAGTCACGAAGCATTGTGATGACAGGGGTCATGGAGCATTCTGATAACAAGGACATGGAGCATTGTGATGACGAGGGCATGGAGCATTGGTCTAATAATTTTCATGGATTATTGCGATGACAGTTGGAATGGCACATTGTGATGACAAGGGCATGGAGCATTGTGATGACTAGGTCATGCAGTATTGTGAAGACACGTTTCCGGGAGCATTGTAATGACATATGAAATGGCCCATTGTGATGACAATGGCATGGAGCATTGTGAGGCCAAGTGTCATGGAGGATTATTATGACAAAGGTAATGGAGCACTGTGATGAGAATGGCTTCGAGCATTGTGATGACAAGGGTCAGGGAGCATTGTGCTGACAAGTGCATGGAGAATTGTGATGACAAGGGTTATGGAGCATTCTGATGACAAGCTTGTGGAGTATTTTGATGGCAATGACATGGAGCATTGTGATGAAAACGGCATGGGGCATTGTGATGAAAAAGGCATGGAGCCTTTTCGTGACAGGGTTCAAGGAGCATTGTGACAAGTGTCAGGGAGCATTGTGATGACAAGTGTATTGAGAATTGTGATGACAAAGGTCATGCACCATTGTGATGAAAACGGCATGGATTATTGTGATGACAGGCATCATGGAGCGTTGTGATGACAAGTGTTATGGAACATTGTGATCACAAGGGTTTGGAGCATTGTGATGACAGAGGTCATGGATCATTTTGATTTCAAGGAGCATGGAACATTGTGGTGACTAGGACATGAAACAATGTGATCCCACGGTTCATGGATGATTGTGATGACAATGGTAATGGAGTATTGTGATGACAAGCGCATAGAGCATTGTAATGACAAGGTCATGTAGCATTTTGCTGACAAAGGCATGGAGCATTGTGATGACAAGCATCACGGAGCATTGTGAATATAGGGGTCATGGATCATTGGGATGACAAGGGCATGGATCATCGTGATGCAAGGGTCATGGAGCATAGGGCTGAAAATGTTCATGGATTATTGTGATGAGAGGGGTCTTGGAGCATTGTGATGTCTAGGGAAAGGAACATTGTGATGAAAAGAGTCTCAGATCATTGTGTTGTCAGGTGTCATGGAGATATTTGATGACAGTGGTCATGGAGCATTGTGATGATATTGGTCATGGAACATTGTGATGAGAAGGTCATGGAGCATTGGGCTGAAAATATTCATGGAGTATTGTGAAGACAGGGGTCATGGAGCATTGTGATGACAAGGGAATGGAGCATAGTGCTGACAAGGTCCTGGAGCATTGTGATGAGAAGAACATGGAGACTTGTGATGACAAGTCTCATGGAGCATTCTGATGAAATGGGGCATGGAGCATTGTGATTACAGGGGTCTTGGAGCATTGTGATAACAAGGGCTTGGAGCATTGTGAGGAAAAGGCCATGGAGCAATCTGCTGACAGGCGTCATAGAGCTTTGTGATGACAAGGACATGGAGCATTGTGATTAAAGGGGTCTTGGAGCATTGTGATGAAAAAGGCATGGAGCCTTTCCATGAGAGGGTTCAAGGAGCATACAGACAACAAGTGTCAGGGAACATTGTGATGACAAGTGTATTGAGCATTGTGATGAGAAGACCATGGATAATCGTGATGATGAGCGTCAGGGCTGTTTTGTTGAAAAGTGTTATGGAACATTGTGATCACAAGGGTTTTGAGCATTATGATGACAGAGGTCATTGAGCATTTTGATTTCATTGTGATGACAATAGCCTGAAGCATTATCATGATGGGCATGGTGCATTGTGATGACAGGGTTCATGGAGCATTGAGATAAATAGGGGCAGGGAGCATTGTGATTACAGGGGTTTTGGAGCATTGTGATGAAAAGGGCATGGAGCATTGTGATTACCAGGGTCTTGGAGCATTGTGATGGCAAGGGTCATGGAGCCTTGTGATGACAAGGCAGTGGATCATTGTGAAGGCAGGGGTCATGGGGCATTGTTATGACAGAGGTAATGGAGCATTGTGATGAGAAGGGTCATGGAACCTTGTGATGACAAGGCCATGGAACATCGTGATGGCAGAGGTCATGGAGCATTGTCATGACAGGGGTAATGGAGCATTGTGATGGCAAGGGCATGGAGCATTGTGATGAGAAGGGCATCTAGCATTGTGATGACAAGTGTCATGGAGCTTTGTGATGACAAAGGCATGGAGCAATGTGATGAGAGGGCTCATGGAGAATTGTGATGAAAATGACATGGAGCATTGTGATGCCAAGGGTCATGGAGCTTTGTGATGCCAAGGGTCATGGAGCTTTGTGATGACAAAGGTCTTGGAGCATTTTCATGACAAGGGTGTGGTGCATTGTGATGAGAAAGGCAGGGAGCATTTTGATGACAGGGTCATGCAACAATTTGATGAAATGTGTAATGGAAAATTTTGATGAGAGGGGTTATAGAACATTGTGATGTCAGGGGTCATGGAGCTTTGGGATAAGAAGGGTCATAGAGGATATTGATCACAGGGGTTATGGATCATTGTGATGTCAGGTGTAATGGAACATTGTGATGATAAGGGCATGTAGCATTGTGATGACAAGGATCATGGAACATTGTGATTAGAGGGGTGATAGAGTATTGTGATGACTAGTGGTGTAACATTGTGATATCTCTGGTGAGAGCATTTGGATGAGAAGTGCATGGAGCATTGTGATTACAAGGTTTATGGAGCTTAGTGATGACAATTTCGTGGACCGTTGTGATGAAAAGTGCATGGCACATTGTGATGACAAGAGTCATATAGCATTGTTCTGACAAAGGCATGGAGTATTGTGATGACAAGGGTCACGGAGCATTGTGATGAAAAGTTCATGGAACATTGTGGTTACAAAGGTCACAGAGCCTTGTGATGACGCGGGCATGGACCACTGTGATGACAAATGTTATGAAGCATTATGATGCCTGGAGTCACGGAGCATCGTGATGACATATGTCATGGTCCATTGCGAGTACAATGGCAGGGTGCATTGTGATGCCAAATGAAATGGAGGATTGTGATGACAAATATAATGGAGCATTGTGATGACTAGGGCTTGGAGGATTAGGATGACAAGGGCCATTGAGAATTTCCATGACAAGGTCGTGAAGCATTGTGATGAAAAAAACATGGAGCCTTGTGATGACAAGTCTCATGGAGCATACTGATGAAAAGAGGCATGGAGCATTGTGATTACCGGGGTCTTGGAACACTGTGATGACAAGGGCATGGAACATTGTGAGGAGAAGGCCAAGGATCATTCTAATGACATGCGTCATTGAGCTTTCTGATGACAAGACATGCAGCATTGGGATTAGAGTTGTCTTGGATCACTGTGATGAAAAGGGCATGGATCATTGCGAGGAAAATGTCATGGAGCCTTTTCATGAAAAGGTTCAAGGAGCATACAGACAACAAGTGTCAGGGAGCATTTTGATGACAAGTGTATTGAGCATTGTGATGACAAAAGTCATGGAGCATTGTGATGAGAAGACCATGGATAATTGTGATGACGAGCGTTATGGGGCATTGTGATGAAAAGTGTTATGGAATATTGGGATCACAAGGGTTTGGAGCATTGTTATGACAGATGTCATGGAGCATTTTGATTTCATTGTGATGACAATAGCATGAAGCATTATGATGATGGGCCTGGTGCATTGTGATGACAAGGTTCATGGATCATTGAGATGAAAAGGGGCATGGAGCATTGTGATTACAGGGGTCTTGGAGCATTGTGATGACAAGGGTCATGGAGCCTTGTGATGACAAGGCCGTGGAACATCGTGATGGCAGGGGTCATGGAGCATTGTTATGACAGGGGTAATGGAGCACTGTGATGGCAAGGGCATGGAGCATTGTGATGAGAGCGTTCATGGAACACTGTGATGACATGTGTCATGGAGCTTTGTGATGACAAGGGCATGGAGCAATGTGATGAGAGCGTTCATGGAACACTGTGATGACAATGACATGGAACACTGTGATGCCAAGGGTCATGGATCTTTGTGATGACAAAGGTCATGGAGCATTTTGATTACAAGGGCTTTGTGCATTGTGATGAGAAGGGCTGGGAGCATTGTGATGACAGGTTCATGGAGCAATTTGATGAAAAGTGTCCTGAAGCATTTTGATGAGAGGGGTTATGGAACATTGTGATGTAAGGGGTCATCAAACATTGTGATGATAAGTGCATGTAGCACTGTGATGACAGGAGTCATGGAACATTGTGATGACAGGGGTGAGGGAGCATTGTGCCGAATAGTGATGGAACATTGTGATATCATTGGTGAGACAGCATTTTGTTGAGAAGTGCATGGAGCATTTTGATGACAAGGTTTACGGAACAAAGTGATGATAAGGTGGTGGAGCACTCTGATGACAAGTGCATGGTGCATTGTGATGACATGTGTCTTGGAGCATTGTCCTGACCAGCACAAGTAGCACTGTGATGACAAGAGTAATGAAGCATTGTGCTTAGAAAGGCATAGAGCATTGTGATGACAAGGGCCAAAGAGCATTGTAAGAAATGTTCATGAAGCACTGTGGTTACAAAGGTCACAGAGTCTGTTGATGACGAGGGCATGGACCATTGTGATGACAAAGGTCCTGAACCATTGTGATGACTGGAGTCACGAAGCATTGTGATGACAGGGGTCATGGAGCATTCTGATAACAAGGACATGGAGCATTGTGATGACGAGGGCATGGAGCATTGGTCTAATAATTTTCATGGATTATTGCGATGACAGTTGGAATGGCACATTGTGATGACAAGGGCATGGAGCATTGTGATGACTAGGTCATGCAGTATTGTGAAGACAGGTATCCGGGAGCATTGTAATGACATATGTAATGGCCCATTGTGATGACAATGGCATGGAGCATTGTGATGCCAAGTGTCATGGAGGATTCTTATGACAAAGGTAATGGAGCACTGTGATGAGAATGGCTTGGAGCATTGTGATGACAAGGGTCAGGGAGCATTGTGCTGACAAGTGCATGGAGAATTGTGATGACAAGGGTTATGGAGCATTCTGATGACAAGTTTGTGGAGTATTTTGATGACAATGGCATGGAGCATTGTGATGAAAACGGCATGGGGCATTGTGATGAAAAAGGCATGGAGCCTTTTCATGACAGGGTTCAAGGAGCATTGTGACAAGTGTCAGGGAGCATTGTGATGACAAGTGTATTGAGAATTGTGATGACAAAGGTCATGGACCATTGTGATGAAAACGGCATGGATTATTGTGATGACAGGCATCATGGAGCGTTGTGATGACAAGTGTTATGGAACATTGTGATCACAAGGGTTTGGAGCATTGTGATGACAGAGGTCATGGATCATTTTGATTTCAAGAAGCATGGAACATTGTGATGACTAGGACATGAAACAATGTGATCCCACGGTTCATGGATGATTGTGATGACAAAGGTAATGGAGTATTGTGATGACAAGCGCATAGAGCATTGTAATGACAAGGTCATGTAGCAGTTTGCTGGCAAAGGCATGGAGCATTGTGATGACAAACATCACGGAGCATTGTGAATATAGGGGTCATGGATCATTGGGAAGAAAAGGGCATGGATCCTCGTGATGACAAGGGTCATGGAGCATAGGGCTGAAAATGTTCATGGATTATTGTGATGAGAGGGGTCTTGGAGCGTTGTGATGTCTAGGGAAAGGAAAATTGTGATGAAAAGAGTCTCAGATCATTGTGTTGTCAGGTGTCATGGAGAATTGTGATGACAGTGGTCATGGAGCATTGTGATGATATTGGTCATGGAGCATTGTGATGAGAAGGTCATGGAGCATTGGGCTGAAAATATTCATGGAGTATTGTGAAGACAGGGGTCATGGAGCATTGTGATGACAAGGGAATGGAGCATAGTGCTGACAAGGTCCTGGAGCATTGTGATGAGAAGAACATGGAGACTTGTGATGACAAGTCTCATGGAGCATTCTGATGAAATGGGGCATGGAGCATTGTGATTACAGGGGTCTTGGAGCATTGTGATAACAAGAGCTTGGCGCATTGTGAGGAAAAGGCCATGGAGCAATCTGCTGACAGGTGTCATAGAGCTTTGTGATGACAAGGACATGGAGCATTGTGATTAAAGGGGTCTTGGAGCATTGTGATGAAAAAGGCATGGAGCCTTTCCATGAGAGGGTTCAAGGAGCATACAGAAAACAAGTGTCAGGGAACATTGTGATGACAAGTGTATTGAGCATTGTGATGAGAAGACCATGGATAATCGTGATGATGAGCGTCAGGGCTGTTGTGTTGATAAGTGTTATGGAACATTGTGATCACAAGGGTTTTGAGCATTATGATGACAGAGGTCATTGAGCATTTTGATTTCATTGTGATGACAATAGCCTGAAGCATTATCATGATGGGCATGGTGCATTGTGATGACAGGGTTCATGGAGCATTGAGATAAATAGGGGCAGGGAGCATTGTGATTACAGGGGTTTTGGAGCATTGTGATGAAAAGGGCATGGAGCATTGTGATTACCAGGGTCTTGAAGCATTGTGATGGCAAGGGTCATGGAGCCTTGTGATGACAAGGAAGTGGATCATTGTGAAGGCAGGGGTCATGGGGCATTGTTATGACAGAGGTAATGGAGCATTGTGATGAGAAGGGTCATGGAACCTTGTGATGACAAGGCCATGGAACATCGTGATGGCAGAGGTCATGGAGCATTGTCATGACAGGGGTAATGGAGCATTGTGATGGCAAGGGCATGGAGCATTGTGATGAGAAGGGCATCTAGCATTGTGATGACAAGTGTCATGGAGCTTTGTGATGACAAAGTTCATGGAGCATTTTGATGACAAGGGTGTGGTGCATTGTGATGAAAAAGGCAGGGAGCATATTGATGAGAGGGTCATGCAACAAATTGATGAAATGTGTAATGGAACATTTTGATGACAGGGGTTATAGAACATTGTGATGTCAGGGGTCATGGAGCTTTGGGATAAGAAGGGTCATAGAGCATTTTGATGACAGGGATTATGGATCATTGTGATGTCACGTGGAATGGAACATTGTGATGATAAGGGCATGTAGCATTGTGATGACAAGGATCATGGACCATTGTGATTAGAGGGGTGAGGGAGTATTGTGATGACTAGTGGTGTAACATTGTGATATCTCTGGTGAGAGAGCATTTGGATGAGAAATGCATGGAGCACTGTGTTTACAAGGTTTATGGAACTTAGCGATGACAATGTCGTGGACCGTTGTGATGGAAAGTGCATGGCACATTGTGATGACAAGAGTCATGTAGCATTGTTCTGACAAAGGCATGGAGCATTGTGATGACAAGGGTCACGGAGCATTGTGATGAAAAGTTCATGGAACATTGTGGTTACAAAGGTCACAGAGCCTTGTGATGATGCGGGCATGGACCATTGTGATGACAAACTTTATGAAGCATTGTGACGAATGGAGTCACGGAGCATTGTGATGACAGGTGTCCTGGAGCATTGTGATGACAAGGGCATGGTGCATTGTGATGACAGGGGCATGGAGCATTGGTCTGACAAGTTTCAGAGATTATTGTGATGACAGTGGACATGCTGCATTGTGATGGCAAGGGCATGGAGCACTGTGATGAGAAGGTCTTGGAGTATTGTAAAGAGAGGTGTCAGGGAGCATTGTGATGACATCTGTCATGGTCCATTGCGCTGACAATGGCAGGGAGCATTGTGATGCCAAATGTAATGGAGGATTGTAATGACAAATATAATGGAGCATTGTGATGACTAGGGCTTGGAGCATTATGATGACAAGGGCCATTGAGAATTTTCATGACAAGTTCGTGAAGCATTGTGATGACAATGTCCTGGAGCATTGTGATGAGAAAACCATCGAGCCTTGTGATGACAATCCTCATGGAGCATACTGATGAAAAAGGGCATGGGCCACTGTGATTACAGGGGTCTTGGATCATTGTGATGACAAGGGCATGGAGCATTGTGAGGAGAAGGCCAAGGAGCATTCTAATGACATGCGTCATAGAGCTTTGTGATGACAAGTTCATGGAGCACTGTGATTACAGGTGTCTTGGAGCATTGTAATGAAAATGGCATGTATCATTGTGATGAGAAAGGCATGGGGCCTTGTCATGACAGGGTTCAAGGAGCATTCGGACGACAAGTGTCAGGGCGCATTGTGATGCCATGTGTTTTGTGAGTTGTGATGACAAAGGTCATGGAGCATTGTGATGAAAAGGGAATGGAGTATTGTGATGACAGGGTCATGGAGCAATTTGATGAAAAGTGTCATGGAACATTTTGATGACAGGGGTTATGGAACATTGTGATGTCAGGGGTCATGGAGCATTTTGATGAATGTTCATGGAGCATTTTGATGACAGGGGTTATGGAACATTGTGATGACAGGGTTCATCGAATATTGTGATGATAAGTGCATGTAGAATTGTGATGACAGGAGTCATGGAACATTGTGATGACTGGGGTGAGGGAGTATTGTGACGAATAGTGATGTAACATTGTGATATCAGTGGTGAGAGAGCATTTTGATGAGAAGTACATGTAACATTGTGAAGACAAAGTTTATGGAGCATTGTGATGACAAGATTGTGGAGAACTGTGATGACAAGTGCATGGCACATTGTGATGACATGGGTAATGGAGCATTGTTCTGACAAAGGCTAGGAGCATTGTGATGACAAGCACATGGCACATTGTGATGACATGGGTAATGGAGCATTGTTCTGAGAAAGGCATGGAGCATTGTGATGACAAGGGTCATGGAGCATTGTGATGAAAAGTTCATGGAGTATTGTGGTCACAAATGTCACAGAGCCTTGTGATGATGCGGGCTTGGACCACTGTGATGACTAACGTTATGTAGCATTGTGATGAATGGTGTCACGGAGCATTGTAATGACAGGGGTCATGGAGCATTGTGATGACTAGGGAATGGAGCAATGTGATGACAAGAGTCCCGGATCATTGTGTTGTCACGTGTCATGGAGTGTTGTGATGTCAGTTATCATGGTGCACTGTGATGATATTGGTCATGGATCATTGTGATGAGAATGTCATGGAGCAATGGTCTGATAATATTCATGGAGTATTGTGATGACAGGGGTCATGGAGCATTGTGATGACAGAGGTCATGGAGCATTTTTATTTCATTGTGATGACAATAGCCTGAAGCATTATGATGATGTGCCTGATGCATTGTGATGACAGGGTTCATTGTGCATTGAGATGAACAGGGGCATGGAGCATTGTGATGACAGTGGTCTTGGAGCATTTTGATGACAAGAGCATGGAGCGTTTTGATGAGAAGTCCATGGAACATTCTGATGACATGTGTCATGGAGCTTTGTGATGACAAGGGCATGGAGCATTGTGATTACAGGGGTCTTGGAGCATTGTGATGTCAAGTGTCATGGAGCCTTGTGATGACAAGGCCATGGAACATAATGATGGCATGGGTCATGGAGCATTTTTATGACAGGTGTAATGGAGCATTGTGATGAGAAGGGCATGGAGCATTGTGATTACAAGATTTATGAAGCATTGCCATGACAAATTTGTGGACCGTTGTGATGAAAAGTGCGTGGCACATTTTAATGACAAGGGTCATGGAGCATTTTTCTGACAAAGGCATGGAGCATTGTGATGAAAAGTGTCACGGAGCATTGTGATGAAAAGTTCATGGAGCATTGTGGTTACAAAGGTCACAGAGCCTTGTGATGATGCGGGCATGGACCACTGTGATGACAAATGTTATGAATCATTGTGATGCCTGGAGTCACCGAACATTGTGATGAAAGTGGTCATGGAGCATTGTGATGACAAGGGCATGGAACATTGTGATGTCAGGGGCATCGAGCATTGGTCTGACAAGTTTCAAAGAGTATTGTGATGACAGTGGACATGGTGCATTGTGATGACAAGGGCATGGATCATTGTGATGAGTAGGTCATGTATTATTGTGAAGACAGGTGTCAGGGAGCATTGTGATGACATATGTCATGGTCCATTGCGATGACAATGGCAGGGAGCATTGTGATGCTAAACGTAATGGAGGATTGTGATGTCAAATATAATGGAGCATTGTGATGACTAGGGCTTGGAGCATTATGATGACAATGGCCATTGAGTATTTTTATGACAAGTTGTTGAAGCATTGTGATGACAAGGTCCTGGAGCATTGTGATGAGAAAACCATGGAGCCTTGTGATTACAAATCTCATGGAGCATACTGATGAAAAGGAGCATGGAACATTGTCATTACAGGGGTCTTGGAGGACTGTAATGACAAGGGCATGGAGCATTTTGATGAGAAGGCCATGGAACATTCTGATGACATGTGTCATGGAGCTTTGTGATGACAAAGACATGGAGCATTGTGATTACAGGGGTCTTGGAGCATTGTTATGACAAGTGTCATGGAGCCTTGTGATGATAAGGCCGTGGAACATTGTGATGGCAGTTGTCATGGAGCATTGTGATTACAGGGGTCTTTGAGCAATGTGATGAAAAGGGCATGGATCATTGTGATGAAAAAGGCATGGAGCCTTGTCATGACAGGGTACATGGAGCATACAGACAACAAGTGTCAGGGAGCATTTTGATGACAAGTGTATTGAGCATTGTGATGACAAGGTAATGGAGCATTGTGATGAGAAGACCATGGATAATTGTGATGACGAGAGTCATGGGACATTGTGATGACAAGTGTTATGGAATATTGTGATCACAAGGGTTTGGAGCATTGTTATGACAGAGGTCATGGAGCATTTTGATTTCATTGTGATGACAAGAGCATGAAGCAATATGATGATGGGCATGGTGCAATTTGATGAGAGGGTTCATGGATCCTTGGGATGAAAAAGGGCATGGAGCACTGTGATTACAGGGGTCATGGAGCATTGTTCTGACAAGGGCATGGAGCATTGTGATGAGAAGGGTCATGGAGCCTTGTGATGACAAGTCCATGGAACATCGTGATGTCAGGGGTCATGGAGCATTGTGAGGAGAAGGGATGGAGCATTCTGATGACATGCGTCATGGAGCTTTGTGATGACACGGGCATGGAGTAATGTGATGAGAGCTTTCATGGAGCATTGTGATGACAAAGAAATGGAGCATTGTGATGCCAAGGGTCATGGATCTTTGTGTTGAAAAGGTCATGGAGCTTTTTGATAACAAGGGCGTTGTGCATTCTGATGAGAAGGGCAGGGAGCATTGTGATGACAGGGTCATGGAGCAATTTGATGCAAAGGGTCATGGAACATTTTGATGACAGGGGTTATGGAACATTGTGATGTCAGGGGTCATGTATCAATTTGATGAAAATGATCATGGCACATTTTGATGACAGTGGTTATGGAAAATTGTGATGTCAGTGGTCATCGAACATTGTGATGACAGGAGTCATGGAACATTGTGATGACAGGGGTGAGGGAGTATTGTGATGAATAGTGATGTAATATTGTGATATCAGTGTTGAGAGAGCATTTTGATGAGAAGTGCATGGAGCTTTTTGATGACAAGGTTTATGGAGCATTGTCATGACAAGTTTGTGGAGCGCTGTGAAGACAAGCGCATGGCGCATTGTGATGACATGTGTCATGGAGCATTGTGATGAGAAGACCATGGATAATTGTGATGACGGGTGTCATGGGACATTGTGATGACAAGTGTTATGGAATATTGTGATCACAAGGGTTTGGATCATGGTTATGACAGAGGTCATGGAATATATTTATGTCATTGTGATGACAATAGCATGAAGCATTATGATGATGGGTATAGTACATTGTGATGAGAGTGTTCATAGATTATTGAGATGAAAAGGGGCATGGAGTATTGTGATTTTAGAGGTCTTGGAGCATTGTGATGAGAAGGGTCATGGAGCCTTGTGATGAAAAGGCCATGGAACATCGTGATGTCAGGGGTCATGGAGCAATGTGATGACAGTGGTAATGGAGCATTGTGATGACAATGACTTGGAGCATTGTGATGTCAAGGGTCATGGATCTTTGTGATGACAAAGTCATGGAGCATTTTGATGACAAGGGCGTTGTGCATTGTGATGAGAAGGGCAGGGAGCATTGTGATGACAAGTGCATGAAGCAATGTGATCCAAAGATTCATGGAGGATTGTGATGACAATGGATATGCAGTGTTGTGATGACAAGCACATAGAGCATTGTAATGAAAATGTCATTTAGCATTTTGCTGACAAAGGCAAGGATCATTGTGATGACAGGTGTCATGGAGCATTGTGATGACTAGGGAATGCAGCATTGTGATGACAAGAGTCCTGGATCATTGTGTTGTCAGGTGTCATGGATTGTTTTGATGACAGAGGTCATGGAGCATTGTGATGATATTGGTCATGGAGCATTTTGATGAGAAGGTCATGGAAGACTGGGCTGAAAATGTTCATGGAGTATTGTGATGACAGGGATCATGGAGCATTGTGATGACAAGGAAATGGAGCATTTTGATGACAATGTCCTGGAGCATTGTGATGAGAAGACCATGGAGACTTGTGATGACCAGTCTCATGGAGAATTCTGATGAAAAGGTGCCTGGACCATTGTGATTACAGGGGTCTTGGAGCATTGTGATGACAAGGGCATGGAGCATTGTGATGAGAAGGCCATGGAGCATTCTGATGACATGAGTCATGGAGCTTTGTGTTGAAAAGGGCATGGAGCATTTTGATTACAGGATTCTTGGAGCCTTATCCTGCAAACGGCATGGATCATTGTGATGAAAAAGGCATGGAGCCTTGTCATGACAGGGTTCAAGGAGCATACTGACGACAAGTGTCAGGGAGCATTGTGATGACAAGTGTATTGAGCATTGTAATGACAAAGTTCATGGAGCATTGTGATGACAAGTGCATGGAGCAATGTGATGAGAGGGTTCATGGAGCATTGTGATGACAATGACATGGAGCACTGTGATGCAAAGTGTCATGGAGCTTTGTGATGACAAAGGTCTTGGAGCATTTTGATGACTAGGTTGTGGTGCATTGTGATGTGTAGGGCAGGGAGCATTTTGATGACAGGGTCATGCAGCAATTTGATGAAAAGTGTAATGGAATATTTTGATGACTGTGGTTATAGAACATTGTGATGTCAGGGGTCATGGAACTTTGGGATGAATATGGTCATGGAGAATTTTGATGACAGGGGTTATGGAATATTGTGATGTCAAGGGTCTTGGAACATTGTGATCATAAAGGTATGTAGCACTGTGATGACAGGAGTCATGGCATATTGTGTTTACAAGGGTGAGGGAGTATTCTGATGACTAGTGATGGAACACGGTGATATCTCTGTTGAGAGAGAATTTTGATGAGAAGTGCATGGAGCATTGTGATTACAGGGTTTATGGAGCATTGCAATGACAAGGTTGTGGAACGTTGTGATGAAAATAGTTTGGCACATTGTGATGACAAGTGTCATGGAGCATTGTTCTGACAAAGACTTGGAGCATTGTGATGACAAGGGTCACGGAGCATTCTGATGAAAATTTCATGGAGCATTGTGGTTACAAAGGTCACAGAGCCTTGCGATGACGCGGGTATGGACCATTTTGATGACAAACGTTATGAATCATTGTGATGACTGGAGTCACGGAGCATTGTGATAACAGGTGTCATGGAGCATTGTAATGAGAAGGGCATGGATCATTGTGATGACAGGAGCATGGAACATTGGTCTTACAAGTTTCATAGATTATTGTGATGACAGTGGACATGGTGCATTGTGGTGACAAGCACATGGAGCATTGTGATGAGAAGGTCATGGAGTATTGTGAAGACAGGTGTCATGGAGCATTGTGATGATATATGTCATGGTCCATTGCGATGACAATGGCAGGGAGCATTGTGATGCCAAATGTAATGGAGGATTGTGATGACAAATATAAAGGAGCATTGTGATGACTAGGGCTTGGAGCATTATGATGACAAGGGCTTTTGAGAATTTTCATGACAAGGTCGTGAAGCATTGTGATGACAAGGTCATGGAGCATTGTGATGAGAAAACCATGGAGCCTTGTGATGACAAGTCTCATGGAGCATACTGATAAAAAGGGGCATGGAGCATTGTGATGAAAACGGCATGGGGCACTGTGATGAAAAAGGCATGGAGTATTGTAATGACAGGCATCATCAAGCGTTGTGATGACAAGTGTTATGGAACTTTGTGTTCACAGGGGCTTGGAGCATTGTGATGACAGATGTCATGGATAATTTTGATTTCAAGGAGCATGGAGCATTGTGATGACAAGGGCATGAAGCAATGTGATCCAAAGGTTCATGGAGGATTGTGATGACAATGGTAATGGAGTACTGTGAGGACAAGCGCATAGAGCATTGTAATGACAAGGTCATGTAGTAATTTGCTGACAAAGGCATGGAGCGTTGTGATAACAGGTGTCATGGAGCACTGTGATGACAAGCGTCACGGAGCATTGTCAATACAGGGGTCATGGAGCATTGGGATGACAAGGGCATGGATCATGTTGATGACAAGTTTCATGGAGCATTGGGCTAAAAATGTTCATGGAGTATTGTGATGACAGGGGTCATGGAGTATTGCAATGAGAGAGGCCATGGAGAATTTTGATTTCATTGTGCTGACAATAGCCAAAAGCATTATGATGATGGGCATGTTGCACTGTGCTGACAGGGTTCATGGAGCATTGAGATGAAAAGGGGCATGGAGCATTGGGATTAGATGGGTCGTGTAGCATTGTGATGACAAGGGCATGGAGCATTTTGATTAGAAGGCCATGGAACATTCTGATGACATGTGTCATGGAACTTTGTGATGACAAGTGCATTGAGCAGTGTGATTAGAGGGGTCTTGGAGCATTGTGATGAGAAGTGTCATGGAGCCTTGTGATGACAAGGCCGTGGAACATTGTGATGGCAAGGGTCATGGAGCATTGTTATGACAGGGGTAATGGAACATTGTGATGAGAAGGGCATGGAGCATTGTGATTTCAAGGTTTATGGAGCATTGCCCTGACAAATTTGTGGACCGCTGTGATGAAAAGCGCGTGGCACATTGTGAAGACAAGGGTCATGGAGAATTTTTCTGACAAAGGCATGGAGCACTCTGATGACAAGGGTCACGGAGCATTGTGATGGAAATTTCATGGAGCATTGTGGTTACAAAGATCACAGAGCATTGTGATGACGCGGGCATGGACGATTGTGATGACAAATGTTATGAAGCATTGTGATACCTGGAGTCCCAGAGCATTCTGATGACACGGGTCATGGAGAATGTTGATGACAACGGCATGGAGCATTGTGATGTCAGGGGCATGGTGCATTGGTATGAAATTTTCGAAGATTATTGTGATGACAGTGGACATGGTGAATTGTGGTGACAAGGGCATGGATCATTTTGATGAGAAGGTCATGGAGTATTGTGAAGACAGGTGTCAGGGAGCACTGTAATGACATATGTCATGGTCCATTGCGATGACAATGGCAGGGAGCATTGTGATGCCAAATGAAATGGAGGATTGTGATGACAAATATAATGGAGCATTGTGAGGACTAGGGCTTGGAGCATTATGATGACAAGGGTCATTGCGAATTTTCATGACAAGTTCATGAAGCATTCTGATGACTAAGCCCTGGAGCATGGTGATAAGAAAACCATGGAGACTTGTGATGACAAATCTCATGGAGCATACTGATGAAAATGGGCATGGACCACTGTGATTACAGGGGTCTTGGAACATTGTGATAACAAGGGCATGGAGCACTGTGAGGAGAAGTTTAAGGAGCATTCTAATGATATGCGTCATAGAGCTTTGTGATGTCAAGGGCATGGAGCATTGTGATTACAGGGGTCTTGGAGGATTGTGATGAAAAGGGCATGGATCACTGTGATGAAAAAGGCATGGAGCCTTGTGATTACAGGGTTCAAGGCGCATACAGACAACAAGTGTCAGGGAGCATTTCGATGACATGTGTATTGTGCATTGTGATGACAAATGTCATGGAGCATTGTGATGAGAAGAACATGGGTAATTGTGATGTCGTGTGTCATGGGGCATTGTGATGACAAGTGTTATGGAATATTGTGATCACAAGGGTTTGGAGCATTGTTATGACAGAGTTCATGGACCATTTTGATATTTTGTGATGACAATAGCATGAAGCATTATGATGATTTGCATGGTGCAATGTGATGACAGTGTTCATGGATCACTGAGATAAAAGGGGCATGGAGCATTGTGATTACAGGGGTCTTGGAGCATTGTGATGAGAAGGGTCATGGAGCCTTGTGATAACAAGTCCAATGATCATCGTGATGGCAGGTGTCATGGAGCATTTTTATGACAGTGTAATGGAGCATTGTGATTGCAAGGGCATGGAGCATTGTGATGAGAAGGCCATGGAGCATTCTGATGACATGTGCCATGGAGCTTTGTGATGAAAAGGGCATGGAGCAATGTGATGAGAGCATTCTTGGAGCATTGTGATGACAATGACATGGAGCATTGTGATGCCAAGGGTCATGGATCTTTGTGATGACAAATGTCATGGAGCATTTTTATGACAAGGGCGTTGTGCATTGTGATGAGAAGGGCAGGGAACATTGTGATGACAGGGTCATGGAGCATATTGATGAAAAGTGTCATGGAGCATTTTGATGACAGGGGTTATGGAACATTGTGATGTTATGGGTCATGGAGCATTTTGATGAAATGGGTCATGGAGCATTTTGATGACAGGGGTTATGGTACATTGTGATGTCAGGTGTCATCGAACATTGTGATGATAATTGCATGTACCATTGTGATGACAGGAGTCATGGAACATTATGGTGACAGGGTGAGGGGGTATTGCCATGAATAGAGATGTAACATTGTGATATCAGTGGTGAGAGTGCATTTTGATGAGAAGTGCATGGAGCATTGTGATGACAAGTTTTATGGAGCATTGTGATGACAAGATTGTGGAGCACTGTGATGACAAGCACATCGTGAATTTTGATGTCATGTGTCATGGAGCATTGTGCTGACAAGCACATGGATCATTGTGATGACAAGTGTCATGGAGTATTGTGTTGAGAAAGGAATAGAGCATTTTGGTGACAAGGGTCAAACAGCATTGTGATGAAAAGTTCATGGAACACTGTGGTTAAAAAGGTCACAGAGACTCTTGCTGAAGACGGCATGGGCCTTTGTGATGACAAAGGTCATGAAGCATTGTTATGACTGGAGTCACGGAGCATTGTGAAGACAGGGGTCATGGAGCAATGTGATAACAAGGGCATGGAGCATTGTGATGACAAGGGCATGGAGCATTGTTCTAATAAGTTTCATGGATTATTGTGATGACAGTTGGAATGGCACATTGTGATGACAAGGGCATGGAGCATTGTGATAACCAGGTCAGGCATTATTGTGAAGAGAGGTGTCAGGGAGCATTGTTATGAGATATGTAATGGCCCATTGTGATGACAATGACATGGAGCATTGTGATGCCAAGTGTCATGGAGGATTCTGATGACAAAGGTAATGGAGCATTGTGATGACAATGGCTTGGGGAATTGAGATGACAAGGGTCAGGGAGCATTGTGCTGACAAGTGCTTGGAGAATTGTGATGACAAGGGTAATGGAGCATTCTGATGACAAGCTTGTGTAGTATTTTGTTGACAATGACAAGGAGCATTGTGATGAAAATGGCATGGGGCATTGTGATGAAAAAAGCATGGAGCCTTTTCCGGACAGAGTTTAAGGAGCATTTTGACGACAAGTGTCAGGGACTATTGTGATGACAAGTGTATTGAGAATTGTGATGACAAAGGTCATGGAGCATTGAGATGAAAAGGGCATGGAGTATTGTGATGACAGGCATCATGGAGCGTTGTGATGACAAGTGTTATGAAACTTTGTGATCACAAGGTTTTGGAGCATTGTGATGACAGAGGTCATGGATCATTTTGATTTCAAGGAGCATGGAGCATTGTGATGACAAGGGCATGATGCTGTGTGATCCCAAGGTTCATGGAGGATTCTGATGACAATGGTAATGGAGTATTGTGAAGACAAGCGCATAGAGCATTATAATGAAAATGTCATGTAGCAATTTGCTGACAAAGGCATGTAGCATTGTGATGACAGGTGTCATGGAGCACTGTGAAGACAAGCCTCACGGAGCATTGTGAATACAGGGGTCATGGAGCATTGGGATGACAAGGGCATGGATCATTGTGATGACAAGGGTCATGGAGCATTGGGCTGAAAATGTTCATGGAGTATTTTGATGACAGTGGTCATGGAGCATTGCGGTGACAGAGGTCATGGAGAATTTTGATTTCATTGCGCTGACAATAGCCAGAAGCATTATGATGATGTGCATGATGCATTGTGATGACAGGGTTCATGGAGCGTTGACATGAAAAGGGCCATGGAGCATTGTGATTACACGTGTCTTGGAGCATTGTGATGACAAGGGCAAAGAGCATTTTGAAGAGAAGGTCATGGATCTTTGTGATTTCATGTGTCATGAACATTGTGATGACAAGGGAATGGAGCATAGTGATTACAGGTGTCTTGGAGCATTGTGATGACAAGTGTCATGGAGCCTTGTGATGACAAGGCCGTGGAACATTGTGATTGCAAGGGTCATGGATCATTGTTATGACAGGGGTAATGGAGCATTGTGATGAGAAGGGCATGGCGCATTTTGATTAAAATGTTTATGGAGCATTGCTATGACAAAATTGTGGACTGCTGTGAAGAAAAGAGCGTGGCGTAATGTGATGACAAGAGTCATGGAGCACTTTTCTGACAAAGGCATGGAGCATTGTGATGACAATGGTCACAGAGCATTGTGATGGAAATTTCATGGAGCATTGTGGTTACAAAGGTCACAGAGCCTTGTGATGACGCGGGCATGGACCATTGTGATGACAAAGTTATGAAGCATTGTGATGCCTGGAGTCACTGAGCATTGTGATGACAGGGGTCATGGAGCATTTTGATGACAACGGCATGGAGCATTGTGATGTCAGGGGCATGGAGCATTGGTCTGACCAGTTTCATAGATTATTGTGATGACAGTGGACATGGTGCATTGTGCTGACAAAGGCATGGATCACAGTGATGAGAAGGTCATGGAGTATTGTGAAGACTGGTGTCAGGGAGCATTGCGATAACATATGTCATTGTCCATTGCGATGACAAAGGCAGGGAGCATTGTGATGCCAAATGTAATGGAGGATTGTGATGAAAAATATAATGGAGCATTGTGATGACTAGGGCTTGGAGCATTATGATGAGAAGGGCCATTGAGAATTTTCAGGACAAGGTCATGAAACATTCTGATGACTAGGTCCTGGAGCATTGTGATAAGAAAACCATGGAGACTTGTGATGACAAATCTCATGCAGCATACTGATGAACAGGGGCATGGACCACTGTGATTACAGGGGTCTTGGAACATTGTGATAACAAGGGCATGGAGCACTGTGAGGGGAAGTTTAAGGAGCATTCTAATGATATGCGTCATAGAACTCTGTGATGACAAGGGCATGGAGCATTGGGATTACAGGGGTCTTGGAGCATTGTGATGAAAAGGGCATGGATCATGGTGATGAAAAAGGCATGGAGACTTGTCATTACAGGGTTCAAGGAGCATACAGACAACAAGTGTCAGGGAGCATTTTGATGACATGTGTATTGTGCATTGTGATGACAAAGGTCATGGAGCATTGTGATGAGAAGAACATGGATAATTGTGATGACGTGTGTCATGGGGCATTGTGCTGACAAGTGTTATGGAATATTGTGATCACTAGGGTTTGGAACATGGTTATGACAGAGTTCATGGAGCAAAGTTGTTTTTTTGTGATGACAATAGCATGAAGCATTATGATGATTTGCATGGTGCAATGTGATGACAGTGTTCATGGATCACTGAGATGAAAAGGGGCATGGAGCATTGTGATTAGAGGGGTCTTGGAGCATTGTGATGAGAAGGGTCATGGAGCCTTGTGATGACAAGGCCAAGGATCATCGTCACGGCAGGGGTCATGGAGCATTGTTATGACAGGGGTAATGGAGCATTGTGATGGCAAGGGCATGGAGCATTGTGATGAGAAGGCCATGGAGCAATGTGATGAGAGCATTCATAGAGCATTGTGATCACAATGACATGGAGCATTGTGATGCCAAGGGTCATGGATCTTTGTGATGACAAAGGTCATGGAGCATTTTGATGACAAGGGCGTTGTGCATTGTGATGAGAAGGGCAGGGAACATTGTGATGACAGGGTCATGGAGCAATTTGATGATAAGGGTCATGGAACATTTTGATGACAGTGGTTATGGAACATTGTGATGTCATGGGTCATGGAGCATTTTGATGAAAAGGGTCATGGAGCATTTTGATGACAGGGGTTATGGAACATTGTGATGTCAGGAGTCATCGAACATTGTGATGATAATTGCATGTACCATTGTGATGACAGGAGTCATGGAACATTATGATGACAAGGGAGAGGGAGTATTGCCGTGAATAGAGATGTAACATTGTGATATCAGTGGTGAGAGAGCATTTTGATGAGAAGTGCATGGAGCATTGTGATGCCAAGGTTTATGGAGCATTGTGATGACAAGATTGTGGAGCACTGTGATGACAAGCGCATGGTGCATTGTGATGACATGTGTCATGGAGCATTGAGCTGACAAGAGCATGGATCATTGTGATGACAAGGGTCATGGAGCATTGTGTTGAGAAAGGAATAGAGAATTTTGGTGACAAGGGTCAAAGAGGATTGTGATGAAAATTTCATGCAGCATTGTGGTTAAAAATGTCACAGAGACTGTTGCTGACGAGGGCATGGACCATTGTGATGACAAAGGTCATGAAGCATTGTGATGACTGGAGTCACGGAGCATTGTGATGACAGGGGTCATGGAGCATTGTGGTAACAAGGGCATGGAGCATTGTGATGACAAGGGCATGGAGCATTGGTCTAATAAGTTTCATGGATTATTGCGATGACAGTTGGAATGGTGCATTGTGATGACAAGGGCATGGAGCATTGTGATAATCGGGTCAGGCAGTATTGTGAAGACAGGTGTCAGGGAGCATTGTGATGACATATGTAATGGCCCATTGTGATGACAATGGCATGGAGCATTGTGATGCCAATTGTCATGGTGGATTCTAATGACAAATGCAATGGAGCATTGTGATGACAATGGCTTGGGTCATTGAGATGACAAGGGTCAGGGAGCATTGTGCTGACAAGTGCATGGAGAATTGTGATGGCAAGTGTCATGGAGCATTCTGATGACAAGCTTGTGGAGTATTTTAATGACAATGGCAAGGAGCATTGTGATGAAAACGGCATGGGGCATTGTGATGAAAAAGGCATGGAGCCTTTTCCTGACAGAGTTTAAGGAGCATTCTGACGACAAGTGTCAGGGAGCATTGTGATGACAAGTGTATTGAGAATTGTGATGACAAAGGTCATGGAGCATTGAGATGAAATGTGCATGGAGTATTGTGATGACAGGCATCATGGAACTTTGTGATGACAAGTGATATGGAACTTTGTGATCACAAGGGTTTGGAGCATTGTGATGACAGAGGTCATGGATCATTTTGATTTCAAGGAGCATGGAGCATTGTGATGACAAGGGCATGAAGCAATGTGATCCCAAGGTTCATCGAGGATTGTGATGACAATGGTAATGGAGTATTGTGATGACAAGCGCATAGAGCATTGTAATAACAAGGTCATGTAGCAATTTGCTGACAACGGCATGGAGCATTGTGATGACAGGTGTCATGGAGCACTGCGATGACAAGCGTCATGGAGCATTGTGAATACAGGGTTCATGGAGCATTGGGATGACAAGGGCATGGGTCATTGTGATGACAAGTTTCATGGAGCATTGGGCTGAAAATGTTCATGGAGTATTGTGATGACAGGGATCATGGAGCATTGTGATGAGAGAGTTCATGGATAATTTTGAGTTCATTTTGCTGACAATAGCCAGAAGCATTATGATGATGGGCATGATGCATTGTGATGATATGGTTCATGGAGCATTGAGAAGAAAACGAGCATGGAACATTCTGAAGACAGGTGTCTTGGAGCATTGTGATGACAAGTGCATGGAGCAGTGTGATTACAGGGTTCTTGGATCATTGTGATGACAAGTGTCATGGAGCCTTGTGATGACAAGGCCGTGGAACATTGTGATGGCAAGGGTCATGGAGCATTTTTATGACAGGGGTAATGGAGTATTGTGATGAGAAGGGCATGGAGCATTGTGATTACAAGTTTATGGAGCATTGCCATGACAAATTTGTGGAATGCTGTGATGAAAAGCGCGTGGCACATTGTGATGACAAGGGTCATGGAGCATTGGGATGACAAGGGCATGGATCATTGTGATGAGAAGTTCATGGAGTATTTTGAAGAAAGTTATCAGGGAGCATTGTGATGACATATGTCATGGTTCATTGCGATGACAATGGCAGGGAGTATTTTATTGTCAAATGTAATGGAGGATTGTGATGACAAATATAATGGAGCATTTTGGTGACTAGGACTTGGAGCATTATAATGACGAGGGCCATTGAGGATTTTCATGACAATGTCGTGAAGCACTGTGATGACAAGTTCCTTGATCATTGTGATAAGAAAACCTTGGAGCCTTGTGATGATAAATCTCATGGAACATACTGATGAAAAGGGGCATGGACCACTGTGATTACCAGGGTTTTGGAACATTGTGATGACGACGGCATGGAGCAATGTGAGAAGAAGGCCAAGGAACATTCTAATGATAGCCGTCATTGAGCATTGTGATGACAAGGTCATGAAACATTGTGATTACAGAGGTCTTGGAGCATTGTGAAGAAAAGGGCATGGATCATTGTGATGAGAAAGTCATGGAGCCTTGTCATGACAGGGTTCAAGGAGCATACAGACAACAAGTGTGAGGGAGCATTTTGATGTCAAGTGTATTGAGCATTGTGATGATAAAGGTCATGGAGCATTGTGATGAGAAGACCACGGATAATTGTGATGACGAGCATCATGGGGCATTGTGATGACAAGTGTTATGGAATATTGTGATCACAAGAGTTTGCAGCATTTTTATGAGAGAGTTCATGGAGCATTTTGATTTCATTGTGATGAGAATAGCATGAAGCATTATGAAAATGGGCATGGTGCACTGTGATGACAGTGTTCATGGATCATTGACCTGAAAAGGGGCATGGAGCATTGTGATTACAGGGGTCTTGGAGCATTGTGATGGGAAGTGTCATGGAGCCTTGTGAAGACAAGGACATGGGACATCGTGATGGCAGGTGTCATGGAGCATTGCTATGACAGGTGTAATGGAGCATTTTGATGTCAAGGGCATGGAGCATTTTGATGAGAAAGCCATGGAGCATTCTGATGACATGTGTCATGGAGCTTTGTGATGACAAGAGCATGGAGCAATGTGATGAGAGCATTCATGGAGCATTGTGATGACAATGACACGGAGCATTGTGATGCAAAGGGTCATGGATCTTTGTGATGACAAAGATCATGGAGCATTTTGATGAAAAGGGCGTTGTGCATTGTGATGAGAAGGGCAGGGAGCATTGTGATGACAGGGTCATGGAGCAATTTGAAAAAAAGTGTCATGGAATATTTTGATGACGGGTTTATGGAACATTGTGATGTCAGGGGTCATCGAACATTGTGATGATAAGTGCATGGACCATTGTGATGATAGGAGTCATGGAACATTATGATGACAGGGTTGAGGGAGTATTGTGACGAATAGTGATGTAACATTGTGATATCAGTGGTGAGAGAGCATTTTGATGAGAAGTGCATGGAGTATTGTGATGACAAAGTTTATGGAGCATTGTGAAGACAAATCGTGGAGCACTCTGATGACAAGCGCATGGTGCATTGTGATGACATGTGCCATGGAGCACTGTGCTGACAAGCACATGGAGCATTGTGATGACAAGCGTCATGGAGCACTGTGCTGAGAAAGGCATAGAGCATTGTGATGACAAGGGTAAAAGAGCATTGTGATGAAAAGTCCATGGATCATTGTGGTCAAAATCACACAGACTGTTGATGACGAGGGCATGGACCATTGTGATGACAAAGTTCATGAAGCATTGTGATGACTGGAGTCACGGAGCATTGTGATGAAAGGGGTCATGGAGCATTGTGATAACAAGGGCATGGAGCCTTGTGATGACAAGGGCATGGAGCATTGGACTAATAATTTACATGGATTATTGTGATGACAGTTGGAATGGCACATTGTGATGAAAAGGGCATGGAGAATTGGTCTAAAAAGTTTCATGGATTATTGTGATGAGAGTTGGAATGGCGCTTTGTGATGACATGGGCATGGAGCATTGTGATAACCAGGCCATGCAGTATTGTGAAGACAGGTGTCAGGGAGCATTGTGTTGATATATGTAATGGCCCATTGTGATGACAATGGCATGGAGCATTGTGATGCCAAGTGTCATGGAGGATTCTGAAGGCAAATGTAATGGAGCATTGTGATGACAATGTCTTGGGGCATTGTGATGAGAAGGGTGAGTGAGCATTGTGCTGACAAGTGCATGGAGAATTGTGATGACAAGGTTCATGGAGCATTCTGATGACAAGCTTGTGGAGTATTTTGATGACAAAGGCATGGAGCATTGTGATGAAAACGGCATGGGGCATTGTGATGAAAAATGCATGGAGCCTTTTCGTGACAGGGTTCAAGGAGCATTCTGATGACAAGTGTCAGGGAGCATTGTGATGACAAGTGTATTGAGAAATCTGATGACAAAGGTCATGGAGCATTGTGATGAAAAGGGCATGGAGTATTGTGATGACAGGCATCATGGAGCGTTGTGATGACAAGTGTTATGGAACTTTGTGATCACAAGGGTTTGGAGCATTGTGATGACAGATTTCATGGATCATTTTGATTTCAAGGAGCATGGAGCATTGTGATGTCAAGGGCATGAAGCAATGTGTTCCCAAGTTTCATGGAGGATTGTGATGGCAATGGTAATGGAGTATTCTGATGACAAGCACATAGTTCATTGTAATGACAAGGTCATGTAGCAATTTGCTGATAAAGGCATGGAGCACTGTGATGACAGGTGTCATGGAGAACTGTGGTGACAATCGTCAAGGAGCATAGTGAATACAGGGGTCATGGAGCATTGGGATGACAAGGGCATGCATCATTGTGATGACAAGGGTCATGGAGCATTGGGCTGAAAATGTTCATGGAGTATTGTGATGACAGGGGACATGGAGCATTGTGATGACAGAGGTCATGGACAATTTTGAGTTCATTATGGTGACAATAGCCGGAATCATTATGATGATGGGCATGATGAATTGTGATGACAGTGTTCATGGAACATTGAGATGAAAACTGGCATGGAGCATTGTGTTTACAGGGGTCTGAGAGCATTGCAATGACAAGGGCATGGAGCATTTTGATGAGAAGTCCATGGAACTGTCTGATGACGTGTGTCATGGAGCTTTGTGATGACAAGGGCATGGAGCATTTTGATTACAGGGGTCTTGGAGAATTATGATGACAAGTGTCATGGAGTCTTGTGATGACAAGGTCGTGGAACATTGTGATGGCATTGGTCATGGAGCATTTTGATGAAAAGTGTCATCGAGCATTTTGATGAAAGGGGTTATGGCACATTGTGATGTCAGGGTTCATCGAACATTTTGATGAAAATGGTCATGGAGCATTTCGATGACAGGGGTTATGGAACATTGTGATGTCAGAGGTCATCGAACATTGTGATGATAAGTGCATGTACCATTGTGATGAAAGGAGTCATGGAACATTATGATGACAGGGGTGTGGGCGTATTGAGATGAATAAAGATGTAACATTGTGATATCAGTGGTGAGAGAGCATTTTGATGAGAAGTGCATGGAGCATTGTGATGACAAGGTTTATGGAGCATTGTGTTGACAAGATTGTGGAGCACTCTTATGAGAAGCGCATGGTGCATTTTGATGACATGTGTCATGGAGCACTGTGCTTACAAGCGCATGGAGCCTTGTGATGAAAAGGGTCATGGAGCATTGTGCGGAGAAAGGCATAGAGCATTGTGATGACAAGGGTAAAAGAGCATTGTGATGAAAAGATCGTGGATCATTGTGGTTAAAAAGGTCACAGAGACTGTTGATGAAGAGGGCATGGACCACTGTGATGACAAAGTTCATGAAGCATTGTGATGACTGGAGTCACGGTGCTTTGTGATGACAGGGGTCATGGAGCACTGTGATAACAAGGGCATGGAGCATTGTGATGACAAGGGCATGGAGCATTGGTCTAATAAGTTTCATGGATTATTGTGATGACAGTTGGAATGGCACATTGTGATGAAAAGGGCATGGAGCATTGGTCTAATAAGTTTCATGGATTGTTGTGATGACTTTTGGAATGGCACATTGTGATGACAAGGGCATGGAGCATTGTGATAACCAGGTCATGCATTATTGTGAAGACAGGTGTCAGGGAGCATTGTGATGACATATGTCATGGCCCATTGTGATGACAATGCCATGGAGCATTGTGATGCCAAGTGTCATGGAGGATTCTGATGACAAAGGTAATGGAGCATTGTGATGACCATGGCTTGGGGTATTGATATGACAAGGGTCAGGGAGCATTGTGCTGACAAGAGCATGGAGAATAGTGATTAAAAGGGTTATGGAGCATTGTGATGACAAGCTTGTGTAGTATTTTGATGACAGTGGCAAGGAGCATTGTGATGAAAACGGCATGGGGCATTGTGATGAAAAAGACATGGAGCCTTTTCCTGGCATAGTTCAAGGAGCATTCTGACGACAAGTGTCAGGGAGCATTGTGATGACAAGTGTATTGAGAATTGTGATGACAAAGCTCATGGAGCATTGTGATAAAAAGGGCATGGAGTATTGTAATGACAGGCATCATCGAGCGTTGTGATGACAAGTGTTATGGAACTTTGTGTTCACAGGGCTTTGGAGCATTGTGATGACAGAGGTCATGGATCATTTTGATTTCAAGGATCATGGAGCATTGTGATGACAAGGGCATGAAGCAATGTGATCCAAAGGTTCATGGAGGATTGTGATGACAATGGTAATGGAGTACTGTGAGGACAAGCGCATAGAGCATTGTAATGACAAGTTCATGTAGTAATTTGCTGACAAAGGCATGCAGCGTTGTGATAACAGGTGTCATGGAGCACTGTGATGACAAGCGTCACGGAGCATTGTCAATACAGGGGTCATGGAGCATTGGGATGACAAGGGCATGGATCATGTTGATGACAAGATTCATGAAGCATTGGGCTAAAAATGTTCATGGAGTATTGTGATGACAGGGGTCATGGAGCATTGTGATGAGAGAGGCCATGGAGAATTTTGATTTCATTGTGCTGACAATAGCCAAAAACATTATGATGATGGGCATGTTGCACTGTGCTGACAGGGTTCATGGAGCATTGAGATGAAAAGGGGCATGGAGCATTGGGATTAGATGGGTCGTGTAGCATTGTGATGACAAGGGCATGGAGCATTTTGATTAGAAGGCCATGGAACATTCTGATGACATGTGTCATGGAACTTTGTGATGACAAGTGCATTGAGCAGTGTGATTAGAGGGGTCTTGGAGCATTGTGATGAGAAGTGTCTTGGAGCCTTGTGATGACAAGGCCATGGAACATTGTGATGGCAAGGGTCATGGAGCATTGTTATGACAGGGGTAATGGAACATTGTGATGAGAAGGGCATGGAGCATTGTGATTTCAAGGTTTATGGAGCATTGCCCTGACAAATTTGTGGACCGCTGTGATGAAAAGCGCGTGGCACATTGTGAAGACAAGGGTCATGGAGCATTTTTCTGACAAAGGCATGGAGCACTGTGATGACAAGTGTCACGGAGCATGGTGATGGAAATTTCATGGAGCATTGTGGTTACAAAGATCACAGAGCCTTGTGATGACGCGGGTATGGACGACTGTGATGACAAATGTTATGAAGCATTGTGATACCTGGAGTCACAGAGCATTGTGATGACAGGGGTCATGGAGAATTTTGATGACAATGGCATGGAGCATTGTGATGTCAGGGGCATGGAGCATTGGTATGAAATTTTCGTAGATTATTGTGATGACAGTGGACATGGTGAATTGTGGTGACAAGGGCATGGATCATTGTGATGAGAAGGTCATGGAGTATTGTGAAGACAGGTGTCAGGGAGCATTGTGATGACATATGTCATGGCCCATTGCGATGACAATGGCAGGGAGCATTGTGATGCCAAATGAAATGGAGGATTGTGATGACAAATATAATGGAGCATTGTGAGGACTAGGGCTTGGAGCATTATGATGACAAGGGTCATTGAGAATTTTCATGACAAGTTCATGAAGAATTCTGATGACTAGGCCCTGGAGCATTGTGATAAGAAAACCATGGAGGCTTGTGATGACAAATCTCATGGAGCATACTGATGAAAATGGTCATGGACCACTGTGATTACAGGGGTCTTGGAACATTGTGATAACAAGGGCATGGAGCACTGTGAGGAGAAGTTTAAGGAGCATACTAATGATATGCGTCATAGAGCTTTGTGATGTCAAGAGCAAGGAGCATTGTGATTACAGGGGTCTTGGAGCATTGTGATGAAAAGGTCATGGATCATTGTGATGAGAAAGGCATGGAGCCTTGTCATTACAGGGTTCAAGGAGCATACAGACAACAAGTGTCAGGGAGCATTTTGATTAAATGTGTATTGTGCATTGTGATGACAAATGTCATGGAGCATTGTGATGAGAAGAACATGGATAATTGTTATGACGTGTGTCATGGGGCATTGTGATGACAAGTGTTATGGAATATTGTGATCACAAGGGTTTGGAGCTTTGTTATGACAGAGTTCATGGAGCATTTTGATTTTCTGTGATGACAATAGCATGAAGCATTATGATGATTTGCATGGTACAATGTGATGAAAGTGTTCATGGATCACTGAGATGAAAAGGGGTATGGAGCATTCTGATTACAGGGGTCTTGGGGCATTGTGATGAGAAGGGTCATGGAGCCTTGTGATAACAAGTCCAATGATCATCGTGATGGCCGTTGTCATAGAACAATGTTACGACAGTGTAATGGAGCATTGTGATTGCAAGGGCATGGAGCATTGTGATGAGCAGGCCATGGAGCATTCTGATGACATGTGCCATGGAGCTTTGTGATGACAAGGTCATGGAGCAATGTGATGAGAGCATTCATGGGGCAATGTGATGACGATGACATGGAGCATTGTGATGCCAAGGGTCATGGATCTTTGTAATGACAAATGTCATGGAGCATTTTTATGACAAGGGCGTTGTGCATTGTGATGAGAAGTGCAGGGAACATTGTGATGACAGGGTCATGGAGCATTTTGATGAAAAGGGTCATGGAGCATTTTGATGACAGGGGTTATGGAACATTGTGATGTTATGGGTCATGGAGCATTTTGATGAAATTGGTCATGGAGCATTTTGATGACAGGGGTTATGGTACATTGTGATGTCAGGAGTCATCGAACATTGTGATGATAATTGCATGTACCATTGTGATGACAGGAGTCATGGAATATTATGGTGACAGGGTGAGGGAGTATTGCCATGAATAGAGATGTAACATTGTGATATCAGTGGTGAGAGAGCATTTTGATGAGAAGTGCACGGAGAATTGTGATGACAAGGTTTATGGAGCATTGTGATGACAAGATTGTGGAGCACTGTGATGACAAGCATATCGTGCATTGTGATGTCATGTGTCATGGAGCTTTGTGCTGACAAGGGCATGGAGCATTGTGATGACAAGTGTCATGGAGTTTGTGTTGAGAAAGGAATAGAGTATTTTGCTGACAAGGGTCAAAGAGCACTGTGATGAAAATTTCATGGAGCACTGTGGTTAAAAATGTCACAGAGACTGTTGCTGAAGAGGGCATGGACAATTGTGATGACAAAGGTAATGAAGCATTGTGATGACTGGAGTCACGGAGCATTGTGATGACAGGGGTCATGGAGCATTGTGATAACAAGGGCATGGTGCATTGGGATGACAAGGGCATGGAGCATTTGTCTAATAAGTTTAATGAATTATTGCGATGACAGTTGGAATGACACATTGTGATGACAAGTGCATGGAGCATTGTGATAACCAGGTCAGGCTTTATTGTGAAGACAGGTGTCAGGGAGCATTGTGATGACATATGTAGTGGTCCATTGTGATGACAATGGCATGGAGCATTGTGATGCCAATTGTCATGGAGGATTCTGATGACAAATGTAATGGAGCATTGTGATGACAATGGCTTGGGTCATTGAGATGACAAGGGTCAGGGAGCATTGTGCTGACAAGTGCATGGAGAATTGTGATGACAAGAGTCATGGAGCATTCTGATGACAAGCTTGTGGAGAATTTGATGACAATGGCAAGGAGCATTGTGATGAAAACGGCATGGGGCATTGTGATGAAAAAGGCATGGAGCCTGTTCCTGACAGAGTTTATGGAGCATTCTGACGACAAGTGTCAGGGAGCATTGTGATGACAAGTGTATTGAGAATTGTGATGACAAAGGTCATGGAGCATTGAGATGAAAAGGGCATGGAGTATTGTGATGACAGGCATCATGGAGCGTTGTGATGACAAGTGTTATGGAACTTTGTGATCACAAGGGTTTGGAGCTTTGTGATGACAGAGGTCATGGATCATTTTGATTTCAAGGAGCATGGAGCATTGTGATGACAAGGGCATGAAGCAATGTGATCCCAAGGTTCATGGAGGATTCTGATGACAATGGTAATGGAGTATTGTGAGGACAAGCACATAGAGCATTATAATGAAAAGGTCATGTAGCAATTTGCTGACAAAGGCATGTAGCATTGTGATGACAGGTGTCATGGAGCACTGTGAAGACAAGCCTCACGGAGCATTGTGAATACAGGGGTCATGGAGCATTGGGATGACAAGGGCATGGATCATTGTGATGACAAGGGTCATGGAGCATTGGGCTGAAAATGTTCATGGAGTATTTTGATGACAGGGGTCATGGAGCATTGTGATGACAGAGGTCATGGAGAATTTTGATTTCATTGCGCTGACAATAGCCAGAAGCATTATGATGATGTGCATGATGCATTGTGATGACAGGGTTCATGGAGCGTTGACATGAAAAGGGCCATGGAGCATTGTGATTACAGGTGTCTTGGAGCATTGTGATGACAAGGGCAAGGAGCATTTTGATGAGAGGGCCATGGAACTTTGTGATGACATGTGTCATGGACATTGTGATGACAAGGGAATGGAGCATAGTGATTACAGGTGTCTTGGAGCATTGTGATGACAAGTGTCATGGAGCCTTGTGATGACAAGGCCGTGGAACATTGTGATTGCAAGGGTCATGGATCACTGTTATGACAGGGGTAATGGAGCATTGTGATGAGGAGGACATGGAGCATTTTGATTACAATGTTTATGAAGCATTGCCATGACAAAATTGTGGACTGTTGTGAAGAAAAGAGCGTGGCGTAATGTGATGACAAGAGTCATGGACCATTTTTCTGACAAAGGCATGGAGCATTGTGATGACAATGGTCACAGAGCATTGTGATGGAAATTTCATGGAGCACTGTGGTTACAAAGGTCACAGAGCCTTGTGATGACGCGGGCATGGACCATTGTGATGACAAATGTTATGAAGCATTGTGATGCCTGGAGTCACTGAGCATTGTGATGACAGTGGTCATGGAGCATTTTGATGACAACGGCATGGAGCATTGTGATGTCAGGGGCATGGAGCATTGGTCTGACCAGTTTCATAGATTATTGTGATGACAGTGGACATGGTGCATTGTGCTGACAAGGGCATGGATCACAGTGATGAGAAGGTCATGGAGTATTGTGAAGACAGGTGTCAGGGAGCATTGCGATAACATATGTCATTGTCCATTGCGATGACAAAGGCAGGGAGCATTGTGATGCCAAATGTAATGGAGGATTGTGATGAAAAATATAATGGAGCATTGTGATGACTAGGGCTTGGAGCATTATGATGAGAAGGGCCATTGAGAATTTTCAGGACAAGGTCATGAAACATTCTGATGACTAGGTCCTGGAGCATTGTGATAAGAAAACCATGGAGACTTGTGATGACAAATCTCATGGAGCATACTGATGAAAAGGGGCATGGACCACTGTGATTACAGGGGTCTTGGAACATTGTGATAACAAGGGCATGGTGCACTGTGAGGGGAAGTTTAAGGAGCATTCTAATGATATGCGTCATAGAACTTTGTGATGACAAGGGCATGGTGCATTGTGATGAAAAGGGCATGGATCATGGTGATGAAAAAGGCATGGAGCCTTGTCATTACAGGGTTCAAGGAGCATACAGACAACAAGTGTCAGGGAGCATTTTGATGACATGTGTATTGTGCATTGTGATGACAAAGGTCATGGAGCATTGTGATGAGAAGAACATGGATAATTGTGATGACGTGTGTCATGGGGCATTGTGCTGACAAGTGTTATGGAATATTGTGATCACTAGGGTTTGGAACATGGTTATGACAGAGTTCATGGAGCAAAGTTGTTTTTTTGTGATGACAATAGCATGAAGCATTATGATGATTTGCATGGTGCAATGTGATGACAGTGTTCATGGATCACTGAGATGAAAAGGGGCATGGAGCATTGTGATTAGAGGGGTCTTGGAGCATTGTGATGAGAAGGGTCATGGAGCCTTGTGATGACAAGGCCAAGGATCATCGTCACGGCAGGGGTCATGGAGCATTGTTATGACAGGGGTAATGGAGCATTGTGATGGCAAGGGCATGGAGCATTGTGATGAGAAGGCCATGGAGCAATGTGATGAGAGCATTCATAGAGCATTGTGATCACAATGACATGGAGCATTGTGATGCCAAGGGTCATGGATCTTTGTGATGACAAAGGTCATGGAGCATTTTGATGACAAGGGCGTTGTGCATTGTGATGAGAAGGGCAGGGAACATTGTGATGACAGGGTCATGGAGCAATTTGATGAAAAGGGTCATGGAACATTTTGATGACAGGGGTTATGGAACATTGTGATGTCATGGGTCATGGAGCATTTTGATGAAAAGGGTCATGGAGCATTTTGATGACAGGGGTTATGGAACATTGTGATGTCAGGAGTCATCGAACATTGTGATGATAATTGCATGGACCATTGTGATGACAGGAGTCATGGAACATTATGATGACAGGGGAGAGGGAGTATTGCCATGAATAGAGATGTAACATTGTGATATCAGTGGTGAGAGAGCATTTTGATGAGAAGTGCATGGAGCATTGTGATGACAAGGTTTATGGAGCATTGTGATGACAAGATTGTGGAGCACTGTGATGACAAGCGCATCGTGCATTGTGATGACATGTGTCATGGAGCATTGTGCTGACAAGCGCATGGATCATTGTGATGACAAGGGACATGGAGCATTGTGTTGAGAAAGGAATAGAGAATTGTGGTGACAAGGGTCGAAGAGCATTGTGGTGAATATTTCATGCAGCATTGTGGTTAAAAATGTCACAGAGACTGTTGCTGACGAGGGCATGGACCATTGTGATGACAAAGGTCATGAAGCATTGTGATGACTGGAGTCACGGAGCATTGTGATGACAGGGGTCATGGAGCATTGTGATAACAAGGGCATGGAGCATTGTGGTGACAAGGGCATGGAGCATTGGTCTAATAAGTTTCATGGATTATTGCGATTACAGTTGGAATGGTGCATTGTGATGGCAAGGGCATGGAGCATTGTGATAACCAGGTCAGGCAGTATTGTGAAGACAGGTGTCAGGGAGCATTGTGATGACATATGTAGTGGTCCATTGTGATGACAATGGCATGGAGCATTGTGATGCCAGTTGTCATGGAGGATTCTGATGACAAATGTAATGGAGCACTGTGATGACAATGGCTTGGGTCATTGAGATGACAAGGGTCAGGGAGCATTGTGCTGACAAGTGCATGGAGAATTGTGATGGCAAGGGTCATGGAGCATTCTGATGACAAGCTTGTGGAGTATTTTGATGACAATGGCAAGGAGCATTGTGATGAAAACGGCATGGGACATTGTGATGAAAAAGGCATGGAGCCTGTTCCTGACAGAGTTTAAGGAGCATTCTGACGACAAGTGTCAGGGAGCATTGTGATGACAAGTGTATTGAGAATTGTGATGACAAAGGTCATGGAGCATTGAGATGAAAAGGGCATGGAGTATTGTGCTGACAGGCATCATGGAGCGTTGTGATGACAAGTGTTATGGAACTTTGGGATCACAAGGGTTTGGAGCATTGTGATGACAGTGGTCATGGATCATTTTGATTTCAAGGAGCATGGAGCATTGTGATGACAAGGGCATGAAGCAATGTGATCCCAAGGTTCATGGAGGATTCTGATGACAATGGTAATGGAGTATTGTGAGGACAAGCGCATAGAGCATTATAATGAAAAGGTCATGTAGCAATTTGCTGACAAAGGTATGTAGCATTGTGATGACAGGTGTCATGGAGCACTGTGAAGACAAGCCTCACGGAGCATTGTGAATACAGGGGTCATGGAGCATTGGGATGACAAGGGCATGGATCATTGTGATGACAAGGTTCATGGAGCATTGGGCTGAAAATGTTCATGGAGTATTTTGATGACAGTGGTCATGGAGCATTGTGGTGACAGAGGTCATGGAGAATTTTGATTACATTGCGCTGACAATAGCCAGAAGCATTATGATGATGTGCATGATGCATTCTGATGACAGGGTTCATGGAGCGTTGACATGAAAAGGGGCATGGAGCATTGTGATTACAGGTGTCTTGGAGCATTGTGATGACAAGAGCAAGGAGCATTTTGATGAGAAGGCCATGGAACTTTGTGATGTCATGTGTCATGGACATTGTGATGACAAGGGAATGGAGCATAGTGATTACAGGTGTCTTGGAGCATTGTGATGACAAGTGTCATGGAGCCTTGTGATGACAAGGCCGTGGAACATTGTGATTGCAAGGGTCATGGATCATTGTTATGACAGGGGTAATGGAGCATTGTGATGAGAAGGGCATGGAGTATTTTGATTACAATGTTTATGGAGCATTGCCATGACAAAATTGTGGACTGTTGTGAAGAAAAGAGCGTGGCGTAATGTGATGACAAGAGTCATGGAGCATTTTTCTGACAAAGGCATGGAGCATTGTGATGACAATGGTCACAGAACATTGTGATGGAAATTCCATGGAGCACTGTGGTTACAAAGGTCACAGAGCCTTGTGATGACGCGGGCATGGACCATTGTGATGACAAATGTTATGAAGCATTGTGATGCCTGGAGTCACTGAGCATTGTGATGACAGGGGTCATGGAGCATTTTGATGACAACGGCATGGAGCATTGTGATGTCAGGGGCATGGAGCATTGGTCTGACCAGTTTCATAGATTATTGTGATGACAGTGGACATGGTGCATTGTGCTGACAAGGGCATGGATCACAGTGATGAGAAGGTCATGGAGTATTGTGAAGACAGGTGTCAGGGAGCATTGCGATAACATATGTCACTGTCCATTGCGATGACAAAGGCAGGGAGCATTGTGATGCCAAATGTATTGGAGGATTGTGATGAAAAATATAATGGAGCATTGTGATGACTAGGGCTTGGAGCATTTTGGTGAGAAGGGCCATTGAGAATTTTCAGGACAAGGTCATGAAACATTCTGATGACTAGGTCCTGGAGCATTGTGATAAGAAAACCATGGAGACTTGTGATGACAAATCTCATGGAGCATACTGATGAAAAGGGGCATGGACCACTGTGATTACAGGGGTCTTGGAACATTGTGATAACAAGGGCATGGAGCACTGTGAGGGGAAGTTTAAGGAGCATTCTAATGATATGTGTCATAGAACTTTGTGATGACAAGGGCATGGAGCATTGTGATTACAGGGGTCTTGGAGCATTGTGATGAAAAGGGCATGGATCATGGTGATGAAAAAGGCATGGAGCCTTGTCATTACAGGGTTCAAGGAGCATACAGACAACAAGTGTCAGGGAGCATTTTGATGACATGTGTATTGTGCATTGTGATGACAAAGGTCATGGAGCATTTTGATGACAAGGGTGTTGTGCATTGTGATGAGAAGGGCAGGGAACATTGTGATGACAGGGTCATGGAGCAATTTGATGAAAAGTGTCATGGAACTTTTTTTTTTTTTTTCATGGAACATTTTGATGACAGGGGTTATGGAACATTGTGATATCATGGGTCATGGAGCATTTTGATGAAAAGGGTCATGGAGCATTTTGATGACAGGGGTTATGGAACATTGTGATGTCAGGAGTCATCGAACATTGTGATGATAATTGCATATACCATTGTGATGACAGGAGTCATGGAACATTATGATGACAGGGGAGAGGGAGTATTGCCATGAATAGAGATGTAACATTGTGATATCAGTAGTGAGAGAGCATTTTGATGAGAAGTGCATGGAGCATTGTGATGACATGGTTTATGGAGCATTGTGATGACAAGATTGTGGAGCACTGTGATGACAAGCGCATCGTGCATTGTGATGACATGTGTCATGGAGCATTGTGCTGACAAGCGCATGGATCATTGTGATGACAAGGGTCATGGAGCATTTTGATGACAACCCCATGGAGCATTGTGATGTCAGGGGCATGGAGCATTGGTCTGACCAGTTTCATAGATTATTGTGATGACAGTGGACATGTTGCATTGTGATGACAAGGGCATGGATCATTGTGATGAGTAGGTCATGTATTATTGTGAAGACAAGTGTCAGGGAGCATTGTGATGACATATGTCATGGTCCATTGCGATGACAATGGCAGGGAGCATTGTGATGCTAAACGTAATGGAGGATTGTGATGTCAAATATAATGGAGCATTGTGATGACTAGGGCTTGGAGCATTATGATGACAATGGCCATTGAGTATTTTTATGACAAGTTGGTGAAGCATTGTAATGACAAGGTCCTGGAGCATTGAGATGAGAAAACCATGGAGCCTTGTGATTACAAATCTCATGGAGCATACTGATGAAAAGGGGCATGGAGCATTGTCATTACAGGGGTCTTGGAGGAATGTAATGACAAGGGCATGGAGCATTTTGATGAGAAGGCCATGGAACATTCTGATGACATGTGTCATGGAGCTTTGTGATGACAAAGACATGGAGCATTGTGATTACAGGGGTCTTGGAGCATTGTTATGATAAGTGTCATGGAGCCTTGTGATGATAAGTCCGTGGAACATTGTGATGGCAGTTGTCATGGAGCATTGTGATTACAGGGGTCTTTGAGCAATGTGATGAAAAGGGCATGGATCATTGTGATGAAAAAGGCATGGAGCCTTGTCATGACAGGGTACATGGAGCATACAGACAACAAGTGTCAGGGAGCATTTTGATGACAAGTGTATTGAGCATTGTGATGACAAGGTAATGGAGCATTGTGATGAGAAGACCATGGATAATTGTGATGACGAGAGTCATGGGACATTGTGATGACAATTGTTATGGAATATTGTGATCACAAGGGTTTGGAGCATTGTTATGACAGAGGTCATGGAGCATTTTGATTTCATTGTGATGACAATAGCATGAAGCATTATGATGATGGGCATGGTGCATTGTGATGACAGGGTTCATGGATCATTGGGATGAAAAGGGGCATGGAGCATTGTGATTACAGTGGTCTTGGATCATTGTGATGAGAAGGGTCATGGAGCCTTGTGATGACAAGGCTATGGAAAATCGTGATGTCAGGAGTCATGGAGCATTGTTATCACAGCGGTAATGGAGCATTGTGATGGCAAGGGCGTGGTGCATTGTGAGGAGAAAGCCATGGAGCACTCTGATGACATGTGTCATGGAGCTTTGTGATGACAAGGGCATGGAGCAATGTGATGAGAGCGTTCATGGAGCATCGTGATGACAATGACATGGAGCACTGTGATCCCAAAAGTCATGGATCTTTTTGATGACAAAGGTCTTGGAGCATTTTGATGACAAGAGTGTTGTGCATTGTGATAAGAAGGGCAGGGAGCATTTTGATGACAGGGTCATGGAGCAATTTGATGACAAGTGTCATGAAGCATTTTGATGACAGGGGTTATGGAACATTGTGTTGTCAGGGGTCATCGAATATTGTGATGATAATGCATGTAGCATGCTGATGACAGGAGTTATGGAACACTGTGATGCCAGGTGTGAGGGAGTATTGTGATGAATAGTGATGTAACATTGTGATATCAATGGTGAGAGAGCATTTTGATGAGAAGTGCATGGAGCATTGTGATGACAAATTTTATGGAGCATTGTGATGACAAGATTGTGGAGCACTGTGATGACAAGCGAATCGTGCATTGTGATGACATGTGTCGTAGAGCATTGTGCTGACAAGCGCATGGAACTTTGTGATGACAAGGGTCATGGAGCATTGTGCTGAGAAAGCATAGAGCATTGTGATGACAAGGGTCAAAGAGCATTGTGATGAAAAGTTCATGGAGCATTGCGGTTAAAAATGTCACAGAGACTGTTGATGACGAGGGCATGGACCATTGTGATGACAAAGGTCATGGAGCATTGGGCTGAAAATGTTAATGGAGTACTGTGATGACAGGGGTCATGGAGCATTGTGATGACAGAGGTCATGGATTATTTTGATTTCATTGTGCTGACAATAGCCTGAAGCATTATGATGATGGGCATGATGCATTGTGATGACAGGGATCATGGAGCATTGAGATGAAAAGCGGCATGAAGCATTGTGGTTACAGGGGTCTTGGAGCATTGTGATGACAAGGGCATGGAGCATTTTGATGAGAAGTTCATGGAACATTCTGATGACATGTGTCATGGAGCTTGGTGATGACAAGGGCATGGAGCGTTGTGATTACAGGGGTCTTGGAGCATTGTGATTGAAAGGGCATGGATCATTGTGATGAAAAATGCATTGAGCCTTACCATGACAGGGTTTAAGGAGCATACTGACTACTAGTGTCAGGGAGCATTGTGATGACAAGTGTATTGAGAATTGTGATGACAAAAGTCATGGAGCATTGTAATGAGAAGACCATGGATAATTGTGATGATGAGCATCATGGGGTGTTGTGATGATAAGTGTTATAGAATATTGTGATCACAAGGGTTTGGAGCATTATGATGAAAGAGGTCATGGAGCATTTTGATTTCATTGTGATGACAATAGCCTGAAGCATTATGATGATGGGCATGGTTCATTGTGATGAGAGTGTTCATGGAGCATTGAGATGAAAAGGGGCATGGAGCATTGTGATTACAGTGGTCTTGGAGCATTGTGATGACAAGGCCGTGGAACATTGTGATGGCAGGGGTCATGGAACATTGTTATGAAAGAGGTAATGGAGCATTGTGATGAGAAGTGCATTGAGCATTGATTTGAAATGTTTCATTGTTTATTGTGATGACAGTGTGCATGGAGCTTTTTGATGACAAGGGCACGGAACTCTGTGATACATGGGTCATGGAGGATTGTAATGACAAGGGCATGGATCATTGTGAGGCGAAAGGTATCGATCATTGTGATGACAAGTGTCATGGAGCTTTATGATGACAAGGGCATGGAGCAATGTGATGAGAGTGTTCATGGGGCATTGTGATGACAATGACATGGAGCACTGTGATGCCAAGTGTCATGGAGCTTTGTGATGACAAAAGTCATGGAGCATTTTGATGACAAAGGTGTGGTGCATTGTGATGAGGAGACCAGGGATCATTTTGATGACAGGGTAATGCAGCAATTTGATGAAAAGTGTAATGGAACATTTTGATGACAGGGGTTATAGAACATTGTGATGCGAGTTGTCATGGAGCTTTGGGATGTAAAGGGTCATGGAGCATTTTGATGACAGTGGTTATGGAACATTATGATGTCAGTGGTCATGGATCATTGTGCTGATAAGGGGATGTAGCATTGTGATGACAGGGATCATGGAAAATTGTGATTACAGGGTTATGGGAGGATTGTGATGACTAGCGATGGAATATTGTGATATCTCAGGTAGGAGAGCATTTGGATGAGAAGTGCATGGAGCATTGTGATTAAAATGTTTATGGAGCATAGCGATGACAAGGTTGTCGATCATTGTGATGAAAAGCACATGGCACACTGTGATGACAAGTGTCATGGAGCATTGTTCTGACAAAGGCATGGAGCACTGTGATGAAAAGTTCATGGAGCATTGTGGTTACAAAGGTCACAGACCCTTGTGATGACGAGGGCATGGACTGTTGTGATGACAAACGTTATGAAGCATTGTGATGAATAGAGTCACGGAGCATTGTGATGACAGGGGTCATGGAGCATTGTGAAGACAAGGGCATGGAACATTGTGATGAGAGGGGCATGGAGCATTGGTCTTAAAATTTTCATAGATTATTGTGATGACAGTGTACATGGTGCATTGTGATGACAAGGGCAAGGAGCATTGTGATGAGAAGGTCATGGAGTATTGTGAAGACATGTGTCAGGGAGCACTGTGATGACATATGTAATGGCACATTGTGATGACAATGCCATGGAGCATTGTGATGCCAAGTGTCATGGAGGATTCTGATGACAAATGTAATGGAGCATTGTGATGACAATGGCTTGGAGTATTGTGATGACAAGGGCCAGGGAACATTGTGCTGACAAGTGCATGGAGCATTGTGAAGAGACGGCGATGGAAACTTCTGATGACATGCGTCATGGAGCTATGTTATGACAAGTACATGGAGCATTTTGATGACAGGTGTCTTGGAGCATTGTCCTGACAAGGGTCATTGAGCCTTGTGATGACAAGATTGTGGAACATCGTGATGTCAGTGGTTATGGAGCATTGTTATGACAGGGATAAAGGAGCATTGTGATGGCAAGGGCATGGAGCATTGTGACGAGAAGGCCATGTAACATTCTGAGGACATGTGTCATGGAGCTTTGTGATGACAAGGTCATGGAGCAATGTGATGAGAGCATTCATGGAGCATTGTGATAACAATGACATGGAGCACTGTGATGCCAAGTGTCATGCATTATTGTGATGACAAAGGGCATGAAGCAATTTGATGACAAAGGCCTTGTGCATTGTGATGAGTAGGGCAGGGAGCATTGTGATGACAGGTTCATGGAGCAATTGGATGAAAAGGGTCATGGAACATTTTGATGACAGGGGTTATGGAAAATTGTGATGTCAGGGCTCATGGAGCATATTGATGAAAAGAGTCATGGAGCATTTTGATGACAGGGATTATGGAACATTGTGATGTCTGGGGTCATCAAACATTGTGATGATAAGTGAATGTAGCATTGTGATGACAGGAGCCATGGAACATTATGAGGACAGGGGTGAGGGAGTATTGTGACGAATAGTGATGTAACATTGTGATATCAGTGGTGAGAGGGCATTTTGATGAGAAGTGCATGGAGAATTGTGATGACAAATTTTATGGAGCATCGTAATGACAAGATTGTGGAGCACTATGATGGGAAGCTCATGGTGCATTGTGATGACATAGGTCATGGAGCATTGTCCTGACAAGCACATGGAGAATTGTGATGCCAAGGGTCATGGAGGATTCTGATTACAAGCTTGTGGAGTATTTTGATAACAATGGCATGGAGCATTGTGATGAAAACGGCATGGGACATTGTGATGAAAAATCCATGGATCCTTTTCGTGACAGGGTTCAAGGAGCATTCTGAAGACAATTGTCAGGGAGCATTTTGATGGCAAGTGTATTGAGAATTGTGATGACAAAGGTCATGGAGCATTGTGATGAAAAGAGCATGGAGTATTGTGATGACAGGCATCATGGAGCGTTGTGATGACAAGTGTTATGGAACATTGGGATCACAAGGGTTTAGAGCATTGCGATGACAGAGGTCATGGATCATTTTGATTTCAAGGAGCATGGAGCATTGTGATGACAAGGGCATGAAGCAATGTGATCCCAAGGTTCACCGAGGATTGTGATGACAATGGTAATGGAATATTGTGATGACAAGCGCATAGAGCATTTCAATGACAAGATCATGTAGTATTTTGCTGACAAAGGCATGGAGCATTGCGATGAAAGGTGTCATGGAGCACTGTGATGACAAGTGTCACAGAGCATTGTGAATACAGGGGTCATGGAGCATTGGGATGACAAGGGCATGGATCATTGTAATGACAAATGTCATGGAGCATTGGGCTGAAAATGTTCATTGAGTTTTGTGATGACAGGGGTCATGGAGCACTGTGATGACAGAGGTCATGGAGAATTTTGATTTCATTGTGCTGACAATAGCCGGAAGGATTATTATGATGGGCATGATGCATTGTGATGACATGGTCCATGGCGCATTGAGATGAAAAGGGGCATGGAGCATTGTGATTACAGGGTACTTGGAGCATTGTGATGACAAGGGCATGGAGCATTTTGATAAGAATTCCATGGAACATTCTGATGACATGTGTCAAGAGTTTAACCTCCTGGTTCGCACAGGTTGCCAATTTGGCAGAGGATGAAAGGGAATAGGGAGAACCAATGAGAGAGTAGCTGTTAGGTATATGCACGGGCACATGTCACTCTAATTTCCAGGCAGGAAGAAGAATTAACCAAAGTCTCAGCCACCCACCGGGAACCAGGATATGTCCTGAAACAAAATTTTGGACTTCCGTTCAGCTCACAAAAAACGAGTTGAAAAATGGAGCTCAGGGGCACAGCAATTCACAAACTGTCAGAGTAATAAAGGACAACTATCTTCCAAAAATCTGTTGAGGGAAGGCAACGAGGTGGACTTGAAAGAGAGGCAGAATAGCAGGAAACAGATTTCATGAGGTATGTTGGAATTGCCTTTAAAGCACAGGAAGAGGGGCACAACTTCGACAATGATGCACTTGGCCAAAATGGGCGTATGCGTTTTCTCCTGAATATATTCAGGAGAAAACGCATATGCCATTTTTGGCCAAGGAAGCAAGCAGGCATTGCAAATCTGCACTACAAAGAAGTATCCCTTCCCACGAGTCAAAAGGGACATCCACAAAGTGGGTAAAAACCAGAAAGGCAAGACAGGCCCTGGAGAACAGGGAGCCTTGTTATGCGGTTGGGCAGGATGTAAATGGCCAACTTCCTCTCTGGAGGAATGCTTTGTGTTCCCTAAAACAAGTAAACTACAGAGCAACAGAGCCAAGGGCGCTTCCATTCTAGGGAATATACCTTGGGAAAACTGAAAATCAAAAATACAGAACCACCTCAAAATTTAGGACTGCACTGCTTACAAGAACCTCAACTTGGGTACACCTTAAATATCCCAGGAAGTATAAAAATGGTTCAAATAATTGTGGTACTTACGTACGATGGAATATCCCTCAGCCATGAAATCAATGTCATAAGACTAGTAGCAGCAAAATGAGTGGATCCAGGTACGAAGATACTAAGTGAAATAAGTCACACAGAAAAAGAAACTTATCATAAGATATCACTTATGAAGATCCTCTAAACATGGCTACAATTGAACTGACTGAGGAAAGAGAAAAGAGCCTCACATTTAGAAAACACTCTTATGCCTGCTTAAGGGGGATGGAGAGGTGGGGTGATGCATAAAATCCATAGTTTAATAAAAGCACATGTACTGTTCCAAAAACAACTATGGAATAGAAAAGACCTACACCTTCCTCAAGGAAAGGGCTCAAAACCCCTTATTTCCCGCAGAGGAATATACCTGACTATTAAGAATTTTAAAAACTATGTAGTGATATGTCTGTGTAAGGGAATCAAGTGTGTCTAGACTGGCATAAACATGGCAGCGAGAATCAGTTCAAACCCACTATAAAAAGGAATTTCAAAAATAAAACAAAAAAGAGGGAATTTCTTTACCATTCCTTCAGGGTCTCTGATGAAACCTGGAATGACCCTGTCTACAATGACAGCTGGATATGGCATAAGGCTGGACACTTGGGACTGAGAGAATTGGTGAGATTGGGTGGGCAAATGCAGACCCTTTAAAGCAATAATGCGTGGCACCCATTCCATGAGTCCCAACTCTCCAGGTTGAAGGGAATATTACTACAGCTATTACATGTACGGGAAACCTAGAGGATGGACACACTGTGAATACGAAAGGCTTCTTAAACTCAATGAATCGTGCCTCTCCTGGTGCTCCGGTTTGATTTTCCAACTGCTTTACTATGAATATCCCAACTTGGAGAGACAGCCCCTTTAACCTCCTGGTTCGCACACGTTGCCAATTTGGCAGAGGATGAAAGGGAAGAGGGAGAACCAATGAGAGAGTAGCTGTTAGGCATTTGGCCAGGCACATGTCACTCTAATTTCCTGGCAGGAAGAAGAATTAACCAAAGTCTCAGCCACCCACCGGGAACCAGTATAGATCCTGAACCAAAATTTTGGACTTGCGTTCAGCTCACAAAAACGAGTTGAAAAATGGAGCTCAGGGGCACAGCAATTCACAAACTGGCAGAGTAATAAAGGACAACTATCGTCCAAAAATCTGTTGAGGGAAGGCAACGAGGCAGACTTGAAAGCGAGGCAGAATAGCAGGAAACAGATTTCAAAAAGTACATTGGAATCGCCTTTAAAGCACAGAAAGAGGGGCAGAAGTTCGACAATGATGCACTTGGCCTAAAAGTTCTTATGTGTTTTCTCCTGAATATATTCAGGAGAAAACGCATACGCCCTTTCTGGCCAAGCAAGCAAGCTGACAATGCAAATCTGCACAACAATGAAGTATCACTTCCCACCTGTCAAAAGGGACATCCACAATATGTGTAAAAACCAGAAAGGCAAGACAGGCCCTGGAGAACAGGGAGCCTTGTTATGCTAATGGGCGGGATGTAAATTGCCAACTGCCTCACTGGAGGAGTGCATTGTGTTCGCTAAAACAAGTAAACAAAAGAGCTACAGAGCCAAAGGCACTTCCAGTCTAGGGAATATACCTTGGGAAAACTGAAAATCAATAACACAAAGCAACCCCCAAAGTCAGGGCTACACTGTTTACAAGGACCTCAACTTGGGTACAGGTAAAATATCCCAGGAAATATAAAAATGGTTCAAAAAATTGTGGTACTTACGTACGATGGAATATCCCTGAGCCATGAAATCAATGTCCTAAGACCAGTAGCAGCAAAATGAGTGGATTCATGTACGATGATTCTAAGTGAAATAAGTCACACAGAAAAAGAAACTTATCATTAGATATCACTTATGAAGATCCTGTAAACATGGCTACACATGAACTGAGTTAGGAAAGAGAACAGATTCTCACATTTAAAAAACACTCTTATGCCTGCCTAAGAGGGAAGGAGAGGTGGGGTGATGCATAAAACCAGAGTTTGATATAAGCACAGGTACCGTTCCAAAAACCAACTATGGAATAGACAAGACCTACACCTTCCTCAGTGAAAGGGACTCAAAACACCATATTTCCAACAGAGGAATATATCTGACTAGTAAGAATCTTAAAACCTATGTACTGATATGTCTCCGCAAGGGAATCAAATGTGTCTAGACTGGCATAAAACATGGCAGCGAGAATAAGCTCAAACCCACTATAAAAAGGAATTTCAACAGCAAAACAAAAAAACAGGGAAATTCTTTACAATTCCTTCAGGGTCTCTGATGAAACCTGGAATGACCCTATCTACAATGACAGCTGGATGTGGCATAATGCTCAACACTTGGGACAGAGAGGTTTGGTGAGATTGGGTGAGCAACTGCAGACCCCTCAAAGCAATAATTCATGGAACCCATTCCATGGGTCCCAACTCTCCAGGTTGAAGCGAATATTACTACATGTATAACATGTACGGGAAACCTAGAGAATGGACACAGTGTGAATACGGAAGATTTCTAAATCTCAACGAATTGTCCCTCGCCTGGTGCTCCGCTTTCACTTTCCAACTCCTTTACTATCAACCTCCCAACTTGTAGATACAGCACGTTTAACCTCCTGGTTCGCACAGGTTGCCAATTTGGCAGAGGATGAAAGGGAATAGGGAGAACCAATGAGAGAGTAGCTGTTAGGCATATGCACGGGCACATGTCACTCTAATTTCCAGGCAGGAAGAAGAATTAACCAAAGTCTCAGCCACCCACCGGGAACCAGGATAGGTCCTGAAACAAAATTTTGGACTTCCGTTCAGCTCACAAAAAACGAGTTGAAAAATGGAGCTCAGGGGCACAGCAATTCACAAACTGTCAGAGTAATAAAGGACAACTATCTTCCAAAAATCTGTTGAGGGAAGGCAACGAGGTGGACTTGAAAGAGAGGCAGAATAGCAGGAAACAGATTTCATGAGGTATGTTGGAATTGCCTTTAAAGCACAGGAAGAGGGGCACAACTTCGACAATGATGCACTTGGCCAAAATGGGCGTATGCGTTTTCTCCTGAATATATTCAGGAGAAAACGCATATGCCATTTTTGGCCAAGGAAGCAAGCGGGCATTGCAAATCTGCACTACAAAGAAGTATCCCTTCCCACGAGTCAAAAGGGACATCCACAAAGTGGGTAAAAACCAGAAAGGCAAGACAGGCCCTGGAGAACAGGGAGCCTTGTTATGCGGTTGGGCAGGATGTAAATGGCCAACTTCCTCTCTGGAGGAATGCTTTGTGTTCCCTAAAACAAGTAAACTACAGAGCTACAGAGCCAAGGGCGCTTCCAGTCTAGGGAATATAACTTGGGAAAACTGAAAATCAATAATACAGAACCACCTCAAAGTTTAGGACTGCACTGCTTACAAGAAACTCAACTTGGTACACGTTAAATATCCCAGGAAGTATAAAAATGGTTCAAATAATTGTGGTACTTACGTACGATGGAATATCCCTCAGCCATGAAATCAATGTCATAAGACTAGTAGCAGCAAAATGAGTGGATTCAGGTACGATGATTCTAAGTGAAATAAGTCACACAGAAAAAGAAACTTATCATAAGATATCACTTATGAAGATCCTGTAAACATGGCTACACTTGCACTGACTGAGGAAAGAGAAAAGAGCCTCACATTTAGAAAACACTCTTATGCCTGCTTAAGGGGGATGGAGAGGTGGGGTGATGCATAAAATCCATAGTTTGATATAAGCACAGGTACCGTTTCAAAAACAACTATGGAATAGAAAAGACCTACACCTTCCTCAAGGAAAGGGCTCAAAACCCCTTATTTCCCGCAGAGGAATATACCTGACTATTAAGAATCTTAAAAACTATGTAGTGATATGTCTGTGTAAGGGAATCAAGTGTGTCTAGACTGGCATAAACATGGCAGCGAGAATCAGTTCAAACCCACTATAAAAAGGAATTTCAAAAATAAAACAAGAAAGAGGGAATTTCTTTACCATTCCTTCAGGGTCTCTGATGAAACCTGGAATGACCCTGTCTACAATTACAGCTGGATATGGCATAAGGCTGGACACTTGGGACTGAGAGAATTGGTGAGATTGGGTGGGCAAATGCAGACCCTTTAAAGCAATATTGCGTGGCACCCATTCCATGAGTCCCAACTCTCCAGGTTGAAGGGAATATTACTACAGCTATTACATGTACGGGAAACCTAGAGGATGGACACACTGTGAATACGAAAGGCTTCTTAAACTCAATGAATCGTGCCTCTCCTGGTGCTCCGGTTTGATTTTCCAACTGCTTTACTATGAATATCCCAACTTGGGGAGACAGCCCCTTTAACCTCCTGGTTCGCACACGTTGCCAATTTGGCAGAAGATGAAAGGAAAGAGGGAGAACCAATGAGAGAGTAGCTGTTAGGCATTTGGCCAGGCACATGTCACTCTAATTTCCTGGCAGGAAGAAGAATTAACCAAAGTCTCAGCCACCCACCGGGAACCAGTATAGGTCCTGAACCAAAATTTTGGACTTGCGTTCAGCTCACAAAAACGAGTTGAAAAATGGAGCTCAGGGGCACAGCAATTCACAAACTGGCAGAGTAATAAAGGACAACTATCGTCCAAAAATCTGTTGAGGGAAGGCAACGAGGCAGACTTGAAAGCGAGGCAGAATAGCAGGAAACAGATTTCAAAAAGTACATTGGAATCGCCTTTAAAGCACAGAAAGAGGGGCAGAAGTTCGACAATGATGCACTTGGCCTAAAAGTTCTTATGTGTTTTCTCCTGAATATATTCAGGAGAAAACGATTACGCCCTTTCTGGCCAAGCAAGCAAGCTGACAATGCAAATCTGCACAACAATGAAGTATCACTTCCCAACTGTCAAAAGGGACATCCACAATATGTGTAAAAACCAGAAAGGCAAGACAGGCCCTGGAGAACAGGGAGCCTTGTTATGCTAATGGGCGGGATGTAAATTGCCAACTGCCTCACTGGAGGAGTGCATTGTGTTCCCTAAAACAAGTAAACAAAAGAGCTACAGAGCCAAAGGTACTTCCAGTCTAGGGAATATACCTTGGGAAAACTGAAAATCAATAACACAAAGCAACCCCCAAAGTCAGGGCTACACTGTTTACAAGGACCTCAACTTGGGTACAGGTAAAATATCCCAGGAAATATAAAAATGGTTCAAAAAATTGTGGTACTTACGTACGATGGGATATCCCTGAGCCATGAAATCAATGTCCTAAGACCAGTAGCAGCAAAATGAGTGGATTCATGTACGATGATTCTAAGTGAAATAAGTCACACAGAAAAAGAAACTTATCATTAGATATCACTTATGAAGATCCTGTAAACATGGCTACACATGAACTGAGTTAGGAAAGAGAACAGATTCTCACATTTAAAAAAACACTCTTATGCCTGCCTAAGAGGGAAGGAGAGGTGGGGTGATGCATAAAACCAGAGTTTGATATAAGCACAGGTACCGTTCCAAAAACCAACTATGGAATAGACAAGACCTACACCTTCCTCAGTGAAAGGGACTCAAAACACCATATTTCCAACAGAGGAATATATCTGACTAGTAAGAATCTTAAAACCTATGTACTGATATGTCTCCACAAGGGAATCAAATGTGTCTAGACTGGCATAAAACATGGCAGCGAGAATAAGCTCAAACCCACTATAAAAAGGAATTTCAACAGCAAAACAAAAAAACAGGGAAATTCTTTACAATTCCTTCAGGGTCTCTGATGAAACCTGGAATGACCCTATCTACAATGACAGCTGGATGTGGCATAATGCTCAACACTTGGGACAGAGAGGTTTGGTGAGATTGGGTGAGCAACTGCAGACCCCTCAAAGCAATAATTCATGGAACCCATTCCATGGGTCCCAACTCTCCAGGTTGAAGCGAATATTACTACATGTATAACATGTACGGGAAACCTAGAGAATGGACACAGTGTGAATACGGAAGATTTCTAAATCTCAACGAATTGTCCCTCTCCTGGTGCTCCGCTTTCACTTTCCAACTCCTTTACTATCAACCTCCCAACTTGTAGATACAGCACGTTTAACCTCCTGGTTCGCACAGGTTGCCAATTTGGCAGAGGATGAAAGGGAATAGGGAGAACCAATGAGAGAGTAGCTGTTAGGCATATGCACGGGCACATGTCACTCTAATTTCCAGGCAGGAAGAAGAATTAACCAAAGTCTCAGCCACCCACCGGGAACCAGGATAGGTCCTGAAACAAAATTTTGGACTTCCGTTCAGCTCACAAAAAACGAGTTGAAAAATGGAGCTCAGGGGCACAGCAATTCACAAACTGTCAGAGTAATAAAGGACAACTATCTTCCAAAAATCTGTTGAGGGAAGGCAACGAGGTGGACTTGAAAGAGAGGCAGAATAGCAGGAAACAGATTTCATGAGGTATGTTGGAATTGCCTTTAAAGCACAGGAAGAGGGGCACAACTTCGACAATGATGCACTTGGCCAAAATGGGCGTATGCGTTTTCTCCTGAATATATTCAGGAGAAAACGCATATGCCATTTTTGGCCAAGGAAGCAAGCGGGCATTGCAAATCTGCACTACAAAGAAGTATCCCTTCCCACGAGTCAAAAGGGACATCCACAAAGTGGGTAAAAACCAGAAAGGCAAGACAGGCCCTGGAGAACAGGGAGCCTTGTTATGCGGTTGGGCAGGATGTAAATGGCCAACTTCCTCTCTGGAGGAATGCTTTGTGTTCCGTAAAACAAGTAAACTACAGAGCTACAGAGCCAAGGGCGCTTCCAGTCTAGGGAATATACCTTGGGAAAACTGAAAATCAAAAATACAGAACCACCTCAAAGTTTAGGACTGCACTCCTTACAAGAACCTCAACTTGGGTACACCTTAAATATCCCAGGAAGTATAAAAATGGTTCAAATAATTGTGGTACTTACGTACGATGGAATATCCCTCAGCCATGAAATCAATGCCATAAGACTAGTAGCAGCAAAATGAGTGGATCCAGGTACGATGATTCTAAGTGAAATAAGTCACACAGAAAAAGAAACTTATCATAAGATATCACTTATGAAGATCCTGTAAACATGGCTACACTTGCACTGACTGAGGAAAGAGAAAAGAGCCTCACATTTAGAAAACACTCTTATGCCTGCTTAAGGGGGATGGAGAGGTGGGGTGATGCATAAAATCCATAGTTTGATATAAGCACAGGTACCGTTCCAAAAACAACTATGGAATAGAAAAGACCTACACCTTCCTCAAGGAAAGGGCTCAAAACCCCTTATTTCCCGCAGAGGAATATACCTGACTATTAAGAATCTTAAAAACTATGTAGTGATATGTCTGTGTAAGGGAATCAAGTGTGTCTAGACTGGCATAAACATGGCAGCGAGAATCAGTTCAAACCCACTATAAAAAGGAATTTCAAAAATAAAACAAAAAAGAGGGAATTTCTTTACCATTCCTTCAGGGTCTCTGATGAAACCTGGAATGACCCTGTCTACAATGACAGCTGGATATGGCATAAGGCTGGACACTTGGGACTGAGAGAATTGGTGAGATTGGGTGGGCAAATGCAGACCCTTTAAAGCAATAATGCGTGGCACCCATTCCATGAGTCCCAACTCTCCAGGTTGAAGGGAATATTACTACAGCTATTACATGTACGGGAAACCTAGAGGATGGACACACTGTGAATACGAAAGGCTTCTTAAACTCAATGAATCGTGCCTCTCCTGGTGCTCCGGTTTGATTTTCCAACTGCTTTACTATGAATATCCCAACTTGGAGAGACAGCCCCTTTAACCTCCTGGTTCGCACACGTTGCCAATTTGGCAGAGGATGAAAGGGAAGAGGGAGAACCAATGAGAGAGTAGCTGTTAGGCATTTGGCCAGGCACATGTCACTCTAATTTCCTGGCAGGAAGAAGAATTAACCAAAGTCTCAGCCACCCACCGGGAACCAGTATAGGTCCTGAACCAAAATTTTGGACTTGCGTTCAGCTCACAAAAACGAGTTGAAAAATGGAGCTCAGGGGCACAGCAATTCACAAACTGGCAGAGTAATAAAGGACAACTATCGTCCAAAAATCTGTTGAGGGAAGGCAACGAGGCAGACTTGAAAGCGAGGCAGAATAGCAGGAAACAGATTTCAAAAAGTACATTGGAATCGCCTTTAAAGCACAGAAAGAGGGGCAGAAGTTCGACAATGATGCACTTGGCCTAAAAGTTCTTATGTGTTTTCTCCTGAATATATTCAGGAGAAAACGCATACGCCCTTTCTGGCCAAGCAAGCAAGCTGACAATGCAAATCTGCACAACAATGAAGTATCACTTCCCAACTGTCAAAAGGGACATCCACAATATGTGTAAAAACCAGAAAGGCAAGACAGGCCCTGGAGAACAGGGAGCCTTGTTATGCTAATGGGCGGGATGTAAATTGCCAACTGCCTCACTGGAGGAGTGCATTGTGTTCCCTAAAACAAGTAAACAAAAGAGCTACAGAGCCAAAGGCACTTCCAGTCTAGGGAATATACCTTGGGAAAACTGAAAATCAATAACACAAAGCGACCCCCAAAGTCAGGGCTACACTGTTTACAAGGACCTCAACTTGGGTACAGGTAAAATATCCCAGGAAATATAAAAATGGTTCAAAAAATTGTGGTACTTACGTACGATGGGATATCCCTGAGCCATGAAATCAATGTCCTAAGACCAGTAGCAGCAAAATGAGTGGATTCATGTACGATGATTCTAAGTGAAATAAGTCACACAGAAAAAGAAACTTATCATTAGATATCACTTATGAAGATCCTGTAAACATGGCTACACATGAACTGAGTTAGGAAAGAGAACAGATTCTCACATTTAAAAAACACTCTTATGCCTGCCTAAGAGGGAAGGAGAGGTGGGGTGATGCATAAAACCAGAGTTTGATATAAGCACAGGTACCGTTCCAAAAACCAACTATGGAATAGACAAGACCTACACCTTCCTCAGTGAAAGGGACTCAAAACACCATATTTCCAACAGAGGAATATATCTGACTAGTAAGAATCTTAAAACCTATGTACTGATATGTCTCCACAAGGGAATCAAATGTGTCTAGACTGGCATAAAACATGGCAGCGAGAATAAGCTCAAACCCACTATAAAAAGGAATTTCAACAGCAAAACAAAAAAACAGGGAAATTCTTTACAATTCCTTCAGGGTCTCTGATGAAACCTGGAATGACCCTATCTACAATGACAGCTGGATGTGGCATAATGCTCAACACTTGGGACAGAGAGGTTTGGTGAGATTGGGTGAGCAACTGCAGACCCCTCAAAGCAATAATTCATGGAACCCATTCCATGGGTCCCAACTCTCCAGGTTGAAGCGAATATTACTACATGTATAACATGTACGGGAAACCTAGAGAATGGACACAGTGTGAATACGGAAGATTTCTAAATCTCAACGAATTGTCCCTCTCCTGGTGCTCCGCTTTCACTTTCCAACTCCTTTACTATCAACCTCCCAACTTGTAGATACAGCACGTTTAACCTCCTGGTTCGCACAGGTTGCCAATTTGGCAGAGGATGAAAGGGAATAGGGAGAACCAATGAGAGAGTAGCTGTTAGGCATATGCACGGGCACATGTCACTCTAATTTCCAGGCAGGAAGAAGAATTAACCAAAGTCTCAGCCACCCACCGGGAACCAGGATAGGTCCTGAAACAAAATTTTGGACTTCCGTTCAGCTCACAAAAAACGAGTTGAAAAATGGAGCTCAGGGGCACAGCAATTCACAAACTGTCAGAGTAATAAAGGACAACTATCTTCCAAAAATCTGTTGAGGGAAGGCAACGAGGTGGACTTGAAAGAGAGGCAGAATAGCAGGAAACAGATTTCATGAGGTATGTTGGAATTGCCTTTAAAGCACAGGAAGAGGGGCACAACTTCGACAATGATGCACTTGGCCAAAATGGGCGTATGCGTTTTCTCCTGAATATATTCAGGAGAAAACGCATATGCCATTTTTGGCCAAGGAAGCAAGCGGACATTGCAAATCTGCACTACAAAGAAGTATCCCTTCCCACGAGTCAAAAGGGACATCCACAAAGTGGGTAAAAACCAGAAAGGCAAGACAGGCCCTGGAGAACAGGGAGCCTTGTTATGCGGTTGGGCAGGATGTAAATGGCCAACTTCCTCTCTGGAGGAATGCTTTGTGTTCCCTAAAACAAGTAAACTACAGAGCTACAGAGCCAAGGGCGCTTCCAGTCTAGGGAATATACCTTGGGAAAACTGAAAATCAAAAATACAGAACCACCTCAAAGTTTAGGACTGCACTCCTTACAAGAACCTCAACTTGGGTACACCTTAAATATCCCAGGAAGTATAAAAATGGTTCAAATAATTGTGGTACTTACGTACGATGGAATATCCCTCAGCCATGAAATCAATGTCATAAGACTAGTAGCAGCAAAATGAGTGGATCCAGGTACGATGATTCTAAGTGAAATAAGTCACACAGAAAAAGAAACTTATCATAAGATATCACTTATGAAGATCCTGTAAACATGGCTACACTTGCACTGACTGAGGAAAGAGAAAAGAGCCTCACATTTAGAAAACACTCTTATGCCTGCTTAAGGGGGATGGAGAGGTGGGGTGATGCATAAAATCCATAGTTTGATATAAGCACAGGTACCGTTCCAAAAACAACTATGGAATAGAAAAGACCTACACCTTCCTCAAGGAAAGGGCTCAAAACCCCTTATTTCCCGCAGAGGAATATACCTGACTATTAAGAATCTTAAAAACTATGTAGTGATATGTCTGTGTAAGGGAATCAAGTGTGTCTAGACTGGCATAAACATGGCAGCGAGAATCAGTTCAAACCCACTATAAAAAGGAATTTCAAAAAGAAAACAAAAAAGAGGGAATTTCTTTACCATTCCTTCAGGGTCTCTGATGAAACCTGGAATGACCCTGTCTACAATGACAGCTGGATATGGCATAAGGCTGGACACTTGGGACTGAGAGAATTGGTGAGATTGGGTGGGCAAATGCAGACCCTTTAAAGCAATAATGCGTGGCACCCATTCCATGAGTCCCAACTCTCCAGGTTGAAGGGAATATTACTACAGCTATTACATGTACGGGAAACCTAGAGGATGGACACACTGTGAATACGAAAGGCTTCTTAAACTCAATGAATCGTGCCTCTCCTGGTGCTCCGGTTTGATTTTCCAACTGCTTTACTATGAATATCCCAACTTGGAGAGACAGCCCCTTTAACCTCCTGGTTCGCACACGTTGCCAATTTGGCAGAGGATGAAAGGGAAGAGGGAGAACCAATGAGAGAGTAGCTGTTAGGCATTTGGCCAGGCACATGTCACTCTAATTTCCTGGCAGGAAGAAGAATTAACCAAAGTCTCAGCCACCCACCGGGAACCAGTATAGGTCCTGAACCAAAATTTTGGACTTGCGTTCAGCTCACAAAAACGAGTTGAAAAATGGAGCTCAGGGGCACAGCAATTCACAAACTGGCAGAGTAATAAAGGACAACTATCGTCCAAAAATCTGTTGAGGGAAGGCAACGAGGCAGACTTGAAAGCGAGGCAGAATAGCAGGAAACAGATTTCAAAAAGTACATTGGAATCGCCTTTAAAGCACAGAAAGAGGGGCAGAAGTTCGACAATGATGCACTTGGCCTAAAAGTTCTTATGTGTTTTCTCCTGAATATATTCAGGAGAAAACGCATACGCCCTTTCTGGCCAAGCAAGCAAGCTGACAATGCAAATCTGCACAACAATGAAGTATCACTTCCCAACTGTCAAAAGGGACATCCACAATATGTGTAAAAACCAGAAAGGCAAGACAGGCCCTGGAGAACAGGGAGCCTTGTTATGCTAATGGGCGGGATGTAAATTGCCAACTGCCTCACTGGAGGAGTGCATTGTGTTCCCTAAAACAAGTAAACAAAAGAGCTACAGAGCCAAAGGCACTTCCAGTCTAGGGAATATACCTTGGGAAAACTGAAAATCAATAACACAAAGCAACCCCCAAAGTCAGGGCTACACTGTTTACAAGGACCTCAACTTGGGTACAGGTAAAATATCCCAGGAAATATAAAAATGGTTCAAAAAATTGTGGTACTTACGTACGATGGGATATCCCTGAGCCATGAAATCAATGTCCTAAGACCAGTAGCAGCAAAATGAGTGGATTCATGTACGATGATTCTAAGTGAAATAAGTCACACAGAAAAAGAAACTTATCATTAGATATCACTTATGAAGATCCTGTAAACATGGCTACACATGAACTGAGTTAGGAAAGAGAACAGATTCTCACATTTAAAAAACACTCTTATGCCTGCCTAAGAGGGAAGGAGAGGTGGGGTGATGCATAAAACCAGAGTTTGATATAAGCACAGGTACCGTTCCAAAAACCAACTATGGAATAGACAAGACCTACACCTTCCTCAGTGAAAGGGACTCAAAACACCATATTTCCAACAGAGGAATATATCTGACTAGTAAGAATCTTAAAACCTATGTACTGATATGTCTCCGCAAGGGAATCAAATGTGTCTAGACTGGCATAAAACATGGCAGCGAGAATAAGCTCAAACCCACTATAAAAAGGAATTTCAACAGCAAAACAAAAAAACAGGGAAATTCTTTACAATTCCTTCAGGGTCTCTGATGAAACCTGGAATGACCCTATCTACAATGACAGCTGGATGTGGCATAATGCTCAACACATGGGACAGAGAGGTTTGGTGAGATTGGGTGAGCAACTGCAGACCCCTCAAAGCAATATTTCATGGAACCCATTCCATGGGTCCCAACTCTCCAGGTTGAAGCGAATATTACTACATGTATAACATGTACGGGAAACCTAGAGAATGGACACAGTGTGAATACGGAAGATTTCTAAATCTCAACGAATTGTCCCTCTCCTGGTGCTCCGCTTTCACTTTCCAACTCCTTTACTATCAACCTCCCAACTTGCAGATACAGCACGTTTAACCTCCTGGTTCGCACAGGTTGCCAATTTGGCAGAGGATGAAAGGGAATAGGGAGAACCAATGAGAGAGTAGCTGTTAGGCATATGCACGGGCACATGTCACTCTAATTTCCAGGCAGGAAGAAGAATTAACCAAAGTCTCAGCCACCCACCGGGAACCAGGATAGGTCCTGAAACAAAATTTTGGACTTCCGTTCAGCTCACAAAAAACGAGTTGAAAAATGGAGCTCAGGGGCACAGCAATTCACAAACTGTCAGAGTAATAAAGGACAACTATCTTCCAAAAATCTGTTGAGGGAAGGCAACGAGGTGGACTTGAAAGAGAGGCAGAATAGCAGGAAACAGATTTCATGAGGTATGTTGGAATTGCCTTTAAAGCACAGGAAGAGGGGCACAACTTCGACAATGATGCACTTGGCCAAAATGGGCGTATGCGTTTTCTCCTGAATATATTCAGGAGAAAACGCATATGCCATTTTTGGCCAAGGAAGCAAGCGGGCATTGCAAATCTGCACTACAAAGAAGTATCCCTTCCCACGAGTCAAAAGGGACATCCACAAAGTGGGTAAAAACCAGAAAGGCAAGACAGGCCCTGGAGAACAGGGAGCCTTGTTATGCGGTTGGGCAGGATGTAAATGGCCAACTTCCTCTCTGGAGGAATGCTTTGTGTTCCCTAAAACAAGTAAACTACAGAGCTACAGAGCCAAGGGCGCTTCCAGTCTAGGGAATATACCTTGGGAAAACTGAAAATCAAAAATACAGAACCACCTCAAAGTTTAGGACTGCACTCCTTACAAGAACCTCAACTTGGGTACACCTTAAATATCCCAGGAAGTATAAAAATGGTTCAAATAATTGTGGTACTTACGTACGATGGAATATCCCTCAGCCATGAAATCAATGTCATAAGACTAGTAGCAGCAAAATGAGTGGATCCAGGTACGATGATTCTAAGTGAAATAAGTCACACAGAAAAAGAAACTTATCATAAGATATCACTTATGAAGATCCTGTAAACATGGCTACACTTGCACTGACTGAGGAAAGAGAAAAGAGCCTCACATTTAGAAAACACTCTTATGCCTGCTTAAGGGGGATGGACAGGTGGGGTGATGCATAAAATCCATAGTTTGATATAAGCACAGGTACCGTTCCAAAAACAACTATGGAATAGAAAAGACCTACACCTTCCTCAAGGAAAGGGCTCAAAACCCCTTATTTCCCGCAGAGGAATATACCTGACTATTAAGAATCTTAAAAACTATGTAGTGATATGTCTGTGTAAGGGAATCAAGTGTGTCTAGACTGGCATAAACATGGCAGCGAGAATCAGTTCAAACCCACTATAAAAAGGAATTTCAAAAATAAAACAAAAAAGAGGGAATTTCTTTACCATTCCTTCAGGGTCTCTGATGAAACCTGGAATGACCCTGTCTACAATGACAGCTGGATATGGCATAAGGCTGGACACTTGGGACTGAGAGAATTGGTGAGATTGGGTGGGCAAATGCAGACCCTTTAAAGCAATAATGCGTGGCACCCATTCCATGAGTCCCAACTCTCCAGGTTGAAGGGAATATTACTACAGCTATTACATGTACGGGAAACCTAGAGGATGGACACACTGTGAATACGAAAGGCTTCTTAAACTCAATGAATCGTGCCTCTCCTGGTGCTCCGGTTTGATTTTCCAACTGCTTTACTATGAATATCCCAACTTGGAGAGACAGCCCCTTTAACCTCCTGGTTCGCACACGTTGCCAATTTGGCAGAGGATGAAAGGGAAGAGGGAGAACCAATGAGAGAGTAGCTGTTAGGCATTTGGCCAGGCACATGTCACTCTAATTTCCTGGCAGGAAGAAGAATTAACCAAAGTCTCAGCCACCCACCGGGAACCAGTATAGGTCCTGAACCAAAATTTTGGACTTGCGTTCAGCTCACAAAAACGAGTTGAAAAATGGAGCTCAGGGGCACAGCAATTCACAAACTGGCAGAGTAATAAAGGACAACTATCGTCCAAAAATCTGTTGAGGGAAGGCAACGAGGCAGACTTGAAAGCGAGGCAGAATAGCAGGAAACAGATTTCAAAAAGTACATTGGAATCGCCTTTAAAGCACAGAAAGAGGGGCAGAAGTTCGACAATGATGCACTTGGCCTAAAAGTTCTTATGTGTTTTCTCCTGAATATATTCAGGAGAAAACGCATACGCCCTTTCTGGCCAAGCAAGCAAGCTGACAATGCAAATCTGCACAACAATGAAGTATCACTTCCCAACTGTCAAAAGGGACATCCACAATATGTGTAAAAACCAGAAAGGCAAGACAGGCCCTGGAGAACAGGGAGCCTTGTTATGCTAATGGGCGGGATGTAAATTGCCAACTGCCTCACTGGAGGAGTGCATTGTGTTCCCTAAAACAAGTAAACAAAAGAGCTACAGAGCCAAAGGCACTTCCAGTCTAGGGAATATACCTTGGGAAAACTGAAAATCAATAACACAAAGCAACCCCCAAAGTCAGGGCTACACTGTTTACAAGGACCTCAACTTGGGTACAGGTAAAATATCCCAGGAAATATAAAAATGGTTCAAAAAATTGTGGTACTTACGTACGATGGGATATCCCTGAGCCATGAAATCAATGTCCTAAGACCAGTAGCAGCAAAATGAGTGGATTCATGTACGATGATTCTAAGTGAAATAAGTCACACAGAAAAAGAAACTTATCATTAGATATCACTTATGAAGATCCTGTAAACATGGCTACACATGAACTGAGTTAGGAAAGAGAACAGATTCTCACATTTAAAAAAAACACTCTTATGCCTGCCTAAGAGGGAAGGAGAGGTGGGGTGATGCATAAAACCAGAGTTTGATATAAGCACAGGTACCGTTCCAAAAACCAACTATGGAATAGACAAGACCTACACCTTCCTCAGTGAAAGGGACTCAAAACACCATATTTCCAACAGAGGAATATATCTGACTAGTAAGAATCTTAAAACCTATGTACTGATATGTCTCCGCAAGGGAATCAAATGTGTCTAGACTGGCATAAAACATGGCAGCGAGAATAAGCTCAAACCCACTATAAAAAGGAATTTCAACAGCAAAACAAAAAAACAGGGAAATTCTTTACAATTCCTTCAGGGTCTCTGATGAAACCTGGAATGACCCTATCTACAATGACAGCTGGATGTGGCATAATGCTCAACACATGGGACAGAGAGGTTTGGTGAGATTGGGTGAGCAACTGCAGACCCCTCAAAGCAATATTTCATGGAACCCATTCCATGGGTCCCAACTCTCCAGGTTGAAGCGAATATTACTACATGTATAACATGTACGGGAAACCTAGAGAATGGACACAGTGTGAATACGGAAGATTTCTAAATCTCAACGAATTGTCCCTCTCCTGGTGCTCCGCTTTCACTTTCCAACTCCTTTACTATCAACCTCCCAACTTGCAGATACAGCACGTTTAACCTCCTGGTTCGCACAGGTTGCCAATTTGGCAGAGGATGAAAGGGAATAGGGAGAACCAATGAGAGAGTAGCTGTTAGGCATATGCACGGGCACATGTCACTCTAATTTCCAGGCAGGAAGAAGAATTAACCAAAGTCTCAGCCACCCACCGGGAACCAGGATAGGTCCTGAAACAAAATTTTGGACTTCCGTTCAGCTCACAAAAAACGAGTTGAAAAATGGAGCTCAGGGGCACAGCAATTCACAAACTGTCAGAGTAATAAAGGACAACTATCTTCCAAAAATCTGTTGAGGGAAGGCAACGAGGTGGACTTGAAAGAGAGGCAGAATAGCAGGAAACAGATTTCATGAGGTATGTTGGAATTGCCTTTAAAGCACAGGAAGAGGGGCACAACTTCGACAATGATGCACTTGGCCAAAATGGGCGTATGCGTTTTCTCCTGAATATATTCAGGAGAAAACGCATATGCCATTTTTGGCCAAGGAAGCAAGCGGGCATTGCAAATCTGCACTACAAAGAAGTATCCCTTCCCACGAGTCAAAAGGGACATCCACAAAGTGGGTAAAAACCAGAAAGGCAAGACAGGCCCTGGAGAACAGGGAGCCTTGTTATGCGGTTGGGCAGGATGTAAATGGCCAACTTCCTCTCTGGAGGAATGCTTTGTGTTCCCTAAAACATGTAAACTACAGAGCTACAGAGCCAAGGGCGCTTCCAGTCTAGGGAATATACCTTGGGAAAACTGAAAATCAATAATACAGAACCACCTCAAAATTTAGGACTGCACTGCTTACAAGAACCTCAACTTGGGTACACCTTAAATATCCCAGGAAGTATAAAAATGGTTCAAATAATTGTGGTACTTACGTACGATGGAATATCCCTCAGCCATGAAATCAATGTCATAAGACTAGTAGCAGCAAAATGAGTGGATTCAGGTACGAAGATTCTAAGTGAAATAAGTCACACAGAAAAAGAAACTTATCATAAGATATCACTTATGAAGATCCTGTAAACATGGCTACACTTGCACTGACTGAGGAAAGAGAAAAGAGCCTCACATTTAGAAAACACTCTTATGCCTGCTTAAGGGGGATGGAGAGGTGGGGTGATGCATAAAATCCATAGTTTGATATAAGCACAGGTACCGTTCCAAAAACAACTATGGAATAGAAAAGACCTACACCTTCCTCAAGGAAAGGGCTCAAAACCCCTTATTTCCCGCAGAGGAATATACCTGACTATTAAGAATCTTAAAAACTATGTAGTGATATGTCTGTGTAAGGGAATCAAGTGTGTCTAGACTGGCATAAACATGGCAGCGAGAATCAGTTCAAACCCACTATAAAAAGGAATTTCAAAAATAAAACAAAAAAGAGGGAATTTCTTTACCATTCCTTCAGGGTCTCTGATGAAACCTGGAATGACCCTGTCTACAATGACAGCTGGATATGGCATAAGGCTGGACACTTGGGACTGAGAGAATTGGTGAGATTGGGTGGGCAAATGCAGACCCTTTAAAGCAATAATGCGTGGCACCCATTCCATGAGTCCCAACTCTCCAGGTTGAAGGGAATATTACTACAGCTATTACATGTACGGGAAACCTAGAGGATGGACACACTGTGAATACGAAAGGCTTCTTAAACTCAATGAATCGTGCCTCTCCTGGTGCTCCGGTTTGATTTTCCAACTGCTTTACTATGAATATCCCAACTTGGAGAGACAGCCCCTTTAACCTCCTGGTTCGCACACGTTGCCAATTTGGCAGAGGATGAAAGGGAAGAGGGAGAACCAATGAGAGAGTAGCTGTTAGGCATTTGGCCAGGCACATGTCACTCTAATTTCCTGGCAGGAAGAAGAATTAACCAAAGTCTCAGCCACCCACCGGGAACCAGTATAGGTCCTGAACCAAAATTTTGGACTTGCGTTCAGCTCACAAAAACGAGTTGAAAAATGGAGCTCAGGGGCACAGCAATTCACAAACTGGCAGAGTAATAAAGGACAACTATCGTCCAAAAATCTGTTGAGGGAAGGCAACGAGGCAGACTTGAAAGCGAGGCAGAATAGCAGGAAACAGATTTCAAAAAGTACATTGGAATCGCCTTTAAAGCACAGAAAGAGGGGCAGAAGTTCGACAATGATGCACTTGGCCTAAAAGTTCTTATGTGTTTTCTCCTGAATATATTCAGGAGAAAACGCATACGCCCTTTCTGGCCAAGCAAGCAAGCTGACAATGCAAATCTGCACAACAATGAAGTATCACTTCCCACCTGTCAAAAGGGACATCCACAATATGTGTAAAAACCAGAAAGGCAAGACAGGCCCTGGAGAACAGGGAGCCTTGTTATGCTAATGGGCGGGATGTAAATTGCCAACTGCCTCACTGGAGGAGTGCATTGTGTTCCCTAAAACAAGTAAACAAAAGAGCTACAGAGCCAAAGGCACTTCCAGTCTAGGGAATATACCTTGGGAAAACTGAAAATCAATAACACAAAGCAACCCCCAAAGTCAGGGCTACACTGTTTACAAGGACCTCAACTTGGGTACAGGTAAAATATCCCAGGAAATATAAAAATGGTTCAAAAAATTGTGGTACTTACGTACGATGGGATATCCCTGAGCCATGAAATCAATGTCCTAAGACCAGTAGCAGCAAAATGAGTGGATTCATGTACGATGATTCTAAGTGAAATAAGTCACACAGAAAAAGAAACTTACCATTAGATATCACTTATGAAGATCCTGTAAACATGGCTACACATGAACTGAGTTAGGAAAGAGAACAGATTCTCACATTTAAAAAACACTCTTATGCCTGCCTAAGAGGGAAGGAGAGGTGGGGTGATGCATAAAACCAGAGTTTGATATAAGCACAGGTACCGTTCCAAAAACCAACTATGGAATAGACAAGACCTACACCTTCCTCAGTGAAAGGGACTCAAAACACCATATTTCCAACAGAGGAATATATCTGACTAGTAAGAATCTTAAAACCTATGTACTGATATGTCTCCGCAAGGGAATCAAATGTGTCTAGACTGGCATAAAACATGGCAGCGAGAATAAGCTCAAACCCACTATAAAAAGGAATTTCAACAGCAAAACAAAAAAACAGGGAAATTCTTTACAATTCCTTCAGGGTCTCTGATGAAACCTGGAATGACCCTATCTACAATGACAGCTGGATGTGGCATAATGCTCAACACATGGGACAGAGAGGTTTGGTGAGATTGGGTGAGCAACTGCAGACCCCTCAAAGCAATATTTCATGGAACCCATTCCATGGGTCCCAACTCTCCAGGTTGAAGCGAATATTACTACATGTATAACATGTACGGGAAACCTAGAGAATGGACACAGTGTGAATACGGAAGATTTCTAAATCTCAACGAATTGTCCCTCTCCTGGTGCTCCGCTTTCACTTTCCAACTCCTTTACTATCAACCTCCCAACTTGCAGATACAGCACGTTTAACCTCCTGGTTCGCACAGGTTGCCAATTTGGCAGAGGATGAAAGGGAATAGGGAGAACCAATGAGAGAGTAGCTGTTAGGCATATGCACGGGCACATGTCACTCTAATTTCCAGGCAGGAAGAAGAATTAACCAAAGTCTCAGCCACCCACCGGGAACCAGGATAGGTCCTGAAACAAAATTTTGGACTTCCGTTCAGCTCACAAAAAACGAGTTGAAAAATGGAGCTCAGGGGCACAGCAATTCACAAACTGTCAGAGTAATAAAGGACAACTATCTTCCAAAAATCTGTTGAGGGAAGGCAACGAGGTGGACTTGAAAGAGAGGCAGAATAGCAGGAAACAGATTTCATGAGGTATGTTGGAATTGCCTTTAAAGCACAGGAAGAGGGGCACAACTTCGACAATGATGCACTTGGCCAAAATGGGCGTATGCGTTTTCTCCTGAATATATTCAGGAGAAAACGCATATGCCATTTTTGGCCAAGGAAGCAAGCGGGCATTGCAAATCTGCACTACAAAGAAGTATCCCTTCCCACGAGTCAAAAGGGACATCCACAAAGTGGGTAAAAACCAGAAAGGCAAGACAGGCCCTGGAGAACAGGGAGCCTTGTTATGCGGTTGGGCAGGATGTAAATGGCCAACTTCCTCTCTGGAGGAATGCTTTGTGTTCCCTAAAACAAGTAAACTACAGAGCTACAGAGCCAAGGGCGCTTCCAGTCTAGGGAATATACCTTGGGAAAACTGAAAATCAAAAATACAGAACCACCTCAAAGTTTAGGACTGCACTCCTTACAAGAACCTCAACTTGGGTACACCTTAAATATCCCAGGAAGTATAAAAATGGTTCAAATAATTGTGGTACTTACGTACGATGGAATATCCCTCAGCCATGAAATCAATGTCATAAGACTAGTAGCAGCAAAATGAGTGGATCCAGGTACGATGATTCTAAGTGAAATAAGTCACACAGAAAAAGAAACTTATCATAAGATATCACTTATGAAGATCCTGTAAACATGGCTACACTTGCACTGACTGAGGAAAGAGAAAAGAGCCTCACATTTAGAAAACACTCTTATGCCTGCTTAAGGGGGATGGAGAGGTGCGGTGATGCATAAAATCCATAGTTTGATATAAGCACAGGTACCGTTCCAAAAACAACTATGGAATAGAAAAGACCTACACCTTCCTCAAGGAAAGGGCTCAAAACCCCTTATTTCCCGCAGAGGAATATACCTGACTATTAAGAATCTTAAAAACTATGTAGTGATATGTCTGTGTAAGGGAATCAAGTGTGTCTAGACTGGCATAAACATGGCAGCAAGAATCAGTTCAAACCCACTATAAAAAGGAATTTCAAAAAGAAAACAAAAAAGAGGGAATTTCTTTACCATTCCTTCAGGGTCTCTGATGAAACCTGGAATGACCCTGTCTACAATGACAGCTGGATATGGCATAAGGCTGGACACTTGGGACTGAGAGAATTGGTGAGATTGGGTGGGCAAATGCAGACCCTTTAAAGCAATAATGCGTGGCACCCATTCCATGAGTCCCAACTCTCCAGGTTGAAGGGAATATTACTACAGCTATTACATGTACGGGAAACCTAGAGGATGGACACACTGTGAATACGAAAGGCTTCTTAAACTCAATGAATCGTGCCTCTCCTGGTGCTCCGGTTTGATTTTCCAACTGCTTTACTATGAATATCCCAACTTGGAGAGACAGCCCCTTTAACCTCCTGGTTCGCACACGTTGCCAATTTGGCAGAGGATGAAAGGGAAGAGGGAGAACCAATGAGAGAGTAGCTGTTAGGCATTTGGCCAGGCACATGTCACTCTAATTTCCTGGCAGGAAGAAGAATTAACCAAAGTCTCAGCCACCCACCGGGAACCAGTATAGGTCCTGAACCAAAATTTTGGACTTGCGTTCAGCTCACAAAAACGAGTTGAAAAATGGAGCTCAGGGGCACAGCAATTCACAAACTGGCAGAGTAATAAAGGACAACTATCGTCCAAAAATCTGTTGAGGGAAGGCAACGAGGCAGACTTGAAAGCGAGGCAGAATAGCAGGAAACAGATTTCAAAAAGTACATTGGAATCGCCTTTAAAGCACAGAAAGAGGGGCAGAAGTTCGACAATGATGCACTTGGCCTAAAAGTTCTTATGTGTTTTCTCCTGAATATATTCAGGAGAAAACGCATACGCCCTTTCTGGCCAAGCAAGCAAGCTGACAATACAAATCTGCACAACAATGAAGTATCACTTCCCAACTGTCAAAAGGGACATCCACAATATGTGTAAAAACCAGAAAGGCAAGAGAGGCCCTGGAGAACAGGGAGCCTTGTTATGCTAATGGGCGGGATGTAAATTGCCAACTGCCTCACTGGAGGAGTGCATTGTGTTCCCTAAAACAAGTAAACAAAAGAGCTACAGAGCCAAAGGCACTTCCAGTCTAGGGAATATACCTTGGGAAAACTGAAAATCAATAACACAAAGCAACCCCCAAAGTCAGGGCTACACTGTTTACAAGGACCTCAACTTGGGTACAGGTAAAATATCCCAGGAAATATAAAAATGGTTCAAAAAATTGTGGTACTTACGTACGATGGGATATCCCTGAGCCATGAAATCAATGTCCTAAGACCAGTAGCAGCAAAATGAGTGGATTCATGTACGATGATTCTAAGTGAAATAAGTCACACAGAAAAAGAAACTTATCATTAGATATCACTTATGAAGATCCTGTAAACATGGCTACACATGAACTGAGTTAGGAAAGAGAACAGATTCTCACATTTAAAAAACACTCTTATGCCTGCCTAAGAGGGAAGGAGAGGTGGGGTGATGCATAAAACCAGAGTTTGATATAAGCACAGGTACCGTTCCAAAAACCAACTATGGAATAGACAAGACCTACACCTTCCTCAGTGAAAGGGACTCAAAACACCATATTTCCAACAGAGGAATATATCTGACTAGTAAGAATCTTAAAACCTATGTACTGATATGTCTCCGCAAGGGAATCAAATGTGTCTAGACTGGCATAAAACATGGCAGCGAGAATAAGCTCAAACCCACTATAAAAAGGAATTTCAACAGCAAAACAAAAAAACAGGGAAATTCTTTACAATTCCTTCAGGGTCTCTGATGAAACCTGGAATGACCCTATCTCCAATGACAGCTGGATGTGGCATAATGCTCAACACATGGGACAGAGAGGTTTGGTGAGATTGGGTGAGCAACTGCAGACCCCTCAAAGCAATATTTCATGGAACCCATTCCATGGGTCCCAACTCTCCAGGTTGAAGCGAATATTACTACATGTATAACATGTACGGGAAACCTAGAGAATGGACACAGTGTGAATACGGAAGATTTCTAAATCTCAACGAATTGTCCCTCTCCTGGTGCTCCGCTTTCACTTTCCAACTCCTTTACTATCAACCTCCCAACTTGCAGATACAGCACGTTTAACCTCCTGGTTCGCACAGGTTGCCAATTTGGCAGAGGATGAAAGGGAATAGGGAGAACCAATGAGAGAGTAGCTGTTAGGCATATGCACGGGCACATGTCACTCTAATTTCCAGGCAGGAAGAAGAATTAACCAAAGTCTCAGCCACCCACCGGGAACCAGGATAGGTCCTGAAACAAAATTTTGGACTTCCGTTCAGCTCACAAAAAACGAGTTGAAAAATGGAGCTCAGGGGCACAGCAATTCACAAACTGTCAGAGTAATAAAGGACAACTATCTTCCAAAAATCTGTTGAGGGAAGGCAACGAGGTGGACTTGAAAGAGAGGCAGAATAGCAGGAAACAGATTTCATGAGGTATGTTGGAATTGCCTTTAAAGCACAGGAAGAGGGGCACAACTTCGACAATGATGCACTTGGCCAAAATGGGCGTATGCGTTTTCTCCTGAATATATTCAGGAGAAAACGCATATGCCATTTTTGGCCAAGGAAGCAAGCGGGCATTGCAAATCTGCACTACAAAGAAGTATCCCTTCCCACGAGTCAAAAGGGACATCCACAAAGTGGGTAAAAACCAGAAAGGCAAGACAGGCCCTGGAGAACAGGGAGCCTTGTTATGCGGTTGGGCAGGATGTAAATGGCCAACTTCCTCTCTGGAGGAATGCTTTGTGTTCCCTAAAACAAGTAAACTACAGAGCTACAGAGCCAAGGGCGCTTCCAGTCTAGGGAATATACCTTGGGAAAACTGAAAATCAAAAATACAGAACCACCTCAAAGTTTAGGACTGCACTCCTTACAAGAACCTCAACTTGGGTACACCTTAAATATCCCAGGAAGTATAAAAATGGTTCAAATAATTGTGGTACTTACGTACGATGGAATATCCCTCAGCCATGAAATCAATGTCATAAGACTAGTAGCAGCAAAATGAGTGGATCCAGGTACGATGATTCTAAGTGAAATAAGTCACACAGAAAAAGAAACTTATCATAAGATATCACTTATGAAGATCCTGTAAACATGGCTACACTTGCACTGACTGAGGAAAGAGAAAAGAGCCTCACATTTAGAAAACACTCTTATGCCTGCTTAAGGGGGATGGAGAGGTGGGGTGATGCATAAAATCCATAGTTTGATATAAGCACAGGTACCGTTCCAAAAACAACTATGGAATAGAAAAGACCTACACCTTCCTCAAGGAAAGGGCTCAAAACCCCTTATTTCCCGCAGAGGAATATACCTGACTATTAAGAATCTTAAAAACTATGTAGTGATATGTCTGTGTAAGGGAATCAAGTGTGTCTAGACTGGCATAAACATGGCAGCGAGAATCAGTTCAAACCCACTATAAAAAGGAATTTCAAAAATAAAACAAAAAAGAGGGAATTTCTTTACCATTCCTTCAGGGTCTCTGATGAAACCTGGAATGACCCTGTCTACAATGACAGCTGGATATGGCATAAGGCTGGACACTTGGGACTGAGAGAATTGGTGAGATTGGGTGGGCAAATGCAGACCCTTTAAAGCAATAATGCGTGGCACCCATTCCATGAGTCCCAACTCTCCAGGTTGAAGGGAATATTACTACAGCTATTACATGTACGGGAAACCTAGAGGATGGACACACTGTGAATACGAAAGGCTTCTTAAACTCAATGAATCGTGCCTCTCCTGGTGCTCCGGTTTGATTTTCCAACTGCTTTACTATGAATATCCCAACTTGGAGAGACAGCCCCTTTAACCTCCTGGTTCGCACACGTTGCCAATTTGGCAGAGGATGAAAGGGAAGAGGGAGAACCAATGAGAGAGTAGCTGTTAGGCATTTGGCCAGGCACATGTCACTCTAATTTCCTGGCAGGAAGAAGAATTAACCAAAGTCTCAGCCACCCACCGGGAACCAGTATAGGTCCTGAACCAAAATTCTGGACTTGCGTTCAGCTCACAAAAACGAGTTGAAAAATGGAGCTCAGGGGCACAGCAATTCACAAACTGGCAGAGTAATAAAGGACAACTATCGTCCAAAAATCTGTTGAGGGAAGGCAACGAGGCAGACTTGAAAGCGAGGCAGAATAGCAGGAAACAGATTTCAAAAAGTACATTGGAATCGCCTTTAAAGCACAGAAAGAGGGGCAGAAGTTCGACAATGATGCACTTGGCCTAAAAGTTCTTATGTGTTTTCTCCTGAATATATTCAGGAGAAAACGCATACGCCCTTTCTGGCCAAGCAAGCAAGCTGACAATGCAAATCTGCACAACAATGAAGTATCACTTCCCAACTGTCAAAAGGGACATCCACAATATGTGTAAAAACCAGAAAGGCAAGACAGGCCCTGGAGAACAGGGAGCCTTGTTATGCTAATGGGCGGGATGTAAATTGCCAACTGCCTCACTGGAGGAGTGCATTGTGTTCCCTAAAACAAGTAAACAAAAGAGCTACAGAGCCAAAGGCACTTCCAGTCTAGGGAATATACCTTGGGAAAACTGAAAATCAATAACACAAAGCAACCCCCAAAGTCAGGGCTACACTGTTTACAAGGACCTCAACTTGGGTACAGGTAAAATATCCCAGGAAATATAAAAATGGTTCAAAAAATTGTGGTACTTACGTACGATGGGATATCCCTGAGCCATGAAATCAATGTCCTATGACCAGTAGCAGCAAAATGAGTGGATTCATGTACGATGATTCTAAGTGAAATAAGTCACACAGAAAAAGAAACTTATCATTAGATATCACTTATGAAGATCCTGTAAACATGGCTACACATGAACTGAGTTAGGAAAGAGAACAGATTCTCACATTTAAAAAACACTCTTATGCCTGCCTAAGAGGGAAGGAGAGGTGGGGTGATGCATAAAACCAGAGTTTGATATAAGCACAGGTACCGTTCCAAAAACCAACTATGGAATAGACAAGACCTACACCTTCCTCAGTGAAAGGGACTCAAAACACCATATTTCCAACAGAGGAATATATCTGACTAGTAAGAATCTTAAAACCTATGTACTGATATGTCTCCGCAAGGGAATCAAATGTGTCTAGACTGGCATAAAACATGGCAGCGAGAATAAGCTCAAACCCACTATAAAAAGGAATTTCAACAGCAAAACAAAAAAACAGGGAAATTCTTTACAATTCCTTCAGGGTCTCTGATGAAACCTGGAATGACCCTATCTACAATGACAGCTGGATGTGGCATAATGCTCAACACATGGGACAGAGAGGTTTGGTGAGATTGGGTGAGCAACTGCAGACCCCTCAAAGCAATATTTCATGGAACCCATTCCATGGGTCCCAACTCTCCAGGTTGAAGCGAATATTACTACATGTATAACATGTACGGGAAACCTAGAGAATGGACACAGTGTGAATACGGAAGATTTCTAAATCTCAACGAATTGTCCCTCTCCTGGTGCTCCGCTTTCACTTTCCAACTCCTTTACTATCAACCTCCCAACTTGCAGATACAGCACGTTTAACCTCCTGGTTCGCACAGGTTGCCAATTTGGCAGAGGATGAAAGGGAATAGGGAGAACCAATGAGAGAGTAGCTGTTAGGCATATGCACGGGCACATGTCACTCTAATTTCCAGGCAGGAAGAAGAATTAACCAAAGTCTCAGCCACCCACCGGGAACCAGGATAGGTCCTGAAACAAAATTTTGGACTTCCGTTCAGCTCACAAAAAACGAGTTGAAAAATGGAGCTCAGGGGCACAGCAATTCACAAACTGTCAGAGTAATAAAGGACAACTATCTTCCAAAAATCTGTTGAGGGAAGGCAACGAGGTGGACTTGAAAGAGAGGCAGAATAGCAGGAAACAGATTTCATGAGGTATGTTGGAATTGCCTTTAAAGCACAGGAAGAGGGGCACAACTTCGACAATGATGCACTTGGCCAAAATGGGCGTATGCGTTTTCTCCTGAATATATTCAGGAGAAAACGCATATGCCATTTTTGGCCAAGGAAGCAAGCGGGCATTGCAAATCTGCACTACAAAGAAGTATCCCTTCCCACGAGTCAAAAGGGACATCCACAAAGTGGGTAAAAACCAGAAAGGCAAGACAGGCCCTGGAGAACAGGGAGCCTTGTTATGCGGTTGGGCAGGATGTAAATGGCCAACTTCCTCTCTGGAGGAATGCTTTGTGTTCCCTAAAACAAGTAAACTACAGAGCTACAGAGCCAAGGGCGCTTCCAGTCTAGGGAATATACCTTGGGAAAACTGAAAATCAAAAATACAGAACCACCTCAAAGTTTAGGACTGCACTCCTTACAAGAACCTCAACTTGGGTACACCTTAAATATCCCAGGAAGTATAAAAATGGTTCAAATAATTGTGGTACTTACGTACGATGGAATATCCCTCAGCCATGAAATCAATGTCATAAGACTAGTAGCAGCAAAATGAGTGGATCCAGGTACGATGATTCTAAGTGAAATAAGTCACACAGAAAAAGAAACTTATCATAAGATATCACTTATGAAGATCCTGTAAACATGGCTACACTTGCACTGACTGAGGAAAGAGAAAAGAGCCTCACATTTAGAAAACACTCTTATGCCTGCTTAAGGGGGATGGAGAGGTGGGGTGATGCATAAAATCCATAGTTTGATATAAGCACAGGTACCGTTCCAAAAACAACTATGGAATAGAAAAGACCTACACCTTCCTCAAGGAAAGGGCTCAAAACCCCTTATTTCCCGCAGAGGAATATACCTGACTATTAAGAATCTTAAAAACTATGTAGTGATATGTCTGTGTAAGGGAATCAAGTGTGTCTAGACTGGCATAAACATGGCAGCGAGAATCAGTTCAAACCCACTATAAAAAGGAATTTCAAAAATAAAACAAAAAAGAGGGAATTTCTTTACCATTCCTTCAGGGTCTCTGATGAAACCTGGAATGACCCTGTCTACAATGACAGCTGGATATGGCATAAGGCTGGACACTTGGGACTGAGAGAATTGGTGAGATTGGGTGGGCAAATGCAGACCCTTTAAAGCAATAATGCGTGGCACCCATTCCATGAGTCCCAACTCTCCAGGTTGAAGGGAATATTACTACAGCTATTACATGTACGGGAAACCTAGAGGATGGACACACTGTGAATACGAAAGGCTTCTTAAACTCAATGAATCGTGCCTCTCCTGGTGCTCCGGTTTGATTTTCCAACTGCTTTACTATGAATATCCCAACTTGGAGAGACAGCCCCTTTAACCTCCTGGTTCGCACACGTTGCCAATTTGGCAGAGGATGAAAGGGAAGAGGGAGAACCAATGAGAGAGTAGCTGTTAGGCATTTGGCCAGGCACATGTCACTCTAATTTCCTGGCAGGAAGAAGAATTAACCAAAGTCTCAGCCACCCACCGGGAACCAGTATAGGTCCTGAACCAAAATTTTGGACTTGCGTTCAGCTCACAAAAACGAGTTGAAAAATGGAGCTCAGGGGCACAGCAATTCACAAACTGGCAGAGTAATAAAGGACAACTATCGTCCAAAAATCTGTTGAGGGAAGGCAACGAGGCAGACTTGAAAGCGAGGCAGAATAGCAGGAAACAGATTTCAAAAAGTACATTGGAATCGCCTTTAAAGCACAGAAAGAGGGGCAGAAGTTCGACAATGATGCACTTGGCCTAAAAGTTCTTATGTGTTTTCTCCTGAATATATTCAGGAGAAAACGCATACGCCCTTTCTGGCCAAGCAAGCAAGCTGACAATGCAAATCTGCACAACAATGAAGTATCACTTCCCAACTGTCAAAAGGGACATCCACAATATGTGTAAAAACCAGAAAGGCAAGACAGGCCCTGGAGAACAGGGAGCCTTGTTATGCTAATGGGCGGGATGTAAATTGCCAACTGCCTCACTGGAGGAGTGCATTGTGTTCCCTAAAACAAGTAAACAAAAGAGCTACAGAGCCAAAGGCACTTCCAGTCTAGGGAATATACCTTGGGAAAACTGAAAATCAATAACACAAAGCAACCCCCAAAGTCAGGGCTACACTGTTTACAAGGACCTCAACTTGGGTACAGGTAAAATATCCCAGGAAATATAAAAATGGTTCAAAAAATTGTGGTACTTACGTACGATGGGATATCCCTGAGCCATGAAATCAATGTCCTATGACCAGTAGCAGCAAAATGAGTGGATTCATGTACGATGATTCTAAGTGAAATAAGTCACACAGAAAAAGAAACTTATCATTAGATATCACTTATGAAGATCCTGTAAACATGGCTACACATGAACTGAGTTAGGAAAGAGAACAGATTCTCACATTTAAAAAACACTCTTATGCCTGCCTAAGAGGGAAGGAGAGGTGGGGTGATGCATAAAACCAGAGTTTGATATAAGCACAGGTACCGTTCCAAAAACCAACTATGGAATAGACAAGACCTACACCTTCCTCAGTGAAAGGGACTCAAAACACCATATTTCCAACAGAGGAATATATCTGACTAGTAAGAATCTTAAAACCTATGTACTGATATGTCTCCGCAAGGGAATCAAATGTGTCTAGACTGGCATAAAACATGGCAGCGAGAATAAGCTCAAACCCACTATAAAAAGGAATTTCAACAGCAAAACAAAAAAACAGGGAAATTCTTTACAATTCCTTCAGGGTCTCTGATGAAACCTGGAATGACCCTATCTACAATGACAGCTGGATGTGGCATAATGCTCAACACATGGGACAGAGAGGTTTGGTGAGATTGGGTGAGCAACTGCAGACCCCTCAAAGCAATATTTCATGGAACCCATTCCATGGGTCCCAACTCTCCAGGTTGAAGCGAATATTACTACATGTATAACATGTACGGGAAACCTAGAGAATGGACACAGTGTGAATACGGAAGATTTCTAAATCTCAACGAATTGTCCCTCTCCTGGTGCTCCGCTTTCACTTTCCAACTCCTTTACTATCAACCTCCCAACTTGCAGATACAGCACGTTTAACCTCCTGGTTCGCACAGGTTGCCAATTTGGCAGAGGATGAAAGGGAATAGGGAGAACCAATGAGAGAGTAGCTGTTAGGCATATGCACGGGCACATGTCACTCTAATTTCCAGGCAGGAAGAAGAATTAACCAAAGTCTCAGCCACCCACCGGGAACCAGGATAGGTCCTGAAACAAAATTTTGGACTTCCGTTCAGCTCACAAAAAACGAGTTGAAAAATGGAGCTCAGGGGCACAGCAATTCACAAACTGTCAGAGTAATAAAGGACAACTATCTTCCAAAAATCTGTTGAGGGAAGGCAACGAGGTGGACTTGAAAGAGAGGCAGAATAGCAGGAAACAGATTTCATGAGGTATGTTGGAATTGCCTTTAAAGCACAGGAAGAGGGGCACAACTTCGACAATGATGCACTTGGCCAAAATGGGCGTATGCGTTTTCTCCTGAATATATTCAGGAGAAAACGCATATGCCATTTTTGGCCAAGGAAGCAAGCGGGCATTGCAAATCTGCACTACAAAGAAGTATCCCTTCCCACGAGTCAAAAGGGACATCCACAAAGTGGGTAAAAACCAGAAAGGCAAGACAGGCCCTGGAGAACAGGGAGCCTTGTTATGCGGTTGGGCAGGATGTAAATGGCCAACTTCCTCTCTGGAGGAATGCTTTGTGTTCCCTAAAACAAGTAAACTACAGAGCTACAGAGCCAAGGGCGCTTCCATTCTAGGGAATATACCTTGGGAAAACTGAAAATCAAAAATACAGAACCACCTCAAAATTTAGGACTGCACTCCTTACAAGAACCTCAACTTGGGTACACCTTAAATATCCCAGGAAGTATAAAAATGGTTCAAATAATTGTGGTACTTACGTACGATGGAATATCCCTCAGCCATGAAATCAATGTCATAAGACTAGTAGCAGCAAAATGAGTGGATCCAGGTACGATGATTCTAAGTGAAATAAGTCACACAGAAAAAGAAACTTATCATAAGATATCACTTATGAAGATCCTGTAAACATGGCTACACTTGCACTGACTGAGGAAAGAGAAAGGAGCCTCACATTTAGAAAACACTCTTATGCCTGCTTAAGGGGGATGGAGAGGTGGGGTGATGCATAAAATCCATAGTTTGATATAAGCACAGGTACCGTTCCAAAAACAACTATGGAATAGAAAAGACCTACACCTTCCTCAAGGAAAGGGCTCAAAACCCCTTATTTCCCGCAGAGGAATATACCTGACTATTAAGAATCTTAAAAACTATGTAGTGATATGTCTGTGTAAGGGAATCAAGTGTGTCTAGACTGGCATAAACATGGCAGCGAGAATCAGTTCAAACCCACTATAAAAAGGAATTTCAAAAATAAAACAAAAAAGAGGGAATTTCTTTACCATTCCTTCAGGGTCTCTGATGAAACCTGGAATGACCCTGTCTACAATGACAGCTGGATATGGCATAAGGCTGGACACTTGGGACTGAGAGAATTGGTGAGATTGGGTGGGCAAATGCAGACCCTTTAAAGCAATAATGCGTGGCACCCATTCCATGAGTCCCAACTCTCCAGGTTGAAGGGAATATTACTACAGCTATTACATGTACGGGAAACCTAGAGGATGGACACACTGTGAATACGAAAGGCTTCTTAAACTCAATGAATCGTGCCTCTCCTGGTGCTCCGGTTTGATTTTCCAACTGCTTTACTATGAATATCCCAACTTGGAGAGACAGCCCCTTTAACCTCCTGGTTCGCACACGTTGCCAATTTGGCAGAGGATGAAAGGGAAGAGGGAGAACCAATGAGAGAGTAGCTGTTAGGCATTTGGCCAGGCACATGTCACTCTAATTTCCTGGCAGGAAGAAGAATTAACCAAAGTCTCAGCCACCCACCGGGAACCAGTATAGGTCCTGAACCAAAATTTTGGACTTGCGTTCAGCTCACAAAAACGAGTTGAAAAATGGAGCTCAGGGGCACAGCAATTCACAAACTGGCAGAGTAATAAAGGACAACTATCGTCCAAAAATCTGTTGAGGGAAGGCAACGAGGCAGACTTGAAAGCGAGGCAGAATAGCAGGAAACAGATTTCAAAAAGTACATTGGAATCGCCTTTAAAGCACAGAAAGAGGGGCAGAAGTTCGACAATGATGCACTTGGCCTAAAAGTTCTTATGTGTTTTCTCCTAAATATATTCAGGAGAAAACGCATACGCCCTTTCTGGCCAAGCAAGCAAGCTGACAATGCAAATCTGCACAACAATGAAGTATCACTTCCCAACTGTCAAAAGGGATATCCACAATATGTGTAAAAACCAGAAAGGCAAGAGAGGCCCTGGAGAACAGGGAGCCTTGTTATGCTAATGGGCGGGATGTAAATTGCCAACTGCCTCACTGGAGGAGTGCATTGTGTTCCCTAAAACAAGTAAACAAAAGAGCTACAGAGCCAAAGGCACTTCCAGTCTAGGGAATATACCTTGGGAAAACTGAAAATCAATAACACAAAGCAACCCCCAAAGTCAGGGCTACACTGTTTACAAGGACCTCAACTTGGGTACAGGTAAAATATCCCAGGAAATATAAAAATGGTTCAAAAAATTGTGGTACTTACGTACGATGGGATATCCCTGAGCCATGAAGTCAATGTCCTAAGACCAGTAGCAGCAAAATGAGTGGATTCATGTACGATGATTCTAAGTGAAATAAGTCACACAGAAAAAGAAACTTATCATTAGATATCACTTATGAAGATCCTGTAAACATGGCTACACATGAACTGAGTTAGGAAAGAGAACAGATTCTCACATTTAAAAAACACTCTTATGCCTGCCTAAGAGGGAAGGAGAGGTGGGGTGATGCATAAAACCAGAGTTTGATATAAGCACAGGTACCGTTCCAAAAACCAACTATGGAATAGACAAGACCTACACCTTCCTCAGTGAAAGGGACTCAAAACACCATATTTCCAACAGAGGAATATATCTGACTAGTAAGAATCTTAAAACCTATGTACTGATATGTCTCCGCAAGGGAATCAAATGTGTCTAGACTGGCATAAAACATGGCAGCGAGAATAAGCTCAAACCCACTATAAAAAGGAATTTCAACAGCAAAACAAAAAAACAGGGAAATTCTTTACAATTCCTTCAGGGTCTCTGATGAAACCTGGAATGACCCTATCTACAATGACAGCTGGATGTGGCATAATGCTCAACACATGGGACAGAGAGGTTTGGTGAGATTGGGTGAGCAACTGCAGACCCCTCAAAGCAATATTTCATGGAACCCATTCCATGGGTCCCAACTCTCCAGGTTGAAGCGAATATTACTACATGTATAACATGTACGGGAAACCTAGAGAATGGACACAGTGTGAATACGGAAGATTTCTAAATCTCAACGAATTGTCCCTCTCCTGGTGCTCCGCTTTCACTTTCCAACTCCTTTACTATCAACCTCCCAACTTGTAGATACAGCACGTTTAACCTCCTGGTTCGCACAGGTTGCCAATTTGGCAGAGGATGAAAGGGAATAGGGAGAACCAATGAGAGAGTAGCTGTTAGGCATATGCACGGGCACATGTCACTCTAATTTCCAGGCAGGAAGAAGAATTAACCAAAGTCTCAGCCACCCACCGGGAACCAGGATAGGTCCTGAAACAAAATTTTGGACTTCCGTTCAGCTCACAAAAAACGAGTTGAAAAATGGAGCTCAGGGGCACAGCAATTCACAAACTGTCAGAGTAATAAAGGACAACTATCTTCCAAAAATCTGTTGAGGGAAGGCAACGAGGTGGACTTGAAAGAGAGGCAGAATAGCAGGAAACAGATTTCATGAGGTATGTTGGAATTGCCTTTAAAGCACAGGAAGAGGGGCACAACTTCGACAATGATGCACTTGGCCAAAATGGGCGTATGCGTTTTCTCCTGAATATATTCAGGAGAAAACGCATATGCCATTTTTGGCCAAGGAAGCAAGCGGGCATTGCAAATCTGCACTACAAAGAAGTATCCCTTCCCACGAGTCAAAAGGGACATCCACAAAGTGGGTAAAAACCAGAAAGGCAAGACAGGCCCTGGAGAACAGGGAGCCTTGTTATGCGGTTGGGCAGGATGTAAATGGCCAACTTCCTCTCTGGAGGAATGCTTTGTGTTCCCTAAAACAAGTAAACTACAGAGCTACAGAGCCAAGGGCGCTTCCAGTCTAGGGAATATACCTTGGGAAAACTGAAAATCAAAAATACAGAACCACCTCAAAGTTTAGGACTGCACTCCTTACAAGAACCTCAACTTGGGTACACCTTAAATATCCCAGGAAGTATAAAAATGGTTCAAATAATTGTGGTACTTACGTACGATGGAATATCCCTCAGCCATGAAATCAATGTCATAAGACTAGTAGCAGCAAAATGAGTGGATCCAGGTACGATGATTCTAAGTGAAATAAGTCACACAGAAAAAGAAACTTATCATAAGATATCACTTATGAAGATCCTGTAAACATGGCTACACTTGCACTGACTGAGGAAAGAGAAAAGAGCCTCACATTTAGAAAACACTCTTATGCCTGCTTAAGGGGGATGGAGAGGTGGGGTGATGCATAAAATCCATAGTTTGATATAAGCACAGGTACCGTTCCAAAAACAACTATGGAATAGAAAAGACCTACACCTTCCTCAAGGAAAGGGCTCAAAACCCCTTATTTCCCGCAGAGGAATATACCTGACTATTAAGAATCTTAAAAACTATGTAGTGATATGTCTGTGTAAGGGAATCAAGTGTGTCTAGACTGGCATAAACATGGCAGCGAGAATCAGTTCAAACCCACTATAAAAAGGAATTTCAAAAATAAAACAAAAAAGAGGGAATTTCTTTACCATTCCTTCAGGGTCTCTGATGAAACCTGGAATGACCCTGTCTACAATGACAGCTGGATATGGCATAAGGCTGGACACTTGGGACTGAGAGAATTGGTGAGATTGGGTGGGCAAATGCAGACCCTTTAAAGCAATAATGCGTGGCACCCATTCCATGAGTCCCAACTCTCCAGGTTGAAGGGAATATTACTACAGCTATTACATGTACGGGAAACCTAGAGGATGGACACACTGTGAATACGAAAGGCTTCTTAAACTCAATGAATCGTGCCTCTCCTGGTGCTCCGGTTTGATTTTCCAACTGCTTTACTATGAATATCCCAACTTGGAGAGACAGCCCCTTTAACCTCCTGGTTCGCACACGTTGCCAATTTGGCAGAGGATGAAAGGGAAGAGGGAGAACCAATGAGAGAGTAGCTGTTAGGCATTTGGCCAGGCACATGTCACTCTAATTTCCTGGCAGGAAGAAGAATTAACCAAAGTCTCAGCCACCCACCGGGAACCAGTATAGGTCCTGAACCAAAATTTTGGACTTGCGTTCAGCTCACAAAAACGAGTTGAAAAATGGAGCTCAGGGGCACAGCAATTCACAAACTGGCAGAGTAATAAAGGACAACTATCGTCCAAAAATCTGTTGAGGGAAGGCAACGAGGCAGACTTGAAAGCGAGGCAGAATAGCAGGAAACAGATTTCAAAAAGTACATTGGAATCGCCTTTAAAGCACAGAAAGAGGGGCAGAAGTTCGACAATGATGCACTTGGCCTAAAAGTTCTTATGTGTTTTCTCCTGAATATATTCAGGAGAAAACGCATACGCCCTTTCTGGCCAAGCAAGCAAGCTGACAATGCAAATCTGCACAACAATGAAGTATCACTTCCCAACTGTCAAAAGGGACATCCACAATATGTGTAAAAACCAGAAAGGCAAGACAGGCCCTGGAGAACAGGGAGCCTTGTTATGCTAATGGGCGGGATGTAAATTGCCAACTGCCTCACTGGAGGAGTGCATTGTGTTCCCTAAAACAAGTAAACAAAAGAGCTACAGAGCCAAAGGCACTTCCAGTCTAGGGAATATACCTTGGGAAAACTGAAAATCAATAACACAAAGCAACCCCCAAAGTCAGGGCTACACTGTTTACAAGGACCTCAACTTGGGTACAGGTAAAATATCCCAGGAAATATAAAAATGGTTCAAAAAATTGTGGTACTTACGTACGATGGGATATCCCTGAGCCATGAAATCAATGTCCTAAGACCAGTAGCAGCAAAATGAGTGGATTCATGTACGATGATTCTAAGTGAAATAAGTCACACAGAAAAAGAAACTTATCATTAGATATCACTTATGAAGATCCTGTAAACATGGCTACACATGAACTGAGTTAGGAAAGAGAACAGATTCTCACATTTAAAAAACACTCTTATGCCTGCCTAAGAGGGAAGGAGAGGTGGGGTGATGCATAAAACCAGAGTTTGATATAAGCACAGGTACCGTTCCAAAAACCAACTATGGAATAGACAAGACCTACACCTTCCTCAGTGAAAGGGACTCAAAACACCATATTTCCAACAGAGGAATATATCTGACTAGTAAGAATCTTAAAACCTATGTACTGATATGTCTCCGCAAGGGAATCAAATGTGTCTAGACTGGCATAAAACATGGCAGCGAGAATAAGCTCAAACCCACTATAAAAAGGAATTTCAACAGCAAAACAAAAAAACAGGGAAATTCTTTACAATTCCTTCAGGGTCTCTGATGAAACCTGGAATGACCCTATCTCCAATGACAGCTGGATGTGGCATAATGCTCAACACATGGGACAGAGAGGTTTGGTGAGATTGGGTGAGCAACTGCAGACCCCTCAAAGCAATATTTCATGGAACCCATTCCATGGGTCCCAACTCTCCAGGTTGAAGCGAATATTACTACATGTATAACATGTACGGGAAACCTAGAGAATGGACACAGTGTGAATACGGAAGATTTCTAAATCTCAACGAATTGTCCCTCTCCTGGTGCTCCGCTTTCACTTTCCAACTCCTTTACTATCAACCTCCCAACTTGTAGATACAGCACGTTTAACCTCCTGGTTCGCACAGGTTGCCAATTTGGCAGAGGATGAAAGGGAATAGGGAGAACCAATGAGAGAGTAGCTGTTAGGCATATGCACGGGCACATGTCACTCTAATTTCCAGGCAGGAAGAAGAATTAACCAAAGTCTCAGCCACCCACCGGGAACCAGGATAGGTCCTGAAACAAAATTTTGGACTTCCGTTCAGCTCACAAAAAACGAGTTGAAAAATGGAGCTCAGGGGCACAGCAATTCACAAACTGTCAGAGTAATAAAGGACAACTATCTTCCAAAAATCTGTTGAGGGAAGGCAACGAGGTGGACTTGAAAGAGAGGCAGAATAGCAGGAAACAGATTTCATGAGGTATGTTGGAATTGCCTTTAAAGCACAGGAAGAGGGGCACAACTTCGACAATGATGCACTTGGCCAAAATGGGCGTATGCGTTTTCTCCTGAATATATTCAGGAGAAAACGCATATGCCATTTTTGGCCAAGGAAGCAAGCGGGCATTGCAAATCTGCACTACAAAGAAGTATCCCTTCCCACGAGTCAAAAGGGACATCCACAAAGTGGGTAAAAACCAGAAAGGCAAGACAGGCCCTGGAGAACAGGGAGCCTTGTTATGCGGTTGGGCAGGATGTAAATGGCCAACTTCCTCTCTGGAGGAATGCTTTGTGTTCCCTAAAACAAGTAAACTACAGAGCTACAGAGCCAAGGGCGCTTCCAGTCTAGGGAATATACCTTGGGAAAACTGAAAATCAAAAATACAGAACCACCTCAAAGTTTAGGACTGCACTCCTTACAAGAACCTCAACTTGGGTACACCTTAAATATCCCAGGAAGTATAAAAATGGTTCAAATAATTGTGGTACTTACGTACGATGGAATATCCCTCAGCCATGAAATCAATGTCATAAGACTAGTAGCAGCAAAATGAGTGGATCCAGGTACGATGATTCTAAGTGAAATAAGTCACACAGAAAAAGAAACTTATCATAAGATATCACTTATGAAGATCCTGTAAACATGGCTACACTTGCACTGACTGAGGAAAGAGAAAAGAGCCTCACATTTAGAAAACACTCTTATGCCTGCTTAAGGGGGATGGAGAGGTGCGGTGATGCATAAAATCCATAGTTTGATATAAGCACATGTACCGTTCCAAAAACAACTATGGAATAGAAAAGACCTACACCTTCCTCAAGGAAAGGGCTCAAAACCCCTTATTTCCCGCAGAGGAATATACCTGACTATTAAGAATCTTAAAAACTATGTAGTGATATGTCTGTGTAAGGGAATCAAGTGTGTCTAGACTGGCATAAACATGGCAGCGAGAATCAGTTCAAACCCACTATAAAAAGGAATTTCAAAAAGAAAACAAAAAAGAGGGAATTTCTTTACCATTCCTTCAGGGTCTCTGATGAAACCTGGAATGACCCTGTCTACAATGACAGCTGGATATGGCATAAGGCTGGACACTTGGGACTGAGAGAATTGGTGAGATTGGGTGGGCAAATGCAGACCCTTTAAAGCAATAATGCGTGGCACCCATTCCATGAGTCCCAACTCTCCAGGTTGAAGGGAATATTACTACAGCTATTACATGTACGGGAAACCTAGAGGATGGACACACTGTGAATACGAAAGGCTTCTTAAACTCAATGAATCGTGCCTCTCCTGGTGCTCCGGTTTGATTTTCCAACTGCTTTACTATGAATATCCCAACTTGGAGAGACAGCCCCTTTAACCTCCTGGTTCGCACACGTTGCCAATTTGGCAGAGGATGAAAGGGAAGAGGGAGAACCAATGAGAGAGTAGCTGTTAGGCATTTGGCCAGGCACATGTCACTCTAATTTCCTGGCAGGAAGAAGAATTAACCAAAGTCTCAGCCACCCACCGGGAACCAGTATAGGTCCTGAACCAAAATTTTGGACTTGCGTTCAGCTCACAAAAACGAGTTGAAAAATGGAGCTCAGGGGCACAGCAATTCACAAACTGGCAGAGTAATAAAGGACAACTATCGTCCAAAAATCTGTTGAGGGAAGGCAACGAGGCAGACTTGAAAGCGAGGCAGAATAGCAGGAAACAGATTTCAAAAAGTACATTGGAATCGCCTTTAAAGCACAGAAAGAGGGGCAGAAGTTCGACAATGATGCACTTGGCCTAAAAGTTCTTATGTGTTTTCTCCTGAATATATTCAGGAGAAAACGCATACGCCCTTTCTGGCCAAGCAAGCAAGCTGACAATGCAAATCTGCACAACAATGAAGTATCACTTCCCAACTGTCAAAAGGGACATCCACAATATGTGTAAAAACCAGAAAGGCAAGACAGGCCCTGGAGAACAGGGAGCCTTGTTATGCTAATGGGCGGGATGTAAATTGCCAACTGCCTCACTGGAGGAGTGCATTGTGTTCCCTAAAACAAGTAAACAAAAGAGCTACAGAGCCAAAGGCACTTCCAGTCTAGGGAATATACCTTGGGAAAACTGAAAATCAATAACACAAAGCAACCCCCAAAGTCAGGGCTACACTGTTTACAAGGACCTCAACTTGGGTACAGGTTAAATATCCCAGGAAATATAAAAATGGTTCAAAAAATTGTGGTACTTACGTACGATGGGATATCCCTGAGCCATGAAATCAATGTCCTAAGACCAGTAGCAGCAAAATGAGTGGATTCATGTACGATGATTCTAAGTGAAATAAGTCACACAGAAAAAGAAACTTATCATTAGATATCACTTATGAAGATCCTGTAAACATGGCTACACATGAACTGAGTTAGGAAAGAGAACAGATTCTCACATTTAAAAAACACTCTTATGCCTGCCTAAGAGGGAAGGAGAGGTGGGGTGATGCATAAAACCAGAGTTTGATATAAGCACAGGTACCGTTCCAAAAACCAACTATGGAATAGACAAGACCTACACCTTCCTCAGTGAAAGGGACTCAAAACACCATATTTCCAACAGAGGAATATATCTGACTAGTAAGAATCTTAAAACCTATGTACTGATATGTCTCCGCAAGGGAATCAAATGTGTCTAGACTGGCATAAAACATGGCAGCGAGAATAAGCTCAAACCCACTATAAAAAGGAATTTCAACAGCAAAACAAAAAAACAGGGAAATTCTTTACAATTCCTTCAGGGTCTCTGATGAAACCTGGAATGACCCTATCTACAATGACAGCTGGATGTGGCATAATGCTCAACACATGGGACAGAGAGGTTTGGTGAGATTGGGTGAGCAACTGCAGACCCCTCAAAGCAATATTTCATGGAACCCATTCCATGGGTCCCAACTCTCCAGGTTGAAGCGAATATTACTACATGTATAACATGTACGGGAAACCTAGAGAATGGACACAGTGTGAATACGGAAGATTTCTAAATCTCAACGAATTGTCCCTCTCCTGGTGCTCCACTTTCACTTTCCAACTCCTTTACTATCAACCTCCCAACTTGTAGATACAGCACGTTTAACCTCCTGGTTCGCACAGGTTGCCAATTTGGCAGAGGATGAAAGGGAATAGGGAGAACCAATGAGAGAGTAGCTGTTAGGCATATGCACGGGCACATGTCACTCTAATTTCCAGGCAGGAAGAAGAATTAACCAAAGTCTCAGCCACCCACCGGGAACCAGGATAGGTCCTGAAACAAAATTTTGGACTTCCGTTCAGCTCACAAAAAACGAGTTGAAAAATGGAGCTCAGGGGCACAGCAATTCACAAACTGTCAGAGTAATAAAGGACAACTATCTTCCAAAAATCTGTTGAGGGAAGGCAACGAGGTGGACTTGAAAGAGAGGCAGAATAGCAGGAAACAGATTTCATGAGGTATGTTGGAATTGCCTTTAAAGCACAGGAAGAGGGGCACAACTTCGACAATGATGCACTTGGCCAAAATGGGCGTATGCGTTTTCTCCTGAATATATTCAGGAGAAAACGCATATGCCATTTTTGGCCAAGGAAGCAAGCGGGCATTGCAAATCTGCACTACAAAGAAGTATCCCTTCCCACGAGTCAAAAGGGACATCCACAAAGTGGGTAAAAACCAGAAAGGCAAGACAGGCCCTGGAGAACAGGGAGCCTTGTTATGCGGTTGGGCAGGATGTAAATGGCCAACTTCCTCTCTGGAGGAATGCTTTGTGTTCCCTAAAACAAGTAAACTACAGAGCTACAGAGCCAAGGGCGCTTCCAGTCTAGGGAATATACCTTGGGAAAACTGAAAATCAAAAATACAGAACCACCTCAAAGTTTAGGACTGCACTCCTTACAAGAACCTCAACTTGGGTACACCTTAAATATCCCAGGAAGTATAAAAATGGTTCAAATAATTGTGGTACTTACGTACGATGGAATATCCCTCAGCCATGAAATCAATGTCATAAGACTAGTAGCAGCAAAATGAGTGGATCCAGGTACGATGATTCTAAGTGAAATAAGTCACACAGAAAAAGAAACTTATCATAAGATATCACTTATGAAGATCCTGTAAACATGGCTACACTTGCACTGACTGAGGAAAGAGAAAAGAGCCTCACATTTAGAAAACACTCTTATGCCTGCTTAAGGGGGATGGAGAGGTGGGGTGATGCATAAAATCCATAGTTTGATATAAGCACAGGTACCGTTCCAAAAACAACTATGGAATAGAAAAGACCTACACCTTCCTCAAGGAAAGGGCTCAAAACCCCTTATTTCCCGCAGAGGAATATACCTGACTATTAAGAATCTTAAAAACTATGTAGTGATATGTCTGTGTAAGGGAATCAAGTGTGTCTAGACTGGCATAAACATGGCAGCAAGAATCAGTTCAAACCCACTATAAAAAGGAATTTCAAAAAGAAAACAAAAAAGAGGGAATTTCTTTACCATTCCTTCAGGGTCTCTGATGAAACCTGGAATGACCCTGTCTACAATGACAGCTGGATATGGCATAAGGCTGGACACTTGGGACTGAGAGAATTGGTGAGATTGGGTGGGCAAATGCAGACCCTTTAAAGCAATAATGCGTGGCACCCATTCCATGAGTCCCAACTCTCCAGGTTGAAGGGAATATTACTACAGCTATTACATGTACGGGAAACCTAGAGGATGGACACACTGTGAATACGAAAGGCTTCTTAAACTCAATGAATCGTGCCTCTCCTGGTGCTCCGGTTTGATTTTCCAACTGCTTTACTATGAATATCCCAACTTGGAGAGACAGCCCCTTTAACCTCCTGGTTCGCACACGTTGCCAATTTGGCAGAGGATGAAAGGGAAGAGGGAGAACCAATGAGAGAGTAGCTGTTAGGCATTTGGCCAGGCACATGTCACTCTAATTTCCTGGCAGGAAGAAGAATTAACCAAAGTCTCAGCCACCCACCGGGAACCAGTATAGGTCCTGAACCAAAATTTTGGACTTGCGTTCAGCTCACAAAAACGAGTTGAAAAATGGAGCTCAGGGGCACAGCAATTCACAAACTGGCAGAGTAATAAAGGACAACTATCGTCCAAAAATCTGTTGAGGGAAGGCAACGAGGCAGACTTGAAAGCGAGGCAGAATAGCAGGAAACAGATTTCAAAAAGTACATTGGAATCGCCTTTAAAGCACAGAAAGAGGGGCAGAAGTTCGACAATGATGCACTTGGCCTAAAAGTTCTTATGTGTTTTCTCCTGAATATATTCAGGAGAAAACGCATACGCCCTTTCTGGCCAAGCAAGCAAGCTGACAATGCAAATCTGCACAACAATGAAGTATCACTTCCCAACTGTCAAAAGGGACATCCACAATATGTGTAAAAACCAGAAAGGCAAGACAGGCCCTGGAGAACAGGGAGCCTTGTTATGCTAATGGGCGGGATGTAAATTGCCAACTGCCTCACTGGAGGAGTGCATTGTGTTCCCTAAAACAAGTAAACAAAAGAGCTACAGAGCCAAAGGCACTTCCAGTCTAGGGAATATACCTTGGGAAAACTGAAAATCAATAACACAAAGCAACCCCCAAAGTCAGGGCTACACTGTTTACAAGGACCTCAACTTGGGTACAGGTTAAATATCCCAGGAAATATAAAAATGGTTCAAAAAATTGTGGTACTTACGTACGATGGGATATCCCTGAGCCATGAAATCAATGTCCTAAGACCAGTAGCAGCAAAATGAGTGGATTCATGTACGATGATTCTAAGTGAAATAAGTCACACAGAAAAAGAAACTTATCATTAGATATCACTTATGAAGATCCTGTAAACATGGCTACACATGAACTGAGTTAGGAAAGAGAACAGATTCTCACATTTAAAAAACACTCTTATGCCTGCCTAAGAGGGAAGGAGAGGTGGGGTGATGCATAAAACCAGAGTTTGATATAAGCACAGGTACCGTTCCAAAAACCAACTATGGAATAGACAAGACCTACACCTTCCTCAGTGAAAGGGACTCAAAACACCATATTTCCAACAGAGGAATATATCTGACTAGTAAGAATCTTAAAACCTATGTACTGATATGTCTCCGCAAGGGAATCAAATGTGTCTAGACTGGCATAAAACATGGCAGCGAGAATAAGCTCAAACCCACTATAAAAAGGAATTTCAACAGCAAAACAAAAAAACAGGGAAATTCTTTACAATTCCTTCAGGGTCTCTGATGAAACCTGGAATGACCCTATCTACAATGACAGCTGGATGTGGCATAATGCTCAACACATGGGACAGAGAGGTTTGGTGAGATTGGGTGAGCAACTGCAGACCCCTCAAAGCAATATTTCATGGAACCCATTCCATGGGTCCCAACTCTCCAGGTTGAAGCGAATATTACTACATGTATAACATGTACGGGAAACCTAGAGAATGGACACAGTGTGAATACGGAAGATTTCTAAATCTCAACGAATTGTCCCTCTCCTGGTGCTCCGCTTTCACTTTCCAACTCCTTTACTATCAACCTCCCAACGTGCAGATACAGCACGTTTAACCTCCTGGTTCGCACAGGTTGCCAATTTGGCAGAGGATGAAAGGGAATAGGGAGAACCAATGAGAGAGTAGCTGTTAGGCATATGCACGGGCACATGTCACTCTAATTTCCAGGCAGGAAGAAGAATTAACCAAAGTCTCAGCCACCCACCGGGAACCAGGATAGGTCCTGAAACAAAATTTTGGACTTCCGTTCAGCTCACAAAAAACGAGTTGAAAAATGGAGCTCAGGGGCACAGCAATTCACAAACTGTCAGAGTAATAAAGGACAACTATCTTCCAAAAATCTGTTGAGGGAAGGCAACGAGGTGGACTTGAAAGAGAGGCAGAATAGCAGGAAACAGATTTCATGAGGTATGTTGGAATTGCCTTTAAAGCACAGGAAGAGGGGCACAACTTCGACAATGATGCACTTGGCCAAAATGGGCGTATGCGTTTTCTCCTGAATATATTCAGGAGAAAACGCATATGCCATTTTTGGCCAAGGAAGCAAGCGGGCATTGCAAATCTGCACTACAAAGAAGTATCCCTTCCCACGAGTCAAAAGGGACATCCACAAAGTGGGTAAAAACCAGAAAGGCAAGACAGGCCCTGGAGAACAGGGAGCCTTGTTATGCGGTTGGGCAGGATGTAAATGGCCAACTTCCTCTCTGGAGGAATGCTTTGTGTTCCCTAAAACAAGTAAACTACAGAGCTACAGAGCCAAGGGCGCTTCCAGTCTAGGGAATATACCTTGGGAAAACTGAAAATCAAAAATACAGAACCACCTCAAAGTTTAGGACTGCACTCCTTACAAGAACCTCAACTTGGGTACACCTTAAATATCCCAGGAAGTATAAAAATGGTTCAAATAATTGTGGTACTTACGTACGATGGAATATCCCTCAGCCATGAAATCAATGTCATAAGACTAGTAGCAGCAAAATGAGTGGATCCAGGTACGATGATTCTAAGTGAAATAAGTCACACAGAAAAAGAAACTTATCATAAGATATCACTTATGAAGATCCTGTAAACATGGCTACACTTGCACTGACTGAGGAAAGAGAAAAGAGCCTCACATTTAGAAAACACTCTTATGCCTGCTTAAGGGGGATGGAGAGGTGGGGTGATGCATAAAATCCATAGTTTGATATAAGCACAGGTACCGTTCCAAAAACAACTATGGAATAGAAAAGACCTACACCTTCCTCAAGGAAAGGGCTCAAAACCCCTTATTTCCCGCAGAGGAATATACCTGACTATTAAGAATCTTAAAAACTATGTAGTGATATGTCTGTGTAAGGGAATCAAGTGTGTCTAGACTGGCATAAACATGGCAGCGAGAATCAGTTCAAACCCACTATAAAAAGGAATTTCAAAAAGAAAACAAAAAAGAGGGAATTTCTTTACCATTCCTTCAGGGTCTCTGATGAAACCTGGAATGACCCTGTCTACAATGACAGCTGGATATGGCATAAGGCTGGACACTTGGGACTGAGAGAATTGGTGAGATTGGGTGGGCAAATGCAGACCCTTTAAAGCAATAATGCGTGGCACCCATTCCATGAGTCCCAACTCTCCAGGTTGAAGGGAATATTACTACAGCTATTACATGTACGGGAAACCTAGAGGATGGACACACTGTGAATACGAAAGGCTTCTTAAACTCAATGAATCGTGCCTCTCCTGGTGCTCCGGTTTGATTTTCCAACTGCTTTACTATGAATATCCCAACTTGGAGAGACAGCCCCTTTAACCTCCTGGTTCGCACACGTTGCCAATTTGGCAGAGGATGAAAGGGAAGAGGGAGAACCAATGAGAGAGTAGCTGTTAGGCATTTGGCCAGGCACATGTCACTCTAATTTCCTGGCAGGAAGAAGAATTAACCAAAGTCTCAGCCACCCACCGGGAACCAGTATAGGTCCTGAACCAAAATTTTGGACTTGCGTTCAGCTCACAAAAACGAGTTGAAAAATGGAGCTCAGGGGCACAGCAATTCACAAACTGGCAGAGTAATAAAGGACAACTATCGTCCAAAAATCTGTTGAGGGAAGGCAACGAGGCAGACTTGAAAGCGAGGCAGAATAGCAGGAAACAGATTTCAAAAAGTACATTGGAATCGCCTTTAAAGCACAGAAAGAGGGGCAGAAGTTCGACAATGATGCACTTGGCCTAAAAGTTCTTATGTGTTTTCTCCTGAATATATTCAGGAGAAAACGCATACGCCCTTTCTGGCCAAGCAAGCAAGCTGACAATGCAAATCTGCACAACAATGAAGTATCACTTCCCAACTGTCAAAAGGGACATCCACAATATGTGTAAAAACCAGAAAGGCAAGACAGGCCCTGGAGAACAGGGAGCCTTGTTATGCTAATGGGCGGGATGTAAATTGCCAACTGCCTCACTGGAGGAGTGCATTGTGTTCCCTAAAACAAGTAAACAAAAGAGCTACAGAGCCAAAGGCACTTCCAGTCTAGGGAATATACCTTGGGAAAACTGAAAATCAATAACACAAAGCAACCCCCAAAGTCAGGGCTACACTGTTTACAAGGACCTCAACTTGGGTACAGGTTAAATATCCCAGGAAATATAAAAATGGTTCAAAAAATTGTGGTACTTACGTACGATGGGATATCCCTGAGCCATGAAATCAATGTCCTAAGACCAGTAGCAGCAAAATGAGTGGATTCATGTACGATGATTCTAAGTGAAATAAGTCACACAGAAAAAGAAACTTATCATTAGATATCACTTATGAAGATCCTGTAAACATGGCTACACATGAACTGAGTTAGGAAAGAGAACAGATTCTCACATTTAAAAAACACTCTTATGCCTGCCTAAGAGGGAAGGAGAGGTGGGGTGATGCATAAAACCAGAGTTTGATATAAGCACAGGTACCGTTCCAAAAACCAACTATGGAATAGACAAGACCTACACCTTCCTCAGTGAAAGGGACTCAAAACACCATATTTCCAACAGAGGAATATATCTGACTAGTAAGAATCTTAAAACCTATGTACTGATATGTCTCCGCAAGGGAATCAAATGTGTCTAGACTGGCATAAAACATGGCAGCGAGAATAAGCTCAAACCCACTATAAAAAGGAATTTCAACAGCAAAACAAAAAAACAGGGAAATTCTTTACAATTCCTTCAGGGTCTCTGATGAAACCTGGAATGACCCTATCTACAATGACAGCTGGATGTGGCATAATGCTCAACACATGGGACAGAGAGGTTTGGTGAGATTGGGTGAGCAACTGCAGACCCCTCAAAGCAATATTTCATGGAACCCATTCCATGGGTCCCAACTCTCCAGGTTGAAGCGAATATTACTACATGTATAACATGTACGGGAAACCTAGAGAATGGACACAGTGTGAATACGGAAGATTTCTAAATCTCAACGAATTGTCCCTCTCCTGGTGCTCCGCTTTCACTTTCCAACTCCTTTACTATCAACCTCCCAACTTGCAGATACAGCACGTTTAACCTCCTGGTTCGCACAGGTTGCCAATTTGGCAGAGGATGAAAGGGAATAGGGAGAACCAATGAGAGAGTAGCTGTTAGGCATATGCACGGGCACATGTCACTCTAATTTCCAGGCAGGAAGAAGAATTAACCAAAGTCTCAGCCACCCACCGGGAACCAGGATAGGTCCTGAAACAAAATTTTGGACTTCCGTTCAGCTCACAAAAAACGAGTTGAAAAATGGAGCTCAGGGGCACAGCAATTCACAAACTGTCAGAGTAATAAAGGACAACTATCTTCCAAAAATCTGTTGAGGGAAGGCAACGAGGTGGACTTGAAAGAGAGGCAGAATAGCAGGAAACAGATTTCATGAGGTATGTTGGAATTGCCTTTAAAGCACAGGAAGAGGGGCACAACTTCGACAATGATGCACTTGGCCAAAATGGGCGTATGCGTTTTCTCCTGAATATATTCAGGAGAAAACGCATATGCCATTTTTGGCCAAGGAAGCAAGCGGGCATTGCAAATCTGCACTACAAAGAAGTATCCCTTCCCACGAGTCAAAAGGGACATCCACAAAGTGGGTAAAAACCAGAAAGGCAAGACAGGCCCTGGAGAACAGGGAGCCTTGTTATGCGGTTGGGCAGGATGTAAATGGCCAACTTCCTCTCTGGAGGAATGCTTTGTGTTCCCTAAAACAAGTAAACTACAGAGCTACAGAGCCAAGGGCGCTTCCAGTCTAGGGAATATACCTTGGGAAAACTGAAAATCAAAAATACAGAACCACCTCAAAGTTTAGGACTGCACTCCTTACAAGAACCTCAACTTGGGTACACCTTAAATATCCCAGGAAGTATAAAAATGGTTCAAATAATTGTGGTACTTACGTACGATGGAATATCCCTCAGCCATGAAATCAATGTCATAAGACTAGTAGCAGCAAAATGAGTGGATCCAGGTACGATGATTCTAAGTGAAATAAGTCACACAGAAAAAGAAACTTATCATAAGATATCACTTATGAAGATCCTGTAAACATGGCTACACTTGCACTGACTGAGGAAAGAGAAAAGAGCCTCACATTTAGAAAACACTCTTATGCCTGCTTAAGGGGGATGGAGAGGTGGGGTGATGCATAAAATCCATAGTTTGATATAAGCACAGGTACCGTTCCAAAAACAACTATGGAATAGAAAAGACCTACACCTTCCTCAAGGAAAGGGCTCAAAACCCCTTATTTCCCGCAGAGGAATATACCTGACTATTAAGAATCTTAAAAACTATGTAGTGATATGTCTGTGTAAGGGAATCAAGTGTGTCTAGACTGGCATAAACATGGCAGCGAGAATCAGTTCAAACCCACTATAAAAAGGAATTTCAAAAAGAAAACAAAAAAGAGGGAATTTCTTTACCATTCCTTCAGGGTCTCTGATGAAACCTGGAATGACCCTGTCTACAATGACAGCTGGATATGGCATAAGGCTGGACACTTGGGACTGAGAGAATTGGTGAGATTGGGTGGGCAAATGCAGACCCTTTAAAGCAATAATGCGTGGCACCCATTCCATGAGTCCCAACTCTCCAGGTTGAAGGGAATATTACTACAGCTATTACATGTACGGGAAACCTAGAGGATGGACACACTGTGAATACGAAAGGCTTCTTAAACTCAATGAATCGTGCCTCTCCTGGTGCTCCGGTTTGATTTTCCAACTGCTTTACTATGAATATCCCAACTTGGAGAGACAGCCCCTTTAACCTCCTGGTTCGCACACGTTGCCAATTTGGCAGAGGATGAAAGGGAAGAGGGAGAACCAATGAGAGAGTAGCTGTTAGGCATTTGGCCAGGCACATGTCACTCTAATTTCCTGGCAGGAAGAAGAATTAACCAAAGTCTCAGCCACCCACCGGGAACCAGTATAGGTCCTGAACCAAAATTTTGGACTTGCGTTCAGCTCACAAAAACGAGTTGAAAAATGGAGCTCAGGGGCACAGCAATTCACAAACTGGCAGAGTAATAAAGGACAACTATCGTCCAAAAATCTGTTGAGGGAAGGCAACGAGGCAGACTTGAAAGCGAGGCAGAATAGCAGGAAACAGATTTCAAAAAGTACATTGGAATCGCCTTTAAAGCACAGAAAGAGGGGCAGAAGTTCGACAATGATGCACTTGGCCTAAAAGTTCTTATGTGTTTTCTCCTGAATATATTCAGGAGAAAACGCATACGCCCTTTCTGGCCAAGCAAGCAAGCTGACAATGCAAATCTGCACAACAATGAAGTATCACTTCCCACCTGTCAAAAGGGACATCCACAATATGTGTAAAAACCAGAAAGGCAAGACAGGCCCTGGAGAACAGGGAGCCTTGTTATGCTAATGGGCGGGATGTAAATTGCCAACTGCCTCACTGGAGGAGTGCATTGTGTTCCCTAATACAAGTAAACAAAAGAGCTACAGAGCCAAAGGCACTTCCAGTCTAGGGAATATACCTTGGGAAAACTGAAAATCAATAACACAAAGCAACCCCCAAAGTCAGGGCTACACTGTTTACAAGGACCTCAACTTGGGTACAGGTAAAATATCCCAGGAAATATAAAAATGGTTCAAAAAATTGTGGTACTTACGTACGATGGGATATCCCTGAGCCATGAAATCAATGTCCTAAGACCAGTAGCAGCAAAATGAGTGGATTCATGTACGATGATTCTAAGTGAAATAAGTCACACAGAAAAAGAAACTTATCATTAGATATCACTTATGAAGATCCTGTAAACATGGCTACACATGAACTGAGTTAGGAAAGAGAACAGATTCTCACATTTAAAAAACACTCTTATGCCTGCCTAAGAGGGAAGGAGAGGTGGGGTGATGCATAAAACCAGAGTTTGATATAAGCACAGGTACCGTTCCAAAAACCAACTATGGAATAGACAAGACCTACACCTTCCTCAGTGAAAGGGACTCAAAACACCATATTTCCAACAGAGGAATATATCTGACTAGTAAGAATCTTAAAACCTATGTACTGATATGTCTCCGCAAGGGAATCAAATGTGTCTAGACTGGCATAAAACATGGCAGCGAGAATAAGCTCAAACCCACTATAAAAAGGAATTTCAACAGCAAAACAAAAAAACAGGGAAATTCTTTACAATTCCTTCAGGGTCTCTGATGAAACCTGGAATGACCCTATCTACAATGACAGCTGGATGTGGCATAATGCTCAACACATGGGACAGAGAGGTTTGGTGAGATTGGGTGAGCAACTGCAGACCCCTCAAAGCAATATTTCATGGAACCCATTCCATGGGTCCCAACTCTCCAGGTTGAAGCGAATATTACTACATGTATAACATGTACGGGAAACCTAGAGAATGGACACAGTGTGAATACGGAAGATTTCTAAATCTCAACGAATTGTCCCTCTCCTGGTGCTCCGCTTTCACTTTCCAACTCCTTTACTATCAACCTCCCAACTTGCAGATACAGCACGTTTAACCTCCTGGTTCGCACAGGTTGCCAATTTGGCAGAGGATGAAAGGGAATAGGGAGAACCAATGAGAGAGTAGCTGTTAGGCATATGCACGGGCACATGTCACTCTAATTTCCAGGCAGGAAGAAGAATTAACCAAAGTCTCAGCCACCCACCGGGAACCAGGATAGGTCCTGAAACAAAATTTTGGACTTCCGTTCAGCTCACAAAAAACAAGTTGAAAAATGGAGCTCAGGGGCACAGCAATTCACAAACTGTCAGAGTAATAAAGGACAACTATCTTCCAAAAATCTGTTGAGGGAAGGCAACGAGGTGGACTTGAAAGAGAGGCAGAATAGCAGGAAACAGATTTCATGAGGTATGTTGGAATTGCCTTTAAAGCACAGGAAGAGGGGCACAACTTCGACAATGATGCACTTGGCCAAAATGGGCGTATGCGTTTTCTCCTGAATATATTCAGGAGAAAACGCATATGCCATTTTTGGCCAAGGAAGCAAGCGGGCATTGCAAATCTGCACTACAAAGAAGTATCCCTTCCCACGAGTCAAAAGGGACATCCACAAAGTGGGTAAAAACCAGAAAGGCAAGACAGGCCCTGGAGAACAGGGAGCCTTGTTATGCGGTTGGGCAGGATGTAAATGGCCAACTTCCTCTCTGGAGGAATGCTTTGTGTTCCCTAAAACAAGTAAACTACAGAGCTACAGAGCCAAGGGCGCTTCCAGTCTAGGGAATATACCTTGGGAAAACTGAAAATCAAAAATACAGAACCACCTCAAAGTTTAGGACTGCACTCCTTACAAGAACCTCAACTTGGGTACACCTTAAATATCCCAGGAAGTATAAAAATGGTTCAAATAATTGTGGTACTTACGTACGATGGAATATCCCTCAGCCATGAAATCAATGTCATAAGACTAGTAGCAGCAAAATGAGTGGATCCAGGTACGATGATTCTAAGTGAAATAAGTCACACAGAAAAAGAAACTTATCATAAGATATCACTTATGAAGATCCTGTAAACATGGCTACACTTGCACTGACTGAGGAAAGAGAAAAGAGCCTCACATTTAGAAAACACTCTTATGCCTGCTTAAGGGGGATGGAGAGGTGGGGTGATGCATAAAATCCATAGTTTGATATAAGCACAGGTACCGTTCCAAAAACAACTATGGAATAGAAAAGACCTACACCTTCCTCAAGGAAAGGGCTCAAAACCCCTTATTTCCCGAAGAGGAATATACCTGACTATTAAGAATCTTAAAAACTATGTAGTGATATGTCTGTGTAAGGGAATCAAGTGTGTCTAGACTGGCATAAACATGGCAGCGAGAATCAGTTCAAACCCACTATAAAAAGGAATTTCAAAAATAAAACAAAAAAGAGGGAATTTCTTTACCATTCCTTCAGGGTCTCTGATGAAACCTGGAATGACCCTGTCTACAATGACAGCTGGATATGGCATAAGGCTGGACACTTGGGACTGAGAGAATTGGTGAGATTGGGTGGGCAAATGCAGACCCTTTAAAGCAATAATGCGTGGCACCCATTCCATGAGTCCCAACTCTCCAGGTTGAAGGGAATATTACTACAGCTATTACATGTACGGGAAACCTAGAGGATGGACACACTGTGAATACGAAAGGCTTCTTAAACTCAATGAATCGTGCCTCTCCTGGTGCTCCGGTTTGATTTTCCAACTGCTTTACTATGAATATCCCAACTTGGAGAGACAGCCCCTTTAACCTCCTGGTTCGCACACGTTGCCAATTTGGCAGAGGATGAAAGGGAAGAGGGAGAACCAATGAGAGAGTAGCTGTTAGGCATTTGGCCAGGCACATGTCACTCTAATTTCCTGGCAGGAAGAAGAATTAACCAAAGTCTCAGCCACCCACCGGGAACCAGTATAGGTCCTGAACCAAAATTTTGGACTTGCGTTCAGCTCACAAAAACGAGTTGAAAAATGGAGCTCAGGGGCACAGCAATTCACAAACTGGCAGAGTAATAAAGGACAACTATCGTCCAAAAATCTGTTGAGGGAAGGCAACGAGGCAGACTTGAAAGCGAGGCAGAATAGCAGGAAACAGATTTCAAAAAGTACATTGGAATCGCCTTTAAAGCACAGAAAGAGGGGCAGAAGTTCGACAATGATGCACTTGGCCTAAAAGTTCTTATGTGTTTTCTCCTGAATATATTCAGGAGAAAACGCATACGCCCTTTCTGGCCAAGCAAGCAAGCTGACAATGCAAATCTGCACAACAATGAAGTATCACTTCCCACCTGTCAAAAGGGACATCCACAATATGTGTAAAAACCAGAAAGGCAAGACAGGCCCTGGAGAACAGGGAGCCTTGTTATGCTAATGGGCGGGATGTAAATTGCCAACTGCCTCACTGGAGGAGTGCATTGTGTTCCCTAAAACAAGTAAACAAAAGAGCTACAGAGCCAAAGGCACTTCCAGTCTAGGGAATATACCTTGGGAAAACTGAAAATCAATAACACAAAGCAACCCCCAAAGTCAGGGCTACACTGTTTACAAGGACCTCAACTTGGGTACAGGTAAAATATCCCAGGAAATATAAAAATGGTTCAAAAAATTGTGGTACTTACGTACGATGGGATATCCCTGAGCCATGAAGTCAATGTCCTAAGACCAGTAGCAGCAAAATGAGTGGATTCATGTACGATGATTCTAAGTGAAATAAGTCACACAGAAAAAGAAACTTATCATTAGATATCACTTATGAAGATCCTGTAAACATGGCTACACATAAACTGAGTTAGGAAAGAGAACAGAGTCTCACATTTAGAAAACATTCTTATGCCTGCTTAAGGGGAAAGGAGAGGTGGGGTGATGCATAAAACCAGAGTTTGATATAAGCACAGGTACCATTTCTAAAACCAACTGTGGAATAGACAAGACCTACACCTTCCTCAGTGAAAGGGACTCAAAACCCCATATTTCCCGCAGAGGAATAGATATGACTAGTAAGAATCTTAAAACCTATGTATTGATATGTCTCTGTAAGGAAATCAAGTGTGTCTACACTGGCATAAACATGGCAGCAAGAATCAGCTCAAACCCACTGTAAAAGGGATTTCAAACAAACCAAAAAATACGGAAATTCTTTACCATTCCTTTACGGTCTCTGATGAAACCTGGAATGACCCTCTCTACAATGACAGCTGGATGTGGAATAAGGCTGGACACAATGGACTGAGAGGATGGGTGAGTTTTGGTGAGCAAATGCAGACCCTTTAAAGCAGTAATGCATGGCACCCATTCCATGGGTCCCAACTGTCCAGTTTGAAGGGAATATTGCTACAGTTATTACATTTACGGGTATCCTAGCTAATGGACACACTGTGAATACGAAAGGTTTCTAAAACTCAATGAATAGTCCCTCTCCTGGTGTCCCGGTTTGACTTTCCAACTTATTTACTATCAATCTCCCAACTTGTAGAGACAGCCCCTTTAACATCCTGGTTCGCATATGTTGTCAATTTGGCAGAGGACGAAAGGGAAAAGGGAGAACCAGTGAGAGAGTAGCTGTAAGGCATTTGGATGGGCATATGTCACTCTTATTTCCCGGCATGAAGAAGAATTAACCAAAGTCTCATCTTCCTGCCAGGAACAAGTATAAGTCCTGAACCAAAATTGTGGATTTGCGGTCAGCTCACAAAGAAGCGAGTTGAAAAACGGATCTCAGGGTCACAGCAATTCCCAAACTGCCAGATTTATAAAGGACAACTATCGTCCAAAAATCTGTTGAGGGAAGGCAATGATGCGGACGTGAAAGCGAAGCAGAATAACAGGAAACAGATTACAAGAGGTACATTGGAATTGCCTTTAAAGCACAGGAAGAGGGGCACTACTTCAACAATGATGCACCTGGCCCAAAGGGCATAGGCGTCTTCTCCTGAATATATTCAAGAAAAAATGCATATGCCCTTTTTGGTCAAGAAAGCAAGCGGGTAATGCAAATCTGCACTACAAGAACGACCACATCCCACTTGTCAAAAGGTATATCCGAAAAATATGTAAAAACCAGAAAGGCAAGACAGGCCCTGGAGAACAGGGAGCCTTGTTAGGCTAATGGGTAGGATGTAAATTGCCAACTGCCTCTCTGGAGGAGTGCATTGTGTTCCCTACAAAATATACCACAGAGCTACAGAGCCAAGGGCAGTTCCATTCTAGGGAATATACCTTGGGAAAACTGAAAATCAGTAAGTCAGAGCCAACCCAAAATTTAGGGCTGAACTGCTTACAAGAACCTCAACTTGGGTACACCTTAAATGTCCCAGCAAATATAAAAATGGTTCAAAAAATTGTGGTACTTACGTACGATTGAATATCCCTTAGCCATGAAATCAATGTCATAAGGCCAGTAACAGAAAAATGAGTGGATTCAGGTACGATGATTCTAAGTGAAATAAGTCACACAGAAAAAGAAACTTATCATAAGATATCACTTATGAAGGTCCTGAAACCATGGCTACACATGAACTGAGTTAGGAAAGATAACAGAGTAACGAATATTATCATAAGATATCACTCATATGGTGAATATACACATCGCTACACATGAATTGAGTTACAAACACAACAGAGTCACACATTTAGAAAACAAACTTCTGCCTGCTTAAGGGGAAAGGCGAGGTGGGGTGATGCATAAAACCACAGTTTTAAATTAGCACAGATACTGTTACATTAACCAAGTATGCAATAGACAACACCTACTCCCGGCACAATAAACTGGACTCAACACCCCCTATTCATTGCAGAGGAATATATCTGACTCTAAGTATTTTAAAACACATGTATTATCATGTCTCCATAAAGGAATCATATGTGTGTATAATGGCGTGAACACAGCACTGAAATTCACCTAAACCACCTTATAAAAATAAGTTTCAAAAGCAAAATTCAAAAACAGCGAAACAGAGAGAAATCTTAAAAATTACGTTCAGGGCCTGTGATCCAACCTGGATTGACCACCTTTTCACCCACAGCTAGATGAGACATATGACTGGACACTTGGGGCTGACAAGAATGCTGAGGTTGTGTGAGCAAAAGAACACCACTTAGAGCAATACCGTGTGCTACCCATTCTAGTGGTCCCAAATCTCCTGGTTTAAGGGAATCTTCCTACAGTTAAAACATGCATGGGAAACCCAGTGGATGGTACACTGTGTAATTGGGAAAGTTTTCTAAAAGGTACCTCATTTTTCCTTTCATCGTGCTCGGCATCGCCATTCCATCTGCATTACTAAAAATCTCCACACTTGGAGTGTCAGCGCCTTTACCCTCCTGTTATGCACAGTTTGCAAATTGTGCAGAGGATGAACAGGAAGAGGGGAAACAAATGAGAGATTAGCTGTAGGTGTTTGGATGGGCACATATCACCCTAGTTTCCCATCAGGACGACGAATTAACCAAAGGCTCAGCCTGAAGCCCTGGAACCAGACTAGGGCCTACAGCCATCCTGCGGTATTGCAGCCAGCTCACAAATAGGCGAGTTGAAAAATGGAAATCAGGGGCACAGCAATTCACAAACTTGCAGAGTTATAAAGGACAACTATCATCCAGAAATATATTGAGCTAAGGCAGTGAAGAGGATTTGAATGCAAGGCAGAATTGAAGGAAACAGATTTCAAGAGGTACATTGGAGTCATCTTTAAAGCACATGAAAAGCGACAGAACTTCAACAATGTTGCCCTTGGCCGAAAAGGGAGTATGTGTATTTTCTTGAATATATTCGGGAAAAAAATGCATACGCCCTTTTTGGCCAAGCAAGCCATCAGGCATTGAAAATCCACACTACATAGACATGTCCCTTACATCCAGTCAAAAGGGCCATCCACAAATAGTGTAAAAACCACAAATGCAGGACAGGCCATGGAGAAAAGGGAACCTGGTTACACCGATTGACAGGATGTAAACTGCCAACAGCCTGTCTGGAGAACTGTATGTTGTTTTCTAAAACAGAGCTACAAAGCATAGCACACTTCCACTCATGGGCGTGTATTTTGGGAAAACTAAAAATCCACAACACACAGCCAGCCCAAAGTTTAGGGCTGCTCTGTTTACAAGAACCTCGACTTTGGTACACTTTAAATATCCCAGGAAAGGAAAAAAAAATGGATATAGATGTTGTGGTACTTATATACAATGGAATGTCACTCACATAAAATCAATGTCATAAGGCCAATAACAGCATAATGAGTGGCTTTAGGTACGATGATGCTAAGTGAAATGAGCCACAAAGAAAAATAAACTTATTGTAATATATCACTTATAGAGGGAATGTAAACATGGCTACACATGAACTGAATTTCAAAAGAGAACAGAGTTACACATTTACAAAACACACTTATGCCTTCTTAAGGGGAAAGGTGACGTGGGGTGATGTGTAAAAGCAGAGTTTGAAATTAGCACAGATCCCATTCCATATACCAAATATGTAATAGAAAAGATCTACTCCTTTCTCAATGAACTGGACACCAAACACCCTATTCACTGAAGATGAATATATCTGACTGGTAATAATCTTGAAACCTATGTATTTATATGTCTTCATAATGGAATCAAGTTTATGTAGATTGGCATAAACACAGATCAATGGAACAGGACAGAAAGCCCAGAGATAAACGTACATACCTATGGCTATCTCATCTATGACAAAGGAGCTAAAGGTATACAATGGAGAAAAGACATTCTCTTCAGTATTTGGTGCTAGGAAAACTGAACCCCTACACATAAAAAATGAAATTAGAACACTCCATAACACCATACACAAAAATAAACTCTAAATGGATTAGAGATCTAAATATAAGACCAGACACTATAAAATTGTTAGAGGAAACCATAGGCAGAATGCACTATGACAGAAATCACAGCAAGATCCTTTTTGACTCACCTCCTAGAGAAATGGAAATAAAAACAGAAATCAACAAATGGGACCTAATGAAACTTAAAAGCTTTTACACAGTATAGGAAAACTTAAACAAGATACAAAAACAACCCTCATTATTGGAGAAAATATTTTCAAATGAAGCAATTCACAAAGGATTAATCCCCAAACTTTACAAGCACCTCATGTAGCTCAATATCACAAAAACAAAGAACCCAATCCAAAAACGGGCAGAAGACCTAAATAGACATTTCTCCAAAGAAGATATACAGATTACAAAGAAACACATGAAAGGATGCTGAACATCACAAATCATTAGAGAAATGCAAATCAAAACTACCGTGAGGTATCACCACACAGCAGTCAGAGTGGCAATCATCAAAAAAATCTACAAAACAATAAATGCTGGAGAGGGCTTTATTGGAGAAAAGGGAACACACTTGAACTGTGGGTGGGAATGTAAAGTGATATGGGCACTAGGGAGAACAGTACGGAGGTTCCTTTAAATAACTAACAATAGAAGTACCATACGACACAACAATCCAACTACTGGGCATTTGCCTTGCAGAAACCATAATTGTAAAAGAGTTATGTACAAAAATGTTCATTGCAGCTCTATTTACAATAGCCATGATATGGAAGCAACCTAAGTGTCCATCGACAGATGAATGGATAAAGAAGATCTGGCACATATATACAATGGAATATTACTCAGCCATAAAAAGAAGCAAAACTGAGTTATTTGTACTGAGGTGGATGGATTTAGAATCTGTCCTACACAGTGAAGTAAGTCAGAAAGGGAAAAAACAAATACTGTACGTTAACAGAGATATACGGAACCTAAAGAAGAAAAAAAAAAAGATTTTGAAGAACCTAGTGGCAGGACAGGATTAAGGACACAGACATAGAGAAAGGACTTGAGGACACCGGAAGGGGGATGGGTAAGCTGAGACGAAGTGAGAGAGTGGCATGGACATAAATACATTACCAAATGTAACACCGATAGCTACTGGGAAGCAGCCACATAGAACAGGGAGATCAGCTCGGTGCTTTGTGACCACATAAAGGGGTGGGATATGGAGTGTGGGAGGGAGATGCAAGAGGGAGGGGATCTGGTGATATCTGTATATGTATAGCTGATTCACTTTTTTATACAGCAGAAACGAACACTCCATTGTAAAGCATTTATACTCCAATAAACGTGTAAAAGGAAAAAAAAAAGAATGTCCAGGGATAAACCTACAGACCTATGGTCAACTAATCTATGACAAAGGAGGTGAGACTATACAATGGAGATAAGACAGTCTCTTCAATCATTGGTGCTGGGAAATACGGAGAGCTACATGTAAAAGAATGAAATTAGAACACTCACCAACACCATACATAAAAATATATTCAAAATGGATTAGAGACATTAATGTAAGATGGGACAGTATAAAACTCTGAGAGGAAAACTTACGAAGGATACTCTGACGTAAATCACAGCAAGATCGTTTTTGATCCACCTCCTATAGTAATGAAATAAAAAAGAAAACTAAACAGATGGGACCTAATGAAATGTAAAAGCTTTTGCAAAGCAAAGGAAACTACAAACAAGACAAAAAGACAACCCTCAGAATGGCAGAAAATATTTCCAAATGAATCAATGGACAAATGATTAATCTCCAATATATATATAAACAGCTCATGCAGCTCAATATTAATGAAACAAACAACCCAATACAAAAATGGAAGAAGATCTAAATAGACATTTCTTCCAAGAAGACATAGAGATGGCCAGTACGCACATGAAAATCTGCTCAACATCACTAATTATTAGAGAAATGGAAATGGAAACTACAATGAGGTATCATGTCACACCTGTTAGAATGGGCATCATCAGAAAATCTACAAACAACAAATGCTGGAGAGGGTGTGGAGAAAAGGAACCTTCTTCCACTATTGTTGGGAATGTAAATCGATATAGTCTCTATGGAGAACAGTATGGAGGTTCCTTAAAAAACTAAAAATAGAATTACCATATAATCCAGCAATCCCACTACTGAGCATATACCCAGAGAAAACCATAAATCAAAAAGACACATTCACCACAATGTTCATTGCAGCACTATTTACAAGAGCCAGGTAATGAAATCAACCTAAGTGCCCACAGACAAATGAATGGATAAAGATGTGGTACATATATACAATGGAATATTACTCAGCCACACATAGGAATGAAATTGGGTCATCTGTAGAGACCTTGATGGATCTAGAGACTCTCATACAGAGTGAAGTAAGTCAGAAAGAGAAAAAGCAAATATTGTGTGTTAATGCATATATGTGGAACCTAGAAAAATGGTACAGATGAACCAGTTTGCAGGGCAGAGATAGAGACACAGATGTAGAGAACAAACATATGGACACCAAGGTGGTAATGCCATGTGAGGTTGGTGGTGGGATGAATTGGGAGACTGGGATTCATATGTGCACACTTATATGTATAAAATAGATATCCAATAAGAACCGGCTGTATAAAAGAAATAAATAAATTGAAAAAAAATTAAAAATAAATAAATAAAATTTAATAAAATAAACCAAAAAAAGTTTTTCTCTTCACATAGACGTCTTTACATTAATGCATTATTTCCATGTTTATATCTCCAAATTAAAAAAAAAGAAGAAGAAATAAAATCTACCTTGAACCAAAAAGAAAAAAAAAAGAAAAAAAAAAAACAGAACCCACCAGTTATACAGAGGAAAATCTTATCAGGGCACTTGCTCAAGTGGTAAAAAATTCTTAATTTGGTCAGAGGTGGGAAATCATCTCCCATGCAGTGAGCAGCACTCCCCCCCAACAAGGAGCATCCTCATTGCAAAGCTGGGGGACTGTGTCGAGGCGTCTGTGAGTAAATGTGAGCTGAGCCCCAGTCCTGCAGCAGCTGAACTCTTCCCACCCTTTCCAGGTAAAACACATGAATATGTACAAGCACTTGCAAGCCTAGAGGAAGGGCTGTGGAGCCACACCAGCGACAGCACGCAGGCTGACTTGGTGCCTGCAGGCCAGCCAGGAAGGTGCTGGCCCCAGATGCTCTTCTGGAAGCTTTCCATTTCCCTGCCTGAGATACCCCTCCTGCCATGGCCCACACTGCTTTTTTACTTCCTCACCTCTGCCTGGGGAGAAATTCCAGCGGCAGGTATGGGTGACACATCCTCTTCTTTAAAAGGTGGCAGCCTGGCAACACCTGCAGAAAGTCCAGCAGAGCCCCACTCACACTGGGCCACACACAAAGCCACAGCCCCTCACTCCCTCCCACCACCCCAGCCCCGACACTGCTGACACGGCAGAGAATATGGCGTCAGGCACAGCTACAGGGGCTCTTGCTGACTGGAGAGGTGTTTATATTGACCTCAACCCAGGCACACCTGGGGAGGGCTGGCAGGCCGTGTCAGGCTGCCCAAATCAGCCAATCCTCACCCCTCAGGGGCTCACAGTTGCAGAAAATGAACCTTGCAAACGGGCCAGTCCCAAGGAACAGGTGTGGGTTCTTGAGAGTCAGGATAGACAAGGGGCTGCAGCTGCGGTTTGTTTTCTTATCATTTTATCTGGTCCATGAGTGGAAAACAACTTCAAGAAGACCCTATCCTAATGAGAGGAACCCAGGTGTCAGGGAGAGGAGTGATGGTGGGTGGAGAGGGAGGCCTGGTGCCGTGGCTGCAGTGAAAGTGTCTGGAAGACCAGGCAGAGAGAGGCTGCACAGAGTGATAGTCAGGGTCACAGACCTGTCAGAGCTGCTGTTTGTTAGTTCAAGTCCTGCTCTGAGGTGTTCTGTGTCAGCTGTGAGTGACAGGTGAGCTGGGGGTTCTCTGCAAGGTGGGCAATGTGCACAGTTCCTGTGTGTCCAGCCCTGCTCGGGTACTTGCCCAGGGGAGCTCTGTATCCTGGGAAGGGCCTGACTATGAGAGCCCCATGGGCTGCTGGGTAGCTGCACAGGTGAGCTCCATACCCTGGGAGGGACTTGACCACGAGAGCCCCGTGTGCTGTGGGGTGGGGGAGCAGCCCAGGTGAGCTCCATATCCTGGGATTGGCCTGACCACGAGAGCCCCATGGGCTGCTGGAGACCTGGTAAAGGATATCAGGACAGTCAGTGAAGCCACCGAGGATATACATCCAGTAGCTCCTATTTCCTACACACTGCTGGTCATTCTACCATCCACCAGGCCATGGCATTCTGTATTAACCTTCAATGACGCCTTCTTCTGTATTCCATTCATCTCAGAGTCACAAGAATTTTTGGCTTGTGAGAGGCAGGACACAACATGCAACAAAAGCAATAATGCTGGGCCGTCCTGCACCAATGGTTCAAAAATCCCCACACCATCATTGGGGAAATGTCCTCTAAAGACCTAAAAGTTCTACCTCTGTGAAAGGGAACCCTCCTTCAATATGCAGAGGACATTCTGATCACCAGGCCTACTAAAGACACCTCTGAACTACCTAGCCAATAAAGGATAGAAGGTGTCCAAGAAAAAGGCTCCAATATCCCAGGCTAAGGTGACATGCCTGGGCTTCATTCTCACAGATATTCGGAGAAATGCATCCCAGGATAGGGAAGAAGCCATTTGCAGCCTTACCTCTTCTTAAACTAGAAGACAGCTTAGGGGTTCCTGGGGAGGACAAGGTTTTCTGCATCTGGATCCCTAACTACAGTCTAATACCTGGGCCTCTACATGAAACACTGACACGAAAAGATGATGATCCTTTTGAATAGAATCCAGAAGCAGCCTCTCAAGAATGGAAAGAGCAGTCAATTAAGACCCTTGCCCAGGAACTCCCTAATTTAGCTAAACCTTTGACCTTTACATACCCGGTAAAAGGTTAATCAACCTTGGAGCCTTAGTGCAAAAACTGGGACCACTTGAAATGGAGCAACACAAGAATGCCCTTCAGGTATAATAAACTATGGTCACCAAGGTCTTTGCCCACCGACTCATCAGGCCAGGATACTGGGGTATCTAAAAAGCTGGAAATCAGCAGCCTGCAAGGCCAGCTCCCTCTTAAGGGAAAAGGACCCTACGTGGTGATCCTAACCACCCTTCATGCCCTGAAGTTGCAGGGGTCGCTCTGTGGACCCACTGACCTCGAGTGAGGAGGCCCTCCAACTCCAACCTCCAGAGAGACAAACGGGGGCAACGGGCCCCCAGGATGACTTGTGTGACCATCACTTGACCTGGAGTTTCTCTCAGAAAACAACAAGACTGTGCCCCGAAAGAGCAGACTACTGCTTGTAGGACTTACTGCACCCAGAGGGGAGCTAATAAGCTTGGAGGGGGAAAAGTTTATCATGCTTTCACCATAGAAAACCCTACAGACACCGTGGTGATTGTAACCAATATGACCGGGTGGACTGCTGGCTACTTCTAAAGGCCGTTGTCTCAGTGGACGTCATGGTCCTGGACCACCACTGACCGTGGACTGTCTGGGAGTTGTGCGGGCAGGGCTCTGACACATGGTGCTGTTTGTACATTAATTCAGGGACCTAATTAAAGAAAGCACAGACTACTGGTCAGAGCATCTAGGCTGACAAAAACCGTCAGCCTAAGATTGCCGAACAAATGTGGGGTGGGGTGAAACCTGCCACTGCAGCATCTCTGCGCATCTCCTTCCTGGACCTTAAAGGTCATTAGAATCTATAACACTTCCAGTGCTGGTGCTCAGGCAGACGAGAAGTGAGGCAGGAGGCCTTGGGACAATCAACCTCACCTGGAGGCTGGTGAGGAGACGTTTTGACCCTCCCCCCATGTATCAGGGCTCACACCACAGCATGAAGCAGTTACAAAAGAGGGGTCTGCACCCTCAACACCCGAAAAATGAGGAACAGAACAAAAAGCAGAGGAGGTGTTCATCTCCGGCAACGTTGATTAAAGATTCCTGGGAGATATAAAGAGAATCCGGGCAATAAAATAAAGTCTAAGCTGTTTTTCCATTGTGCTTTGTCTAATTTCACGTGCTCCTACGGCTCCGCATGCAGAGGTCCCACACCCGGCATTTCAGATCCGATTTCCTAGTGCAGAATGGCTGGGTCAACAACTCAGCTAGCGTGGTCCCATGCAGACTCCGTGACATAGAGTATGAGCTGCAGCCAACCCAGCCCTCGAGATCCCCATGCCCTCCCTCCCACTGACACTGCCTTGATCCCTACATAGCAGCCCAGCCCACAGCCCGTGGGGGAGTGCACACTCTCAACTCTCCATTCTGTTTTCAAAATAATGTTTCCTTTGCTTCTGAACCAAACTCAGCCTTGATCTTTTGGCTCCAATGACACTGGGCACGGGGACTCCTGTTGGGGTCCACTCTGGAGGATCAGTAACAGAAATTGAGAACATTGTAACTTCAATGAACAGGTGTGAGAGCCAAACTATAGTTAACATAGAGAAGTGTATAATGCTCGGGTAAAATAAGATGTTTTTAAGACTTACATTTGATATTTCCATCACTTTACTGTAAGCAAGTTCAGTGAACACGTCTGTCTTATTTGTCAGGTCAAAATTAGAGAAATGAAGTGATTTATTTCCATGAATGTACATCTAATACTCTTGGCTGAAGCTTCAATCGTGTTTTGAATGTTTTTCCATTGAAAATGATACCTCTCTTTCAGTTCCCCCATTTCTGAGAAGTATAAAATCTTATAATTTATTATTACCAAAGGGGAAAGGTAGGAGAAGGGATAAATTAACAGTTTGGGATTAACACATACACACTGCTATGTATAAAATAGATCATCAACAAGGAACCAGTGTATAGCACAGGGAACTACACTGAATATTTTGCAATAACCTATAAGGGGAAATAATCTGAAAAAGAATAGATATTTTTATTGACATCATCTATCAATGACAGATAAAATGTAACCTAAGCAAGGCCGATGGTGAGCGCTTCTGACCCTGAAGATTTCAATCATCTAAAGTTTGGGCTCTGCCTATTTCCCAAGGCTCCTAATGGACATACGTGTAGCCGTAGCTTAAAAATTCCCCAGTTTGGGGTTCGGGGAAGCACTGATTTGGAAAAATCCCTGGTGTTCTCCTTACATGCACGGGACCATTCCTACAGCTAAAACATGCCTGCCACACCTAGAGGATGGTACACGGTTTGATCGGAAAGTGTTTGGAAAAGGCACCTCATCTCCTCATTGCCTGGTGCTCGGGTTCACCCCTCCAGCATCTTTCCTAACAATCTCCTCACTTGGGGATATCAGCACCGTCAACATCCTGTTGCACACTGTTTGGAATTTGTCTAGAGGATGAAGCGGAAGGATGAGAAAAATTTAGAGACAAGTCTTAGGTGTTCGGACAGGCACATGCCACTCTAATTTCCAATCCGGAAGACAAATTCATCAAAGGCTAGAATTGCCCACGGAAACAGAATAGGGCTAGAGGAAATCCCGCTGTTTTGTGTCCAGTTTCCAAAAACACAAGTTGAAAAATTGAACTCAGGGTCACTAAAATTCATAAAACTGCAGAGTTGAAATTATCTATCGTCGAAAAATGTCTTGAGGTAAGCCACAGAAAAAGACTTGTAAGCAAGGGAGAGTGGCAGGAAACATATTTGAAGAGGTAGAAAGGACTCCCCATTAAAGCACAAGAAAAGGGGCTGAACATCGCCAATGATGCAGTTGGCCCAAAAGGGTGTATGCATTTTTTCTGAATATATTCAAGTAAAGGCCATACACACTTTTGATCCAACCAAACAGGTGGGCACTGGATATCAATACTACAAAATGTATCACTTCACATCAGTCAGAAGGGCCATCCACATAAAGTGTAAACACCAGAAATGCAGGACAGGGCGAGGAGAAAAGGGAACCCTGTGAGGCTGATAGTGGAAATGTAATTTGCCAACGGCCACTCTGGAGAAGTGTATTGTGTTTGCTAAAACATCTAAAAAATGAGCTACAGAGCATAGGGCACTTGCACTCATGGGCGTATACCTTGGGAAAAACAAAAATCAACAGAAAACAGGCACCCCAAAGTTTACCACCTCTCTGTTAAAAAGGGCCTCCACATGGATATAATCTAAATTTCCCTGGAAGGATAAAATGGATAAAAGAGATGGGGTACTTATGTAGAGTGGAATATTACTCATCCAGAAATCAATGAAATAAGGCCAGTTGGAACAACTCTGGAGGAGTTACATACAATCATTCTAAGTGACATATGTCAGAAAGAAAAAGACACATATCATAAGATGTCACTTAAAGGTGGAATCAAAAATGGCTACACATGAAATAAACTACAACACAGAAACATAGTCAAATATGTAGAAAATAGACATAAGGCTGCTAAATGGGAAAGGTGGGGAATGGTGAGGTATTATCCAGGACGTTGAAATTAGCAAAGTTACCATTCCAAGTATCAAATTGAATAACTGACAAGGCCTACACAGTACCTCAAAGAACTAAACTCAGCTCACTCAAGTAACTGGAAAATAATACATATGACTGGTAAGCATCTGAAAAAAATTTATTGTTGTCTCACAGTACATGAATCAAGTTGATGTACAGCAGCAAAAAACCGAGCTTTGAAAATCAGCTGTAACCAATATAAAAATAAATTTAAAAAATATTTATAAAAACAGTGAGACAGACAAAAATTCTTACAACTTTTGTTGAAGGGCTATGATGTAACATAGATTGAACACATGTAGACCCACAGCAGGATGATATATAAGGCTGGAAGCTATGCACGCTAGAGATGTTAGAGAGGCTGGGTGAGGAAATGCAGACCTTTTAAATACTGCGTGGTACCCATTCCATGGGTCCCAAATCTGCAGGTTCAAGGGAATATTCTGACAACGAAAATATGCCTGGGAAACCGAGATGAATGTACACCGTGTGCTCAGGAAAGGTGTCTAAAATGCACCTCATTTTTGATCTCCTGGTGCTGGGGTTCGCCATTCCAGCCACATTACTAACAATCTCCCCACATGGAGAATCAGCACCTTTAACCTCCTGTGTCACACAGTTTGCAATTTGTGCAGAGGATAAATGGGAAGATGGGGAACCAATGAGAGATTAGCAGTAGGGGTTTTGACAGGCACATGTCACTCTAATTTCCCATTAGGAAGAAGAATTAAACAAAGGCTCAGCCTGCCTCCTCAGAACCAGAATAGGACCGGAAGCAATCCAATGGTTTGGCGGCCAGCTCACAAAAAGCGAGTTTCAAAATGGAGCTCAGGAGCAGACAATTCAAAGACCTGCAAAGATATAAATGATAACCAACGTCCAAAAATATATTCAGGTAAGGCAACGAAGAGGATCTGAATGACAGGCATAATTGCAGGAAACAGATTTCAAAAGGTAGATTGTACTAACATTTAAAGCATATGAAAAGCAGCAGAATTTCTAAAATGATACAGTTGGGCAAAAGGGTGTATGTGTTTTTTCGTGAATATCTTCAGGAAAATAAAACACATACAGAGTTTTTGGCCAACCAAGCAAGCGGGAAATGCAAATCTGCACAACAAAGAAGTCTCAATTTCCACTGCTCACAAAGGCCATCCAAAAAATGTGTACAAACCAGAAATGCAGGAGAGGCCATGGAGAACAGGGAGCCTAGTCACACTGATGGGTGGGGTATAAATATCCAAGAGCCACTCTGAAGAAGTGTATGCTGTTTCCTAAAACATCAAAAATACAAGGCCCCCGAGCAAAGGGGTTTTCAACTCATGGGCATATAACTTGGGAAGACTAAATATCAACAAGACACAGGCACCCCATAGTTTAGGGCTGCTCTGCATAAAAGAACCTCAACTTCGGTACACCTAAAATATCCCAGGAAAAAGAGAAATGCCTAAAGAACTTGTGGTAATTTTGTAAAACAGAATATCACTCAGACGTGAAACCAATGTATATAAGGCCAGTAGCAGCATAATGAGTGGATTTAGGTATGATGATCCTAAGTGAAATTAGTCACACAGATAAAAGAATCTTATCATAAGATATCACTTACAAAGGGAATGTCAACATCACAGCACATGAAATGAATTAAGAAAGAGAACAGAGACTCACATTTAGAAAACACTCTTATGCCTCCTTAAGGGGAAAGCAGAGGTGGGGTGATGCATAAAACGAGAGTTTGATATTAGAACAGGTACCATTCCATAAACGAAATACAGAAGAGACAAGATCTACACCTACCTCAGTGAACGGGACTCAAAACGCCTATTCCCCGCAGAGGAATATATCTGACTAGTAAGAATCTTAAAAACCTATGTATTGATATGTCTCTGTATGGGAATCAAGTATGACAAGACTGTCATAAACATGTCAGTGAAAATCAGCTCAAACCCATTATAAAAATGAATTTCAAAAACAAAACAAAAAAACAGCGAAATTCTTACACAATTCCTTCAGGTGTTCTGATGAAACCTGGAATGACCCTATCTGCAAAGACAGCTGGATGAGACATAAGGCTGGACACTTGGGACTGAGAGGACTGGTGAGATTGGGAGAGAAAATGCAGACCCTTTAAAGTAGTAATGCATGCCACCATACCATGGGTCCCAAATCTCCAAGTAGAAGGGAATATCACTACAGATATAACATGTATGAGAAACCTAGAGAATGGACACCCTGTGATGGCGAAAGTTTTCTAAAAGTCTCCAAATTTTTCCTCTCCTTGTGCTCCAGTTTGGCATTCCAACTGCCTTACTATCAATCTCCCAACTTAGGAGAGTCAGCTCCTATAACCTCCTGGTTCGCACAGTTTGCTAATTGTGCAGAGGATGAAAGGGAAGAGGGAGAACCAATCAGAGAGTAGATGTAGGCATTTGGACGGACACATGCCACTCTAAATTCCCGTCAGGAAGAAGAATTACCAAAGCCTCAGCCACCCGCAGGGAACAGTATAGCCACCCCTGGAAGAAGTACAGGTCCTGAAGCAAAATTGTGTATTTGCGGTCAGCTCCCAATAATGGGATTTGAAAATTGGTGCTCAGGGGCACAGCAATTCATAACCCTGAGAGTTTTAAAGGACTACTCTCTTCCAAAAATCTGTTGAGGGAAGGCAACGAAGCGGACTTGAAAATGAGGCAGAACTGCACAAAACATATTTCAAGAGGTAAATTGGAATCACCTTTAAAGCCAGGAAAAGCATCACAACTTCGACAATGATGCACTTGGCCAAAAATGGCGTATGCCTTTTCTCCTGAATGTATTCAGGAGAAAACGCATACGACCTTTCTGGCCAATCAAGCAAGCACACAGTGCAAATACACACTACAATAATTGTCACTTCCCACCAGTCAAAAGGGACATCCGAAAATCTGTAAAAACCAGAAAGGCAAGAGAGAGATGAGAAGGGCATGAAGAAATGTTATCCCAAGGGTCATGGAGGATTGTGATGACAAGCGAATGGAGCATTGTGATGACAAGATTATGTAGCATATTGCTGACAAAGGCATGGAGCATTGTGATGACAAGTTTCATGGAGCACTGTGATGACAAGCGTCACGGAGCATTGTGATTACAGGGGTCATGGAGAATTGGGATGACAAGGGCATGGAGCATTTTGATGACAAAGGTCCCGGATCATTGTGTTGTCAGGGTTCATGGAGCGTTGTGATGACAGTGGTCATGAGCATTGTGATGACAGGGGTCATGGAGCATTGTGATGAGAAGGTCATGGAGCATTGGGCTGAAAATGGTCATGGAGTATTGTGATGACAGGGGTCATGGAGTATTGTGATGACAAGCTACTGGAGCATTGTGATGAGAAGACCATGGAGCCTTGTGATGACAAGTCTCATGGAGCATTCGGATGAAAAGGGACATGGAGCTTTGTGATTACAGGGGACTTGGAGCATTGTGATGAAAAGGGCAAGGAGCATTGGGATGAAAAGACCATCGAGCGTTCTGATGACATGCATCATGGAGCTTTGTGATGAAAAGGGCATGGAGCATTGTGATTACAGTGGCCTTGGATCACTGTGAGTAAAACGGCATGGAACATTGTGATGAAAAAGGCATGGAGTCTTGTCATGACAGGGTTCAAGGAGCATACAGATGACAAGTGTCAGGGAGCATTGTGATGACAAGGGTATTGAGCATTATGATGAAAAAGTTCATGGAGCATTGTGATGAGAAGACCATGGATAATTGTGATGATGAGCCTCATGGGGCGTTGTGATACTAAGTGTTATGGAACATTTTGATGACAAGGATTTGGAGCATTGTGATGACAGAAGTCATGGAGCATTTTGATTTCACTCTGATGACAATAGCATGAAGCATTATGATGATGGGCATGGTGCATTGTGATGACAGGGTTCATGGAGCATTGAGATGAAAAAGGGCATGGAGCATTCGGATGACATGCATCATGGAGCTTTGTGATGACAAGGGCATGGAGCATGGTGAATGAGAAGGCCAAGGAGCATTCTGATGACATATTTCATGGAGCTTTGTGATGACAAGGGCATGGAGCATTGTGATTACAGGTGTCTTGGAGCATTGTGATGAGAAGGGTCATGGAGACTTGTGATGACAAGGCCAAGGAACATCGTGATGGCAGGGTTCATGGAGCATTGTTATGACAGGGGTAATGGAGCATGGTGATGACAAGGGCATGGAGCATTGTGATGACAAGGTCATAGATTATTGTGAAGACATGTGTCATGGAGCATTATGATGACATATTTCATGGTCCACTGTGAAGACAATGGCATGGAGCATTGAGATGACAAATGTTATGCAGGATTGTGATGACAAAGGTAATGGAGCATTGTGATGACAAGGACTTGGAGCACTGTGATGACAAGGGTCAAGGAGCATTGTGATGACAAGGGCATGGATCATTGTGATGACAATGTCCATTGAGAATTTTGATGAAAAGGTCGTGAAGCATTGTGAAGACAAAGGCATGTAGCTTGCTATGACAGGGGTCATGGGGCAATGCAATGACAATTGCATGGAGAATTTTGATGACAAGAGCATGTAACATTGTGATGAGAACTGTCATGGAGCATTGTGATGACAAGGATGTGGAGAATTGTGATGACAAGAGCATGTAACATTATGATGAGAACTGTCATGGAGCATTGTGATGACAAGGACGTGGAGAATTGTGATGACAAGGGAAATGAAAATTGTGATTACCAGGGCATGGAGCATTGTGATGCCAAGACCGTGGAGCACTGAGATGAGAAGACCATGGATAATTGTGGTGACGAGAATCATGGAGCACTGTAATGACAAAGGGCATGGAGCATTGTGATGACAGTTGTCATGGAGCATTGTGATGACAGTGGTCATGGATATTTGTGATGACAAAGGTCATGGAGAATTCTGATGACAAGCTTGTGGAGTACTGTGATGACAAAGCATGTAACCCTGTGATGAGAAGTGTCATGGAGCACAGTGATGCCAAGAACGTGGAGAATTTTGATGACAGGGAACATGGAGCATTGTGATGACCAGGGCATGGAGCATTGTGATGGCAAGACCGTGGAGCATTGTGATGAGAAGACCATGGATAATTGTGATGACGAGCGTCATGGAGCACTGTAATGACAAGTGGTATGGAGCACTGTGATGACAGGGGTTATGGAGAATTGTGATGACAAGGGTCATGGAGCATTCTGATGACAAGTGTGTGGAGTATAGTGATGACAATGGCAAGGAGCACTGTGATGAAAAGGGCATTGAACACTGTGATGAAAAAGGCATGGAGCCTTTTCATGAAAGGGTTCAAGGAGCATTCTGACGACAAGTGTCAGGGAGCATTGTGATGACAAGTGTATTGAGAATTGTGATGAAAAAGATGATGGAGCATTGGGACGACAAGGGCATCCAGTCTTGTGATGACAGGCGTCATGGAGCATTGTGATGACAAGTGTTATGTAAAAATGTGATCACAAGGATTTGGAGCATTGTGATGACAGAGGTCATGGATCTTTTGGATTTCAAGGAACATGGAGCATTGTGATGACAGGGGTCATGGAGCACTGTGATGTCAGCGGTCATGGAGCATTTTGATGAAAAGGGTCATGGAGCATTTTGATGACAGCTGTTATGGAACATTGTGATGTCATGGGTCATCGAACATTGTGATGAAAAGTGCATGTAGCATGGTGATGACAGGAGTCATGGAACATTGTGATGACAGGGTTGAGGGTGTATTGTGATGAATAGTGATGTAACATTGTGATATCAGTGGTGGGAGAGCATTTTGGTGAGAAGTGCATGGAGCATTGTGAAGACAAGGTTTATGGAGCCTTGTGATGACAACATTGTGGAACACTGTGAAGAGAAGCGCATGGAACATTGTGATGACAAGGGTCACGGAGCATTGTGATGAAAAGTTCATGGAGCATTGTGGTAACAAAGGTAACAGAGCCTTGTGATGATGCGGGCCTGGACCATTGTGATGACAAATGTTATGAAACATTGTGATGACTGGAGTCACGGAGCATTGTGATGACAGGGGTCATGGAGCATTGTGATGACAAGGGCATGGAGCACTGTGCTGAGAATGGCATAGAGCATTGTGATGACAAGTGTCAAAGAGCATGGTGATGAAAAGTTCATGGAGCATTGTGATTAAAAAGGTCACAGAGACTGTCGAGGGCATGGAACATTGTTATGACAAAGGTCATGTAGCATTGTGATGACAGGGTCATGGAATATTGTGATCACAGGGGTGAGAGAGTATTGTGATGACTAGTGATGGAACATTGTGATATTGCTGGTGAGAGAGTATTTTGATGAGAAGTGCTTGGAGCATTGAGATTACACGGTTTATGGAGCATTTCAGTGACAAGGTTGTGGACCGTTGTGATGAAATGTGCGTGGCACTTTGTGATAACAATGGTCATGGAGCATTGTTCTGACAAAGACATGGTGCATTGTGATGACAAGTGTCCCAGAGAATTGTGATGAAAAGTTCATGGAGCATTGTGGTTACAAAGGTCACAGAGCCTTGTGATGACGTGGGCATGGACCATTGTGATGACAAACGTTATGAAGCATTGTGATGACTGGAGTCATGGAGGATTGTGATGACAGGGGTCATGGAGCATTGAGATGACAAGGGCATGGAGCATTGTGATGACAGGGACATGGAGCATTGGTCTGACAAGTTTCATAAATTATTGTGATGAGTGTGGGCATGGTGCATTTTGATGACAAGGGCACGGAGCATGGTGATGAGAAGGTCATGGAATATTGTGAAGACACGTGTCAGGGAACACTGTGATGACATATGTCATGGTCCATTGCGATGACAATGGCATGGAGCATTGTGATGCCAAATGTAATGGAGGATTGTGATGACAAATATAATGGAGCATTGTGATGACTAGGGCTTGGAGCATTATGATGACAAGGGCCATTGAGTATTTTCATGACAAGGTCATGAAGCATTGTGATCACAAGGTCCTGGAGCACTGTGATGAGAAAACCATGGAGCCTTGTGATGACAAGTCTCATGGAGCATACTGATAAAAAGGGGCATGGAGCATTGTGATTACAGGGGTCGTGGAACATTGTGAGGACAAGGGCATGGAGCACTGTGAAGAGAAGGCCAAGGAGCATTATAATGACATGCGTCATTGAGCTTTGTGATGACAAGGGCATGGAACATTGTGATTACAGTGGTCTTGGAGCATTGTGATGAAAAGGGCATGGATCACCTTGATGAAAAAGGCATGGAGCCTTGTCATGACAGGGTTCAAGGAGAATACAGACAACAAGTTTCAGGGAGCATTTCGATGACAAGTGTATTGAGCATTGTGATGACAAATTCCTGGAGCATTGTGATGAGAAAACTACGGAGCCTTGTGATGACAAATTTCATGGAGCATACTGATGAAAAGGGGCATGGAGCATTGTGAGGAGAAGACCAAGGATCATTCTGATGGCATGCGTTATTGAGCTTTGTGATGACAAGTGCATGGAGCATTGTGATGACAAGGGTCATGGAGCATTGTGATGACAACGGCCATTGAGAATTTTGATGAAAAGGTCGTGAAGCATTGTAATGACAAAGGCATGGAACTTGCTATGACAAGGGTCATGGGGCATTGTGATGACATGTGCAAGTAGAATTGTGATGACAAAAGCATGTAACATTGTGATGAGTACTGTCATGGAGCATTGTTATGACAAGCACGTTGAGAATTGTGATGACAAGGGACATGGAGCATTGTGATGACAGGTGTCATGGAGCATTGTGATGACAAGGGTCATGGATAATTATGATGACAAGGGGCATGGAGCATTCTGATGACAAGCTTCTGGAGTATTGTGCTGAGAAAGCATGTAACACTGTGATGAGAAGTGTCATGGAACATAGTGATGCCAAGGATGTGGAGAATTTTGATGACAGGGAACATGGAGCATTGTGATGACCAGGACATGGAGCATTGTGATGGCAAGACCGTGGAGCATTGTGATGAGAAGACCATGGATAATTGTGATGACGAGCGTCATGGAGCACTGTAATGACAAGGGGTATGGAGCATTGTGATGTCAGGGGACATGGAGCCTTTTGATGAAAAGGGTCATGGAGCATTTTGATGACATGTCTTATAGAACATTGTGATGTCATAGCTCATGGAATATTGTGATGATAAGTGCATGTAGCACTGTGATGACAAGAGTCATGGCACATTGTGTTTACAGAGATGAAGGAGTATTGTGATGAATAGTGATGTAACATTGTGATATCATTGGTGAGAGAGCATATTGATGAGAAGTTCATGGAGCATTGCGATGACAAGGTTAATGGAGCATTGTCATGACAAGATTGTGGAGCACTGTGATGACAAGCGCATGGTGCATGGTGATGAAATGTGTGATGGAGCATTGTGCTGACAAGCACATCGAGCATTGTGATGACAACGGTCATGGAGCATTGTGCTGAGAAAGGCATAGAACATTGTGATGACAAGGGTCAAAGAGCATTGTGATTAAAATTTCATGGAGCACTAAGGTTAAAAATGTCCCAGAGACTGTTGATGACGAGGGCATGGACCACTGTGTTGACAAAGGTCATGAAGAATTGTGATGACTGGAGTCAATGAGCATTGTGATGACATGGGTCATGGAGCATTGTGATAAAAAGGGCATGGAGCATTGTGATGACAAGGGCATGGAGCATTGGTCTAATAAGTTTCATGGATTATTTCAATGACAGTTGGAATGGCACATTGTGATGACAAGGGCATGGAGCATTGTGATAACCAGGTCATGCAGTATTGTGAAGACAGGTGTCAGGGAGCATTGTGATGACATATGTAATGACCCACTGTGATGACAATGGCATGGAGCATTGTGATGCCAAGTGTCATGGAGGATTCTGATGACAAAGGTAATGGAGCATTGTGATGACAATGGCTTGGAGCATTCTGATGACAAGGGTCAGGGAGCATTGTGCTGGCAAGTGCATGGAGAATTGTGATGACACGAGTCATGGAGCATTTTGATGACAAGCTTGTGGAGTATTTCGATGACAATGGCATGGGGCATTTTGATGAAAAATGCATGGAGCCTTTTCTGACCGGGTTCAAGGAGCATTCTGATGACAAGAGTCAGGAGGATTGTGATGGCAAGTGTCATGGAGCATTGGGCTGAAAATGTTCATGGAGTATTTTGATGATCGGGGTCATGGAGCATTGTGATGACTAGGGAATGGAGTATTGTGATGACAAGAATCCCGGATCACTGTGTTGTCAGGGGTCATGGAGTGTTGGGATGACAGTGTTCCTGGACAATTGTGATGATACTGTTCATGGAGCATTGTGATGAGAAGGTCATGGAGCATTGGGCTGAAAATATTCATGGAGTATTGTGATGACAGGGGTCATGGAACATTGTGATGACAAGGAAATGTAGCATTGTGATTAGAAGACCATGGAGACTTGTGATGACAAGTCTCATGGAGCATTCTGATGAAAAGGGGCATGGAGCATTGTGATTACAGGTGTCTTGGAACATTGTTATGACAAGGGCATGGAGCATTGTGAAGAAAAGGCCATGGAGCATTCTGATGACAAGCGTCATGGAGCATTGTGATGACAAGGGCATGGAGCATTGGTCTAATAAGTTTCACGGATTATTTCGATGACAGTTGGATTGGCACATTGTGATGAAAAGGGCATGCAGCATTGGTCTAATATGTTTCATGGATTATTGCGATGACAGTTGGAATGGCGCATTGTGATGACAAGGGCATGGAGCATTGTGATCAGGAGGCCATGCCATATTGTGAAGACAGGTGTCAGGGAGCACTGTGATGACATGTGTAATGACCCATTGTGATGACAATGGCATGGAGAATTGTGATGACAAGGTTTATGCAGTATTGTGATGACAAGATTGTGGAGCACTGTGATGGCAAGCACATGGTGCATTGAGATGACATATGTCACGGAGCATTGTGCTGACAAGTGCATGGAGAATTGTGATGACAAGGGTCATGGAGCATTTTGCTGAGAAAGGCATAGAGCATTGTGATGACATGGGCCAAAGAGCATTATGATTTAAAGTTCATGGAGCATTGTGGTTAAAAAGGTTACAGAGACTGTTGATGAGGAGGGCCTGTACCATTGTGATGACAAAGGTCATGAATCATTGTGATGACTGGAGTCACGGAGCATTGTGAAGACAGGGGACATGGAGCATTGTTATGACAGAGGTTATGGAGAATTTTGATTTCATCGTACTGACAGTAGCCGGAAGCATGATGATGATGGGCATGATGCATTGTGATGACAGGGTTCATGGAGCACTGAGATGAAAATGGCCATGTTGCATTGTGATTCCAGGGGTCTTGGAGCATTGTTAGGACAAGGGCATTGAGCATTTTGATGAGAAGTCCATGGAATATTCTGATGACATGTGTCATGGAGCTTTGTGATGACAAGGGCATGGAGCATTGTGATGACAGGGGCATGGAGCATTGGTCTGACAAGTTTCATAGATTATTGTGATGAGAGTGGGCATGGTGCATTGTGATGACAAAGGCACGGAGCATGGTGATGAGAAGGTCATGGAGTATTGTGAAGACAGGTGTCAGGGAACACTGTGATGACATATGTCATGGCCAATGCGATGACAATGGCATGGAGTATTGTGATGCCAAATGTAATGGAGGATTGTGATGACAAATATAATGGAGCATTGTGATGACTAGGGCTTGGAGAATTATGATGACAAGGGCCATTGAGAATTTTCATGACAAGGTCCTGAAGCATTGTGATGAGAAAACCATGGAGCCTTGTGATGACAAGTCTCATGGAGCATACTGAAGAAAAGGGGCATGGAGCATTGTGATTACAGGGGTCGTGGAACATTGTGAGGACTAGGGCATGGAGCACTGTGAGGAGAAGGCCAAGGAGCATTCTAATGACATGCGTCATTGAGCTTTGTGATGTCAAGGGCATGGAACATTGTGATTACAGTGGTCTTGGAGCATTGTGATGAAAAGGGCATGGATCTCCTTGATGAAAAAGGCATGGAGCCTTGTCATGACAGGTTTCAAGGAGCATACAGACAACAAGTGTCAGGGAGCATTTTGATGACAAGTGTATTGAGCATTGTGATGACAAGGTCCTGGAGCATTGTGATGAGAAAACTATGGAGCCTTGTGATGACAAGTCTCATGGAGCATACTGATGAAAAGGGGCATGGACCATTGGGATTACCGGGGTTTTGAACATTGTGATTACAAGGTCATGGAGCATTGTGATGAAAAGGTCATGGAGTATTGTGATGACATGCGTCATGGAGCGTTGTGATGACAAGTGTTATGGAACATTGTGGTTACAAGGGTTTGGAGCATTGTGATGATAGAGGTCATGGATCATTTTGATTTCAAGGAGCATGGAGCATTGTGATGACAAGGGCATGAAACAATGTGATCCCAAGGCTCACGGAAGATTGTGATGACAATGGAAATGGCGTATTGTGATGACAAGCGCATAGAGCACTGTAATGAAAAGGTCATGTAGCATTTAGCTGACAAAGGCATAGAGCATTGTGAGGACATCTGTCATGGAGCACTATTATAACAAGCGTCACGGAGCATTGTGAATGCAGGGGTCATGGAGCATTGGGATGACAAGGACATGGATCACGGTGATGACAAGTTTCCTGGAGCACTGGGCTGAAAATGTTCATGGAGTGTTGTGATGGCAGGGGACGTGGAGCCTTGTGATGATATTGGCCATGGAGAATTGTGATGAGTTGGTCGTGGAGCAATGGGCTGAAAATGTTCATGGATTATTGTGATGACAGGGATCATGGAACATTGGGATGACAAGGGAATGGAGCATGGTGATGACAAGTTCTTGGAGCATTGTGATGTGAAGACCATGGAGACTTGTGATGACAAGTCTCATGGAGCATTCTGATGAAAAGGGGCATGGAGCATTGTGATTACAGGGGTCTTGGAGCATTGTGATGACTAGGGCATGGAGCATTTTGATGAGAAGGCCATGGAGCATACTGATGACATGTGTCATGGAGCTTTGTGATGACAAGGGCATGGAGCATTGTGATTACAGGGATCATGGAGCATTGTGATGAAAAGGGCATGGATCATTGTGATGACAAAGGCATGGAACCTTGTCGTGACAGGGTTCAAGGAGCATACTGATGACAAGTGTCAGGGAGCATTGTGATAACAAGTGTATTGAGCATTGTGATGACAAAGATCATGGAGCATTGTGATGAGAAGACCAAGGATAACTGTGATGATGAGCATCATGGGGTGTTGTGATGATAAGTGTCATGGAACACTGTGATAACAAGGGTTTGGAGCATTATGATTACAGAGGTCATGGAGAATATTGATTTCATTGTAATGACAATAGCCTGAAGCATTATGATGATGGGCATGGTGCACTCTGATGACAGGGTTCATGGAGCATTGAGATTAAAAGGGGCATGGGGCATTGTGACTATAAGGGTCTTGGAGCATTGTGATGCAAGGGCATGGATCATTTTGATGAGAAGTCCATGGAACTTTCTTATGACAAGTGTCATGGAACCTTGTGATGACAAGGCCATGGAACATTGTGATGGCAGGGGTCATGGTGCATTGTTATGACAGGCGTAATGGAGCATTATGATGAGAAGGGCATGGAACATTGGTCTGAAATGTTTCATGTATTATTATGATGAGAGTGGGCATGGAGCATTGTGACGAGAAGGGCATCGAGCATTGTGATGACAAGTGTCATGGAGCTTTGTGATGACAAGAGCATGGAGCAATGTGATGAGACGGTTCATGGAGCATTGTGATGACAATGACTTGGAGCCTTGTGATGCCAAGGGTCATGGAGCTTTGTGATGACAAGTCATGGAACATTTTGATGACAAGGGCATGGTGCATTGTGATGAGAAGGGCAGGGAGCCTTTTGATGACCAGGTCATGTAGCAATTTGATAAAAAGTGTAATGGAACATTTTGATGGCAGGGGTTATAGAACATTGTGATATCAGGAGTCCTGGAGCATTGGGATAAAAAGGGTCATGGAGCATTTTGATGACAGGTGTTATGGAACATTGTGATGTCAGGAGTCATGGAACATTGTGATGATAAGGGGATGTAGTATTGTGATGGCAGGATCATGGAACATGGTGATTACAGGGGTGAGGGAGTATTATGATGACTAGTGATGGAACATTTTGATATCTCTGGTGAGAGAGCATTTTGATGAGAAGTGCATGGAGCATTTTGATTACAAGGTTTATGGAGCATTTCAACGACAAGGTTGTGGACAGTTGTGATGAAATGCGCGTGGCACTTTGTGATGAAAATGGTCATGGAGCATTGTTCTGCCAAAGACATGGTACATTGTGATGACAAGGGTCACAGAAAATTGTGATGAAAAGTTCATGGAGCATTGTGGTTACAAAGGTCACATAGCCTTGTGGTGACGCGGGCATGGACCATTGTGATGACAAACGTTATGAAGCATTGTGATGACTGGAGACACGGAGCATTGTGATGACAGGGTTCATGGAGCGTTTTGATGACAAGGGCATGGAGCATTGTGATGACAGGGGCATGGAGTATTGGTCTGACAAGTTTAATAGATTATTGTGATGAGAGTGGGCATGGTGCATTGTGATGACAAGGGCACGGAGCATGGTGATGAGAAGGTCATGGAGTATTGTGAAGACAGGTGTCAGGGAACACTGTGATGACATATGTCATGGTCCATTGCGATGACAATGGCATGGAGCATTGTGATGCCAAATGTAATGGAGGATTGTGATGACAAATATAATGGAGCATTGTGATGACTAGGGCTTTGAGCATTATGATGACAAGGGCCATTGAGAATTTTCATGACAAGGTCCTGAAGCATTGTGATGACAAGGTCCTGGAGCACTGTGATGAGAAAACCATGGAGCCTTGTGATGACAAGTCTCATGGAGCATACTGATGAAAAGGGGCATGGAGCATTGTGACTACAGGGGTCGTGGAACATTGTGAGGAAAAGGGCATGGAGCACTGTGTGGAAAAGGCCAAGGAGCATTCTAATGATATGCGTCATTGAGCTTTGTGATGACAAGGGCATGGAACATTGTGATTACAGTGGTCTTGGAGCATTGTGATGAAAAGGGCATGGATCACCTTGATGAAAAAGGCATGGAGCCTTGTCATGACAGGGTTCATGGAGCATACAGAAAAGTAGTGTCAGGGAGCATTTTGATGACAAGTGTATTGAGCATTGTGATGACAAGGTCCTGGAGCATTGTGATGAGAAAACCATGGAACCTTGTGATGACAAATCTCATGGAGCATACTGTTGAAAAAGGGCATGGACCATTGGGATTATAGGGGTTTGGAACATTGTGATTACAAGTTCATGGAGCATTGTGATGAAAAGGGCATGGAGCACTGTGATGCCAAGGTCATGGATCTTTGTGATGACAAAGTCATGGAGCATTTTGATGACAAGGGCGTTGTGCATTGTGATGCGAAGGGCAGGGAGCACTGTGATGACAGGGTCATGGAGCAATTTGATGAAAAGTGTCATGGAACATTTTGATGACAGGGGTTATGGAACATTGTGATGTCATGGGTCATGGAACATTTTCATGACAGGGGTTATGGACAATTGGTATGACAGGGGAGTGGGTGTATTGTGATGACTAGTGAGGGAACATTTTGATATCAGTGGTGAGAGAGCACTTTGATAAGACCTGCAAGGAGCATTGTGATGACAAGGTGTATGGAGCATTGTGATGACATGGGTCATGGAGCACTGTGCTGACAAGTGCATGGTACATTGTGATGACAAGGGTCATGGAGCATTGAGTTGACAAAGGGACGGAGCATTGTGATAACAAGTGTCACGGAGCATTGTGATGAAAAATACATGGAGCATTGTGGTGACAAAGTTCACAGAGCCTTGTGATGATGAGGGCATGGATCATTGTGATGACACAGGTCATGAAGCCTTGTGATGAGTGGAGACACGGGGCATTGTGAGAACTGGGGTCATGGAGCATTGTGATGACTAGGGCATGGAGCATTGTGATGGCAGGGGCATGGAGCATTGGTCTGACAAGTTTCATGGATAATTGTGTTGACAGTGGGCATGGCACATTGTGATGACAAGGTCATGCAGTATTGTGAAGACAGGTGTCAGGGAGCTTGTGATGACATATTTCATGTACCATTGTGATGACAATGGCATGGAGCATTGTGATGTCAAGTGTTTTGGAGGATTGTGATTACAAAGGTAATGGAGCATTGTGATGACAAGGGCTTGGAGCATTGTGATGACAAGGGCCATTGAGAATTTTGATGAAAAGCTCGTGATGCATTGTGATGACAAAGGCATGGAGCTTGCTATGACAGGGGTCATGGGGCATTGCGATGACATGTGCATGGCGAATTGTGATGATAAAAGCATGTAACACTGAGATGAGAACTGTCATGGAGCATTGTGATGACAAGGACGTGGAGAATTGTGATGACAAGGGACATGAAGCATTGTGATGACCAGGGCATGGAGCATTGTGATGGCAAGACCGTGGAGCATTGTGATGAGAAGACCATGGATAATTGTGATGATGAGCGTCATGGAGCACTGTAATGACAAGGGCTATAGAGCATTGTGATGTCAGGGTACATGGAGCATTTTGATGAAAAAGATCATGGAACATTTTGATGACAGGGGTTGTGAAACATTGTGATGTCATAGGTCATCGAACATTGTGATGATAAGTGCATGTAGCATTGTGATGACAGGAGTCATGGAACATTTTGATGACATGGGTGAGGGAGTATTGTGATGAATAGTGATGTAACATTGTGATATCAGTGGTGAGAGAGCATATTGATGAGAAGTGCATGGAGCATTGTGATGACAATGCCATGGAGCATTGTGATGCCAAGTGTCATGGAGGAATCTGATGACAAAGGAAATGGAGCATAGTGATGAGAAAGGCATGGAGCATTTTGATGAGAAGGCCATGGAACATTCTGATGACATGTGTCATGGAGCTTTGTGATGACGAGGGCATGGAGCATTGTGATTAAAGGGGTCTTGGAGCAGCACTGTGATGACAAGTGTCATGGAGTCTTGTGATGACAAAGCCGTGGAACATTGTGATGGCAGGGGTCATGGAGCACTGTTGTGAGTGGGTTAATGAAGCATTGTGATGAGAAGGGCAAGGAGCATTGTGACTACAAGTTTTCTGGAGCATTGCAATTACAAATTTGTAGACCGTTGTGATGAAAAGCGTGTGGCACATTGTGATGACAAGGGTCATGGAGCATTTTTCTGACAAAGTCATGGAGCATTGTGATGACAAGGGTCACGGAGCATTGTTCTGAAAAGTTCTTGGAGCATTGCAGTTACAAAGGTCACAGAGCTTTGTGATGATGCGGGCAGGTACCATTGTGATGACAAATATTATAAAGCACTGTGATGACTGGAGTCACGGAGCATTGTGATGACAGGGGTCATGGAGCATTGTGATGACAAGGGCATGGATCATTGGGATGACAAGGGCATGGGGCATTGTGATGAGAAGTTCAGGGAGTATTTGAAGAAAGGTGTCAGGGAGCATTGTGATATCATATGTCATGGTCCATTGCAATGAAAATGGCAAGGAGTATTGTGATGCCACATGTAATGGAGGATTGTGATAACAAATATAATGGAGCATTGTGATGACTAGGGCTTGGAACATTATGATGACAAGGGCCATTGAGAATTTTCATGACTATGTCGTGAAGCATTGTGATGATGATTTCCTGGAGCATTGTGAAAAGAAAACCATGGAGCCTTGTGATGACAAATCTCATGGAGCATACTGATGAAAAGGGGCATGGACCACTGTGATTACAGGGGTCTTGGAATATTGTGATGACAAGGGCATGGAGCAATGAGAGAAGAAGGCCAAGGAACATTCTCATGACATGCGTCATTGAGATTTGTGATGAAAAGGGCATGGATCATTTTGATTACAGAGGTCTTGGAGCATTTTGATGAAAAGGGCATGGATCATTGTAATGAGAAAGTCATGGAGCCTTCTCATGGCAGGGTTCAAGGAGAATACAGACAACAAGTGTGAGGGAGCATTTTGATGTCAAGTGTATTGAGCATTGTGATGACAAAGGTCATGGAGCATTGTGATAAGAAAACCATGGATAATTGTGATGATGAGTGTTAAGGGGCATTGTGCTGACAACTGTTATGGAATATTGTGATCACAAGGGTTTGCAGCATTTTTATGACAGAGTTCATGGAGCATTTTGATGTCATTGTGATGACAATAGCATGAAGCACTATGATGATGGGCATGGTGCATTGTGATGACAGGGTTCATGGATCATTGAGATGATAAGGGGCATTGAGCACTGTGATTACAGGGGTCTTGGAGCATTGTGATGACAAGTGTCATGGAGCCTTGTGATGACAAGGCCAAGGAACATCGTGATGGCAGGGGTCATGGAGCATTGTTATGACAGGTGTAATGGAGCATTGTGATGGCAAGGGCATGGAGCATTGTGATGAGAAAGCCATGGAGCATTCTGATGACATGTGTCATGGAGCTTTGTGATGACAAGGCCATGAAACAATGTGATGAGAGCTTTCATGGAGCACTGTGATGACAATGACAAGGAGCATTGGGATGCCAAGTGTCATGGAGGAATCGGATGACAAAGGTAATGGAGCATAGTGATGACAATGGCTTTGGACACTGTGATGACAAGGGTCAGGGAGCATTGTGCTGACAAGTGCATGGAGAATTGTGATGACAAGGGTCATGGAGCATTCCGATGACAATCTTGTGGTGCATTTTGATGACAATGGTATGGAGCATTGTGATGGAAACGGCATGGGACATTGTGATGAAAAAGGCATGGAGCCTTTTCGTGACAGGGTTCAAGGAGCATTCTGACGACAAGTGTCAGGGAGCATTGTGATGACAAGTGTATTGAGGATTGTGATGACAAAGGTCATGGGGCACTGTGATGAAAAGGACATGGAGTATTGTGATGACAGGCATCATGGAGCGTTGTGATGACAAGTGTTATGGAACTTTGTGATCACAAGTGTTTGGGGCATTTTGATGACAGAGATCATGGATCATTTTGATTTCAAGGAGCATGGAGCATTGCGATGACAAGGGCATGAAGCAATGTGATCCCAAGGTTAATGGAGGATTGTGATGACAATGGTAATGGAGTATTGTGATGACAAGCACATAGAGCATTGTAATGAAAAGGTCATGTAGCATTTTGCTGACAAAGGCATGGAGCATTGTGATGACAGGTGTCATGGAGCACAGTGATGACAAGCGTCACGGAGCATTGTGAATACAGGGGTCATGGAGCTTTGGAATGACAAGGGCATGGATCATTGTGATGACAAGTGTCATGGAGCATTGGGCTGAAAATGTTCATGGAGTAATGTGATGACAGGGGTCATGGAGCATAGTGATGAGAGAGATCATGGAGAGTTTTGATTTCATTTCACTGACAATAGCTGGAAACATTATGATGATGGGCATGATGCATTGTGATGACAGGGTTCATGGAGCATTGAGATGAAAAGGGGCATGGAGCAATGTGATTACAGGGTACTTGGAGCATTGTGATGACAACGGCATGGAGCATTTTGATGAGAAGGCCTTGGAACATTCTGTTGACATGTGTCATGTAGCTTTGTTATGACAAGGGTATGGAGCAGTGTGATTACAGGGATCTTGGAGCACTGTGATGACAAGGGTCATGGAGCCTTGTGATGACAAGGCCGTGGAACATTGTGATGGCAAGTGTCATGGAGCATTGTTATGACAGGGGTAATGGAGCACTGTGATAAGAAGGGCATGGAACATTGTGATTACAAGGTTTTTGGAGCATTGCCATGACAAATTTGTAGACTGTTGTGATGAAAAGCGTTTGGCACATTGTGATGACAAGGGTCATGGAGCATTTTTCTGACAAAGGCATGGAGCCTTGTGATGACAAGTGTCACGGAGCAATGTGATGGAAATTTCATGGAGCATTTTGGTTACAAAGGTCACAGAGACTTGTGATGACGTGGGCATGGACCATTGTGATGAAAAATGTTATGAAGCACTGTGATGCCTGGAGTCACGGCGCATTATGATGACAGGTGTCATGGAGCATTGTGATGACAAGGTCCACGAGCATTGTGATGAAAAAACCGTGGAGCCTTGTGGTGACAAATCTCATGGCTCATACTGATGAAAAGGGCATGGAGCATTGTGATTACAGGGGTCTTGGAGCATTGTGATGACAAGTGTCATGGAGTCTTCTGATGACAAGGCCATGGAACATTTTGATGGCCGTTGTCATGGAGCATTGTTATGAGAGGGGTAAAGGAGCATTGTGATGAGAAGGGCAAGGAGCATTGTGATTACAAAGTTTATGGAGCATTGTGATGATAAATTTATGGACCATTGTGATGAAAAGCGCATGGCACATTGTGATGACAAGGGTCATGGAGCATTTTTCGGACAAAGGCATGGAGCATTGTGATGACAAATGTTATGAAGCATTGTGATGCCTGGAGTCACAGAGCATTGTGTTGACATATGTCATGGTGCATTGCGATGACAATGGCAGGGAGCATTGTGATGCCAAATGAAATGGAGGATTGTGATGACAAATATAATGGATCACTGTGATGACTAGGGCTTGGAGCATTATGATGACAAGGGCCATTGAGAATTTTCATGACAAGGTCGTGAAGCACTGTGATGAAAAAAACATGGAGCCTTGTGATGACAAGTCTCATGGAGCATACTGATGAAAAGAGGCATGGAGCATTGTGATTGCAGGGTTCTTGGAACACTGTGATGACAAGGGCATGGAGCATTGTGAGGAGGAGGCCAAGGAGCATTCTAATGACATGCGTCATTGAGCTTTGTGACGACAAGTGCATGGAGCATTGGGTTTACAGGTGTCTTGGAGCACTGTGATGAATAGGGCATGGATCTTTGTGAGGAAATAGTCATAGAGACTTTTCATGACAAGTTTCAAGGAGCATACAGACAACAAGTGTCAGGGTGCATTTTGATAACAAGTGCATTGAGCATTGTGATGACAAAAGTCATGGAGCATTGTGATGAAAAGTGTTATGGAATATTGTGATCACAAGGGTTTGGAGCATTGTTATGACAGAGGTAATGGAACATTTTGATTTCATTGTGATGACAATAGCATGAAGCATTATGATGATGGGCATGGTGCATTGTGATGACAGGGTTCATGGATGATTGAGATGAAATGGGGCATGGAGCATTGTGATTACAGGGGTCTTGGAGCATTGTGATGAGAAGGGTCATGGAGCCTTGTGATTACAAGGCCGTGGAACATCGTGATGGCAGGGCTCATGGAGCATTGTTATGACAGGGGTAATGGATCATTCTGATGGCAAGGGCATGAAGCATTGTGATGAGAAGGCCATGGAGCATTCTGATGACATGTGTCATGGAGCTCTGTGATGACAAGGGCATGGAGCAATGTGATGAGAGCGTTCATGGAACATTGTGATGACAATGTCATGGAGCATTGTGATGCCAAGGGTCATGGATCTTTGTGATGACAAAGGTCATGGAGCATTTTGATTACAAGGGCGTTGTGCATTGTGTTGAGTAGGTCTGGGAACATTGTGATGACAGGTTCATGGAGGAATTTGATGAAAAATGTCATAAAGCATTTTGATGACAGTGGTTATAGATCATTGTGATGTAAGGTGTCATCAAACATTGTGATGATAAGTGCATGTAGCATTATGATGACAGGAGTCAACGAACATTGTGATGACAGAAGTGAGGGAGCATTGTGACGAATAGTGATGGAACATTGTGATATCAGTGGTGAGACAGCATTTAGTTGAGAAGAGCATGGAGCATTTTCATGACAAAGTTTATGGAGCATTGTGATGACAAGATTGTGGAGCACTGTGATGACAAGCGCATGGTGCATTGTGATGACATGTGTCTTGGAGCATTATCCTGAACAGCACATGGAGCATTGTGATGACAAGCGTAATGGAGCACTGTGCTTAGAAAGGCCAAGAGCATTGTGATGACAAGGGTCAAAAAGCATTGTGATGAAAAGTTCATGGAGCATTGTGCTTAAAATGGTCACAGAGACTGTTGATGATGAGGGCATGGACCATTGTTATGACAAAGGTCATGGAGCATTGTGATTACTGGATTCACGGAGCATTGTGATGACAGGGGTCATGGAGCATTTTGATAACAATGGCATGGAGCATTGTGATGACAAGGGCATGTAACTTTGGTCTAAAATGTTTCATGGATTATTGCGATGACATTTGGAATGGCGCATTGTGTTGACAAGGGCATGGAGCATTGTGAAGACCAGGTCATGCGTTATTGTGAAGACAGGTGTCAGGGAGCATTGTGATGACATATGTAATAACCCATTGTGATGACAATGGCATGGATCACTGTGATGCCAACTGTCATGGAGGATTCTGATGACAAAGGTAATGGAGCACTGTGATGACAATGGCTTGGAGCATTGTGATGACAAGGGTCAGGGAGCATTCTGATGACAAGCTTGTGGAGTATTTTGATGACAATGGCATGGAGCATTGTGATGAAAACTGCATGGGGCATTGTGATGAAAAAGGCATGGAGCCTTTTCGTGACATGGTTCAAGGAGCATTCTGACGACAAGTGTCAGGGAGCATTGTGATGACAAGTGTATTGAGAATTGTGATGACAAAGGTCATGGAGCATTGTGATGAAAAGGGCATGGAGTATTGTGATGACAGGCATCATGGATCGTTGTGATGACAAGTGTTATGGAACATTGTGATCACAAGGGTTTGGAGCATTGGTATGACACAAGTCATGTATCATTTTGATTTCAAGGAGCATGGAGCATTGTGATGTCTAGGACATGAAACCATGTGATCCCACGGTTCATGGAGGATTGTGATGACAATGGTAATGGAATATTGTGATGACAAGCGCATAGAACATTGTAATGACAAGGTCATGTAGCATTTTGCTGACAAAGGCATGGAGCATTGTGATGACAGGCGTCATGGAGCACTGTGATGACAAGCATCACGGAGCATTGTGTATACAGGGTTCATGGATCATTGGGATGACAAGGGCATGGATCATTGTGATGACAAGGGTCATGGAGCATAGGGCTGAAAATGTTCATGGAGTATTTTGATGAGAGGGGTCATGGAGCATTGTGATGTCTATGGAAATGAACATTGTGATGACAAGAGTCTTGGATCATTGTGTTGTCAGGTGTCATGGAGTTTTGTGATGACAGTGGTCATGGAGCATTGTGATGAGAAAGTTATGGAACATTGGGCTGAAAATGTTCATGGAGTATTGTGAAGACAGGTGTCATGGAGCATTGTGATGACAAGGGAATGGAGCATAGTGATGACAAGGTCCTGGAGCATTGTGATGAGAAGAACATGGAGACTTTTGATGACAAGTCTCATGGAGCATTCTGATGAAAAGGGGCATGGAGCATTGTGATTACAGGGGTCTTGGAGCATGGTGAAAACAAGGGCTTGGAGCATTGTGAGGAAAAGGACATGGAGCACTCTGCAGACAGGCGTCATGGAGCTTTGTGATGACAAGGGCATGGAACATTGTGATTAAATGGGTCTTGGAGCTTTGTGCTGAAAAGGGCATGTATCATTGTGATGAAAAAGGCATGGAGCCTTTCCATGAAAGGGTTCAAGGAGCATACAGACAACAAGTGTAGGGAACATTGTGATGACAAGTGTATTGAGCATTTTGATGAAAAATTTCATGGAGCATTGTGATGAGAAGACCATGGATAATCGTGATGATGAGCGTCAGGGGTGTTGTGATGATAAGTGTTATGGAACATAGTGATCACAAGAGTTTGGAGCATTATGATGGCAGAGGTCATTGAGCATTTTGATTTCATTGTGATGACAACAGCCTGAAGCATTATGATGATGGGCATGGTGCATTGTGATGACAGGGTTCATGGAGCATTGAGATGAAAAGGGGAATGGAGCATTGTGATTACAGGGTTCTTGGAGCATTGTGATGACAAGGGCAAGGAGTATTGTGATGAGAAGGCCATGGAACATTCTGATGACATGCGTCATGGAGCTTTGTGATGACAAGGGCATGGAGCATTGTGATGACAGGGGCTTGGAGCATTGTTCTGTCAAGTTTCATAGATTATTGTGATGACAGTTGGCATGGTGCATTGTGATGACAAGCGCATGGAGCACTGTGATGAGAAGGTCATGGAGTATTGTGAAGACAGGTGTCAGGGAGCATTGTGATGATATATGTCATGGTCCATTGCGATGACAATGACATGGAGCATTGTGATGCCAAATATAATGGAGGATTGTGATGACAAATATAATGGAGCATTGTAATGACTAGGGCATGGAGCATTATGATGACAAGGGCCATTGAGAATTTTCATGACAAGGTCGTGAAGCATTGTGATGACAAGGTCCTGGAGCACTGTGATGAGAAAACCATGGAGCCTTGTGATGACAAATCTCATGGAGCATACTGATGAAAAGGGGCATGGAGCACTGTGATTACAGGGGTCTTGCAACATTGTGATGACAAGGGCATGGAGCATTGTGAGGAGAAGACCAAGGAGCATACTAAAGGAAGCGTCATTGAGCTTTGTGATGACAAGCGCATGGATCATTGTGATCACAAGTGTCTTGGAGCATTGTGATGAAAAGGGCATGGATCATTGTGATGAAAAAGGCATGGAGCCTTGTCAAGAAATGGTTCAAGGAGCATACAGACAAAAAGTGTCAGGGAGCATTTTGATGACAAGTGTATTGAGCATTGTGATGACAAAGGTCATGGAACATTGTCATGAGAAGACCATGGATAACTGTGATGATGAGCATCATGGGACATTGTGATGACAAGTGTTATACTATATTGTGATCACAAGGGTTTGGAGCATTGTTATGACAGAGGTCATGGAGCATTTTGATTTCATTGTGATGACAATAGCATGAAGCATTATGATGATGGGCATGGTGCATTGTGATGACAGGGTTCATGGCTCATTGAGATGAAAAGGGGCATGGAGCATTGTGATTACTGGGGTCTTGGAGCATTGTGATGAGAAGGGTCATGAAGCCTTGTGATGACAAGGCCATGGACCATCGTGATGGCAGGGGTCATGGAGCATTGTTATGAAAGGGGTAATGGAGCATTGTGATGGCAAGGGCGTGGAACATGGTGATGAGTAGGCCATGGAGCATTCTGTTGACATGTGTCATGGAGCTTTGTGATGACAAGGCTATGGAGAAATGTGATGAGAGCATTCATGGGGCATCGTGATGACAATGACATGGAGCATTGTGATGCCAAGTGTCATGGATCTTTGTGAGGAAAAATTTCATGGAGCATTTTGATGACAAGGGTGTTGTGCATTGTGATGAGAAGGGCAGGGAGCATTGTGATGAGAGGGTCATGGAGCAATTTGATGAAAACGGTCATGGAACATTTTGATGGCAGGGGTTATGCAATATTGTGATGTCAGGGGTCATGGAACATTTTGATGAAACGGGTCATTGAGCATTTTGATGACAGGGATTATGGAACATTGTGATGTCAGGGGTCATCAAACATTGTGATGATAATGCATGTAGCATTGTGATGACAGGAGTCATGGAACATTGTGATGACAGGGGTGAGGGAGCACTGTGACGAATAGTGATGTAATATTGTGATATCAGTGGTGAGAGAGCATTTTGATGAGAAGTGCATGGAGAATTGTGATGACAAGGTTTATGGAGCATTGTGATGACAAGATTGTGGAGCACTCTTATGACAAGCGAATGGTGCATTGACATGTCATGTGTCGTGGAGCATTGTGCTGACAAGGGCATGAGACACTGTGATGACAAGGGTCATGGAGTATTGTGCTGAGAAAGGCAGAGAGCCTTATGATGACAAGGGTCAAAGAGCATTGTGATGAAAAGTTCATGGAGCACTGTGGTTAAAAAGGTCACAGAGACTGTTGATGACGAGGGCATGGACCATTGTGATGACAAAGGTCATGAAGCATTGTGATGAATGGAGTCACGGAGCATTGTGATGACAGGGGTCATGGAGCATTGTGATAATAAGGGCATGTAGCATTGTGATGACAAGGGCATGGAGCATTGGTATAATAAGTTTCATGGATTATTGCGTTGACAGTTGGAATGGTGCATTGTGATGACAAGGGCATGGAGCATTGTGATGACCAGGTCATGCAGTATTGTGAAGACAGGTGTCAGGGATCATTGTGATGACATAAGTAATGGCCCATTGTGATGACAATGGCATGGAGCATTGTGATGCCAAATGTCATGGAGGATTCTGATGACAAAGGTAATGGAGCATTGTGATGACAATGGCTTGGAGCATTGTGATGACAAGAGTCAGGGAGCATTCTGATGACTAGCTTGTGGTGTATTTTGATGACAATGGCATGGAGCATTGTGTTCAAAATGGCATGGGGCATTGTGATGAAAAAGGCATGGGGACTTTTCGTGACAGGGTTCAAGGAGCATACTGACGACAAGTGTCAGGGAGTATTGTGATGACAAGTGTATTTAGAATTGTGATGACAAAGATCATTGAGCATTGTGATGAAAAGGGCATGGAGTATTGTGATGACAGGCATCATGGAGCGTTGTGAAGACAACTTTTATTGAACTATGTGCTCACAAGGGTTTGGAGCATTGTGATGACAGAGGTCATAGATCATTTTGATTTCAAGGAGCATAGAGCACTGTGATGACAAGAGCATGAAGCAATGTGATCCCACGGTTCATGGAGGATTGTGATGACAATGGTAATGGAGGATTGTGATGACAAGCGCATAGAGCATTGTAATGACAAGGTCATGTAGCATTTTGTTGACAAAGGCATGGAGCATTGTGATGACAGGTGTCATGGAGCACTGTGATGACAAGCGTCACGGAGCATTGTTAATACAGGGGTCATGGAGCATTGGGAGGACAAGGGCATGGATCATTGTGATGACAAGTGTCATTGAGCATTGGGCTGAAAATGTTCATGGAGTATTGTGATGACAGGGGTCATGGAGCATTGTGATGGCAGAGGTCATGGAGAATTTTGATTTCACTGTCCTGACAATAGCCTGAAATATTATGATGATGGTCATGATGCATTGTGATGACAGGGATCATGGAGCATTCAGATGAAAAGGGGCATGGAGCATTGTGATTACAGGGGTCTTGTAGCATTGTGATGACAAGGGCATGGAGCATTTTGATGAGAAAGTCATGGAACCTTCTGATGACATGTGTCATGGAGCTTTGAGATGACATATGTCATGGTCCATTGCGATGACATTGGCAAGGAGCATTGTGATGCCAAATGTAATGGACAATTGTGATGACAAATATAATGAAGCATTGTGATGACTAGGGCTTGGAGTATAATGATGACAAGGGCCATTGAGAATTTTCATGACAAGTCGTGAAGCATTGTGAAAACAATGTCCTGGAGCATTGTGATGAGCAAACCATGGAGCCTTGTGATGACAAATCTCATGGAGCATACTGATGAAAAGGGGCATGGAGCGTTGTGATTACAGGGATCTTGGAGCACTGTGATGACAAGGGCATGGAACTTTCTGATGAGAAGCCCATGGAACATTCTGATGACATGTGCCATGGAGCTTTGTGGTGACAAGGGCATGGAGCATTGTGATTACAAGTGTTTTGGAGCATTGTGATGAAAAGGGCATGGATCATTGTGATGAAAAAGGCCTGGAGCCTTGTCATGACAGGTTTCAAGGAGCATACAGACAACAAGTGTCAGGGAGCCTTTTGATGACAAGTGTATTGAGCATTGTGATGACAAAGGTCCTGGAGCATTGTGATGAGAAGACCATGGATAATTGTGATGACGAGAATCATGGGACATTTTGATGACAAGTGTTATGGAATATTGTGATCACCATGGTTTGCAGCATTGTGATGACAGAGGTCATGGATCATTTTGATTTCAAGGAGCATGAGCATTGTGATGACAAGGGCATGAAGCAATGTGATCCCAATGTTCATGGAGGATTGTGATGACAATGGTAATGGAGCATTGTGATGACAAGCACATAGAGCATTGTAATGACTTGGTCATGTAGCATTTTGCAGACAAAAGCATGGAGCATTTTGATGACAGGTGTCATGGATCACTGTGATGACAAGCGTCACGGAGCACTGTGTATACAGGGGTCATGGAGCATTGGGATGACAAGGGCATGGATCATTGTGATGAGAAGTGTCATGGAGCATTGGGCTGAAAATTTTCATGGAGCATTGTAATGACAAGGTCATGTAGCATTTTGCTGACAAAGGCATGGAGCAATGTGATGACAGGTGTCATGGAACAGTGTGATGACAAGCGTCATGGAGCATTGTGAATACAGCGATCATGGAGCATTCGGATAACAACGGCATGGATCATTGTGATGACAAAAGTAATGAAGCATTAGGCTGAATATATTCATGGAGTATTGTGATGATAGGGGTCATGGAGCATTGTGATGACAGAGGTCATGAAGAATTTTGATTTCATTGTGCTGACAATTGCCGGAAGCATTATGATGATGGGCATGATGCTTTGTGATGAAAGGTTTCATGGAGCATTGAGATCAAAACGGGCATGGAGCATTGAGATTACAGGGGTCTGGGAGCATTTTGATGACAAGGGCATGGAGCACTTTGATGAGAAGGCCATGGAACATTCTGATGACATGTGTCATGGAGCTTTGTGATAACAAGGGCATGGGCCATTGTGATTACAGGGGTCTTGGAGCATTGTGATGACAAGTGTCATGGAGCCTTTCGATGACAATGCCCTGGAACATTGTGATGGCAGGGGTCATGGAGCATTGTTATGACAGGGGTAATGGAGCAGTGTGATGAGAAGGGCATGGATCATTGTGATTACAAGATTTATGGAGCATTGCCATAACAAATTTGTGGACCGCAGTCATGAAAACCGCGTGGCACAATGTGATGACATGGGTCACGGAGCATTTTTCTGACAAAGGCATGGAGAATTGTGATGACAAGGGTCATGGAGAATTGTGATATAAATTTCATGGAGCAATTTGTTTACAAAGGTCACAGAGCCTTGTGATGACGCGGGCATGGACCACTGTCATGAAAAATGTTATGAAGCATTGTGATGCCTGGATTCATGGAGCATTGTGATGACAAGGGCATGGAGCATTGTGAGGTCAGGGGCATGGAGCATTGGTCTGAAAAGTTTCATAGATTATTGTGATGACAGTGGACATGGTGCCTTGTGATGACAAGGGCATGGATCATTGTGATGAGAAGTTCATGGAGTATTGTGAAGACTTGTCAGGGAGCATTGTGATGACATATGTCATGGTCCATTGCGATGACAATGGCAGGATGCACTGTGATGCCAAATGTAATGGAGGATTGTGATGACAATTATAATGGAGCATTGTGATGACTAGGGCTTCGAGCATTATGATGAGAAGGGCCATTGAGGATTTTCATGCAAGGTCGTGAAGCATTGTGATGACAAGTTCCTGGAGCATTGTGATGAGAAAAACAAGGAGCCTTGTGATGACAAATCTCATGGAGCATACTGATGAAAAGGGGCATGGAGCATTGTGATAACAGGGGTCTTGGAGCTCTGTGATGACAAGGGCATGGAACATTTTGATGAAAAATCCATGGAACATTCTGATTACTTGACTCATGGAGCTTTCTGATGACAAGTGTATGGAGCATTGTGATTACAGGGGTCTTGGAGCATTGTGATGACAAGTGTCATGGAGTCTTGTGAAGACAAGGCCGTGGAACACTGTGATGGCAGCGGTCATGGAGCAATTTTATGAGAAGTGTAATGGAGCATTGTGATGAGAAGGGCAAGGTGTATTTTGATTACAAGGTTTATGGAGCATTGCAATGACAAATTTGTGGACCGTTGTGATGAAAAGCGCGTGGCACATTGTGTTGCAAGGGTCATGGAGCATTTTTCTGACAAAGGCATGGAGCATTTTGATGACAAGTGTCACGGAGCATTGTGAAGAAAAGTTCATGGAGCATTGTGGTTACAAAGGTCAGAGAGCCTTGTGATGACGAGGGCAAGGACAATTGTGATGACAAATGTTATGAAGCATTGTGATGACTGGAGTCATGGAGCATTGTGATGACAGGGGTCAGGGAGCATTGAGATGACAATGGCATGGAGCATTGTGGTTAAAAAGGTCACAGATTCTGTTGATGATGAGGGCATGGTCCATTGTGATGACAAAGGTCATGAAGCACTGTGATGACTGGAGTCACGGAGCATTGTGATGATAGGTCTCATGGAGCATTGTGATAACAAGGGCATGGAGCATTGTGATGACAAGGGCATGGAGCATTGGTCTAATAAGTTTCATGGATTATAGCAATGACATTTGGAAAGGCGCATTGGGATGACAAGGGCATGGAGCATTGTGATCACCAGGTCATGCAGTATTGTGAAGACAGTTGTCAGGGAGCATTCTCATGACATATGTAATGGCCCATTGTAATGACAATGGCATGGAGCATTGTGATGCCAATTGTCATGGAGGATTCTGATGACAAAGTTAATGGAGCACTGTGATGACAATGGCTTGGAGCATTGTGATGACAAGGATCAGGGAGCATTGTGCTGACAAGTGCATAGATAATTGTGATGATAATGGTCATGAGAATTATGATGACAAGCTTGTGGTGTGTTTTGATGACAATGGCATGGAGCATTGTGATGAAAACAGCATGGGGCATTGTGATGAAAAAGGCATGGGGCATTGGAATGAAAAGGCATGGAGCCTTTCCGTGACCGGGTTCAAGCAGCATTCTGACGACAAGTGGCAGGGAGCACTGTGATGACAAGTGTATTGAGAATTGTGATGACAAAGACCATGGAGCATTGTGATGAAAACGGCATGGAATATTGTGATGACAGGCAGCATGGAGCGTTGTGATGACAAGTGTTATGGAACAGTGTGATCACAAGGGTTTGGAGAATTGTGATGACAGAGGTCATGGATCATTTTGATTTCAAGGAGCATGAGCATTGTGATGACAAGGGCATGAAGCAATGTGATACCAAGGTTCAGGGAGGAATGTGATGAAAATAGTTATGGAGTATTGTGATGACAAGCGAATAGAGCATTGTATTGACAAGGTCATGTAACATTTTGCTGACAAAGGCATGGAGCATTGTGATGACTGGTGTCATGGAGCACTGTGATGAGAAGCGTCATGGAGCATTGTGAATACTGGGGTCATGGAGCATTGGGATGTCAAGTGCATGGATCATTGTGATGACAGTGGTCGTGGAGCACTGGGCTGAAAATGTTCATGGAGTGTTGTGATGAGAGGGGTCATGGAGCATTGTGATGACTAGGGAATGGAGCATTGTGATGACAAGAGCCCCGGATCATTGTGTTGTCAGGTGTCATGGAGTGTTGTGAAGACAGTGGTCATGCAGCATTGTGATGATATTGGTCATGGAACATTGTGATGAGTAGGCTGTGGAACATTTGGCTGAAAATGTTCATGGATTATTGTGATGACAGGAGTCATGGAGCATTGTGATGACAAGGGAATGGAGCATGGTATGACAAGGTCCTGGATCATTGTGATGAGAAGACCATGGAGACTTGTGATGACAAGTCTCATGGAGCATTCTGATAAAAAGGGGCATGGAGCATTGTGATTACAGGGCTCTTGGAGCATTTTGATGACAAGGGAATGGAACATTGTGATGAGAAGGCCATGGAGCATTCTGATGACAAGCGTCATGGAGCGTTGTGATGACAAGGGCATGGAGAATTGTGATTACAGGTGTCTTGGAGCATTGTGATGAAAAGGCATGGAGCCTTCTCATTACAGGGTTCAAGGAGCATACTGACGACAAGGGTCAGGGAACATTGTGCTGACAAGTGTATTGAGCATTGTGATGACAAAGGTCATGGAGCATTGTGATGAGAAGACCATGGATAATTGTGATGATGAGCATCATGGGGTGTTGTTATGATAAGATTTATGGAACACTGTGATCACAAGGGTTTGGAGCATTATGATGCAGAGGTCATGGAGCATTTTGATTTCATTGTGAGGACAATAGCCTGAAGCATTATGATGATGGGCATGGTGCATTGTGATGACAGGGTTCATGGAGCATTGAGATGAGCAGGGGCATGGAGCACTGAGATTACAGGCATCATGGGGCATTGTGATGACAAGGGCAAGGAGCATTGTGATGAGAAGGCCATGGAACATTCTGATGACATGAGTCTTGGAGCCTTGTGATGAAAAGGACATGGAGCATTGTAATTACAGTGGTCTTGGAGCATTGTGATGACAAGGCCGTGGAATATTGTGATGGCAGGTGTCATGGAACACTGTTATGACAGAGATAATGGAGCACTGTGATGAGAAGGGCATGGAGCATTGTTCTTAAATGTTTCATGGTTTATTGTGATGAGAGTGGGCATGGAGCATTGTGATGACAAGGGCATAGAACACTGTGATACATGGGTCATGGATGATTTTAATGACAAGGGCATGGAGCATTGTGATGAGAAGGGTATCGAGCACTGTGATGACAAGTGTCATAGAGCTTTCTGATGACAAGGGCATGGAGCAATGTGATGAGAGGTTTCATGGAGCATTGTGATGACAATGACACGGAACATTGTGATGCCAAGGGTCATGGAGCTTTGTGATGACAAATGTCATAGAGCATTTTGATGACAATGGTGTGGTGCATTGTGATGAGAAGGCCACGGAGCATTTTGATGACAGGGACATGCAGCAATTTGATGAAAAGTGTAATGGAACATTTTGATGACAGTGGTTATAGAACATTGTGATGCCAGGGGTCATGGAGCTTTGGGATGAAAAGGGTCATGGAACATTTTGATGACAGGGGTTATGGAACATTATGATGTCAGTGGTCATGGAACATTGTGCTGATATGGAGATGTAGCATTGTGATGACAGGGGTTATGGAACATTGTGATTACAGGGTTATGGGAGGATTGTGATGACTAGTGATGGAACATTGTGATATCTCATTTGAGAGAGCATTTGGATGAGAAGTGCATGGAGCATTGTGATTACAATGTTTATGGAGCATAGCGATGAGAAAGATGTCGATCACTGTGATGAAAATCACGTGGCACATGGTGATGACAAGGGTCATGGAGCATTGTTCTGACAAAGGCACGTAGCATTGTGATGAAAAGTTCATGGAGCATTGTGGTTACAAAGTCACAGAGTCTTGTGATGATGCAGGCATGGACCGTTGTGATGACAAACGTTATGAAGCATTGTGATGACTGGAGTCACGGAGCATTGTGATGACAGGGGTCATGGAGCTTCGTGAAGACAAGGGCAAGGAACATTGTGATGACAGGGGCATGGAGCATTGGTCTGATAATTTTCATAGATTATTGTGATGACAGTGGACATGGTGCATTGTGTTGACAAGAGCAAGGAGCATTGTGATGAGAAGTTCATGGAGTATTTTGAAGACAGGTGTCAGGGAGCATTGTAATGACATATGTCATGGTGCATTGCGATCTCAATGACCGGGAGCACTGTGATGCCAAATGTAATGGAGGACTGTGATGATAAATATAATGGAGAATTGTGATGACTAGGGCTTGGAGCATTATGATGACAAGAGAAATTGAGAATTTTTATGACAAGGTCGTGAAGCATTGTGATGACAAGGTCCTGGAGCATTGTGATGAGAAAACCATGGAGCCTTGTGATGACAAGTCTCATGGAGCATACTGATGAAAAGGGGCATGGAGCATTCTGATTACAGGGGTCTTGGAACACTGTGATGAAAAGGGCATGGAGCATTGGTCAAATAAGTTTCATGGATTACTGCGATGACAGTTGGAATGGCACATTGTAATGACAAGGGCATGGAGCATTTTGATGTCCAGGTCATGCAGTATTGTGAAGACATATGTCAGGGAGCATTGTGATGACATATGTAATGGCACATTGTGATGACAATGGCATGAATCATTGTGATGCCAAGTGTCATGGAGGATTCTGAAGACAAAGGTAATGGATCATTGTGATGACAATGGCTTGGAGCATTGTGATGACAAGGGTCAGGGGGCATTGTGCTGACAAGTGCATGGAGCATTGTGATGAGATGGACAAGGAACCACCTGATGACATGCGTCATGGAGCTTTGTTATGACAAGGGCATGGATCATTTTGATGACAGGTGTCTTGGAGCATTGTGCTGACAAGGGTCACTGAGCCTTGTGATGAAAAGGCCGTGGTACATCGTGATGGCAGGTGTCATGGAGCATTGTTATGACAGTGGTAATGGAGCATTTTGATGGCAAGGGGATGGAGCACTGTGATGAGAAGGCCATGGAAAATTCTGATGACATGTGTCATGGAGCTTTGTGATGACAAGGGCATGGAGCAATGTGATGAGAGCATTCTTGGAGCATTGTGATAACAATGACTTGGAGGGCCTCCCTGGTGGCGCAGTGGTTGAGAGTCCGCCTGCCGATGCAGGGGATACGGGTTCGTGCCCCGGTCTGGGAGGATCCCATATGCCGTGGAGCGGCTGGGCCCGTGAGCCATGGCCGCTGGGCCTGCGCATCCAGAGCCTGTGCTCCGCAACGGGAGAGGCCACAACAGTGAGAGGCCCGCATACCGCAAAAAGAAAAAAAAAAACAAAAAACAAAAACAAACAAAAAAAAAACAATGACTTGGAGCATTGTGATGCCAAGTGTCATGGATCTTTGTGATGACAATCGACATTCAGCATTTTGATGACAAAGGCGTTGTTCATTGTGGTGAGTAGGGCAGGGAGCATTGTGATGACAGGGGTTATGGATCATTGTGATGTCTGTGGTCATCGAACATTGTGATGATAAGTGCATGTAGCATTGTGATGACCGGAGTCATGGAACATTATGATGACAGGGGTGAGGGAGTATTGTGACAAATAGTGATGTAACATTGTGGTATCAGTGGTGAGAGAGCATTTTGATGAGAAGTGCATGGAGCATTGTGATGACAAGTTTCATGGAGCATTGTGATGACAAGATTGTGGAGCACTGTGATGACAAGAGCATGGTGCATTTTGATGACATGTGTCATGGAGCATTTTCCTGACAAGCACATGGACCATTGTGATGACAAGGGTCATGGAGCATTGTGCTGAGAAAGGCTCAGAGCATTGTGATGACAAGGGTCAAAGAGCATTGTGATGAAAAGTTCATGGAGCATTGTGGTTAAAAATGTCACAGAGACTGTTGATGACAAGGGCATTGACCATTGTGAAGGCAAAGGTCATGAATCATTGTGATGACTGGAGTCACGGAGCATTGTGATGACAGGGGTCATGGAGCATTGTGATAACAAGAGCATGGAGCATTGTGATGACAATGGCTTGGAGCATTGTGATGACAAGGGTCAGGGAGCATTGTGCTGAAAAGTGCATGGAGAATTGTGATGACAAGGGTCATGGAGCATACTGATGACAAGCTTGTGGAGAATTTTGATGATAATGGCATGGAGCATTGTGATGAAAATGGCATGGAGTATTGTGATGATAGGCATCATGGAGCGTTGTGATGACAAGTGTTATGTAACTATGTGATCAAAAGGGTTTGGAGCATTGTGATGACAGAGGTCATGGATCATTTTGATTTAAAGGAGCATGGAGCATTGTGATGACAAGGGCATCAAGCGATATGATCCCAAGGTTCATGGAGGATTGTGATGACAATGGTAATGGAGTATTGTGATGACAAGCGCATAGAGCATTGTAATGACAAGGTCATGTAGCATTTTGCTGACAATGGCGTGGAGCATTGTGATGACAGGTGTCATGGAGCACTGTGATGACAAGTGTCATGGAACATTGTGAATAGGGGGGTCATGGAGCATTGGGATGACAAGGGCATGGATCATTGTGATGACAAGGGTCATGGAGCATTGGGCTGAAAATATTCAAGGAGTATTGTGATGACAGGGGTCATGGAGCATTGTGATGAATAGGGAATGGAGCATTGTGATGACAAGAGTTCTGGATCATTGTGTTGTCATGTGTCATGGATTGTTGTGATGACACTGGTCATGGAGCATTGTGATGATATTGGGCATGGAACATTGTGATGAGAATGTCATGGAGCATTGGGCTGAAAATGTTCATGGAGTATTGTGTTGACAGTGGTCATGGAGCATTGTGATGACAAGGGAATGGAGCATGGTGATGACAAGGTCCTGGAGCATTTTGATTGATGACCATGTAGACTTGTGATGACAAGTCTCATGGAGCATTCTGATGAAAAGTGGCATGGAGCATTGTGATTATAGGTTTTTTGGATCATTGTGATGACAAGGGGATGTAGCATTGTGATGACAGGTGTCACGGAACATTTTGATTACAGGGATGAGCGAGTATTATGATGACTAGTGATGGAAAACTGTGGTATCTCTGGTGAGAGTGCATTTTAATGAGATGTGCATGGAGCACTGTGAATACAAGGTTTATGGAGCCTAACGATGAAAAGGTTGTGGACCGTTTTGATGAAAAGCGCGTGGTACACTGTGATGACAAGGGTAATGGAGTATTGTTCTGACAAAGGCATGGAGCATTGTGATGACAAGGGTCACGTAGCATTGTGATGAAAAGTTCATGGAGCATTGTGGTTACAAAGGTCTCAGAGACTTGTTATGATGAGGGCATGGACCTTTGTGATGAAAAACGTTATGAAGCATTGTGATGACTGGAGTCACGGAGCATTGTGATGACAGGGGACATGGAACATTGTGATGACAAGGGCATGGAGCATTGTGATGACATACCATGGAGCATTGGTTTGAAAAATTTCATAGATTATTGTTATGACAGTTGGCATGGTGCATTGTGATGACAAGGGCATGGAGCATTTGGATGAGAAGGTCATGGAGTATTGTGAAGACAAGTGTCAGGGAGCATTGTGATGACATATGTCATGGTTCATTGCGATGACAATGGCAGGGGGCATTGTGAAGCCAAATGTAAAGGAGGATTGTCATGACAAATATAATGGAGCATTGTGATGACTAGGGCTTGGAGCATTGTGATGACAAGGGCCATTGAGAATGTTCATGACAAGGTCGTGAAGCATTGTGATGACAATGTCCTGGAGCCTTGTGATGAGAAAAGCATGGAGCCTTGTGATGACAAATCTCATGGAGAATACTGATGAAAAGTGTCATGGAGCATTGTGAGGAGAAGGCCAGGGAGCATTCTGATGACATGCGTCATTGAGCTTTGTGATGACAAGGTCATGGAGCATTGTGATTACAGTGGTGTTGGAGCATTGTGATGAAAAGGGCATGGATCATTGTGATGAAAAAGGCATGGAGCCGTGTGATGACACGGTTCAAGGAGCATACAGACTACAAGTTTCAGGGAACGTTTTGATGACAAGTGTATTGAGCAATGTGATGACAGAGGTCATGGAACATTGTGATGAGAAGACCATGGATAATTTTGATGAGGAGCGAAATGGGGCATTATGATGACAAGATTTATGGAATATTGTGATCAGAAGGGTTGGAGCATTGTTATGACAGAGGTCATGGAGCATTTTGATTTCATTGCGATGACAATAGCAATGAAGCATTATGATGATGGGCATGTTGCATTGTGATGACAGGTTTCATGAATCATTGAATTGAAAAGGGGCATGGCGTATTGTGATTACAGGCGTCTTGGAGCATTGTGATGAGAAGGGTCATGGAGCCTTGTGATGAAAAGGCCATGGAACATCGTGATGGCAGGGGTATGGAGCATTGTTATGACAGGTGTAATGGAGTATTGTGATGGCAAGGACATGGAGCCGTGTGATGAGAAGGCCATGGAGCATTCTGATGACATGTGTTATGGGGCTTTGTGATGACAAGAACATGAAGCAATGTGATGAGAGCGTTCATGGAGCATTGTGATGACAATGACATGGAGCACTGTGATGCCAAGGGTCATGGATCTTTGTGATGACAATGGTCATGGAGCATTTTGATGAGAAATGTGTGGTGCATTTTGATGAGAATGGCAGGGAAAATTGTGATGACAGGTGTCATGGAGCACTGTGATGACAAGCGTCATGAATCATTGTGAATACAGGGGTCATGGAGCAATGGGATGACAAGGGCATGGAGCATTGTGATTACAGGTGTCTTGAGCATAGTGATGACAAGTGTCATGGAGTTTGGGATGACAAGGCCGTTGAAAATTGTGATGGCAGGGGTCATGAGGCATTGGGCTGAAAATATTCATGGAGTATTGTGATGACAGGGGTCATGGAGCATTGTGATGACTAGGGAATGGAGCATTGTGATTACAAGGGTCCCGGATCATTGTGTTGTCAGGTGTCATGGATTGCTGTGATGAGAGTGGTCAGGGAGAATAGGGATGGTATTGCTCATGGAGCATTGTGATGATTAGGTCATGGAGCATTTGGCTGAATATGTTCATGGAGTATTGTGATGACAGTGGTCATGGAGCATTGTGATGACAAGGGAATGGAGCATGGTGATGACAAGGTCCTGGAGCATTGTGATGAGAAGACCATGGAGACATTTGATGAGAAATCTCATGGAGCATTCTGTTGAAAAGGGGCATGGGGCATTGTGATTACAGGAGTCTTGGAGCATTGTGATGACAAGGGCATGGATCATGGTGATGAGAAGGCCATGGAGCATTCTGATGACATGCGTCATGCAGCTTTGTGATGACGAGGGCATGGAGCATTGTGAATATAGGGGTCTTGAGCATTGTGATGACAAGTGTCATGGAGCCTTGTGATGACAAGGCCGTGTAACATTGTGATGGAAGGGGTCATGAAGCATTGTTATGACAGGGGTAATGGAGAATTTTGATGAGAAGGGCATGGTGCATTGGTCTGAAACATTTCATGGATTATTGTGATGAGTGTGGGCATGGAGCATTGTGATGAGGAGGGCACGGAACACTGTGATACATGGGTCATGGGTCATGGAGCTTTGTGATGACAAGTCATGGAGCATTTTGATGACAAGGGCTAGGAGCATTGTGATGACAGGGGTTTGGAGCATTGGTCTGACAACTTTCATAGATTATTGTGATGCCAGTGGACATGCTGCATTGTGATGACAAGGCCATGGATCATTGTGAAGAGAAGGTCATGGAGTATTGTGAAGACAGGTGTCAGGGAGCATTGTGATGACATATGTCATGGTCCATTGCGATGACAATGCTAGGTAGTATTGAGATGCCAATTTTAATGGAGTATTGTGATGACAAATGTCATGGAGCATTGTGATGAAAAGTGCATGGAGTATTGGGATGACACGCATCTTGGAGCATTGTGATGACAAGTGTTATGGAACATTGTGATCACAAGGGATTGGAGCATTGTGATGACAGAGGTCGTGGCTCATTTTGATATAAAGGAGCATGGAGCATTTTGATGACAAGGGCCTGAAGCAATGTGATCCCAAATTTCATGAAGGATTGTGATGGCAATGGTAATGGAGTAAGGTGATGACAAGCACATAGAGCATTGTAATGATAAGGTCATGTAGCATTTTGCTGACAAAGGCATGGAGTATGTTGATGACAGGTATCATGGAGCAATGTGATGACAAGCGTCACGGAGCATTGTGAATACAGGTGTCATAGAGCATTGGGATGACAAGGACATGCATCATTGTGATGAGAAGGGTCATGGAACATTGGGGTGAAAATGTTCATGGAGTATTTTGATGACAGGGCTCATAGAGTATTGTGATGACAAGGGAATGGAGCACTGTGATGACAACGTCCTGGAGCACTGTGATGTGAAGACCATGGAACCTTGTGATGACAAGTCTCATGGAGCATTCTGATGAAAAGGTGCAGGGAACATTGTGATTACAGGTGTCTTGGAACTTTGTGATGACAAGGGCATGGGACATTATGATGAGAAGGCCATGGAGCATTCTGATGACATGCGTCATGGAGATTTGTGATGACAAGTGCAAGGAGCATTGTGATCACATGGGTCTTGGTGCATTGTGATGAAAAGGGCATGGATCATAGTGATATAAAAGTCATGGAGCTTTGTCATGAAAGAGTTCAAGGTGCATACTGATGGCAATAGTCAGGGAGCATTGTGCCGACAAGTGTAATGAGCATTGTGATGACAAAAATCATGGTGCATTGTGATGAGAAGACCGTGGATAATTGTGATGACCATCGTCATGGGGCATTGTGATGACAAGTGTTATTCAACATTGTGATCACAAGGGTGTGGAACATTGTGATGACAGAGGTCATGGAGCATATTGATTTCATTGTGATGACAATAGCAAGAAGCATTATGATGATGGGCATGGTGCATTGTGATGACAGCGTTCATGGAGCATTGTGATGAAAAGTGGCATGGAACATTGTCTGACAAGTTTCATGGATTATTGTGATAAGAGTGGGCATGGCACATTGTGACGACAAGGGCATGGGGCACTGTGATGACAAGGTCATGGATTATTGTGAAGAAATTTGTCAGGGAGCATTGGGATGAAATATGTCATGTTCCAGTTTGATGACATTATCATCGAGCATTGTGATGCCAAGTGTCATGGTGGATTGTTGTGACAATGTAAAGGAGCATTGTGATGACAATGGCACGGAGCATTGTGATATCAAGGGCCATTGATAATTTTAATGTCCATGTCGTGAAACATTGTGATGACAAGCACATGGAGCTTCCTATGACAGGGGTCATGGAGCATCGCGATGACAAGTGCATGGAGTATTGTGATGACAAGAGCATATGACATTGTGATGTGAAGTGCCATGGAGCACTGTAATGACAAGGACGTGGGGAATTGTGAGGACAAGGGACATTGAGCTTTGAGATGACAAGGCATGGAGCATGGTGATGGCAAAACCGTGGAGCATTGTGATGAGAAGACCTTGGGTAATTGTGATGTCGAGCATCATGGAGCACTGTAAGGACAAGTGGCATGAAGCATTGTGATGACAGGTGTCAGGGAGCATTGTGATGAGAGGGGTCACGGAGCATTGTGATGACAAGGGGATGAAGCATTGTGATGACAAGTGCATGGAGCATTGCAATGACAAGTGCATGGAGAATTGTGATGACAAGAGTATGTAACATTGTGATGAGAAGTGTCATGTAGCATGGTGATGACAAGGACGTGGAGAATTGTGATGACAAGGGACATGGAGCATTGTGATAACCAGGGCATGGAGCATTCTGATGACAGGGGTCATGGAGCATGATTATGACAAGGGCCATGGTGCATTCTGATAAAATATATCACTTATGAAGGGAATGTAAACATGGCTACATATGAACTGAATTAGGGAAGAGAACAGATTCTCAGATTTAGAAAACACTCTTATGCTTAGTTAAGGGGAAATTGAGGTGGGGAGATGCACAAAACAAAAGTTTGATATTAGCACAGGAACCGTTCCATAATCCAAAAAGTGAAGAGACAAGCCCTACTCCTTCCTCAGTGAACAGAACTCAACATCCCTATTGCCCGGAGAGAAATATATCTGACTAGTAAGAATTTTAAAACCTATGTATTGATATGTCTCCATAAGGGAACCAAGTGTGTCTAGAACGACATAAACATGGCAGTAAGAATCAGCTCAAACACACTATAGAAATGAATTTCAAAACAAAACATAAAAACAGTAAAATTATTACACAATTCCTTTAGGGGTACTGATGAAACCTAGAATGACCCTATCTACAATGACATCAGGAAGTGGCATAAGGCTGGTCACTTGGGACTGAGAGGACTGGTGAGACTGGGTCAAAAAATGCAGACCCTTTAAAGAAATAATGCCTGCCACCCATTGCATGGTTCCCAACTCTCCAGGTAGAAAGGAATATCACTACAGTTATAACATGTATGGGTACTTAGAGAATGAAAACACTCTGATGGTGAAAGGTTTCTAAAACTCTACTACCATTTTCTCGCCTTGTGCTCCAGTTTGACATTCCAACTGTTTTACTATCAATCTCCCAACTTGGAGAGTCAGCCTCTATAACCTCCTGATTCGCACAGTGCACAAATTGTGCAAAGGATATAAGGGAAGAGAGAGAACCAATGAGAGAATAGCTGTAGGCATTTGGACAGCCACATGTCACTCTAATTTCCTGTCACGAAGAGGAATTAACCAAAGTCTCATCCTGCCCCCCCAGAACAAGTATAGGTCCTGAAGCAAAATTGTGGATTTGCGGTCAGCTCACAAAAACGCGAGTTGAAAAATGGAGCTCAGGGCCACAGCAATTGACTAACCTGCAGAGTAAAAAAGGACTACTCACTTTCAAATATCTGTTGAGGGAAAGCCACGAGGCGGAATTGAAAATGAGGCAGAATGGCATGAAACAGATTTCAAGAGGTACATTGGAATCACCTTTAAACACAGGAAAAGCAAACCAACTTCGAGAATTATGGAAATGGACATAAAGTGTGTATGGGTTTTCACGTGAATATATTCACGTGAAGATGCATATACCCTTTTTGGCCAAGCAAGCAAGTAGGCAATGCAAATCTGCACTACAAAGAAGTATCACTTCCCACCATTCAAAAGGGACATCCACAAAATGTGTAAAAACCAGAAAGGCAAGGCAGGCCCTGGAGAACAGGGAGCCTTGTTATGCTGATGGGCGGGATGTAAATTGCCAACTGCCTCTCTGAAGGAGTGCATTGTGTTCCCTAAAACAAGTAAATAACACAGCTACAGAGCCAAAGGCACTTCCAGTCTAGGGAATATACCTTGGGAATACTGATAATCAATAAGAGAGAGCGACCCCCAAAGTCAGAGCTGCACTGCTTACAAGAACCTCAACTTGGGTACACGTTAAATATCCCAGGAAATATAAAAATGGTTCAAAAATTGTGGTACTAACATACGATGGAATATCCCTCAGCCATCAAATCAATGGCATAAGACCAGTAGCAGCATAATGAGTGGATTCAGGTACGATGATTCTAAGTGAAATAAGACACACAGAAAAAGAAACTTATCATAAGATGTCACATATGAAGATCCTGTAAACATGGCTATACATGAACTCAGTTAGGAAAGAGAACAGAGTCTCACATTTAGAAAAAACTCTTATGCCTGCATAAGGGGGAAGGAGAGGTGGGGTGATGCCTAAAACCAGAGTTTGATATAAGCACAGGTACCGTTCCCAAAACCAACTATGGAATAGACAAGACCTACACCTTCCAAAGTGAAAGGGACTCAAAACCCCATATTTCCCGCAGAGGAATATATCTGAAGAGTAAGAATCTTAAAACCTATGTATTGATATGTCTCTGTAAGGTAATCAAGTGTGTCTAGACTGGCATAAACATGGCAGCGAGAATCAGCTCAAACCAACTATAAAAAGGAATTTCAAAAACAAAATAAAAAAAACAGGGATATTCTTTACAATTCCTTCAGGGTCTCTGATGCAACCTGGAATGACTCTATCTACAATGACAGCTGGATATCGCATAAGGCTGGACACTTGGGACAGAGAAGATTGGTGAGATTGGGTGAGCAAATGCAGACCCTTTAAAGCAATAATGCTTGGCACCCATTCCATGGGTCCCAACTCTCCAGGTTGAAGGGAATATTACTACAGCTATTATATATACGGGAAATCTAGAAAATGGCACACTGTGAATACGAAAGGTTTCTAAAACTCAACGAATAGTCCTCTCCTGTGCTCCGGTTTGACTTTCCAACTGCTTTACTATCAATCTCCCAACTTGGAGAGACAGCCCCGTTAACCTCCTGGTTCGCACAGGTTGCCAATTTGGCAGAGGATGGTAGGGAAGAGGGAGAACAAATGAGAGAGTAGTTGTTAGGCTTCTGGATGGGCACATGTCAGTCTAATTTCCCAGCAGGAAGAAGAATTAACCAAAGTCTCAGGCACCCACAGGTAATCAGTATAGGTCCTGAACCAAAATTTTGGACCTGCGTTCAGCTCACAAATAACGAGTTGACAAATGGAGCTCAGGGACACAGCAATTCACAAACTGGCAGAGTAATAAAGGACAACTATCGTCCAAAAATCTGTTGAGGGAAGGCAATGAGGCGGATTTGAAAGCGAGGCTGAAAACCAGAAAACAGATTTCAAGAGGTACTTTCGAATCACCTTTAAAGCACAGGAAGAAGGGCAGAATTTCGACAATGATGCACTTGGCAAAAAAGGATGTATTTGTTTTCTCCTTAATATATTCAGGAGAAATCGAATATGCCTTTTTGGCCAAGCAAGCAAGCACACAACCAAATCTTCACTACAAAGAAGTATCACTTCCCACCGATCAAAAGGGACATCCACAAAATGTGTAAAAACCAGAAAGGTAAGACAGGCCCTGGAGAACTGGTAGCCTTGTTATGCAGAAGGGTGTGATGTAAATAGACAACTGCCTCACTGGAGGAGTGCATTGTGTTCCCTAAAACAAGTAAACCACAGAGCTACAGCGTCAAAGGCATTTCCAGTCTAGGGAATATATCTTGGGAAAACTGAAAATCAATAAGACAGAGCCACCCCCAAAGTCAGAGCTGCACTGCTTACAAGAACCTCAACTTGGGTACACGTTAAATATCCCAGAAAATATAAAAATGGTTCAAAAATTTGTGGTACTTACGTACGATGGAATATCCCTCAGCCATGAAATCAATGTCATAAGACCAGTAGCAGCAAATTGAGTAGATTCAGGTACGATGATTCTAAGTGAAATAAGTCACACAGAAAACGAAACTTATCATAAAATATCACTTATGAAGATCCTGTAAACATGGCTACACATGAACTTAGTTAGAAAGAGAACAGAGTCTCACATTTAGAAAACACTCTTATGCTTGCTTAAGGGGGAAGGAGAGGTGAGGTGATGCATAAAATCAGAGTTTGATATAAGCATAGTTACCGTTCCAAAAACCAACTATGGAATAGACAAGACCTACACCTTTCTCAGTGAAAGGGACTCAAAACTCCATATTTCCCGCAGTGGAATATATCTGACTAGAAAGAATCTTAAAACCTATGTATTTATATGTCTGCGTAAAGGAATCAAGTGTGTCTAGACGGGCATAAACATGGCAGCAAGAATCATCTCAAACACACTATAAAAAGTAATTTCAAAAACAAAACAAAAGAACCGGGAAATTCTTTACAATTCCTTCAGGATCTCTGATGAAACCTGGAATAACCATATATACAATGACAGCTGGATGTGGCATAAGGCTGGACACTTGGGATTGAGAGGATTGGTGAGATTGGGTGAGCAAATGCAGAACCTTTAAAGCAATAATCCATGGCACCCATTCCATGGGTCCCAACTCTCCAGGTTGAAGGGAAGATTACGACAGCTATAACAAGTACGGGAAACCTGGAGAATGGACTCACTGTGAATACGAAAGGTTTCTAAAACTCAACGAATAGTCCTTCTCCTGGTACTCCGGTTTAACTTTCCAACAGCTTTACTATCAATCTCCCAACTTGGAGAGACAGCCCCTTTACTCTGCTGGCTCGCACAGGTTGCCAATTTGGCAGAGGATGAAAGGGAAGAGGGAGAACTAATGAGAGAGTAGCTGTTAGGCATTTGGACGGGCACATATCACTCTAATTTCCCGGCAGGAAGAAGAATGACACAAACACTCAGCCACACACCGGGAACCAGTATAGGTCCTGAACCAAAATTTTGGACTTGCGTTCAGTTCACAAAAAACGAGTTGTAAAACGGTGCTCAGGGGCACAGCAATTCACAGCCTGGCAGAGTAATAAATGACAACTATCGTCCAAAAATCTGTTGAGGGAAGGCAACGAGGCGGACTTGAATGTGGGGCAGGATATCAGGAAACAGATTTCAAGAGGTACGTTGGAATCACCTATAAAGCACAGGAAGAGGGACACAACATAGACAATGATGCACTTGGCCAAAAAGGTCGTATGGGATTTCTACTGAATATATTCAGGAGAAAACGCATATGACGTTTTTGGCCAAGCAAGCATGTGGGAAATTCAAATCTGAACTACAAAGAAGTATCACTTTCCACAAGTCAAAAGGGACATCCACAAAATGTGTAAAAACCTGAAAGGAAAGACAGGCCCTAGAGAACAGGGAGCCTTGTTATGCTGATGGGCGGGACGTAAATTGCCAATGGCCTCTCTGGAGGAGTGCACTGTGTTCCCTAAAACAAGTAAACCACAGAGATACAGAGCCAAGGTCTATTCCAGTCTAGGGAATATACCTTGGGGAAACTGAAAATAAATAAGACAGAGGCTCCCCAAAATTTAGGGCTGCACTGCTTACAAGGACATCAACTTGAGTACACCTTAAATATCCCAGGAAATATAAAAATGGTTCAAAATATTGAGGTACTTATATACGATGGAATATCCCTCAGCCATGAAATCAATGTCATAAGACCAGTAGCAGCAAAATGAGTGCATTCGGGTACGATGATTCTAAATGAAATATGTCACACAGAAAAAGAAACTTATCATAAGATAACACTTATGAAGATCCTGTAAACATGGAAACACTTGAAATGAGTTAGGGAAGAGAACGGAGTCTCACATTTAGAAAACACTCTTATGCCTGCTTAAGGGGGAAGGAGAGGTGGGGTGATGCATAAAACCAGAGTTTGATATAAGCACAGGTACCATTCCAAAAACCAACTATGGAATAGACAAGACCTACACCTTCCTCAGTGAAACGGAGTCAAAACCCCATATTTCCCGCAGAGGAATATATCTGACTAGTAAGAATCTTAAAACCTATGTATTGATATGTGTGCATAAGGGAATCATGTGTGTCTAGACTGACATAAACATGGCAGTGAGAATCAGCTCAAACCCACTATAAAAAGGAATTTCAAAAACAAAACAAAAAAAACAGGGAAATTATTTACAATTCCTTCAGGGTCTCTGATGAAACCAGGAATGACCCTGTCTACAATGACAGCTGGATGTGGCATAAGGCTGGACACTTGGGACTGAGAGGATAGGTGAGATTGGGTGAGCAAATGCAGACCCATTAAAGCCATAACACATGGCACCCATTCCATGGGTCCCAACTCTCTAGGTTGAAGGGAATATTACTACAGCTATAAAATGTACGGGAAACCTAGAGAATGGACACACTGTGAATACGACAGTTTTCTTAAACTCAACGTATAGTCCCTCTCCTGGTGCTCCATTTTGTCTTTCCAACTGCTCTACTATCAATCTCCCAACTTGCAGAGACAGCCCCTTTTAACCTCCTGGTTCGCACAGGTTGCCAATTTGGCAGAGGATGAAAGGGAAGAGGGAGAAGCAATGAGAGAGTAGCTGTTAGGCATTTGGACGGCACATGTCACTCTAATTTTCCGGCAGGAAGAAGAATTAACCAAAATCTCAGCCCCCCACCGGGAACCAGTTTAGGTCCTGAACCAAAATTTTGGACTTGCGTTCAGCTCACACAAAAACGAGTTGAAAAATGGAGCTCAGGGGCACAGCCATTCACAAACTGTCAGAGTAATAAAGGACAACTATCGTCCAAAAATCTATTGAGAGAAGGCAGCGAGGCGGACTCTAATGCGAGGCAGAATAGCGGGAAAGAGATTTCTAGAGGTACCTTGGAATCGCCTTTAAAGCACAGGAAGAGGGGCAGAACTTCGACAATGATGCAAGTGGCCAAAAAGGACGTATGTGTTTTCGCCTGAATACATTCAGGAGAAAACGCATACGCCCTTTTTGGCCAAGCAAGCATGCAGGCAACACAAATCAACACAACAAAGATGTATGACTTCCCACCGGTCAAAAAGGACACACACAAAATGTGTAAAAACCAGAAAGGGAAGACAGGCCCTGGAGAACAGGGAGCCTTGTTATGCTGATGGGCGGGATGTAAATTGCCAACAGCCTCACTGGAGGAGTGCATTGTGTTCCCTAAAACAAGTAAACAACAGAGCTACAGAGCCAAAGACACTTCCAGTTTTGGGAATATACCTTGGGAAAACTGAAAATCAACAAGACAGAGCCACCACCAAAGTCAGGGCTACACTGCTTACAAGAACCTCAACTTGGGTACAGGTTAAATATCCCAGGAAATATAAAAATGGTTCAAAAAATAGTGGTGCTTACGTAAGATGGAATATCCCTCAGCCATGAAATGAATGTCATAAGACCAGTAGCATCAAAATGAGTGGATTCAGGTACAATGATTCTAAGTGAATTAAGTCACACAGAAAAAGAAACTTATCATAAGATATCACTTATGAAGATCCTGTAAACATGGCTACCCTTGAACTGAGTTAGGAAAGAGAACAGAGTCTCACATTTAGAAAACACTCTTATCCCTGCTTAAGGGTGAAGGAGAAGTGGGGTGATGCATAAAAGCAGAGTTTGATATAAGCACAGGTACCGTTCCAAAAACCAACTATGGAATAGACAAGACCTACACCTTCCTCAGGGAAAGGGACTCAAAACCCCATATTTCACACAGAGGAATATATTGGAGTAGTAAGAATCTTAAATCCTATGTATAGATATATCTGTGTAAGGGAATCAAGTGTGTCTAGACTGGCAAAAACATGGCAGCAAGGATCAGCTCAAACCCACTATAAAAAGGAATTTCAAAAACAGAACAAAAAACAGAGAAATTCTTTACAATTCCTTCAGGGTCTCTGAAGAAACCTGGAATGACCCTATCTACAATGACAGCTGGATGTGGCATAAGGCTGGACACTTGGGACTGATAGGATTGGTGAGATTGGGTCAGCAAATGCAGACTCTTTAAAGCAATAATGCATGGCACACATTCCATGGGTCCCAACTCTCCAGGTTGAAGGGAATATTAGTACAGCTTTAAAATCTATGGGAAACCTAAAGGATGGACACTCTGTGAATACGAAAGGTTTCTAAAACTCAACGAATAGTCCCTTTCCTTGTGCTCCAGTTTGACATTCCAACTGCCTTACTATCCATCTCCCAACTTCGAGAGAGAGCCCCTTTACCCTCCTTGTTCGCACAGGTTGCCAATTTGGCAGAGGATGAAAGGGAAGAGGGAGATCCAATTAGAGAGTAGCTGTTAGGCATTTGGGTGGGCACACGCCACTCTAAATTCCCGGCATGAAGAAGAATTAACCAATGTCTCAGCCACCCACCGAGAACCAGTATAGGTTCTGAACCAAAATTTTGGACTTGCGTGTAGCTCACAAAAAACGAGTTGAAAAATGGAGCTCAGGGGCACAGCAATTCAAAAATTGCCAGAGTAATAAAGGACAACTATTGTCCAAAAATCTGTTGAGGGAAGGCAATGAGGCGGACTTTAAAGCGATTCAGAATAGCAGGAAACAGATTTCAAGAGGTACTTTGGAATCACCTGTAAAGCCCAGGAAGTGGGGCACAACTTCGACAATGGTGCACTTGGCCAAAAAGAGCATATGCGTTTTTTCCTAAATATATTCAGGTAAAAATCCATACGCCCTTTTTGACCAACCAAGCAAGAGGGCAATGCCAATCTGCACTACAAAGAAGTATCACTTCTCACAGGTCAAAAGGGATATCCACAAAATGTGTAAAAACCAGACAGGCAAGAGAGGCCCTGGAGAACAGGGAGCCCTGTTATCCTGATGGGCGGGATATATATTGCCAACTGCCTCTCTGGAGGAGTGCATTGTGTTCCCTAAAACAAGTAAAAAACGGGGCTACAGAGGAAAGGGCACTTCCAGTCTACTAAATATACATTGGGAAAACTGAAAATGAATTAGACATAGCCACGCCCAAATTTAGGCCTGTACTGCTTACAAGAATCTCAACTTGGGTACACCTTAAATATCCCAGGAAAAATAAAAATGGTTCAAAAAATTGTGGTACTTACGTACGATGGCATATCCCTCAGCCATGAAATCAATGTCATAAGACCAGTAGCAATAAAATGAGTGGATTCAGGTACGATGATTCTAAGTGAAATAAGTCACACAGAAAAATAAACTTATCATAAGATATCACTTATGAAGATCCTGTAAACATGGCTACACTTGAACTGAGTTAGGAAAGAGAACAGAGTCTCACATTTAGAAAACACTCTTATGCCTGCTTAAGGGGGAAGGAGAGGTGGGGTGATGCATAAAACCAGAGTTTGATATAAGCAGAGGTACCGTTCCAAAAACCAACTATGGAATAGAAAAGACCTACACATTTCTCACTGATAGGGACTCAAAACCCCATATTTCCCACAGAGGAATATATCTGACTAGTAAGGATCTTAAAATTTATGTACTGATATGTCTGCATAAGGGATTTAAGTGTGTCTAGACGGGCATAAACATGGCAGCGAGAATCAGCTGAAACCCACTATAAAAAGGAATTTCAAAAGCAAAACAAAAAAACAGGGAAATTCTTTTTTATTTTTATTTATTTTTTTTTTTTTGCAGTACGCGGGCATCTCACTGTTGTGGCGTCTCCCATTGCAGAGCACAGGCTCCGGACGCACAGGCTCAGCGGACATGGCTCACGGGCCCACGCGCTCCGCGGCATGTGGGATCCTCCCGGACCGGGGCACGTACCAGTATCCCCTGCATCGGCAGGCGGACTCTCAAGCACTGCGCCACCAGGGGAGCCCAAGGGAAATTCTTTACAATTCCTTCAGGGTCTCTGATGAAACGTGGAATGACCCTATCTACAATGACAGCTGGATGTGGCATAAGACTAGACACTTGGGACTGAGATGATTGGTGAGATTCGGTGAGCAAATGCAGACCCTTTAAATCAATAATGCATGGCACCCATTCCATGGGTCCCAACTCTCCAGGTTGAAGGGAATATTACTACAGCTATAACATGTATGGGAAACCTAGAGGATGGACACACTGTGAATACGAAAGGTTTCTAAAGCTCAAAGAATAGTCCCTCTCCAGGTGCTCCGCTTTGAATTTCCAACTGCTTTACTATCAATCTCCCAACTTCGAGAGACAGCCCCTTTAACCTCCTGGTTCGCACGTGTTGCCAATTTGGCAGAGGATGGAAGGGAAGAGGGAGAACCAATGAGAGAGTAGCTGATAGGCAGTTGGACGGGCATATGTCACTCTAATTTCCCGGCAGGAAGAAGAATTAACCAATGCCTCAGCCACCCACCGGGAACCAGTATAGGTCCCGAACCAAAATTTTGGACTTGAGTTCAGCTCACAAAAAAAGAGTTGACACATGGAGCTCAGGGGCACAGTAATTCACAAAGTAGCACAGTAATAAAGGACAACTATCGTCCAAAAATCTGTTGAGGGAAGGCAATGAGGCGGAGTTGTAAGCGAGGCAGAATACCAGGGAACAGATTTCATGAGGTACGTAGTAGTCGCATGTAAAGCACAGGAAGAGGGGCATAACTTCGACAATGTTGCACTTGGCCAAAAAGAGCGTATGCATTTTCTCCTGAATATATTCGGGAGAAAATGCATACCCAATTTTTGGCCAAGTAAGCAAGTGGGCAATGCAAATCTGCACTACAAAGAAGTATCACTTCCCACGGGTCAAAGAGACATCAACAAAATGTGTAAAAACCAGAAAGGTAAGACAGGCCCTGGAGAACAGGGAGCATTGTTATGCTCATGGGCGGGATATAAATTGCCAACTGCCTCACAGGATGAGTGCACTGTATTCCCTAAAACAAGTAAACAACAAAGCAACAGAGCCAAGGGCACTTCCAGTCTAGGGAATATACCTTGGCAAATCTGAAAATCAATAAGACAGAGCCACCCCCAAATTTAGGGCTGCAATGCTTACAAGAACCTCAACTTGGGTACACCTTAAATATCCCAGGAAATATAAAAATGGTTCCAAAAATTGTGGTACTTACGTACGAAGGAATATCCCTCAGCAATGAAATCAATGTCATAAGACCAGTAGCAGCAAAATGAGTCGATTCATGTACGATGATTCTAAGTGAAATAAGACACGCAGAAAAAGAAACTTATCCTAAGATATCACTTATGAAGATCCTGTAAACATGGCTACACTTGAACTGAGTGAGGAAAGAGAAAAGAGCCTCACATTTAGAAAACACTCTTATGCCTGCTTCAGGGGAAGGAGAGGTGGGGTGTTGCATAAAAAAAGAGTTTGATATAAGCACAGGTACAGTTGCAAAAACCAACTCTGGAATAGACAAGACATACACCTTCCTTAGTGAATGGGACTGAAAAACCATTTTTCCTGCAGAGGAATATATCTTTCTAGCAAGGATATTAAAACCTATGTACTGATATGTCTGGATAGGGGAATCAGGTGTGTCTAGAGTGGCATAAACATGGCAGGGAGAATCAGCTCATACTCACTATAAAAAGGAATTTCAAAAACAAAACAAGAAACAGGAAATTCTTTACAATTCCTTCATGGTCTCTGAAGAAACCTGGAATTACGCTATCTACAATGACAGCTGGATGTGGCGTAAGGCTGGACACTTGAGACTGAGAGGAGTGGTGAGACTGGGTGAGCAAATGCAGACCCTTTAAAGCAATAATGCATGGCCCCCTTTCCATGGGTCCCAACTCTCCAGGTTGAAGGGAATATTACTACAGCTATAACATGTATGGGAAACCTAGAGAATGGACACACTGTGAATACGAAAGGTTTCTAAAGCTCAACGAATAGTCCCTCTCCTGGTGCTCCGATTTGACTTTCCAACTGCTTTACTATCAATCTCCCTACTTGGAGAGACGGCCCCTTTATCCTCCTGGTTTTCACAGGTTGCCAATTTGGCAGAGGATGGAAGGGAACACGGAGAACCAAAGAGAGAGTAGCTGTTAGGCATTTGGACGGGCATATGTCACTCTAATTTCCCGGCCGGAAGAAGAATTAACAAAAGTCCCAGCCACCCACCGGGAACCAGTATAGGTCCTGAACCAAAATTTTGGACTTGCGTTCAGCTCACAAAAAAAGTGTTGAAACATTGGGCTCAGGGGCACAGCAATTCACAAACTCGAACAGTAATAAAAGACAACTATCGTCCAAAAATCTGTTGAGGGAAGGCAACGAGGCGGACTTTAATGCGAGACAGAATAGCAGGAAACAGATTTCAAGGGGTACGTTGGAATCACCTGTAAAGCACAGGAAGAGGGGCACAACTTCGACAAAGATGCACTTGGCCAAAAAGGGCATATGCGTTTTTTCCTGAATATATTCAGGGTAAAACGCATACGCCCTTTTTGGCCAAGCAAGCAAGCGGGCAATGCAAATCAGCACTACAAAGAAGTATCACTTCCCACCGGTAAAAAGGGACATCCACAAAGTATGTAAAAGCCAGAAAGGCAAGATAGGCCCTGGAGAACTGGGATCCTTGTTATGCTGATGAACGGGATGTACTTTGCCAACTGCCTCACTGGATGAGTGCACTGTGTTCCCTAAAACAAGTAAAAAACAGAGCTACAGAGCCAAGGGCACTTCCAGTCTAGGGAATATACCTTGGGAAAACTGAAAATCAGAAAGACAGAGCCACCCCCAAATTTAGGGCTGCACTGCTTACAAGAACCTCAAATTGGGTACACCTTAAATATCACAGGAAATATAAAAATGGTTTAAAAAATTGTGAAACCTACGTACGATGGAATATCCCTCAGCCATGAAATCCATGTAATAAGATCAGTAGCAGCAAAATGAGTGGATTCACGTACGATGATTCTAAGTGAAATAAGTCACACAGAAAAAGAAACGTACCATAAGGTATCACTTAGGAAGATCCTGTAAACATGGCTACAATTAAACGGAGTTAGGAAAGAGAACAGAGTCTCACATTTAGAAAACACTCTTATGCCTGCTTAAGGGGGAAGGAAAGGTGCGGTGATGCATAAAACCAGCGTTTGATATAAGCACATGTAGCCTTCCAAAAACCAACTATGGAATAGACAAGACCTACACTTTCCTCAGTGGAAGGGGCTCAAAACCCCATATTTCCCGCAGAGGATTATATCTGACTAGTAATAATCTTAAAACCTATGTATTGATATGTCTCCCTAAGGGAATCAAGTGTGCCCAGACTGGCATAAACATGGCAGCGAGAATCAGCTTAAACCACTATAAAAAAGGAATTTCAAAAACAAAACAAAAAAATAGGGAAATTCTTTACAATTCCTTCAGGGTCTCTGATGAAACCTGGAATGACCCTATCTAAAATGACACCGGGATGTGTCATAATGCTGGACACATGGGACTGAGAGGATTGGTGAGAAAGGGTGAGCAAATTCACACTCTTTAAAGAAATAACGCATGGCACCCATTCCATGGGTCCCAACTCTCCAGGTTGAAGTGAATATTACTACAGCTATAATATGTACGGGAAACTTAGAGAATGGACACACTGTGAATACGAAAGGTTTCTAAAACTCAACGAATAGTCCCTCTCCTGGTGCTCCGGTTTGCCTTTCCAACTGGTTTACTATCAATCTCCCATCCTGGAGAGACAGCACCTTTAAACTCCTCTTTCGCACAGGTTTCCAATATGGCAGAGGATGAAACGCATGAGGGAGAACCAATGAGAGAGTAGCTGTTAGGCATTTGGACGGACACATGTCACTCTAATATCCCCGCAGGAAGAAGAATTAACGAAAGTCTCAGCCACCCACAGGGAACCAGTATAGGTGCTGAACCAAAATTTTGGACTTGCGGTTAGCTCACAAAAAACGAGTTGATAAATGGAGCTCAGGGGCACAGCAATACACAAACTGGCAGATTAATAAAGGACAACTATCGTCCAAAAATCTGTTGAGAGAAGGAAGCAAGGCAGACTTGAAAGCGAGGCAGAATAGCAGGAAACAGATTTAAAGAGGTACGTTGGAATGGTCTTTAAAGCACAGAAAGCGGGGCACAACTTCGACAATGATGTGCTTGGCCAAAAAGGGCGTAAGGGTTTTATACTGAATATATTCAGGAGAAAACGCATATACCCTTTTTGGCCAAGGAAGCAAGCCTGCAATGCAAATCTGCACTACAAAGAAGTATCACTTCCCACTGGTCAAAAGGGACATCCACAAAATGTGTAAAAACCAGAAAGGCAAGACAGGCCCTGGAGTACACGAGCATTTTTATGCTGATGGGCGGGATGTAAATTGCCACCTGCCTCTCAGGAGGAGTGCATTGTGTTCCCTAAATCAAGTAAACAACAGAGCTACAGAGCCAAGGGCACTTCCAGTCTAGGGAATATACCTTGGGAAATCTGAATATCAATAAGACAGAGCCACCCCAAAATTTAGGTCTACACTGCTTACAAGAACCTCAACTTCGGTACACCTGAATTATCCCAGGAAATATAAAAATGGTTCAAAAAATTGTGGTACTTATGTACGATGGAATATCCCTCAGCCATGAAATCAATGTCATAAGACGAGTAGCAGCAAAATGAGTGAATTCAGGTACGATAATTCTAAGTGAAATAAGTCACACAAAAAAAGAAACTTATCATAACATAACACAAATGAAGATGATGTAAACATGGCTACACTTAAACTGAGTTAGGAAAGAGAACAGAGGCTCACATTTAGAAAACACTCTTATGCCTGCTTAAGGGGGAAGGAGAGGTGGGGTGACGCATAAAACCAGAGTTTGATATAAGCACAGGTACCGTTCCGACAACCAACTATGGAATACACAAGACCTACCCCTTCCTCAGTGGAAGGGACTCAAAACCCCATATTTCCCGCAGAGGAATATATCTGACTAGTAAGGATCTTAAAACCTATGTACTGATATGTCTGCGTAAGGGAATCAAGTATGTATAGACTGGCATAAACATGGCAGTGAGAATCAGCTCAAACCCACTCTAAAAAGGAATTTCAAAAACAAAACAAAAAAGCAGGGAAATTCTTTACAATTCCTTCAGGGTCTCTGATAAAACCTGGAATGACCCTGTCTGCAATGACAGTTGGATGTGGCATAAGGCTGGACACTTGGGACTGAGAGGATTGGTGAGATTGTGTGAGCAAATGCAGACGCTTTAAAGCAATAATGCATGGCACCCATTCCATGGGTCCCAACTCTCCATGTTGAAGGGAGTATTACAACATCTATAACATGTATGCGAAACCTAGAGAATGTACAAACTGTGAATACGAAAGGTTTCTAAAACTCAGCGAATACTCCCTGCCCTGGTTGCTCCGGTTTAACTTTCCAACTGCTCTACTATCAATCTCCCAACTTGGAGAGACAGCCCCTTTAACCTCCTGGTTCGCACAAGTTGCCAATTTGGCAGAGGATGAAAGGGAAGCAGGAGAACCAATGAGAGAGTAGCATTTGGACTGGCACATGTCACTCTAATTTCCCGGCAGGAAGAAGAATTAACCACAGTCTCAGCGACCCACGAGGAATCAGTATAGGTCCTGAACCAAAATTTTGGACTTGCGTTCATCTCACAAAATAACGAGTTGAAAAATGGAGCTCAGGGACTCAGCAATTCACAGACTGGCAGAGTAATAAAGGACAAGTATCGTCCAAAATTATGTTGAGGGAAGGCAACGAGGCGGACTTGAAAGCGAGGCTGAATAGCAGGAAACAGGTATCAAGAGGTACGTTGGAATCGCCTTTAAAGCACAGATAGAGGGGCACAACTTCAACATTGATGCACTTTTCCAAAAAGGGTGTATGCCTTTTCTCCTGAATATATACAGGAGAAAACGCATATGCCCATTTTGGCCAGGCAAGCAACAGGGCAATGCAAATCTGCACTACAAAGAAGTATCACTTCTCACCGTTCAAAAGAGAAATCCACAAAATGTGTAAAAAGGAAAATGGCAAGAGAGGCCTTGGAGAACTGGGAGCCTTGTTATGCTGATGGGCGGGATGTATATTGCCAACTTCCTCTCTGGAGGAGTGCACTGTGTTCCCTAAAAGAATTAAACAACTGAGCTACAGAGCCAAAGGCACTTCCAGTCTAGAGAATATACCTTGGGAAAACTGAAAATTAATATGACTGAGTCACCCCCAAATTTAGGGCTGCACTGCTTACAAGAACCTCTACTTGGTACACCTTAAATATCCCAGGAAATATAAAAATGGTTCAAAAAATTGTGTTACTTTCATACGATGGAATATCCCTCAGCCATGAAATCAATGTCATAAGACCAGTAGCAGCAAAAGGAGTGGATTCAGGTACGATGAACCTAAGTGAAATAAGACACATTGAAAAAGAAACTTATCATAAGATATCACTTATGAAGATCCTGTAAACATGGCTACACATGAACTGAGTTAGGAAAGAGAACAGTGGCTCACATTTAGAAAACACTCTTATGCCTGCTTAAGTGGGAAGGAGAGCTGTGGTGATGCATAAAACCAGAGTCTGATATAAGCACAGGTACCGTTCCGAAAACCAACTATGGAATAGACAAGACCTAAACATTCCTCTGTGAAAGGAACTCCAAACCCCATATTTCCCGCAGAGGAATATATCTGACTAGTAAGAAACTTAAAACTTATTTATTGACATGTCCCTGTAAGGGAATCAAGTGTTTCTACACTGGCATAAACATGGCAGCGAGAATCAGTTCAAACCCACTATAAAAAGGAATTTCAAAACAAAACAAAAGAACATGGAAATTCTTTACAGTTCCTTCAGGGTCTCTGATGAAACATAAAATGACCCTCTCAACAATGACAGCTGGATGTGACATAAGGCTGGACACTTGGGACTGTGAAGATTGGTGAGATTGGGTGAGCAAATGCAGACCCTTTAAAGCAATAATGTGTGGCACCCATTCCATGGGTCCCAACTCTCCTGGTTGAAGGGAATATTACTACAGCCATAACATGTACAGAAACCCTAGAGAATGGACACACTGTGAATACAAAAGGTTTCTAAAACTCAACGAATAGTACCTCTCCTGGTGCTCTGGTTTGACTTTCCAACTGCTTTGCTACCAATCTACCAACTTGGAGAGAGAGGCCCCTTAACCTCCTGGTTCGCACATGTTGCCAATTTGGCAGAGGATGAAAGGGAAGAGGGAGAACCAATGAGAGAGTAGCTGTTAGGCATTTGGATGGGCACAGGTCACGCTAATAGCCCGGCAGGAATAAGAATTTACAAAAATCTCAGCCACCCACCAGGAAACAGTAGAGGTCCTGAACCAAAATTTTGGAGTTGAATTCAGTTCACAAAAAATGAGTTGAAAAACGGAGCTCAGGGGTACAGCAATTCACAAACTGGCAGAGTAGTAAAGGACAACTCTCGTCCAAAAATGTGTTGAGGGAAGGCAATGAGCCAGACTTGAAAGCGAGGCAGAATAGCAGGAAACTGATTTCAATAGGTACGTTTGAATTGCCTTTAAAGCACAGGAAGAGGGGCACAACTTCGACAATGATGCACTTGGCCAAGATGGGTGTATAAGTTTTCTCCTGAATTTATTCATGAAAAAACTCATACACCCTTTTTGGCCAAGCAAGCAAGTGGGCAATGCAAATGTGCACTACAAAGTAGTAACACTTCCCACTGGTCAAAGTGATATCCGCAAAATGTGTGAAAACCAGAAAGGCAAGACAGGCCCTGGAGAACAGGGAGCCTTGTTAGGCTGATGGGCGGGATGTAAATTGCAAACTGCCTCTATGGAGGAGTGCACTGTGTTCCATAAAAGAAGTAAACAACAGAGCTACAGAGCCAAGGGCACTTGCAGTCTAGGGAAAATACCTTGGGAAATGTGAAAATCAATAAGACAGAACCACCCCAAAATTTAGGGCTGCACTGCTTACAAGAACCTCAACTTGGGTACACCATAAATATCCGAGGAAAGACAAAAATGGTTCAAGAAATTGTGGTACTTACGTACAATGGAATATCCCTCAGCCATGAAATCAATGTCATAAGGCCAGTAGCAGCTAAATTAGTGGATTCAGGTACGATGATTTTAAGTGAAATAAGTCACACAGAAAAAGAAACTTATCATAAGATATCACTTATGAAGATCCTGTAAACATGGCTACACATGAACTGAGTTAGGAAAGAGAAGAGAGTCTCACAATTAGAAAACACTCTTTTGCCTGCCTAAGGGGGAAGGAGAGGTGGGGTGATGCATAAAACGAGAGTGTGATATAAGCACAGGTACCTTTCCAAAAACCAACTATGGAACAGAGAACACCTACACCATCCTCAGTGAAAGGGACTCAATACCCCGTATTTCCCGCAGAGGAATAAAACTGACTAGTAAGATTCTTAAAACCTATGTCTTGATATGTCTCCGTAAGGGAATCAAGTGTGTCTAGACTACAATAAACATGGCAGTGAGAATCAGCTCAAACGAACTATAAAAATGAATTTAAAAGACAAAACCAAAAAAAACAGGGAAATTCTTTACAATTCCTTCAGGGTTTCTGATGAAACCTGGAATGACCCTATCTACAATGACAGCTGGATGTGGCATAAGGCTGTACACTTGTGACTGAGAGAATCGGTAAGATTGGGTGAGCAAATGCAGACCCATGAAAGCAATAATGCGTGGCACCCATTCCATGGGTCCAAACTCTCCAGGTTGAAGGGAATATTACTACACCTATAACATGTATGGGAACCCTAGATCACGGACACACTGTGAATACGAAAGATTTCTAAAACTCAAGTAATAGTCCCTCTCCTGGAGCTCCGTTTTGACTTTCCAACTGCTTTACTATCAATCTGCCAACTTGGAGAGACAGGCCCTTTAAACTCCTGGTTCGCACATGTTGCCAATTTGGCAGACTATGAAAGGGAAGAGCGAGAACCAATGAGAGAGTTGCTGTTAGGCATTTGGACGTGAACATGTCACTCTAATTGCCTGGCAGGAAGAAGAATTAACCAAAGTCTCAGCCACCTGCCGGGAACCAGTAGAGGTCCCGAAGCAAAACTTTAGACTTGCGGTCAGCTCAAAAAACGAGTTGACAAAGGAGCTCAGGGGCACTGCAATTTACAAACTGGCAGAGTAATAAAGGACAACTATAATCCAAAAATCTGTTGAGGGAAGACATCGAGGCAGGCTTGAAAGAGAGGCAGAATAGCAGGAAACAGATTTCAAGAGGTACGTTGGAATCACCTTTAAAGCACAGGAAGAGGGGCACAACGTCGACAATGATGCACTTGGCCAAAATGGGCGTATGGACTTTCTCCTGAATATATTCAGGAGAAAACGCATACACCCATTTTGGCCAAGCAAGCAAGAGGACAATGCAAATCTGCACTACACAGAAGTATCAATTCCCTCTGATCAAAAGGGACATCCGCAAAATGTGTAAAAACCAGAAAGGCAAGACAGGCCCTGGAGAACAGGGAGCATTGTTATGCTGATTGACGGGATGTAAATTGCCAACTGCCTGTCAGGAGGATTGCATTGTGTTCCCTAAAACAAGTAAACAACAGAGCTACAGAACCAAGGGCACTTCCAATCTAGGGAATATACCTTGGGAAAACTGAAAATCAATAAGACAGAGCCACCCAAAAATTTCGGGCTGCACTGCTTACAAGAACCTCAACTTGGGTACACATTAAATATCCCAGGAAAGACAAAAATGGTTCAAGAAATTGTGGTACTTACGTACGATGGAATATCCCTCAGCCAGGAAATCAATGTCATAAGACCAGTAGCAGCAAAATGAGTGGATTCGGGTACGATGATTCTAAGTGAAATAAGTCACACAGAAAAAGAAACTTATCATAATATATCACTTATGAAGGTCCTGTAACTATGGCCTCACATGAACTGAGTTAGGAAAGATAACAGAGTAATGAATCTTATCATAAGTTATCACTCATAGTGGGAATGTACACTTGGCTACGAATGAACAGAATTACAAACACAACAGAGTCACACATTTAGCAAACAATATTCTGCCTGCTTAAGGGGAAAGGTGAGGTGGGGTGATGCATAAAACCACGGTTTTAAATTAGCACAGATACCGTTACATAAACCAAGTATGTAATAGACATCACCTACTCCCAACACAATGAACTGTACTCAACACCCCCGAGTCACTGCAGATGAATATATCTGACTCCAAGAATTTTAAAACATATGTATTCTCATGTCTCCATAAAGGAATCATGTGTGTGTATAACAGCATGAACACAGCACTGAAATTCACCTAACACCCTTATAAAAATAAATTTCAAAAGCAAAATGCAAAAACAGCGAAACAGAGAGAAAGTCTTAAGAATTACGTTCAGGGCCTGTGATGCAACCTGGATTGTCCACCTTTACACCCACAGCTGGATGAGACATAAGACTGGACACTTGGGCTGACAAGATTGCTGAGGTTGTGTGAGCAAAGTAACACCACTTAGAAAAATACTGTGGGCTACCCATTCTAGTGGTCCCAACTCTCCAGGTTTAAGGGAATCTTCCTACAGTTAAAGCATGCATGGGAAACCCAGTGGATGGTACACTGTGTAAATGGGAAAGTTTTCTAAAAGGTACCTCATTTTTCCTTTTGTCGTTCTCGGCTTCGCCATTCCATCTGCATTAGTAAAAATCTCCCCACTTGGAGTATCAGCGCCTTTACCCTCCTGTTATGCACAATTTGCAAATTGTGCAGAGGATGAACAGGAAGAGGAGAAACAAATGAGAAATTAACTGTAGGTGTTTGAATGGGCACATGTCACTCTAGTTTCCCATCAGGAAGAAGAATTAACCAGAGGCTCAGCCTGAAGCCCCAGAACCAGACTAGGGCCTAAAGCCATCCTGCAGTGTTGCAGCCAGCTCACAAATAGGCGAGTTGAAAAATGGAAATCAGGGGCACAGCAATTCACAAACTTACAGAGTTATAAAGGACAACTATCATCCAGAAATATATTGAGGTAAGGCAGTGAAGAGTATTTGAATGCAAGGCAGAATTGAAGGAAACAGATTTCAAGAGGTAGATTGGAGTCATCTTTAAAGCACATGAAAAGCGACAGAACTTCGACAATGTTGCCCTTGGCCGAAAAGGGAGTATGTGTATTTTCTTGAATATATTCGGGAAAAAATGCATACGCCCTTTTTGGCCAAGCAAGCCATCAGGCATTGCAAATCCACACTACATAGAAGTGTCCCTTACCTCCAGTCAAATGGGCCATCAGCAAATAATGTAAAAACCACAAATGCAGGACAGGCCATGGAGAAAAAGGAGCCTGATTACGCCGATGGACAGGATGTAAATTGCCAACAGTCTCTCTGGAGAACAGTATGTTGTTTTCTAAAACAGAGCTACAGAGCATAACACACTTCCACTCATGGGCGTGTATTTTGGGAAAACTAAAAATCCACAACACACAGCCAGCCCAAAGTTTAGGGCTGCTCTGTTTACAAGAACCTCGACTTTGGTACACTTTAAATAGCCCAGGAAATGAAAAAAAATGGATATAGATGTTGTGGTACTTATATAAAATGGAATGTCACTCAGACATAAAATCACTGTCATAAGGCCCATAGCAGCATAATGAGTGGCTTTAGGTAAAATGATGCTAAGTGAAATGAGCCACAAAGAAAAAAGAAACTTTTTGTAATATATCACTTATAGATGGAATGTAAACAGGGCTACCCATGAACTGAATTTCAAAAGTGAACAAAGTTACACATTTAGAAAACACACTTATTCCTCCTTAAGGGGAAAGGTGACGTGGGGTGGTATGTAAAAGAAGAGTTTGAAATTAGCACAGATCTCATTCCATATACCCAATATGTAATAGACAAGACCTACTCCTTTCTCAATGAACTGGACACAAAACACCCTATTCACTGAAGAGGAATATATCTGACTGGTAATAATCTTGAAACCTATGTATTTATATGGCTACATAATGGAATCAAGTGTATGTAGATTGGCATAAACACAGATCAATGGAACAGGACAGAAAGCCCAGAGATAAACCTACATACCTATTGCTATCTCATCTATGACAAAGGAGCTAAGGATATACAATGGAGAAAAGACAGTCTCTTCAGTAATTGGTGCTGGGAAAACTGAACCCCTACACATAAAAGAATGAAATTAGAACACTCCATAACACCATTCACAAAAATAAACTCTAAATGGATTAGAGATCTAAATATAAGACCAGACACTATAAAACACTTAGAGGAAACCATAGGCAGAACACTCTATGACATAAATCACAGCAATATCCTTTTTGACCCACCTCCTAGAGAAATGGAAATAAAACCAGAAATTAACAAATGGGACCTAATGAAACTTAAAAGCTTTTACACAGTACAGGAAAACATAAACAAGATGCAAAAACAACCCTCAGAATGGGAGAAAATATTTTCAAATGAAGCAATTGACAAAGGATTAATCTCCAAATTTTACAAGCACCTCATGTAGCTCAATATCACAAAAACAAACAACCCAATCCAAAAACGGGCAGAAGACCTAAATAGACATTTCTCCAAGGAAGATATACAGATTACCAAGAAACACATGAAAGGATGATGAACATCACTAATCATTAGAGAAATGCAAATCAAAACTACCATGAGGTATTACCTCACAGCAGTCAGAGTGGCAATCATCAAAATAATCTACAAAACAATAAATGCTGGAGAGGTCTTTATTGGAGAAAAGGGAACACACTTGCACTGTGGGTGGGAATGTAAATTGATATGGACACTAGGGAGAACATTACAGAGGTTCCTTTAAATAACTTACATTAGAATTACCACACGAAACAACAATGCAACTACTGGGCATTTGCCTTGCAAAAACCATAATTCTAAAAGAGTTTTGTACAAAAATGATCATTGCAGCTCTATTTACAATAGCCAGGACATGGAAGCAACCTAAGTATCCATCGACAGATGAATGGATAAAGAAGATCTGGCACATATATACAATGGAATATTACTCAGCCATAACAAGAAGCAAAACTGAGTTATTTGTACTGAGGTGGATTGACATAGAATCTGTCCTACACAGTGAAGTAAGTCAGAAAGGGAAAAACAAATACTGTATGTTAACAGAGATATACGGAACCTAATGAAGAAAAAACAAGATTTTGAAGAACCTAGTGGCAGGCCAGTATTAAGGACACAGACATAGAGAAAGGACTTGAGGACACCAGAAGGGGGATGCGTAAGCTGGGACGAAGTTAGAGAGTGGCATGGACATAAATACATTACCAAATGTAACACCGATAGCTACTGGGAAGCAGCCACATAGAACAGGGAGATCAGCTCGGTGCTTTGTGACCACATAAAGGGGTGGGATATGGGGTGTGGGAGGGAGATGCAAGAGGGAGGGGATCTGGTGATATTTGTATATGTATAGCTGATTCACTTCTTTATACAGCAGCAATGAACACTCCATTGTAAAGCAATTATACACCAATAAACGTGTAAAAGGAAAAAAAAAAAGAAAGCACAGGGATAAACATACACTCCTATGGTCAACTAATCTATGACAAAGGAGGCAAGACAATACAATGGATATAAGACAGTCTCTTCAATCATTGGTGCTGACAAATATGGACAGCTACATGTAAAAGAATGAAATTAGAACACTCCCCAACACCATACATAAAAATATATTCAAAATGGATTAGAGACCATAATGTAAGACCGGATAGTATAAAACTCTGAGAGGAAAACTTACGAAGGATACTCTGACGTAAATCACAGCAAGATCTTTTTTGATCCACCTCCTATAGTAATGAAATAAAAAAGAAAACTAAACAGATGGGACGTAATGAAACGTAAATCTTTTGCAAAGCAAAGGAAACTACAAACAAGATGAAAAGACAGCCCTCAGAATGGCAGAAAATATTTGCAAACGAATCAATGGACAAATGATTAATCTCCAATATATATAAACAGCTCATGCAGCTCAATATTAATAAAACAAAAAACCCAATACAAAAATGGAAGAAGATCTAAATAGACATTTCTTCCAAGAAGACATAGAGATGGCCAGTACGCACATGAAAATCTGCTCAACATCACTAATTATTAGAGAAATGGAACTGGAAACTACAATGAGGTGTCACGTCACACCTGTTAGAATGGGCATCACCAGAAAATCTACAAACAACAAATGCTGGAGCAGGTGTGGAGAAAAGGAACGTTCTTCCACTATTGTTGGGAATGTAAATTGATACATTCTTTATGGGGAACAGTGTGGAGGTTCCTTAAAAAACTAAAAATAGAATTACCATATAATCCAGCAATACCACTGCTGGGCATATACCCAGAGAAAACCATAAATCAAAAAGACACATTCACCACAATGTTCATTGCAGCACTATTTACAAGGGCCAGGTAATGAAAGCAACCTAAGTGCCCACAGACAGACGAATGGATAAAGATGTGGTACATATATACAATGGAATATTACTCAGCCATACAAAGGGATGAAATTGGGTCATTTGTAGAGACCTTGATGGATCTAGAGACTGTCATACAGAGTGAAGTAAGTCAGAAAGAGAAAAACCAATATTGTATATTAATGCATATATGTGGAACCTAGAAAAATGGTACAGATGAACCGGTTTGCAGGGCAGAGATAGAGACACAGATGTAGAGAACAAACATATGAACACCAAGGAGGGAACGCCATGTGAGGGTGGTGGTGGGTTGAGTTGGGAGACGGGGATTCACATGTGCACACTTATATGTATAAAATAGATATCCAATAAGAACCTGCTGTATAAAAGTAACAAATAAATTTAAAAAATTAAAAATAAATAACATTTAATAAAATAAAACAGAAAAAAGTTTTTCCCTTCACATAGACGTCTTTATATTAATGCATTATTTCCATGTTTATATCACCAAATTATAAAAAATAGGAATAAATAAAATCTACCTTGAACCAAAAAGAAAAAAAGAAAAACAGAAAAACCGAACCCACTATTTTTACAGAGGAAAATCATATCAGGGCACTTGCTCCTGTGGTAAAAAATTCTTAAGTTGGTCAGAGGTGGGAAATCGTCTCCCATGCAGTCAGCAGCGCTCCCCCCCACAAGGAGCATCCTCATTGCAAAGCTGGGGGACTGTGTCGAGGCGTCTGTGAGCAAATGTGAGCTGAGCCCCAGTCCTGCTGTAGCTAAACTCTTCCCACCCTTTCCAGGAAAAACACCTGAATATGTACAAGCACTTGCAAGCCTAGAGGAAGGGCTGTGGAGCCACACCAGCGACAGCACGCAGGCCTACTTGGTGCCTGCAGGCCAGCCAGGATGCTCCTGGCCCAGATGCTCTTCTGGAAGCTTTCCATTTTCCTGCCTGAGATACCCGTCCTGCCACGGCCCCCACTGCTTTTTTACTTCCTCACCTCTGCCTGGGGAGAATTTCCAGTGGCAGGTATGGGTGACACATCCTCTTCTTTAGCAGGTGGCAGCCTGGCAACTCCTGCAGAAAGACCAGCAGAACCCCACTCACACTGGGCCACCCAAAAAGCCACGGCCCCTCACTCCCTCCCACCACCCCAGCCCCGACACTGCTGACGGGTCAGAGAATATGGCGTCAGGCACAGCTACAGGGGCTCTTGCTGACTGGAGAGGTGTTTATATTGACCTCAACACAGGCACACCTGGGGAGGGCTGGCAGGAAGTGTCAGGCTGCCCAAATCAGCCAATCCTCATCCCTCAGGGGCTCACAGTTGCAGAAAATTAACCTTGCTAAACGGGCCACGCCCAAGGAACAGGTGTGGGCTCTTGAGATTTAGGATAGACAAGGGGCTGCAGCTGCGGCTTGTTTTCTTACCATTTTATCTGTTCCATGAGTGGAAAACAACTTCAAAAAGACCCTATCCTAATGAGAAGAACCCAGGAGTCAGGGAGAGGAGTGATGGTGGGTGGAGACAGAGGCTTGGTTCCCTGGCTGCAGTGGAAGTGTCTGGAAGACCAGGCAGAGAGAGGCTGCACAGAGTGATAGCCAGGGTCACAGACCTGTCAGAGCTGCTGTTTGTTAGTTCAAGTCCTGCTCTGAGGTGTTCTGTGTCAGCTGTGAGTGACAGTTGAGCTGGGGGTTCTCTGCCAGGTGGGCTATGTGCACAGATCCTGTGTGTCCAGCCCTGCTGGGGTACCTGCCCTAGGGGAGTTCTGTATCCTGGGAAGGGCCTGACTATGAGAGCCCCATGGGCTGCTGGTTAGTTGCACAGGTGAGCTCCATAACCTGGGAGGGACTTGGCCACGACAGCCCCATGGGCTGAGTGGTGGGCGGTGTAGCCAAGGTGAGCTCCATATCCTGGGATTGGCCTGACAACGAGAGCCCCATGGGCTGCAGGAGACCTGGTAAAGGATATCAGGACAGTCAGTGAAGCCACCGAGGATATATATCCAGTAGCTCCTATTTCCTACAACCTGCTGGTCATTCTACCATCCACCAGGCCATGGCATTCTGTATTAGACTTCAATGATGCCTTCTTCTGTATTCCATTAATCTCAGAGTCACAAGAATTTTTGTCTTGTGAGTGGCAGGACACAACATGCAACAAAAGCAATAATGCTGGGCCGTCCTGCCCCAATGGTTCAAAAATCCCCACACCATCATTGGGGAAATGTCCTCTAAAGACCTAAAAGTTCTACCTCTGTAAAAGGGAACCCTCCTTCAATATGCAGATGACATTCTGATCGCCAGGCCTACTAAAGACGCCTCTGAACTACCTAGCCAATAAAGGATAGAAGGTGTCCAAGAAAAAGGCTCAAATATCCCAGGCTCAGGTGACATGCCTGGGCTTCATTCTCACAGATATTCAGAGAAACGCATCCCAGGATAGGGAAGAAGCCATTTGCAGCCTTACCTATTCTAAAACTAGAAGACAGCTTAGGGGTTCCTTGGGAGGCCAAGGTTTTCTGCATCTGGATCCCTAACTACAGTCTAATAGCTGGGCCTCTACATGAAACACTGACACGAAAAGATGATGATCCTTTTGAGTAGAATCCAAAAGCAGCCTCTCAAGAATGGAAAGAGCAGTCAATTCAGACCCATTCCCAGGAACACCCTAATTTAGCTAAACCCTTTGACCTTTACATACCCGGTCAAAGGTTAATCGCCCTTGGAGCCTTAGTGCAAAAACTGGGACACTTGAAATGGAGCAACACAAGAATGCCCTTCAGGTATGATAAACTATGGTCACCAAGGGCTTTGCCACCGACCTATCAGGCCAGGATACTGGGGTATCTAAAAAGCTGAAAATCAGCAGCCCACAAGGCCACCTCGCTCCTAAGGGAAAAGGACCCCTCGTGGTGATCCTAACCACCCAACATTCCCTGAAGTTGCAGGGGTCTCGCTGTGGACACACTGACCTCGAGTGAGGAGGCACACCAACTCCAACCTCCAGAGAGACAAACAGGGGCAACGGGCCCCCAAGGTGACTTGTGTGACCATCACTTGACCTGGAGTTTCTCTCAGAAAACAACAAGACTGTGTCCCGAAAGAGCAGACTACTGCTTGTAGGACTTACTGCATCCAGAGGGGAGCTAATAAGCTTGGCGGGGGAAACGTATATCACGCTTTCACCATAGAAAACCCTACTGACAACACGGTGATGGTGGCCAATATGACTGGCTGGACTGCTGGCTACTTCTAAAGGCCGTTGACTCAGTGGACGTCATGGTCCTGGATCACCACTGACCCTGGACTGTCTGGGAGTTGTGCGGGCAGGGCTCTGACACATGGTGCTGTTTGTACATTAATTCAGGGACCTAATTAAAGAAAGCACAGACTAGTGGTCAGAGCATCTAGGCTGGCAAAAACCATCTTCCTAAGGTCGCCGAACAAATGTGGTGTGGGGTGAAACCTGCCACCTCAGTATCTCTGCACATCTCTTTCCTGGACCCTTAACGATCATTAGAATCTATAACACTTCCAATGCTGCTGATCAGGCAGACGAGAAATGAGGCAGGAGGCATTGGGACAATCAACCTCACCTGGAGGCTGGTGGGGAGACGTTTTGCCCCTCCCCCCAGGTATCAGGGCTCCCACCATAGCATGAAGCAGTTACAAAAGAGGGGTCTGCACCCTCAACGCCCCAAGAATGTGGAACAGAACAAAAAGCAGAGGAAGTGTTTGTCTCTGGCAACGTTCATTAAAAATTCCTGGGAGATAAAAAGAGAATCTGGGCAATAAAATAAAGTCTAACCTGTTTTTCCATTATGCTTTGTCTAATGTCACATGCTCCGAGGGTTCCGCATGCAGAGGTCCCACACCTGGCACTTCAGACCCGATTTCCTAGAACAGAATGGATGAGTCGACACCTCAGCTAGCGAGGTCCCATGCAGACTCCGTGGCCTAGAGCCTGAGCTGCAGCCAACCCAGCCCTTGAGAGCTCCATCTGCTCCCTCCCACTGACGCTGCCGGGATCCCTACACAGCAGCCCTGCCCACAGCCCGTGGGGGAGTGCACACTCTCACCTCTCCATTCTGTTTTCAAAATAATGTTTCCTTTGCTTCTGAACGAAACTCAGTCTTGATCTATTGGCTGCAATGACACTGGGTATGGGGACTCCTGTTGGGGTCCACTCTGGAGGATCAGTAACAGAAATTGAGAACAACGTAACTTCAATGAACAGATGTGTGAGCCAAACTGTAGTTAACATAGAGCAGTGTATAATGCTCGGGTAAAATAAGATGTTTCTAAGACTTACATTTGATATTTCCATCACTTTCCTATAAGCAAGTTCAGTGAACACGTCTGTCTTATTTTTCAGGTCAACATTAGAGAAATGAAGTGATTTATTTCCATGGATGTACATTGAATACTCTTGGCTGAAGCTTCAATCTTGTTTTGAATGCTTTTCCATTGAAAATGATACCTCTCTTTCAGTTCCCCCATTTCTGAGAAGTATAAAATCTTACAATTTATTATTACCAAAGCGGAAAGGTAGGAGAAGGGATAAATTAACAGTTTGGGATTAACACATACACACTGCTATGTATAAAATAGATCATCAACAAGGAACTACTGTATAGCACAGGGAACTACACTGAATATTTTGCAATAACCTATAAGGGGAAATAATCTGAAAAAGAATCGATATTTTTATTGACATCATCTATCAATGACAGATAAAATGTAACCTAAGCAAGGCCGATGGTGAGCGCTTCTGACCGTGAAGATTTCAATCATCTAATGTTTGGGCTCTGCCTATTTCCCAAGGCCCTTAATGGACATACGTGTAGCCGTAGCTTTAAAATTCCCCACTTTGGGGTTCAGGGAGACACTGATTTGGAAAAATCCCTGGTGTTCTCCTTACATGCACGGGACCCTTCCTACAGCTAAAACATGCCTGCCACACCTAGAGGATGGTACACCATTTGATCGGAAAGAGTTTGGAAAAGGAACCTCATCTCCTCATTGCCTGGTGCTCGGGTTCACCCCTCCAGCATCTTTCCTAACAATCTCCTCACTTGGGGATATCAGCACCGTCAACATCCTCTTGCACACAGTTTGGAATTTGTCCAGAGGAAGAAGCGGAAGGATGAGAAAAATTTAGAGACAAGTCTTAGTTGTTTGGACAGGCACATGCCACTCTAATTTCGCATTAGGAACAAGAATTAACCAAAGGCTCAGCCTGCCTCCTCAGAACCAGAATAGGGCCTGAAGCAATACAATGGTTTGGCGGCCAGCTCACAAAAATAGCGAGTTGCAAATTGGAGGTCAGGAGCAGATAATTCAAAGACCTGCAAAGATATAAATGATAACCAACGTCCAAAAATGTATTCAGGTAAGGCAACGAAGAGGATCTGAATGAGAGGCAGAATTGCAGGAAACAGATTTCAAAAGGTAGATTGTACTCACATTTAAAGCATATGAAAAGCTGCAGAATTTCTAAAATGATGCAGTTGGGCAAAAGGGTGTATGTGTTTTTTTTCGTGAAATCTTCAGGAAAATAAAACACATACAGAGTTTTTGGCCAACCAAGCAAGCGGGAAATGCAAATCCGCAGAACAAAGAAGTCTCCATATACACTGCTTAGAAAGGCCATCCAAAAAATGTGTACAAACCAGAAATGCAGGAGAGGACAGGGAGAACAGGGAGCCTAGTCACGCTGATGGGTGGGGTATATATATCCAAGAGCCAATCTGAAGAACTGTATGCTGTTTCCTAAAACATCTAAAATACAAAGCCCCCGAGCAAAAGGGACTTCAACTCATGGGCATATAACTTGGGAAGATTAAATATCGACAAGACACAGGCACCCCAAAGTTTAGGGCTGCTCTGCATACAAGAACCTCAACTTCGGTACACCTAAATTATCCCAGGAAAAAGAGAAATGCATAAAGAACTTGTCGTAATTTTGTACAACGGAATATCACTCAGACGTGAAATCAATGTCATAAGGCCAGTAGCAGCATAAAGAGTGGATTTAGGTATGATGATTCTGAGTGAAATTAGTCACACAGAAAAAAAGAATCTTATCATAAGATATCACTTACAGAGGGAATGTCAACATCACAACACATGAACTGAATTAAGAAAGAGAACAGAGTCTCACATTTAGAAAACACTCTTATGCCTGCTTAAAGGGAAAGGAGAGGTGGGGTGATGCATAAAACCAGAGTATGATATTAGCACAGGTAACATTCCATAAACCAAATACAGAAGAGACAAGACCTACACCTTCCTCAGTGAACGGGACTCAAAACCCCTATTCCACGCAGAGGTATATATCTGACTAGTAAGAATCTTAAAACCTATGTATTGATATGTCTCTGTAAGGGAATCAAGTGTGTCTAGACCAGCATAAACACATCAGTGAAAATCAGCTCAACCCCATTATAAAAATGAATTTCAAAAACCAAACAAAAAAACAGCAAAATTCTTACACAATTCCTTCAGGGGTTCTGATGAAACCTGGAATGACCCTATCTGCAAAGACAACTGGATGAGACATAAGGCTGGACACTTGGGACTGAGAGGACTTGTGAGATTGGGAGAGAAAATGCAGACCCTTTAAAGTAGTAATGCATGACACCATTCCATGAGTCCCAAATCTCCATGTAGAAGGGAATATCACTACAGTTATAACATGTATGGGAAACCTAGAGAATGGACACGCTGTGATGGCGAAAGGTTCCTAAAAGTCTCCTAATTTTTCCTCTCCTTGTGCTCCAGGTTAGCATTCCAACTGCCTTACTATCAATCTCCCAACTTAGGAGAGTTAGTCCCTATAACCTCCTGGTTCGCACAGTTTGCTAATTGTGCAGAGGATGAAAGGGAAGAGGGAGAACCAATCAGAGAGTAGATGTAGGCATTTGGACGGGCACATGTCACCATAAATTCCCATCAGGAAGAATTAACCAAAGCCTCAGCCACCCGTAGGGAACAGTATAGCCACGCCTGGAACCAGTATAGGTCCTGAAGCAAAATTGTGGATTTGCGGTCAGCTCCCAAAAATGGGATTTGAAAATTGGAGCTCAGTGGCACAGCAATTCACAAACCTGCAGAGTTATAATGGACTACTCTCTTCCAAAAATCTGTTCAGAGAAGGCAACGAAGCGGACTTTAAAATGAGGCAGAATTGCACAAAACATATTTCATGTGGTAAATTGGAATCACTTTTAAAGCACAGGAAAAGCATCACAACTTCGACAGTGATGAACTTGGCCAAAACGGCGTCTGGCTTTTCTCCTGAATATATTCAGGAGAAAATGCATACACCCTTTTTGGCCAATCAAGCAAACGTTCAATGCAAATCCACACTACAAAGAATTGTCACTACCCAGCGGTCATAAGGAACATCTGAAAATCTGTAAAAATCAGAAAGGCAAGACAGACATGACAAGGACATGAAGGAATGTGATCCCAAGGGTCATGGAGGATTGTGATGACAAGCTCATGGAGCATTGTGATGAAAAGATTACGTCGCATTTTGCTGACAAAGGCATGGAGCATTGTGATGACAATATTCATGGAACACTGTGATGACAAGCGTCACGGAGCATTGTGATTAAAGGTATAATGGAGCAGTGGGATGACAAGGGCATGGAGCCTTTTGATGACAAGGGTCCCGGATCATTCTGTTGTCAGGGTTCATGGAGCATTGTGATGACAGTGGTCATGGAGCATTGTGATGAGAAGGTCATGGAGCATTGGGCTGAAAATGTTCATGGAGTATTGTGATGACAGGTGTAATTTAGCATTGTGATGAAAAGGTACTGGAGCATTGTGATGAGAAGACCATGGAGCCTTGTGATGACAAGTCTCATGGAGCATTCTGATGAAAAGGGGCATGGAGCATTGTGATTACAGGGGTCGTGGAGCATTGTGATGACAAGGGCATGGAGCATGGGATGAGAAGGCCAGGGATCGTTCTGATGACATGCATCACGGAGCTTTGTGTTGACAAGGGCATGGAGCATTGTGATTACAGGGGGCTTGGAGCACTGTGAGGAAAAGGGTATGGAACATTGTGATGAAAAAGGCTTGGAGCCTTGTCATGACAGGGTTCATGGAGGATACTGAGTTCAAATGTCAGGGAGCATTGTGATGACAAGGGTATTGAGCACTGTGAGGACAAAGTTCAAGGAGCATTGTGATGAGAAGACCATGGATAATTGTGATGACTAGTGTCATGGGGCGTTGTGATGATAAGTGTTATGGAACATTTTGATCATAAGGATTTGGAGCATTGTGATGACAGAGGTCATGGAGCATTTTGATTTCATTGTGATGACAATAGCATGAAACATTATGATATTGGGCATGGTGCATTGTGTTGAGAGGGTTCATGGAGCATTGAGATAAAAAGGGGCATGAAACATTGCAATTACAAGGGTCTTGGCGCATTTTGATGACAAGGGCATGGAGCATCATGAATGACAAGGCCATGGAGCATTCTGATGACATGCGTCATGAAGCTCTGTGATGACAAGGGCATGGAGCATTTTGATTACAGGGGTCTTGGAGCATTGTGACGACAAGGGTCATGGAGCCTTGTGATGACAAAGCTGTGGAACATTGTGATGGCAGGGTTCATGGAGCATTGTTATGACAGGGGTAATGGAGCATTGTGATGACAAGGGCATGGAGCATTGGTCTGAAATATTTCATGGATTATTGTGATGAGAGGGGGCAAGGAGCATTTTGATGACAAGGGCACGGAACACTGTGATACTTGGGTCGTGGAGGATTGTAATGACAAGCCCATGGAGCATTGTGAGAAGAATAGCATCGAGCATAGTGATGAAAAGCATCATGGAGCCTGTAATGACAAGGGCATGTAACAATGTGATGAGAGGGTTCATGGAGCATTATGATGACAATGGCATGGGGCCTTCTGATGCAAAGTGTCATGGAGCTTTTTGATGACAAAGGTCAGGGAGCATTTTGATGACAAGGCTGTGGTGCATTCTGTTGTGAAGGGCAGGGAGCATTGTGATAACAGGTTCATGGAGAAATTTGATGAAAAATGTCATGGAACATTTCGATGACAGGGGTTATGGAACATTGTGATATCAGGGGTCATGGAACATTTTCATGACAGGGGTTATGGAACACTGTGATGACAGGGGAGTGGGTGTATTGTGACGACTAGTGAGGGAACATTTTGATATCAGTGGTTAGAGAGCATTTTGTTAAGAAGTGCATGGAGCATTGTGATGACAAGGTTTATGGAGCATTGTGATGACAATGTTGTGGAGCATAGTGATGTTAAGCGCATGGCGCATTGTGATGGCATGGGTCAGGGAGCACTGTGCTGACAAGCGCATGGAACATTGTGATGACAAGGGTCATGGCACATTGAGTTGACAAAGGGATGGAGCATTGTGATGACAAGTGTCATGGAGCATAGTGATGAAAAGTACATGGAGAATTGTGGTGACAAATTTCACAGAGCCTTGTGATGATGAGGGCATGGACCATTGTGATGACACAGGTCATGAAGCCTCGTGATGACTGGAGTCACGGAACATTGTGATGACTGCCGTCATGGAGCATTGTGATGACAAGGGCATGGAGCATGGTGATGACAGTGGCATAGAGCATTGGTCTGACAAGTTTTATGGATAACTGTGTTGACAGTTGGCACGGCACACTGTGATAACAAGGGCATGGAGCATTGTGATGACAAGGTCATGGAGTATTGTGAAGATGTGTCAGGGAGTATTGTGATAACATATATTATGGTCCATTGGGATGACAATGGCATGGAGCATTGTGATGCCAAGTGTTATGGAGGATTGTGATGACAAAGGTAAGGGAACATTGTGATGACAAGAGTTTGGAGCATTGTGATGATAAGGGTCATGGAGCATTGTGATGACAAGGGCATGGAGCATTGCGATGACAACGGCCATTGAGAATTTTGATGAAAATATCGTGAAGCATTGTGATGACAAAGGCATGGAGCTTGCTATGACAGGGTTCATGGGGCATTGCTATGACAAGTGCATGGAGAATTGTGATGACAAGAGCATGTAACATTGTGATGAGAACTGTCATGGAGCATTGTGATGACAAGGACGTGGAGAATTGTGATGACAATGGACACGAGCATTGTGATAACAGGGGTCATGGAGCATTTTGATGACAAGGGCGTGGAGCATTGTGATGAGAAGACAATAGATGATTGTGATGACGAGCGTCATTGAACACAGTAATGATAAGGGGTATGGAGCATTGTGATGACAGGGGTCATGGAGCATTGTGATGACAAGAGTCATGGAGCATGCTGATGACAAGCTTGTGGAGTATTGTGATTACAATGGCATGGAGCATTGTGATGAAAAGGGCATGGAGCATTGTGATGAAAACGACATGGAGCTTTTTCATCACAGGTAAAAGCAGCATTCTGACGAAAAGTGTTAGGGAGCATTGTGATGACAAGTGTATTGAAAATTGTGATGACAAAGTTCATGGAGAATTGTGACGACAAGGACATGAAGTATTGTGATGACAGGCATCATGGAGCGTTTTGATGACAATTGTTATGGAACATTGTGATTAAAAGTGTTTGGAGTATTGTGATTACAGAGGTCATGGATCATTTTGATTTCAAGGAGCATGGAGCATTCTGATGACAGCGGTCATGGAGCATTGTGATATCAGGGGTCATGGAGCATTTTGATGAAAAGGCTCATGGAGCATTTTGATGACTGGGGTTATGAAACATTGTGATGTCAGGGGTCATCGAACATTTTGATGATAAGTGCATGTAGCATTGTGATGACAGGAGTCATGGAACATTGTGATGAGAGGGGTGAAGGAATATTGTGATGAATAGTGATGTAACATTGTGGTATCAGTGGTGAGAGAGCATTTTGAGGAGAAGTGCATGGAGCATTTTAATGACAAGGTTTATGGAGCATTGTGATGACAAGATTGTGGAGCGCTCTGATGACAAGTGCATGTTGTATTGTAATGACATGTGTCATGGAGCATTGTGCTGACAAGCGCATGGAGCATTGTGATGACAATGGTCATGGAGCATTGTGCTGAGAAAGGCATAGAGCATTGTGATGACAAGGGTCAAAGAGCATTGTGATGAAATATCATGGAGCATTGAGGTTAAAATGGTCACATAGACTGTTGATGACGGGTGTATGGACAATTGTGATGACAAAGGTCATGAAGCATTGTGATAACTGGCGTCACGGAGCATTGTGATGACAGGGGTCATGGAGCATTGTGATAAAAAGGGCATGGAGCATTGTGAAGACAAAGGCATGGAGCATTGGTCTAATAAGTTTAATGGATTATTGCAATGACTGTTGGTTTGGTGCATTGTGATGAAAAGGGCATGGAGCATTGTGATGACCAGGTCATGCAGTATTGTGAAGACAGGTGTCAGGGAGCATTGTGATGACATATGTAATGGCCCATTGTGATGACAATGGCATGGAGCATTGTGATGCCAAGTGTCATGGAGGATTCTGATGACAAAGGTAATGGAGCATTGTGATGACAATGCCTTGGAGGATTGTGATGACAAGGGTAAGGGAGCATTGTGCTGGCAAGTGCATGGAGCATTGTGATGACAAGCTTGAGGAGTATTTTGATGACAATGGCAAGGAGCATTGTGATGAAAACGGCATGGGGCATTGTGATGAAAATGGCATGGAGCCTTTTCGTGACAGTGTTCAAGGAACATACTGACGACAAGTGTCAGGGAGCATTGTGATGACAAGTGTATTGAGAATTGTGATGACAAAGGTCATGGAGCATTGTGATGAAAAGGGCATGGAGTATTGTGATGACAGGCATCATGGAGCGTTGTGATGACAAGTGTTATGGAACATTGTGATCACAAGGGTTTGGAGCATTGTGATGACAGAGGTCATGGATCATTTTGATTTCAGTGACCATGGAGCATTTTGATGACAAGGGCATGAAGGAATGTGATCCCAAAGTTCATTCAGGATTGTGACGACAATGGTAATGGAGTATTGTGATGACAAGCATATAGAGCATTGTAATGACAAGGTGATATAGCATTTTGCTGACAAAGGCATGGAGCAGTGTGATGACAGGTGTCATGGAGCACTGTGATGACAAGCGTCAGAGAGCAATGTGAATACAGAGGTCATGGAGCATTGGGATGACTAACTCATGGATCATTTTGATGACAAGGGTCATGGTGTTTGGGCTGAATATATTCATGGAATACTGTGATGACAGTGGTCAGGGAGAATTGTGATGACTAGGTAATGGGGCATTGTGATGAGATGAGTCCCGGATCATTGTGTTGTCAGGTGTCATGGAGTGTTGTGATCACAGGGGGCATTGACCATTGTGATGACAAGGGCATGGAGCTTTGTGATGACAGGGGAATGGATAATTGTGATATCAAGGGTCTTGGAGCATTCTGATGACAAGCTTGTGTAGTACTGTGCTGACAAAGCATGTAACACTGTGATGAGCAGTGTCATGGAATATAGTGATGCCAAGAACTTGGAGAATTGTGATGACCAGGGCATGGAGCATTGTGACGACAAGACCGTGGATCATTGTGATGAGAAGACCAAGGATAATTTTGATGAAGAGCGTCATGGAGCACTGTAATGACAAGGGGTATGGAACATTGTGATGTCAGGGGACATGGAGCATTTTGATGAAAAGGGTCATGGAGAATTTTGATGACAGGGGTTATGGAACATTGTGATGTCATAGGTCATCAAACATTGTGATGATAAGTGCAGGTAGCATTGTGATGACAGGAGTCATGGAACATTGTGATGAGAGGGGTGAAGGAATATTGTGATGAATAGTGATGTAACATTGTGGTATCAGTGGTGAGAGAGCATTTTGAGGAGAAGTGCATGGAGCATTTTAATGACAAGGTTTATGGAGCATTGTGATGACAAGATTGTGGAGCGCTCTGATGACAAGTGCATGTTGTATTGTAATGACATGTGTCATGGAGCATTGTGCTGACAAGCGCATGGAGCATTGTGATGACAACGGTCATGGAGCATTGTGCTGAGAAAGGCATAGAGCATTGTGATGACAAGGGTCAAAGAGCATTGTGATGAAATATCATGGAGCATTGAGGTTAAAAAGGTCACATAGACTGTTGATGACGGGTGCATGGACCATTGTGATGACAAAGGTCATGAAGCATTGTGATAACTGGCGTCACGGAGCATTGTGATGACAGGGGTCATGGAGCATTGTGATAAAAAGGGCATGGAGCATTGTGAAGACAAAGGCATGGAGCATTGGTCTAATAAGTTTAATGGATTATTGCAATGACTGTTGGTTTGGTGCATTGTGATGAAAAGGGCATGGAGCATTGTGATGACCAGGTCATGCAGTATTGTGAAGACAGGTGTCAGGGAGCATTGTGATGACATATGTAATGGCCCATTGAGATGACAATGGCATGGAGCATTGTGATGCCAAGTGTCATGGAGGATTCTGATGACAAAGGTAATGGAGCATTGTGATGACAATGCCTTGGAGGATTGTGATGACAAGGGTAAGGGAGCATTGTGCTGGCAAGTGCATGGAGCATTGTGATGACAAGCTTGAGGAGTATTTTGATGACAATGGCAAGGAGCATTGTGATGAAAACGGCATGGGGCATTGTGATGAAAATGGCATGGAGCCTTTTCGTGACAGTGTTCAAGGAACATACTGACGACAAGTGTCAGGGAGCATTGTGATGACAAGTGTATTGAGAATTGTGATGACAAAGGTCATGGAGCATTGTGATGAAAAGGGCATGGAGTATTGTGATGACAGGCATCATGGAGCGTTGTGATGACAAGTGTTATGGAACATTGTGATCACAAGGGTTTGGAGCATTGTGATGACAGAGGTCATGGATCATTTTGATTTCAATGACCATGGAGCATTTTGATGACAAGGGCATGAAGGAATGTGATCCCAAAGTTCATTCAGGATTGTGACGACAATGGTAATGGAGTATTGTGATGACAAGCATATAGAGCATTGTAATGACAAGGTGATATAGCATTTTGCTGACAAAGGCATGGAGCAGTGTGATGACAGGTGTCATGGAGCACTGTGATGACAAGCGTCAGAGAGCAATGTGAATACAGAGGTCATGGAGCATTGGGATGACTAACTCATGGATCATTTTGATGACAAGGGTCATGGGGTTTGGGCTGAATATATTCATGGAATACTGTGATGACAGTGGTCAGGGAGAATTGTGATGACTAGGTAATGGGGCATTGTGATGAGATGAGTCCCGGATCATTGTGTTGTCAGGTGTCATGGAGTGTTGTGATCACAGGGGGCATTGACCATTGTGATGACAAGGGCATGGAGCTTTGTGATGACAGGGGAATGGATAATTGTGATATCAAGGGTCTTGGAGCATTCTGATGACAAGCTTGTGTAGTATTGTGCTGACAAAGCATGTAACACTGTGATGAGCAGTGTCATGGAATATAGTGATGCCAAGAACTTGGAGAATTGTGATGACCACGGCATGGAGCATTGTGACGACAAGACCGTGGATCATTGTGATGAGAAGACCAAGGATAATTTTGATGAAGAGCGTCATGGAGCACTGTAATGACAAGGGGTATGGAACATTGTGATGTCAGGGGACATGGAGCATTTTGATGAAAAGGGTCATGGAGAATTTTGATGACAGGGGTTATGGAACATTGTGATGTCATAGGTCATCAAACATTGTGATGATAAGTGCAGGTAGCATTGTGATGACAGGAGTCATGGAACATTGTGATGACAGGGGTTAGGGAGTATTGTGAAGAATTGTGATGTAACATTGTGATATCAGTAGTGAGAGAGCATATTGATGAGAAGTGCATGGAACATTGTGATGACAAGGTTAATGGAGCATTGTGATGACAAGATTGTGGAGCACTGTGATGACAAGTGCATGGTGCATTGTGATGACATGTGTCATGGAGCATTGTGCTGACAAGCACATGGAGAATTGTGATGACAATGTTCATGGAGCACTGTGCTGAGAAAGGCATAGAGTATTGTGATGACAAGGGTCAAAGAGCATTGTGATGAAAATTTCATGGAGCATTGAGGTTAAAAAGGTCACAGAGACTGTTGATCACGAGGGGATGGACCATTGTGATGACAAAGGTCATGAAGCATTGTGATGACTGGAGTCACGGAGAATTTTGATGACATGGGTCATGGAGCATTGTGATAACAAGGGCATGGAGCATTGTGATGACAAGTGCACGGAGTATTGGTCTAATAAGTTTCATGGATTATTGCAATGACAGTTGGAATGTTGCATTGTGATGAAAAGGGCATGGAGCATTGTGAAAACCAGGTCATGCAGTATTGTGAAGACTGGTGTCAGGGAGCATTGTGATGACATATGTAATGGCCCATTGTGATGACAATGGCATGGAGCATAGTGATGCCAATTGTCATGGAGGATTCTGATGACAAAGGTAATGGAGCATTGTGATGACAATGGCTTGGAGCATTGTGATGACAAGGGTCAGGGAGCATTGTGCTGGCAAGTGCATGGAGATTTGTGATGACAAGGGTCATGGAGCATTCTGATGACAAGCTTGTGGAGTATTTTGATGACAATGGCATGGAGCATTGTGATGAAAACGGCATGGGGCATTGTGATGAAAATGGCATGGAGCCTTTTCGTGACAGGGTTCAAGGAGCATTCTGACGACAAGTGTCAGGGAGCATTGTGATGACAAGTGTATGGAGAATTGTGATGACAAAGTTCATGGAGCATTGTGATGAAAAGGGCATGGAGTATTGTGATTACAGGCATCATGGAGCGTTGTGATGACACGTGTTATTGAACGTTGTGACCACAAGGTTTTGGGGCATTGTGATGACAGAAGTCATGGATCATTTTGATTTCAAGGAGCATGGATCATTGTGATGACAAGGGCATGAAAGAATGTGATCCCAAGATTCATGGAGGATTTTGATGACAATGGTAATGGAGTATTGTGATGACAAGTGCATAGAACATTGTAATGACAAGGTCATGTAGCATTTTGCTGACAAAGGCATGGAGCATTGTGATGACAGGTGTCATGGAGCACTGTGATGACAAGTGTCACGGAGCATTGTGAATACAGGGGTCATGGAACATTGGGATGACAAGGGCATGGATCAGTTTGATGAAAAGAGTCATGGAGCATTGGGATGAAAAGGATCATGGAATATTGTGATGACAAGGGACATGGAGCGTTGTGATGACAGGGGTCATGGAGCTTTGTAATGACAGGGGTCATGGAGCATTGTGATGAGAAGGTCATGGAGCATTGAGCTGAAAATGTTCATGGATTATTGTTATGACTGGGGTCATGGAGCATTGTGATGACAAGGTACTGGAGCACTGTGATAAGAAGACCATGGAGCCTTTTTTTGATATGTCTCATGGAACACTGTGATGAAAAGAGGCATGGAGCATTGTGATTACAGGGTTTGTGGAGCACTGTGATGACAAGGGCATGGAGCATTGGGATGAGAAGGCCATGGAGCCTTGTCATCACAGGGTTCAAGGAGCATACTGGCGACAAATGTCAGGGAGCATTGTGATGACAAAGTTATTGAGCATTGTGGTGACAAAAGTCATGGAGCATTGTGATGAGAAGACCATGGATAATTGTGATAACGAGCATCATGGGGCGTTGTGATGATAAGTGTTATGGAACATTTTGATCACAAGGATTTGGAGCATTTTGATGACAGAGGTCGTGGAGCATTATGATTTCATTGTGATGACAATAGCATGAAGCATTATGATGGTGGGCATGGTGAATTGTGATGACAGGGTTCATGGGGCATTGAGATGAAAAGGGGCATGGAGCATTGCGATTACAGGGGTCTTGGAGCATTGTGATGACAGGTGTAATGGAGCATTGTGATGGCAAGGACATGGAGCACTCTGATGAGAAGGCCATGGAGCATTCTGATGTCATGCGTCATGGAGCTTTGTGACACAATGGCATGGAGCAGTGTGATGAGAGTGATTATGGAGCATTGTGATGACCAGGGCATGGAGCATTGTGATGGCAAGACCGTGGAGCATTGTGATGAGAAGACCATGGATAATTTGATGACGAGCGTCATGGAGCACTGTAATGACAAGGGCTAAGGAGCATTGTGAAGTCAGGGGACGTGGAGGATTTTGATGAAAAGGATCATGGAACATTTTGATGACAGGTGTTATGGAACATTGTGATGTCATAGGTCATCAAACATTGTGATGAAAAGTGCATGTAGCATTGTGATGACAGGAGTCATGGAACATTGTGATGACAGGGGTGAGGGAGTATTGTAATGAATAGTGATGTAACATTGTGATATCAGTGCTGAGAGAGCATACTGATGAGAAGTGCATGCAGCATTGTGATGACACGGTTAATGGAGCATTGTGATGACAAGATTGTGGAGCACTGTGATGACAAGCGCATGGTGCATTGTGATGACGTGTCATGGAGCATTGTGCTGACAAGCACATGGAACATTGTGATGACAAGAGTCCTGGAACATTGTGCTGAGAAAAGAATAGAGTATTGTGATGGCAAGGGTCAAAGAGCATTGTGATGAAAATTTCATGGAGCATTGTTGTTAAAAAGGTCACAGAGACTGTGGATGACGAGGGCATGGACCATTGTGATGACAAAGGTCATGAAGCATTGTGATGACTGGAGTCACGGAGCATTGTGATGACATGGGTCATGGAGCATTGTGATAACAAGGGCATGGAGCATTGTGATGACAAGTGCACGGAGTATTGGTCTAATAAGTTTCATGGATTATTGCTATGATAGTTGGAATGGTGCATTGTGATGAAAAGGGCATGGAGCATTGTGAAAACCAGGTCATGCAGTATTGTGAAGACTGGTGTCAGGGAGCATTGTGATGACATATGTAATGGCCCATTGTGATGACAATGGCATGGAGCATAGTGATGCCAATTGTCATGGAGGATTCTGATGACAAAGGTAATGGAGCATTGTGATGACAATGGCTTGGAGCATTGTGATGACAAGGGTCATGGAGCATTGTGCTGGCAAGTGCATGGAGATTTGTGATGACAAGGGTCATGGAGCATTCTGATGACAAGCTTGTGGAGTATTTTGATGACAATGGCATGGAGCATTGTGATGAAAACGGCATGGGGCATTGTGATGAAAATGGCATGGAGCCTTTTCGTGACAGGGTTCAAGGAGCATTCTGACGACAAGTGTCAGGGAGCATTGTGATGACAATTGTATGGAGAATTGTGATGACAAAGTTCATGGAGCATTGTGATGAAAAGGGCATGGAGTATTGTGATTACAGGCATCATGGAGCGTTGTGATGACAAGTGTTATGGAACGTTGTGACCACAAGGGTTTGGGGCATTGTGATGACAGAAGTCATGGATCATTTTGATTTCAAGGAGCATGGATCATTGTGATGACAAGGGCATGAAACAATGTGATCCCAAGATTCATGGAGGATTTTGATGACAATGGTAATGGAGTATTGTGATGTCAAGTGCATAGAGCATTGTAATGACAAGGTCATCTAGCATTTTGCTGACAAAGGCATGGAGCATTGTGATGACAGGTGTCATGGAGCACTGTGATGACAAGTGTCACGGAGCATCGTGAATACAGGGGTCATGGAACATTGGGATGACAAGGGCATGGATCAATTTGATGAAAAGAGTCATGGAGCATTGGGATGAAAATGTTCATGGAGTATTGTGATGACAAGGGACATGGAGCGTTGTGATGACAGGGGTCATGGAGCTTTGTAATGACAGGGGTCATGGAGCATTGTGATGAGAAGGTCATGGAGCATTGAGCTGAAAATATTCATGGATTATTGTTATGACTGGGGTCATGGAGCATTGTGATGACAAGGTACTGGAGCACTGTGATAAGAAGACCATGGAGCCTTTTTTTGATATGTCTCATGGAACATTGTGATGAAAAGATGCATGGAGCATTGTGAGTACAGGGTTTGTGGAGCACTGTGATGACAAGGGCATGGAGCATTGGGATGAGAAGGCCATGGAGCATTGTCATCACAGGGTTCAAGGAGCATACTGACGACAAATGTCAGGGAGCCTTGTGATGACAAAGTTATTGAGCATTGTGGTGACAAAAGTCATGGAGCATTGTGATGAGAAGACCATGGATAATTGTGATAACGAGCATCATGGGGCGTTGTGATGATAAGTGTTATGGAACATTTTGATCACAAGGATTTGGAGCATTGTGATGACAGAGGTCGTGAAGCATTATGATTTCATTGTGATGACAATAGCATGAAGCATTATGATGGTGGGCATGGTGAATTGTGATGACAGGGTTCATGGGGCATTGAGATGAAAAGGGGCATGGAGCATTGCGATTACAGGGGTCTTGGAGCATTGTGATGACAGGTGTAATGGAGCATTGTGATGGCAAGGACATGGAACACTCTGATGAGAAGGCCATGGAGCATTCTGATGTCATGCGTCATGGAGCTTTGTGACACAATGGCATGGAGCAGTGTGATGAGAGTGATTATGGAGCATTGTGATGACCAGGGCATGGAGCATTGTGATGGCAAGACCGTGGAGCATTGTGATGAGAAGACCATGGATAATTTGATGACGAGCGTCATGGAGCACTGTAATGACAAGGGCTAAGGAGCATTGTGAAGTCAGGGGACATGGAGGATTTTGATGAAAAGGATCATGGAACATTTTGATGACAGTTGTTATGGAACATTGTGATGTCATAGGTCATCAAACATTGTGATGAAAAGTGCATGTAGCCTTGTGATGACAGGAGTCATGGAACATTGTGATGACAGGGGTGAGGGAGTATTGTAATGAATAGTGATGTAACATTGTGATATCAGTGCTGAGAGAGCATACTGATGAGAAGTGCATGCAGCATTGTGATGACACGGTTAATGGAGCATTGTGATGACAAGATTGTGGAGCACTGTGATGACAAGCGCATGGTGCATTGTGATGACGTGTCATGGAGCATTGTGCTGACAAGCACATGGAACATTGTGATGACAAGAGTCCTGGAGCATTGTGCTGAGAAAAGAATAGAGTATTGTGATGGCAAGGGTCAAAGAGCATTGTGATGAAAATTTCATGGAGCATTGTTGTTAAAAAGGTCACAGAGACTGTGGATGACGAGGGCATGGACCATTGTGATGACAAAGGTCATGAAGCATTGAGATGACTGGAGTCACGGAACATTTTGATGACATGGGTCATGGAGCATTGTGATAACAAGGGCATGGAGCATTGTGATGACAAGTGCACGGAGTATTGGTCTAATAAGTTTCATGGATTATTGCAATGATAGTTGGAATGGTGCATTGTGATGAAAAGGGCATGGAGCATTGTGAAAACCAGGTCATGCAGTATTGTGAAGACTAGTGTCAGGGAGCATTGTGATGACATATGTAATGGCCCATTGTGATGACTGTGGCATGGAGCATAGTGATGCCAATTGTCATGGAGGATTCTGATGACAAAGGTAATTGAGCATTGTGATGACAATGGCTTGGAGCATTGTGATGACAAGGGTCAGGGAGCCTTGTGATGACAAGGGCATGGAACATTGGTCTAATAAGTTTCATGGATTATTGCAATGACAGTTGGAATGGCACATTGTGATGACAAGGGCATGGAGCATTGTGAAGACCAGATCATGCAGTATTGTGAAGACAGATGTGAGGGAGCATTGTGATGACATATGTAATGGCCCATTGTGATGACAATGGCATGGAGCATTGTGATGCCAAGTGTCATGGAGGATTCTGATGACAAAGGTAATGGAGCATTGTGATGACAATGGCTTGGAGCATTGTGAAGACAAGGGTCAGGGAGCATTGTGCTGGCAAGAGCATGGAGAATTGTGATGACACGGGTCATGGAGCATTTGGATGACAAGCATGAGGAGTATTTTCATGACAATCGCATGGATTATTTTGATGAAAATGGCATGGGGCATTGTGAGGAAAAATGCATGGAGCCATTTCATGACAGGGTTCAAGGAGCATTCTGACGACAAGTGTCATGGAGCATTGTGATGAATAGTGCATGGAGTATTGTAATGACAGGCATCATGGAGCGTTGTGATGACAAGTGTTATGGAACACTGTGATCACAAGGGTTTGGATCATTGTGATGACAGAGGTCATGGAGCATTTTGACTTCATTGTGATGACAATAGCCTGAAGCATGATTATGGGCATGGTGCATTGTGATGACAGGATTCATGGAGCATTGAGATGAAAAGGGGCATGGAGCATTGTGATTACAAGGGTCTTGGAGCGTTGTGATGACAAGGGCAAGGAGCCTTGTGATGACAAGGGCATGGAACATTCTGATGTCATGCGTCATGGATCTTTTGATTACAAGAGCATGGAGAATTTTGATTACATGGGTCTTGGAGCGTTGTGATGACAAGTGTCATGGAGCCTTGTGAATGACAAGGCTGTGGAACACTGTGATGGCAGGGGTCATGGAGCATTGTTATGACAGGGGTAATGGAGCATTGTGATGAGAAGGACATGGAGCATTGGACTGAAATGTTTCATGAATTATTGTGATGAGAGTGGGCATGGAGCATTGTGATGACTAGCGCACGGAACACTGTGATACATGAGTCAAGGATGATTGTAATGACAAGATCATGGAGCCCTGTGATGAGAAGGGCATCGAGCATTGTGATGACAAGTGTCATGGAGCTTTGTGATGACAATGACATGGAACATGTGATGCAAGAGTCATGGAGCTCTGTGATGACAAAGGTCATGGGGCATTTTGATGACAAGGGTGTGGTGCATTCTGATGAGAAGGGCAGGGAGTATTTTGGTGACAAGGTTATGCAGGAATTTGATGAAAATTGTAATGGAACATTTTGATGACATGGGTTATAGAACATTGTGATGTCAGGGGTCATGGAACTTTGGGATGAAAAGGATCATGGAGCATTTTGATGTCAGGTGTTATAGAACATTGTGATGTCAGGGGTCATGGAACATTGTGATTATATGGGGCTGTAGAATTGTGATGACAGGGGTCATGGAATATTGTGATTACAGGGGTGAGGGAGTATTGTGACGAGTAGTGATGGAACATTGTGATATCTCTGGTGAGAGAGCATGTTGATGAGAAATGCATGGAGCATTGTGATTACAAGGTTTATGGAGCATTGCAATGACAAGTTTGTGGACCGTTGTGAGGAAAAGCGTGTGGCACATTGTGATGACAAGGGTCATGGAATATTTTTCTGCCAAAGGCATGGAGCATTGTGATGACAATGGTCATGGAGCATTGTGATGAAAAGTTCATGGAGGATTGTGGTTACAAATGTCACAGAGCCTTGTGATGATGCGGGCATGGACCATTGTGATGACAAACGTTATGTAGCATTGTGATGACTGGAGTTTACGGAGCATTGTGATGACAGGAGTCATGGCGCATTGTGATGACTAGGGCATGGAACATTGTGATGACAGGGGCATGAAACATTGGTCTGACAAGTTTCATAGATTATTGTGATGATAGTGGGCATGGTGCATTGTGATAACAAGGGCATGGAGCATTGTGATGAGAAGGTCATGGAGTATTGTGAAGACAGGTGTCATTGAGCACTGTGATGACATATGACATGGTCCATTGCAGTGACAATGGCAGGGAGCATTGTGATGCCAAATGTAATGGAGGATTGTAATGATAAACATAATGGAGCATTGTGATGACTAGGGCTCTGTGCATTATGATGAGAATGGCCATTGAGAATTTTCATGACAAGGGCATGATGCATTGTGATGACAATATCCTGGAGCATTGTGATGAGAAATTCATGGAACATTGTGATGACAAGTCTCATGGAGCATACTGATGAAGAGGGGCATGGAGCATTGTGATTACAGGGGTCTTGGAGCATTGTGATGAGAAGGGTCATGGAGCTTTGTTATGACAAGGCCATGGAACATCGTGATGGCAGGGGTCAAGGAGCATTGTAATGACAGGTGTAATGGAGCATTGTGATGGCATGGGCATGGATCATTGTGATGAGAAGGACATGGAGCATTCTGATGACATGCGTCATGGAGCTTTGTGATGACAAGGGCATGGAGCAGTGTGATTACAGTGTTTTGGAGCAATGTGATGAAAAAGTAATGGATCATTGTGATGAAGAAGGTATGGAGCCTTGTCATGACAGGGTTGAAGGAGCATACAGACAACAAGTGTCAGGGAGCATTTTGATGACAAGTGTATTGAGCATTGTGATGACAAAGGTCATGGAGCATTTTAATGAGAAGACATTGGATAATTGTGATGACGAGCGTCATGGGGCATTGTGAGGACAAGATTTATGGAATATTGGGATCACAAGGGTTTGGAGCATTGTTATGACAGAGGTCATGTAGCATGTTAATTTCATTGTGATGACAATAGCATGAAGCATTATGATGATGGACATGGTGCAATTTGATGAGAGGGTTCATGGATCCTTGGGATGAAAAGGAGCAGGGATCACTGTGATTACAGGGGTCTTGGAGCATTGTGATGAGAATGGTCATGGAGCCTTGTGATGACAAGTCCATGGACAATCGTGATGGCAGGGGTCATGGAGTATTGTGAGGAGAAGGGATGGAGCATTCTGATGATATTCATCATGGAGCTTTTTGATGACACGGGCATGGAGCAATGTGATGAGAGCTTTCATGGAGCATTGTGATGACAATGACATGGAGCATTGTGATGCCAAGAGTCATGGATCTTTGTGTTGACAAACGTCATGGAGCATTTTGATGACAAGGGCGTTGTGAAATGTGATGAGAATGGCAGGGAGCATTGTGATGACAGGGTCATGGAGCAATTTGATGAAAAGGGTCATGGAACATTTTGATGACAGGGGTTATGGAACATTGTGATGTCAGCGGTCATGGAGCATGTTGATAAAACGGTCATGGAGCATTTTGATGACAGGGCTAATGGAACATTGTGATGTCAGTGGTCCTCGAATATTGTGATGATAATGCATGTAGCATTGTGATGACAGGAGTCATGGAACATTGTGATGACAGGGGTGAGGGAGTATTGTGATGAATAGTGATGTAACATTGTGATATCAGTGTTGAGAGAGCATTTTGATGAGACGTGCATGGAGCATTGTGATGACCAGGTCATGCATTATTGTGAAGACAGGTGTCAGAGAGCATTGTGATGACATATGTAATGGCCCATTGTGATGACAATGGCATGGAGCATTGTGATGCCAAGTGTCATGGAGGATTCTGATGACAAAGTTAATGGAGCATTGTGATGACAATGGCTTGGAGCATTGTGATGACAAAGGACAGTGAGCATTGTGCTGACAAGTGCATGGAGAATTGTGATGAAAAGGATCATGGAGCATTCTGACGACAAGCTTGTGGAGTATTTTGATGACAATGGCATGGAGCACTGTGATGAAAATGGCATGTGGCATTGTGATGAAAAAGGCATTGAGACTTTTCATGACAGGCTTCATGTAGCATTCTTACGACAATTGTCAGGGAGCATTGTGATGACAATTGTATTGAGAATTGTGATGACAAATGTCATGGAGCATTGTGATGAAAAGTACATGGAGTATTGTGATGACAGGCAACATGGAGCGTTGTGATGACAAGTGTTATGGAACATTGTTATCACAAGGGTTTGGAGCATTGTGATGAGAGAGGTCATGGATCATTTTGATTTCAAGGAGCATGGAGCATTGTGATGACAAGGGCATGAAGCAATGTGATCCCAACTTTCATGGAGGATTGTGATGACAATGGTAATAGAGTATTGTGATGACAAGCGAATAGAGCATTGTAATGACAAGCTCATGTAGCATTTTGTTGACAAAGGCATGGAGCATCGTGATGACAGGTGTCATGGAGCACTGTGATAACAAGCGTCACGGAGCATTGTGAATACTGAGGTCATGGAGTACTGGGATGACAAGGGCATGGATCATTTTGTTGATAAGTGTCATGAAGCATTGGGCTGAAAATGTTCATGGAGTATTGTGATGACAGGGTCATGGAGCACTGTGATGACAGGGTTCATGGAGCATTGAGATGAAAAGGGCCATGGAGAATTGTGATTACATGGGTCTGGGAGCATTGTGATGACAAGGGCATGGAACATTGTGATGAGAAGGCCATGGAACATTCTGATGACATGTGTCATGTAGCTTTGTGATTATAAGTGCATGGAGCATTTTCATTACAGGGGTCTTGGAGCATTGTGATGACAAGTGTCATGGAGACTTGTGATGACAAGGTCGTGGATCACTGTGATGGCAGGGGTCATGGAGCATTGTTATGACAGGTGTAATGGAGCATTGCGATGAGAAGGGCATGGAACATTGTGATTACAATGTTAATGGAGCATTGCAATGACAAATTTGTGGACCGTTGTGATGAAAAGTGTGTGGCACATTGTGATGACAAGTGTCATGGATCATTTTTCTGACAAATGCATGGAGCATTGTGATGACAAGAGTCACGGAGCATTGTGATGAAAAATTCATGGAGCATTGTGGTTACAAAGGTAAAAGAGCCTTGTGATGATGTGGGAATGGACCATTGTGATGACAAACGTTATGAAGCATTGTGATGACTGCAGTCATGGAGCAATGAGATGACAGGGGTCATGGAGCATTGTGATGACAAGGAATTGGAGCATGGTGATGACAAGGTACTGGAGAATTGTAAAGAGAAGACCGTGGAGACTTGAAATGACCAGTCTCATGGATAATTCTGATGAAAAGGGGCATGGAGCATTGTGATTACAGGGGTCTTGGAGCTTTGTGATGACAAGGGCATGTAGCATTGTGAGGAGAAGGCCATGGAGCATTTTGATGACATGCATCTTGGAGCTTTGTGATGAAAAGGGCATGGAGCATTTTGATTACAGGGGCCTTGGAGCATTGTGATGAAAAGGGCATGGATCATTGTGATGAAAAAGGCATGGATGCTTGTCATAGCAGGGTTCAAGGAGCATACAGACAACAAGCGTCAAAGAGCATTTTGATGACAAGTGTATTGAGCATTGTGATGACAATGGTCATGGAGCATTGTGATGAGAAGGCCATGGATAATTGTGATGAAGAGCGTCATGGAGCACTGTAATGACAAGGGCTATGGATCATTGTGATGTCAGGGGACATGTAGCATTTTGATGAAAAGTGTCATGGAGCATTTTGATGACAGGGCTAATGGAACATTGTGATGTCATAGGTCATCGAACATTGTGATGATAAGTGCATGTAGCATTGTGATGACAGGAATCATGGAACATTGTGATGACAGGGGTGGGGGAGTATTGTGATGAATAGTGATATAACAGTGTGATATCAGTGGTGACAGAGCATATTGATGAGAAGTTCATGGAGCATTGTGATGACAAGGTTAATGGAGCATTGTGATGACAAGATTGTGGAGCACTGTGATGACAAGCGCATGGTGCATTGTGATGACGTGTCATGGAGCATTGTGCTGACAAGCGCATGGAGCATTGTGATGACAATGGTCATGGAGCATTGCGCTGAGAAAGGCATAGAGTATTGTGATGACAAGGGTCCAAGAGCATTGTGATGAAATTTTCATTGAGCATTGAGGTTAAAAAGGTCACAGAGACTGTTAAAGACGAGGACATGGACCACTGTGATGACAAAGGTCATGAAGAATTGTGATGACTGGAGTCACAGAGCATTTTGATAAGAAGGGCAAGGAGCATTGTGATGCCAAGGGTATGGAACATTGGTCTAATAAGTTTCATGGATTATTGAAATGACAGTTGGAATGGCGCATTGTGATGAAAAGGGCATGGAGCATTGTGAAGACCAGGTCATGCAGTATTGTGAAGACAGGTGTGAGGGAGCATTGTGATGACATATGTAATGGCCCATTGTGATGACAATGGCTTGGAGCATTGTGATGCCAAGTGTCATGGAGGATTCTGATGACAAAGGTAATAGAGCATTGTGATGACAATGGCTTGGAGCATTGTGATGACAACAGTCATGGAGCATTGTGCTGAGAAAGGCATAGAGTATTGTGATGGCAAGTGTCAAAGAGCATTGTGATGAAAATTTCATGGAAAATTGTTGTTAAAAAGGTCACAGAGACTGTTGATGACGAGGGCATGGACCACTGTGATGACAAAGGTCATGAAGCATTGTGATGAGTGGACTCACGGAGCATTGTTATGACATGGGTCATGGAGCATTGTGATGACAAGGGCATGGAACATTGGTCTAATAAGTTTCATGGATTATTGCAATGACAGTTGGAATGGCACATTGTGATGACAAGGGCATGGATCATTGTGATGACCAGGTCATGCAGTATTGTGAAGACAGGTGTAAGGGAGCATTGTGATGACATAGGTAATGGCACATTGTGATGACAATGGCATGGAGCATTGTGATGCCAAGTGTCATGGAGGATTCTGATGACAAAGGTAATGGAGCATTGTGATGACAATGGCTTGGAGCATTGTGATGACAAGGGTCAGGGAGCATTGTGCTGGAAGGTGCATGGAGAATCGTGATGACACTGGTCATGGAGCATTTTGATGACAAATTTGTGGAGTATTTTGATGACAATGGCATGGAGCATTCTGATGAAAATGGCATGGGGCATTGTGATGAAAAAGCACGGAGCCTTTTAGTGACAGGGTTCAAGGAGCATTCTGACGACAAGAGTCAGGGAGCATTGTGATGACAAGTGTATTGAGAATTGTTATGACAAAGGTCATGGAACATTGTGATGAAAAGGGCATGGAGTATTGTGATGCCAGGCATCATGGAGCGTTGTGATGACAAGTGTTATGGAACATTGTGATCACAAGGGTTTGGAGCATTGTGATGACAGAGGTCATGGATCATTTTGATTTCAAGGAGCATGGAGCATTGTGATGACAATGGCATGAAGCAATATGATCCCAAGGTTCATGGAGGATTGTGATGACAATAGTAATGCAGTTTTCTGATGTCAGGCGCATAGAGCATTGCAATGAAAAGGTCATGTAGCATTTTGCTGAAAAAGGCACAGAACATTGTGATGACAGGTGTCATGGAGCACTGTGGTGACATGCATCACAGAGCATTGTGAATTCAGGGGTCTTGGAGCATTGTGATGACTAGGGCATGGATCATTGTGATGACAAGGTTCATGGAGCATAGGGCTGAAAATGTTCATGGAGTATAGTGATGACAGGGATCATGGGGCATTGTGATGACTAGGTAATGGAGCATTGTGATGACAAGAGTCCCATATCACTGTGTTGTCAGCGGTCATGGACTGTTGTGATGACACTGGTCATGGAGCATTGTGATGATACTGGTCATGGAGCATTGTGCTGAGAAGGTCATGGAGCATTGGGCTGAAAATATTCATGGAGTATTGTGATGACAGGGGTCATGGAACATTGTGATGACAAGGAAATGTAGCACTGTGAATAGAAGACCACGGAGACTTGTGATGACAAGTCTCCTGTAGCATTTTGATGAAAAGAGGCATGGAGCATTGTGATTACAGGAGTCTTGGAGCATTGTTATGACAAGGGCATGGAGCATTGTGAGGAGAAGGCCATTGAGCATTTTGATGACATGAGTCATGGAGCTTTGTGATTACAAGTGCATGGAGCACTGTGATTACAGGGGACTTGAAGAATTGTGATGAAAGGGCATGGAGCCTTGTCATGACAGTGTTCAAGGAGCATACTGATGACAAGTGTTAGGTAGCATTGTGATGATAAGTGTATTGAGCATTGTGATGACAAGGGCTATGGAGCACTGTGATGAGAAGACCATGGATAATTGTGGTGAAGAGCATCATGGGGGTCTTGGAGCATCGTGATGAGAAGGGTCATGGAGACTTGTGATGACAAGTCCATGGAACATCGTGATGGCAGGGGTCATGGAGCATTGTGAGGAGAAGGGATGGAGCATTTTGATGACATGCGTCATGGAGCTTTGTGATGACAAACTCATGGAGCATTGTGATTAAAGGGGTCTTGGTGCATTGTGATGACAAGTGTCATGGAGCCTTGTGATGACAAGGCCATGGAACATTGTGAAGGCAGGGTTCATGGAGCATTGTTACGACAGGGTTAATGGAGCAATGTAATGAGAAGTGCATGGAGCATTGGTCTGAAATATTTCATGGATTATTGTAATGAGAGTGGTCATGGAGCATTGTGATGACATGGGCACTGAACACTGTGATACATGGGTCATGGAGGATTGTAATGACAAGGGCATGGAGCATTGTGATTAGAAGGGCATCGAGCATTGTGATGAAAAGTGTCATGGAGCTTTGTGATGACAAGGGCATGGAGCAATGTGATGAGTGTGTTCAAGGAGCATTTTTATGACAGGGATAATGGAGCATTGTAATGGCAACTGCATGGAGCACTGTGATGAGAAGTCCATGGAGTATTCTGATGACATGAGTCATGGAGCTTTGTGATGACAAGGGCATGGAGCAATATGATGAGAGCTTTCATGGTGCATTGTGATGACAATGACATGGAGCATTGTGATGCCAAGGGTCATGGATCTTTGTGATGACAAAGTTCATGGACTATTTTGATAACAAGGGCATTGTGCATTGTGATGAAAAGGGCAGGGAGCATTGTAATGACAGGGTCATGGAGAAATTTGATTAAAAGTGTCATGAAATATTTTTTAACATCTTTTTTTAATTTTTTGCTTTATAACAATTTAAATCAGTTATACATATACATATGTTCCCATATCCCCTCCCTTTTGCATCTCCCTCCCACCCTCCATATCCCACCCCTCCAGGCAGTCCCAAAGCACCGAGCTGATCTCCCTGTGCTATGCGGCTGCTTCCCACTAGCTATCTACCTTACATTTGGTAGTGTATATATTTCCATGCCGCTCTTTCACTTTGTCACAGCTTACCCTTCCCCCTCCCCATATCCTCAAGTCCATTCTCTAGTAGGTCTGTGTCTTTATTCCTGTCTTACCCCTATGTTCTTCATGACAATTTTTTTCTTAAATTCCATATATATGTGTCAGCATACAGTATTTGTCTTTCTCTATCTGACTTACTTCACTCTGTATGACAGACTCTAGGTCCATCCACCTCAATACAAATAGGTCAATTTCATTTCTTTTTATGGCTGAGTAATATTCCATTGTATATATGGGCCACATCTTCTTTACCCATTCATCCGATGATGGACCCTTAGGTTGTTTCCATCTCCGGGGTATTGTAAATAGGGCTGCTATGAACATTTTGGTACATGTCTCTTTTTGAATTATGGTTTTCTCAGGGTATATGCCCAGTAGTGGGATTGCTGGGTCATATGGTAGTTCTATTTGTAGTTTTTTAAGGAACCTCCATACCGTTCTCCATAGTGGCTGCACCAATTCACATTCCCACCAGCAGTGCAACAGTGTTCCCTTTTTTCCACACCCTCTCCAGCATTTATTGTTTCTAGATTTTTTGATGATGGCCATTCTGACTGGTGTGAGATGATATCTCATTGTAGTTTTGATTTGCATTTTTCTGATGAGTAAAGATGTTGAGCATCCTTTCATGTGTTTTGTTGGCAGTCTGTATATCTTCTGTGGAGAAATGTCTATTTAGGTCTTCTGCCCATTTTTGGATTGGGTTGTTTGTTTTTTTGTTATTGAGCTGCCCGAGCTGCTTATAAATTTTGGAGATTAATCCTTTGTCAGTTGCTTCATTTGCAAATATGTTCTCCCATACTGAGGGTTGTGTTTTCGTCTTGATTATGTTTTCCTTTGTTGTGCAAAAGTTTTTAAGTTTCATTAGGTCCCATGTGTTTATTTTTGTCTTTATTTCCATTTCTCTAGGAGGTGGGTCAAAAAGGATCTTGCTGTGATTTATGTCATAGAGTGTTCTGCCTGTGTTTTCCTCTAAGAGTTTGATAGTTTCAGGCCTTACATTTAGGTCTTTAATCCATTTTGAGCTTATTTTTGTGTATGGTGTTAGGGAGTGATCTAATCTCATATTTTTACATGTCCCTATCCAGTTTTCCCAGCATCACTTATTGAAGAGACTTTCTTTTCTCCACTGTACATTCCAGCCTCCTATATCATAGGTAAGGTGAACATATGTCCACGGGTTTATCTCTGGGCTTTCTATCCTGTTCCATTGATCTATCTTTCTGTTTTTGTGCCAGTACCATACTGTCTTGATTACTGTAGCTTTGTAGTATAGTCTGAAGTCAGGGAGCCTGATTCCTCCAGCTCCATTTTTCGTTCTCAAGATTGCTTTTGCTATTCGGGGTCTTTTGTGTTTCCATACAAATTGTGAAATTTTTTGCTCTAGTTCTGTGAAAAATGCCAGTGGTAGTTTGATAGGGATTGCACTGAATCTGTCGAGTGCTTTGGGTAGTAGAGTCATTTTCACAATGTTCATTCTTCCAATCCAAGAACATGGTACATCTCTCCATCTATTTGTATCATCTTTATTTTCTTTCATCAGTGTCTTATAATTTTCTGCATATAGGTCTTTTGTCTCCTTAGGTAGGTTTATTCCTAGATATTTTATTCTTTTTGTTGCAATGGTAAATGGGAGTGTTTCCTTGATTTCACTTTCAGATTCTTCATCATTAGTATATAGGAATGCCAGAGATTTCTGTGCATTAATTTTGTATCCGGCAACTTTACCAAATTCATTGATTAGCTCTAGTAGTTTTCTGGTAGCAGCTTTAGGATTCTCTATGTATAGTATCATGTCATCTTCAAACAGTGACAGCTTTACTTCTTCTTTTCCGATTTGGAATCATTTTATTTCCTTTTCTTCTCTGATTGCTGAGGCTAAATCTTCCAAAACTATGTTGAATAAGAGTGGTGAGAGTGGGCAACCTTGTCTTGTTCCTGATCTTAGTGGAAATGGTTTCACTTTTTCACCATTGAAGACGATGCTGGCTGTGGGTTTGTCATATATGGCCTTTATGATGTTGAGGAAAGTTCCCTCTATGCCTACTTTCTGCAGGGTTTTTATCATAAATGGGTGTTGAATTTTGTCGAAAGCTTTCTCTGCATCTATTGAGATGATCATATGGTTTTTCTCCTTCAATTTGTTAATATGGTATATCACGTCGATTGATTTGCATATATTGAAGAATCCTTGCATTCCTGGAATAAACCCCACTTGATCATGGTGTATGATCCTTTTAATGTGCTGTTGGATTCTGTTTGCTAGTATTTTGTTGAGGATTTTTGCATCTATGTTCATCAGTGATATTGGCCTGTAGTTTTCTTTCTTTGTGACATCCTTGCCTGGTTTTGGTATCAAGGTGATGGTGGTCTCGTAGAATGAGTTTGGGAGTGTTCCTCCCTCTGCTATATTTTGAAAGAGTTTGAGAAGGATAGGTGGTAGCTCTTCTCTTAATGCTTGATAGAATTCGCCTGTGAAGCCATCTGGTCCTGGGCTTTTGTTTGTTGGAAGATTTTTTATCACAGTTTCAATTTCAGTGCTTGTGATTGGTCTGTTCATATTTTCTATTTCTTCCTGATTCAGTCTTGGCAGGTTGTGCATTTCTAAGATTTTTTTTCCATTTCTTCCAGGTTGTCCATTTTATGGGCATAGAGTTGCTTGTAGTAATCTCTCATGATCTTTTGTATTTCTGCAGTGTCAGTTGTTACTTCTCCTTTTTCATTTGTAATTCTATTGATTTGAGTCTTCTCCCTTTTTTTCTTGATGAGTCTGGCTAATGGTTTATCAATTTTGTTTATCTTCTCAAAGAACCAGCTTTTAGTTTTATTGATCTTTACTATCGTTTCCTTCATTTCTTTTTCATTTATTTCTGATCTGATTTTTAAGATTTCTTTCCTTCTGCTAACTTTGGGATGTTTTTGTTCTTCTTTCTCTAATTGCTTTAGGTGCAAGGTTAGGTTGTTTATTCGAGATGTTTCCTGTTTCTTAAGGTGGGATTGTATTGCTATAAACTTCCCTCTTAGAACTGCTTTTGCTGCATCCCATAGGTTTTGCGTCGTCGTGTGTCCATTGTCATTTGTTTCTAGATATTTTTTAATTTCCTCTTTGATTTCTTCAGTAATCACTTCATTATTATGTACTGTATTGTTTAGCCTCCATGTGTTAGTATTTTTACAGCTCTTTGCCTGTAATTGATATCAAGTCTCATAGCATTGTGGTCGGAAAAGATACTTGATACAATTTCAATTTTCTTATATTTACCAAGGCTTGATTTGTGACCCAAGATATGATCTATCCTGGAGAATATTCCATGAGCACTTGAGAAAAATGTGTATTCTGTTGTTTTTGGATAGAATATCCTATAAATATCAATTAAGTCCATTTTGTTTAATGTGTCATTTAAAGCTGTTGTTTCCTTATTTATTTTCATTTTGGATGATCTGTCCATTGGTGAAAGTGGGGTGTTAAAGTCCCCTACTATGATTGTGTTACTGTCGATTTCTCCTTTTATGGCTGTTAGTATTTGCCTTATGTATTGAGCTGCTCCTATGTTGGGTGCATAAATATTTACAATTGTTATATCTTCTTCTTGGATCGATCCCTTGATCATTATGTAGTGTCCTTCTTTGTCTCTTCTAGTAGTCTTTATTTTAAAGTCTATTTTGTCTGATATGAGAATTGCTACTCCAGCTTTCTTTTGGTTTCCATTTAAATGGAATATCTTTTTCCATCCCTTTACTTTCAGTCTGTATGTGTCTCTAGGTCTGAAGTGGGTCTCTTGTAGAAAGCATATATAAGGGTCTTGTTTTTGTATCCATTCAGCCAATCTGTGTCTTTTGGTGGGAGCATTTAGTCCATTTACATTTAAGGTAATTATCGATATGTTTGTTCCTATTCCCATTTTCTTAATTATTTTGGGTTCGTTATTGTAGGTCTTTTCCTTCTGTTGTGTTTCTTGCCTAGAGAAGTTCCTTTAGCATTTGTTGTAAAGCTGGTTTGGTGGTGCTGAACTCTCTCAGCTTTTGCTTGTCTGTAAACGTTTTAATTTCTCCATCAAATCTGAATGAGATCCTTGCTGGGTAGAGTAATCTTGGTTGCAGGTTTTTCTCTTTCATCACTTTAATTATGTCCTGCCACTCCCTTCTGGCTTGTAGAGTTTCTGCTGAGAGATCAGCTGTTATCCTGATGGGGATTCCCTTGTGTGTTATTTGTTGTTTTTGCCTTGCTGCTTTTCATATGATTTCTTTGTGTTTACTTTTTGACAGTTTGATTAATATGTGTCTTGGCGTATTTCTCCTTGGATTTATTCTATATGGGACTCTCTGTGCCTCCTGGACTTGATTAACTATTTCCTTTCCCATATTAGGGAAGTTTTCAACTATAATCACTTCAAATATTTTCTCAGACCCGTTATTTTTCTCTTCTACTTCTGGAACCGCTATAATTCGAATGTTGGTGCGTTTAATGTTGTCCCAGAGGTCTCTGAGACTGTCCTCTGTTTTTTTCATTCTGTTTTCTTTATTTTGCTCTGCAGCAGTTATTTCCACTATTTTATCTTCCACCTCACTTATCCGTTCTTCTGCCTCAGTTATTCTGCTATTGATCCCATCTAGATTATTTTTTTATTTCATTTATTGTATTTTTAATTGATGCTTGATTCATCTTTAGTTCTTCTAGGTCCTTGTTAACTGTTTCTTGCATTTTGTCTATTCTATTTCCAAGATTTTGGATCTGGGAAATAGAATCTTGGATCATCTTTACCATCATTATTCTGAATTCTTTTTCAGGTAGACTGCCTATTACGTCTTCATTTGTTAGGTCTGGTGGGTTTTTTATCTTGCTCCTTCTCCTGCTGTGTGTTTTTCTGTCTTCTCATTTTGCTTATGTTACAGTGTTTGGGTTCTCCTTTTTGCAGGCAGCAGGTTCGTATTTCCCGTTGTTTTTGGTGTCTGTCCCCAGTGGCTAAGGTTGGTTTAGTGGGTGTAGGCTTCCTGGTGGAGGGTACTAGTGCCTGTGTTCTGGTGGATGAGGCTGTATCTTTTCTTTCTGGTGGGCAGGTCCACGTCTGGTGTTTTGGGGTGTCTGCGGACTTTTTATGATTTTAGGCCACCTCTCTGCTAATGGGTGGCTTTGTGTTTCTGTCTTGCTCGTTGTTTGGCATAGGGTGTCCAGCACTTTAGCTTGCTGGTCGTTGAGTGAAGCTGGGTGCTGGTGTTGAGATGGAGATCTCTGGAAGATTTTCGCCGTTTGATATTATGTGGAGATGGGAGGTCTCTTGTGGACCAGTGTCCTGAAGTTGGCTCTCCCACCTCAGAGGCACAGCACTGACTCCTGGCTCCTCAATTTGGGATGATTTGTTGTCTATTCATGTATTCCACAGATGCAGGGTACATCAAGTTGATTGTGGAGCTTTAATCCGCTGCTTCTGAGGCTGCTGGGAGAGGTTTCCCTTTCTCTTCTTTGTTCTCACAGCTCCTGGGTCTCAGCTTTGGATTTGGCCCCGCCTCTGCGTGTAGGGCGCCGGAAGGCATCTGTTCTTCACTCAGACAGGACAGGGTTAAAGGAGCAGCCTCTTCGATGACTCTGGCTCACTCAGACCGGGAGGGAAGGAGGGGCACGGAGTGCAGGGCGAGCCTGCAGCAGCAGAGGTCGGCGTGACGTTGCACCAGCCCGAGGCACACCGTGCGTTCTCCCAGGGAAGCCGCCCCTGGATCCTGGGACACCGGCACTGGTGGGCTACACAGGCTCCCGGCAGGGCAGTGTGGACAGTGACCTGCACTCGCACAGAGGCTTCTTGGCGGCGGCAGCAGCAGCCCCAGTGTCCCACGCAGGTCACTGGGCTCCGCGCTTTCCATCGTGACGTGCGCCTGTCTGTGGAGCCCCTTTAAACAGTGCTCTTAATCCCCTTGCCCCGTGCACCAGGAAACCAAGAGGGAAGAAAAAGTCTCTTGCCTCTTCAGCAGCTCCAGAGTTTTCCCGGATTCCCTGCCGGCTAGCTGTGGCACATCAGCCCCCTTCAGGCTGAGTTCTCGCCGCCAGCCCCAGTCCTCTCCCTGCGCCCTGACCGAAGCCCGAGCCTCAGCTTCCAGCGCCGCCTGCCCTGGCGGGCGAGCAGACAAGCCTCTTGCGTTGGTGAGTGCCGCTCGGCACCGATCCTCTGTGCGGGAAAGTCTCCGCTTTGCCCTACCCAGGTATGTGGGGAGTTTCTTGCCTTTTGGGAGGTTTGGGGTCTTCTGCCAGCATTCAGTAGGTGTTCTGTAGGAGTTGTCCCACGTGTAGCTGTATTTCTGGTGTATCCGTGGAGAGGAAGGTGATCTCCGCGTCTTACTCTTCAACCATCTTACCCGGAAGTCGGTCATGGAATATTTTGATGACACGGTTTATGGAACACTGTGATGTCAGCGGTCATGGAGCATTTTGATGAAAAGGGTCATGGAGAATTTTGATGACAGGGGTTAAGGAACATTGTGATGTCAGGGGTCATCGAACATTGTGATGATAAATGCATGTAGCATTGTTATGACAGGAGTCATGGAACATTGTTTTTACAGGGGTGAGGGAGTATTGTGATGAATAGTGATGTAACATTGTGATATCAGTGGTGAGAGAGCATTTTGATGAGAAGTGCATGGAGCATTGTGAAGACAAGGGCTATGGAGCATTGTGATGACAAGATTGTGGAGCACTGTGATGACAAGCGCATGGCGCATTGTGATGACATGTGTCCAGGAGCATTGTGCTGACAAGCGCATGGAGCACTGTGATGAAAAGGGTCATAGAGCATTGTGCAGAGAAAGGCATAGAGCATTGTGATGACAAGGGTCAAAGAGCACTGTGATGAAAAGTTCATGGAGCATTGTGTTTTAAAAGGTCACAGAGACTGTTGATGACCAGGGCATGGACTATTGTGATGACAAAGGTCATGAAGCATTGTGATGACTGGAGTCACGGAGCATTGTGATGACAGGGGTCATGGAGCATTGTGATAAGAAGGGCATCGAGCATTGTGATGAAAAGTGCATGGATCATTGGTCTAATAAGTTTCAGGGATTATTGTGATGACAATTGGAATGGTGCATTGTGATGACAAGGGCATGGAGCATCGTGATGACCAGGTCATGCAGTATTGTGAAGACAGGTGTCAGGGAGCATTGTGATGACATATGTAATGGCCCATTGTGATGACAATGGCATGGAGCATTGTGATGCCAAGTGTCATGGAGGATTCTGATGTCAAAGGTAATGGAGCATTGTGATGACAAGGGTCAGGGAGCATTGTGCCCTCAGGTGCATGGAGAATTGTGATGACAAGGGTCATGGAGCCTTCTGATGACAAGCTTGTGGAGTATTTTGATGACAATGGCATGGAGCATTGTGATGAAAATGGCATGGGGCATATTGATGGAAAAGGCATGGAGCCTTTACGTGACAGGGTTCAAGGAGCATTCTGACGACAAGTGTCAGGGAGCATTGTGATGACAAGTGTATTGAGAATTGAGATAACAAAGGTCATGGAGCATTGTGGTGAAAAGGGCAAGGAGTATGGTCATGACCGGCATCATGGAGCGTTGTGATGACAAGTGTTATGGAACATTGTGATCAAAAGGTTTTGGAGCATTGTGATGACAGAGGTCATGGATCATTTTGATTTCAAGGAGCATGGAGCATTGTGATGACAAGGGCATGAAGCAATGTGATCCCAAGATTCATGGAGGATTGTGATGACAATGGTAATGGAGTATTGTGATGACAAGCGCATAGAGCATTGTAATGAAAAGGTCATGTAGCAATTTGCTGACAAAGGCATGGATCATTGTGATGACAGGTGTCATGGAGCACTGTGATGAAAAGCGTCACGGAGCATTGTGAATACAGGGGTCATGGAGCATTGGGATGACTAGGTAATGGGGCATTGTGATGAAAAGAGTCCCGGATCATTGTGTTTTCAGGTGTCATGGAGTGTTGTGATGAGAGTAGTCATGGAGCATTGTGATGATATTGGTCATGGAGCATTGCGATGAGAAGGTCATGGAGCATTGGGTTGAAATTTTTCATGGAGTATTGTGATTACAGTGGTCATGGAGCATTTTGATGGCAAGGAAATGGAGCATGGTGATGACAAGTTCCTGGAGCATTGTGATGAGAAGCCCATGGAGACTTGGATGGCATGTCTCATGGAGAATTCTGATGAAAAGGGGCATGGATCATTGCGCTTACAGGGGTCTTGGAACATTGTGATGACAAGGGCATGGAGCATTGTGATGAGATGGCCATGGAGCATTCTGATGACATGTGTCATGGAGTTTTGTGATGACAAGGGCATGGAGCATTGTGATTACAGGGGTCTTGGAGCATTGTGATGAAAAGGGCATGGATCACTGTGATGATAAATGCATGGAACCTTGTCATGACAGGGTTCAAGGAGCATACTGAAGACAAGTGTCAGGGAGCATTGGGATGTCATGTGTATTGAGCATTGTGATGACAAAGGTTATGGACCATTGAGATGAGAAAACCATGGATAATTGTGATGATGAGTGTCAATGGGTGTTGTGAACCTAAGTGTTATGGAACATAGTGATCTCAAGGGTTTGGAGCATTGTGATGACAGAGTTCATGGAGCATTTTTGATTTCACTGTGATGACAATAGCCAGAATCATTATGATGATGGGCATGGTGCATTGTGATGATAGGGTTCATGGAGTATTGAGATGAAAACGGTCATGGAGCATTGTGTTTACAAGGGTCTTAGAGCATTGTGATGACATGGGTATGGATCATTGTGATGAGAAGGCCATGGAATATTCTGATGACATGAGCCATGTAGCTTTATGATGACAAGGGCATGGAGCATTGTGATTACAGTGGTCTTGGAGCATTGTGATGACAAATGTCATGGAGCCTTGTGAATGACAAGGATGTGGAACATTGTGATTGCAGGGGTCATGGAGCATTGTTATGAAAGGTGTAATGGAGCATTGTGATGAGAAGTGCATGGAGCATTGGTCTGAAATATTTCATGGATTATTGTGATGAGTGTTGCATGGAGCATTGTGATGACAAGGGCACGGAACAGTGTGATACATGGGTCATGGAGGATTGTAATGCCAAAGGCATGGAGCATTGTGATGATAAGGGCATCGAGCATTGTGATGACAAGTGTCATGGAGCTTATTGATGACAAGGGCATGGAGCAATGTGATCAGAGGGTTCATGGAGCATTGTGATGACAATGAGATGGGGCATTGTGATTCCAAGAGTCGTGGAGCTTTGTGATAAGAAAGGTCAAGGAGCATTTTGATGACAAGGGTGTGGTGCATTGTGATAATAAGGGCAGTGAGCATTTTGATGACAGGGTCACGGAGCAATATGATGAAATGTGTAATGGGATATTTTGCTGACAGGGGTTATAGATCATTGAGATGTCAGGGGTCCTGGAGCTTTGGGATGAAAAGGGTCATGGAGCATTTTGATGACAGGGATTATGGATCATTGTGATCTCAGAGGTCATGGAACTTTGTGATGATAAGGGTATGTAGCATTGTGAAGACAGGGTTCATGGAACATTGTGATTACATGGGTGAGGGAGTATTGTGATGAATAGTGATGGAACATTTTGATATCAGTGGTGATAGAGCATTTTGATGAGAAGTGCATGGAGCATTGTGATTACAAGGTTTATGGAGCTCTGTGATGACATGGTTGTGGACGTTTGTGATGAAAAGCGTGTGGCACAATGTGATGACAAGGGTCATGGAGCATTGTTTTGACGAAGGCATGGAGCATTGTGTTGATAAGGGTCACAGAGCACTGTGATGAAATGTTCATGGAGCACTGTGGTTACAAAGGTCACAGAGCCGTGTGATGACACGGGCATGGATCATGGTGATGACAAATGTTATGCAGCATTCTGATGACAGGAGTCACGGAGCATTTTGTTGATAAGGTCATGGAGCATTGTGCTGACAAGTGCATGGAGCATTGTGATGAAAAGTGTCATGGAGCATTGTGCTGAGAAAGGCATAGAGCATTGTGATGACATGGGTCAAAGAGCATTGTGATGAAAAGTTCAGGGAGCATTGTGGTTAAAATGTTCACAGAGACTCTTGATGATGAGGGCATGGACCATTGTGATGACAAAGGTCATGAAACATTGTGATGATTGGAGTCACGGAGCATTGTGATGACAGGGGTCATGGAGCATTGTGATAACAAGGGCATGGAGTATTGTGATGACAAGGGCATGGAGCATTGGGATGAAAATATTCATGGAATATTGTGATGACAGGGGTAACGGAGCATTGTGATGACAAGGGAATGGAGAACTGTGATGAAAAGGTCCTGGAGCATTGTGATGAGAAGTCCATGGAGCCTTGTGATGACAAGTCTCATGGAGCATTCTGATGAAAAGGGGCATGGAACACTGTGATTACAGGGGTCTTGGAACATTGTGATGACAAGCGCATGGAGAATTGTGAGGAGAAGGACAAGGAGCATTCTGATGACATGCGTCATTGAGCATTGTGATGACAAAGGCATGGAGCTTTGTCATTACAGTGGTCTTGGAGCATTGTGATGAAAGGGGCATGGATCATTGTGATGAAAATTTCATGGAGCCCTGTCATGACAGAGTTCAAGGAGCATACAGACAACAAGTGTCAGGGAGCATTTTGATGACAAGTGTATTGAGCATTGTGATGACAAAGGTCATGGAGCATTGTGATGAGAATTGCATTGCGCATTGGGCTGAAAATGTTCATGGAGTATTGAGATGACAGGTGTCATGTAGAATTGTGATGACAAGGTACAGGAGCATTGTGATGAGAAGACCATGGAGGCTTGTGCTGATATGCCTCATGGAACATTCTGATGAAAAGGGGCATGGAGCACTGTGATTACAGTTGTCGTGGAGCATTGTGATGACAAGGGCATTGAGCATTGGGATGAGAAGGCCATGGAGACTTTTCATGACAGGGTTCAAGGAGCATACTGATGACAAGTGTCAGGGAACATTGTTATGACAAGGGCATTGAGGATTGTGATGACAAAAGTCATGGAGCATTGCGATGAGAAGACCATGGATAATTGTGATGATGAGCGTCATGGGGTATTGTGATAATAAGTGTTATGAAACATTTTGATCACAGGGATTTGGAGCATTGTGATGACAGAGGTCATGGAGCAGTTTGATTTCATTTTGATGACAATAGCCTGAAGCATTATGATGATGTGCATGGTGCATTGTGATGACAGGGTTCATGGAGCATTGAGATGAATAGAGACATGGAGCATTGTGATTACAGGGGTCTTGGGGCATTGTGATGAGGAGGGTCATGGAGCCTTGTGATGACTAGGCCATGGAATATCGTGATGGCATGTGTCATGGAGCATTGTTATGACAGGTGTAATTGTGCATTGTGATGGCAAGGGCATGGAGCACTGTGATGAGAAGGCCATGGAGCATTCTGATGACATGCGTCATGGAGCTTTGTTACGACAAGGGCATGGAGTAATGTGATGAGAGCGATCATGGATCTTTGCGATGACAATGACATGGAGCATTGTGATGCCAAGAGTCATGGATCTTTGTGATGACAAATGTCATGGAGGATTTTGATGACAAGGGCGTTGTGCAATGTGACGAGAAGGGCAGGGAGCATTGTGATGACAGAGTCATGGAGCAATTTGATGAAAAGCATCATGGAACATTTTGATGACAGGGGTTAGGAAACATGGTGATGTCAGCGGTCATGGAGCATTTTGATGAAAAGGGTCATGGAGCATTTTGATGACAGGGTTTATGGAATATTGTGATGTCAGCGGTTATCGAACATTGTGATGATAAGTGCAGGTAGCATTGTGATGACAGGAGTCATGGAGCATTGTGATGACAGGCGGGAGGGTGTATTGTGATGAATAGTGATGTAACATTGTGATATCAGTGGTGAGAGAGCATTTTGATGAGAAATGCATGGAGCATTGTGAAGACAAGGGTTATGGAGCATTGTGATGACAAGATTGTGGAGCACTGTGATGACAAGCACATGGCGCATTGTGATGACATGTGTCATGGAGCATTGTGCTGACAAGCGCATGGAGCATTGTGATGAAAAGGATCATGGAGCATTCTGCAGAGAAAGGCATAGAACACTGTGATGACAAGGGTCAAAGAGCATTGCAATGAAAAGTTCATGGAGCATTGTGGTTAAAATGGTCACAGAGACTGTTGATGACGAGGGCATGGACCACTGTGTTAACAAACGTCATGAAGCATTGTGATTAATGGAGTCACGGAGTATTGTGATGACAGGGGTCATGGAGCGTTGTGCTAACAAGGACATGGAGCATTGTGATGACTAGGGCATGGAGCATTGGTCTAATAAGTTTCATGGATTATTGCAATGACAGTTGGAATGGCGCAGTGTGATGACAAGGGCATGGAGCATTGTGATGACCAGGTCATGCAGTATTGTGAAGACAGGTGTCAGAGATCATTGTGATGACATATGTAATGGCCCATTGTGATGACAATGACATGGAGCATTGTGATGCCAGGTGTCATGGAGGATTCTGATGACAAAGTTAGTGGAGCATTGTGATAACAATGGCTTTGAGCATTGTGATGACAAGGGTCAGGGAGCATTGTGCTGACAAGTGCATGGAGAATTGTGATGACAAGGGTCATGGAGCATTCTGATGACAAGCTTGTGGAGCATTGTGATGACAACGGCATGGGGCATTGTGATCGAAAAGGCATGGAGCCTTTTCGTGACAGTGTTCAAGGAGCATTCTGACGACAAGTGTCAGGGAGAATTGTGATGACAAGTGTATTGAGAATTGTGATGACAAAAGTCATGGAGCATTGTAATGAAAAGGCATGGAGTATTGTGATATCAGGCATCATGGAGCGTTGTGATGAAAAGTGTTATGGAACATTGTGATCACAAGTGATTGGAGCATTGTGATGACAGACTTCATGGATCATTTTGATTTCAAGGAGCATAGAGCATTGGATGACAGGGGTCATGGAGCATTGTGATATCAGGGATCATGGATCATTTTGATCAAAAGGGTCATAGAGCATTTTGATGACAGGGGTCATTGAACATTGTGATGATAATTGAATGTAGCATTGTGATGACAGGAGTCAGGGAACATTGAGATGACAGGGGTGAGGGAGTATTTTGATGAATAGTGTTGTAATATTGTGATATAAGTAGTGAGAGAGCCTTTTGATGAGAAGTGCATGGAGCATTGTGAAGACAATGTTTATGGAGCATTGTGATGACAAGATTGTGGAGCACTCTGAAGACAAGCGCATGGCAAATTGTGATGACGTGTCATGGAGCATTGTGCTGACATGCATATGGAGCACTGTGATGACAAGGGTCATGGAGTATTGTGCTGAGAAAGGAATAGAGCATTGTGATGACAAGGGTCAAAGAGCATTGTGATGAAAAGTTCATGGAGCATTGTGGTTAAAAATGTCACAGAGACTGTTGATGACTAGGGCATGGACCTCTGTGATGACAAAGTTCATGAAGTATTGTGATGACTGTAGTCATGGAGCATTGTGATGACAGGGGTCATGGAGCATTGTGATAAGAAGGGCATGGAGCATTGTGATGAGAAGGGCATGGAGCATTGGTCTAATAGGTTTCATGCATTATTGCGATGAGAGTTGGAATGGCGCATTGTGATGACAAGGGCTTGGAGCATTGTGATGACTAGGTCATGGAGTATTGTAAAGACAGGAGTCAGGTAGCATTGTAATGACACATGTAATGGCCCTTTGTAATGACAATGGCATGGAACATTCTGATGCCAAGTGTCATGGAGGATTCTGATGAGAAACGTAATGGAGCATTGTGATGACAATGGCTTGGCGCATTGTGATGACAATGGTCAGGGAGTATTGGGCTGACAAGTGCATGGAGAATTGTGTTGACAAAGTTCATGGAGCATTCTGATGACAAGTTTGTTGAGTATTTTGATGAAAATGGCATCTTGCATTGTGATGAAAATGGCATGGGGCATTGAGATGAAAAAGGCATGGAGCCTTTTCATGACAGGGTTCAAGGAGCATTCAGATGACAAGTGTCAGGGAGCATTGTGATGGCAAGTGTATTGAGAATTGTGATAACAAAGGTCATGGAGCATTGTGATGAAAAGGGCATGGAGTATTGTGATGACAGCCATCATGGAGCGTTGTGATGACAAGTGTTATGGATCATTGTGATCACAAGGGCTTGGTGCATTGTGATGAGAGAGGGCATGATTCATTATGATTTCATTGTGATGACAATAGCATGAAGCATTATGATGATGGGCATGGTGCATTTTGATGACAGGGTTCATGGTGCATTGAGATGAAAAGGGACATGGAGCATTGTGATTACAGGGGTCTTGGAGCATTGTGATGAGAAGGGTAATGGAACCTTGTTATGCAAAGGCCATGGAACATCGTGATGGCAGTGGTCATGGAGCATTGTCATGACAGGTGTAATGGAGCATTGTGATGGCAAGGGTATGGAGCACTGTGATGAGAAAGCCATGGAGCATTCCGATAACCTGCGTCCTGGAGCTTTGTGACGAGAAGGGCATGGAGCACTGTCATGAAAGTGATCATGGAGCATTGTGATTACAATGACATGGAGCATTGTGATGCCAAGAGTGATGGATCTTTGTGATGACAAAGGTCATGGAGCATTTTGATGACAATGGCGTTGTGCATTGTGAGGAGAAGGGCAGGGAGCATTGTCATGACAGGTGTAATGGAGCATTTTGATGAAAAGGGCATGGATCATTTTGATGAAAAAGTCATGGAGCCTTGTCATGACAGGGTTCAATGAGCATACAGAAAACAAGTGTCAGAGAGTATTTTGATGACAAGTGTATTGAGCATTGTGATGAAAAAGGTCATGGAGCATTGTGATGAGAAAACCATGGATAATTGTGATGACAAGCATCATGGGGCATTGTGAGGACAAGTGTTATGGAATATTGTGACCACAAGGGTTTGGGGCATTGTTATGACAGAGGTCATGGAGCATTTTGATTTCATTGTGATGACAAAAGCATGAAGAATTATGATGATGGGCATGGTGCATTGTGATGACAGGGTTCATGGATCTTTGAGAAGAAAACGGGCATGGAGCATTGTGATTACAGGTGTTTTGGATCATTGTGATGGAAGGGTCATGGAGCCTTGTGATGACAAGGCAATGGAACATCGTGATGGCAGGGGTCATGGAGCATTGTGTTGAGAAGGCCAAGGAGCATTATGATGACATGCGTCATGGAGCTTTGTGATTACAAGGGCATGGAGCAGTGTGATGAGAGCGTTCATAGAGCATTGTGATGACACTGACATGGTGCATTGTGATGCCAAGGGTCATGGATCATTGTGATGACGAAGGTCATGGAGCATTTTGATGACAAGGGCGTTGTGCATTGTGATGAGAAGGGCAGGGAGCATTGTGATGAAAGGATCATGGAGCAATTTGATGAAAAGTGTCATGGAACATTTTGATGACAGGGGTTATGGAACACTGTGATGTCAGGGGTCATGGAGCGTTTTGATGAAAAGGGTCATGGAGCATTTTGATGACAGGTGTTATAGAACATTGTAATGTCAGGGGTCATCGAACATTGTGATGATAAGTGCATGTAGCATTGTGATGACAGGAGTCATGGAACATTGTGATGACAGGAGTGAGGGAGTATTGTGATTATTAGTGATGTAATATTGTGATATCATTGGTGAGAGAGCATTTTGATGAGCAATGCATGGAGCATTGTGAAGACAAGGGTTATGGTTCATTGTGATGACAAGATTGTGGAGCACTGTGATGACAAGTGCATGACGCATTTTGATGATTAGAGTCACGGAGTAATGTGATGACAGGTGTCATGGAGCATTGTGATAACAAGGGCATGGAGCATTGTGATGACAAGGGCATGGAGCATTGGTCTAATAAGTTTCATGGATTACTGCGCTGACAGTTGGAATGGCACATTGTGATGACATGGGCATGGAACATTGTGATGACAGGTGTCATGGAGCACTGTGATGACAAGCGTCATGGAGCACTGTGAATACAGGGGAGATGGAGCATTGGGTTGAAAAGGGCAAGGCTCACTACGCTGAAAATGTTCATGGAGTATTGTGATGACAGGGGTCATGGAGAATTGTGATGACGGAAGTCATGGAGAATTTTGATTTCATTTTGCTGACAATAGACGGAAGCATTATGATGATGGGCATGATGCATTGTGATGACAGGGTTCATGGAGCATTGAGATGTAAAGGGGCATGGAGCATGGTGATTACAGTGGTCTTGGAGCATTGTGATGACCAGGGCCTGGATCATTTTGATGAGAAGTCCATGGAACATTCTGATGACATGTGTCATAGAGCTTTGTGATGAGAAGGGCATGGAGCATTGTGATTACAGGGGTCTTGGCACATTGTGATGACAAGTGTCATGGAGCCTCGTGATGAGAAGACCGTGGAACATTGTGATGGCAGTGGTCATGGAGCATTGTTATGACACGGATAATGGAGCATTGTGATGAGAAGGGCATGGAACATTGTGATTAAAAGTTTTATGGAGCATTGCGATGACAAAATTGTGGACTGTTGTGATGAAAAACGTGCGGCACATTGTGATGACAAGGGTCATGGAGCATTTTTCTGACAAAGGCATGGAGCATTGTGATGACATGGGCCACAGAGCATTGTGATGAATAGTTCATGGAGCATTGTGGTTACAAAGGTCGCAGAGCCTTGTGATGACGCGGGCATGGACCACTGTGATGACAAATGTTATGAAGCATGGTGATGACTGGAGTCAAGGAGCATTGTGATGACAGGGGTCATGGAGCCTTTTGATGACAAGGGCATGGAGCATTGTGATGACAGGGGCATGTAGAATTTGTCTGACAATTTTCATAGATTATTGTGGTGACAGTGCACATGGTTCATTGTGATGACAAGTGCATGGAGCACTGTGATGACAAGGACATGAAGCTATGTGATCCCAAGGATCATGGAGGATTGTGATGACAATGGTAATTGAGTATTGTGATCACAAGCGCATAGAGCATTGTAATGACAAGGTCATGTAGCATTTTGCTTACAAAGGCATGGAGCATTGTGATGACAGGTGTCATGGAGCACTGTGATGACAAGCGTCACGGAGCATTGTGAATACAGGGGTCATAGAGCATTGGGATGACAAGGGCATAGATCACTGTGATGAGAAGGGTCATTGAACACTGGGCTGAAAATGGTCATGGAGTGTTGTGATGACTGTGGTCATGGAGCATTGTGGTGATATTGGCCATGGAGCATTGTGATGAGTAGGTCGTGGAGCACTGGGCTGAAAATGTTCATGGATTATTGTGATGACAGGGGTCATGGAGCATTGTGAAGACAAGGGAATGGAGCATGGTGATGACAAGGTCCTCGAGCTTTGTAATGAGAAGAACATGGAGACTTGTGATGACAATTCTCATGGAGCATTCTGATGAAATGGGGCATGGAGCATTGTGATTACAGGGATCTTGGAGCATTGTGATGAAAAGGGCATGGATCATTGTTATGGAAAAGGCATGGAGCCTTGTCATGACAGGGTTCAAGGAGCATTCTGACGACAAGTGTCAGGGAGCATGGTGATGACAAGTGTATTGAGAATTGTGATGACAAATGTCATGGAGCATTTTGATGACAAGGTCATGGAATATTGTGATGACAGGCAGCATGGAGCGTTGTGATGACAAGTGTTATGGAACATTGTGATCACAAGGGTTTGGAGAATTGTGATGACAGAGGTCATGGATCATTTTGATTTCAAGGAACATGGAGCATTGTGATGACAAGGGCATGAAGCAATGTGATCCCAAGGTTCATGGAGGATTGTGATGAAAATAGTATTGGAGTATTGTGATGACAAGCACATAGAGCATTGAAATGACAAGGTCATGTACCATTTTGCTGACAAAGGCATGGAGCATTGTGATGACACGTGTCATGGAGCACTGTGATGAGAAGTTTCACGGAGCATTGTGAATACAGGAGTCATGGAGCATTGGGATGACAAGGGCATGGATCATTGTCATGACAAGGGCCATGGAGCACTTGGCGGAAAATGTTCATGGAGTGCAGTGATGACAGGGGTCATGTACCATTGTGATGACTAGGGAATGGAGCATTGTGATGACAAGAGTCCAGGATCATTATGTTGTCAGGTGTCATGGAGTGTTGTGATGACAGTGGTCATGGAGCATTGTGATGATATTGGCCATGGAGCATTGAGATGTGTAGGTCGTGTATCATTGGGCTGAAAATATTCATGGATTATTGTGATGACAGGGGTCATGGAGCATTGTGAGGACAAGGGAATGGAGCATGGTGATGACAACATCCTTGAGCACTATGATGAGAAGATCATGGAGACTTGTGATGACAAGTCTCATTGAGCATTCTGATGAAAAGGGGCATGGAGCATTGTGATTACAGTGGTCTTGGAACATTGTGATGACAAGGGCATGGAGCACTGTGATGAGAAGGCCATTGAGCATTCTTATGACATGCGTCATGGAGCTTTGTGATGACAAGGGCATGGAGCATGGTGATTACTGGGGTCTTGGAGCATTGTGATGACAAGGGTCATAGAGCCTTGTGAAGACAAGGCCGTGGAACATGGTGATGGCAGTGGGCATGTAGCATTGTTATGAAAGGTGTAATGGAGCATTGTGATGAGTAGGGCATGGAGCATTATGATCACAAGATTTATGGAACATTGCGATGACAAATTTGTGGATCCTTTTGATGAAAAGAGCGTGGCACATTGTGATGACAAGGGTCATGGAGCATTTTTCTGACAAAGGCATGGAGCATTGTGATGACAAGTGTCACGGAGCATTGTAATGAAAAGTTCATGGAGCATTGTGGTTACAAATGTCACAGAGCCTTGTGATGATGCGGGCATGGACTGTTATGATTACAAACGTTATGTATCATTGTGATGACTTTAGTCAGGGAGCATTGTGATGACAGGGGTCATGGAGCATTGTGATAACAGGGGCATGGAGCATTGGTCTGACAAGTTTCATAGATTATTTTGATGACAGTGGACATGGTACATGGTGATGACAAGGGCATGGATCATTCTGATGAGAAGGTCATGTAGTATTGTGAAGACAAGGGTCAAGGAGCATTGTGATGTCATATGTCATGGTCCATTGCGATAACAATGGCAGGGAGCATTGTGATGCCAAATGTAATGGAGGATTGTGATGACAAATATAATGGAGCATTGTGATGACTAGGGCTTGGAGCATTATGATGACAAGGGCCATTGAGAATTTTAATGACAAGGTCATGAAGCATTGTGATGACAGGGTCCTGGAGCATTGTGATGAGAAAGCCATGGAGCCTTGTGATGACAAATTTCATGGAGCATACTGATGAAAAGGGGCATGGACCATTGTGATTACAGGGTTCTTGGAACATTGTGATGACTAGGCCATGGAGCATTGTGAGGAGGAGGGAAGGAGCATTCTAATGACATGTGTCATTTAGATTTGTGATGACAAGGGCATGGAACATTGTGATTACAGGGTTTTTGGAGCATTGTGATGAAAAGGGCATGGATCACTGTGATGAAAAAGGCATGGAGCCTTGTCATGACAGGGTTCAAGGAGCATACAGACAACATGTGTCTGGGAGCATTTTGATGACAAGTGTATTGACCATTGTGATGACAAATGTCATTGAGCATTGTGATGAGAAATCCATGGATAACTGTGATGACGAGTGTCATGGGGCATTGTGATGACAAGTGTTATGGAATATTCTGATCACAAGGTTTTGGAGCATTGTTATGACAGAGGTCATGGAGCATTTTGATTTCATTGTGATGACAATGGCATGAAGCATTTCGATGATGGGCATGGTGCATTGTGATGACAGTGTTCATGGATAATTGAGATGAAAAGAGGCATGGAGCATTGTGATTACAGGGGTCTTGGAGCATTGTGATGAGAAGGGTCATGGAGCCTTGTGATGACAAGTCCATGGAACATCATGATGGCAGGGATCATGGAGCATTGTTATGACATGGGTAATGGATCATTGTGATGGCAAGGGCATGGAACAATGTGATGAGAAGGCCATGGAGCATTCTGATGACATGTGTCATGGTGCATTGTGATGGCAAGGGCATGGAGCAATGTGATGAGATTGTTCATGGAGCATTGTGATTACAATGACATGGAGCATTGTGATGCCAAGGGTCATGGATCTTTGTGATGACAAATGTCATGGAGCATTTTGATGTCAAGGGCTTTGTGCACTGTGATGATAAGGGCAGGGAGCATTGTGATTTCAGGGTCATGGAGCAATTTGATGAAAACTGTCATGGAACATTTGGATGACAGGGGTTATGGAATATTGTGATGTCCGGTGTCATGGAGCATTTTCATGAAAATGGTCCTGGAGCATTTAGATGACAGGTGTTATGGAACACTGTGATGTCAGGGGTCATCGAAAATTGTGATGATAAGTGCATGTACCACTGTGAGGACAGGAATCATAGAACATTATGATGACACGGAAGAGGGAGTATTGTGACGAATAGTGATGTAACACTGTGATATCAGTGGTGAGAGAGCATTTTACGAGAAGTGCATGGAGCATTGTGATGACAAGGTTTATGGAGCATTGCGATGACAAGATTGTGGAGCACTGTGATGACAAGCGAATGGTGCATTGTGATGATATGTGTCATGGAGCATTGTGCTGACAAGCTCATGAAGCATCGTGATGACAAGGGTCATTCAGCATTGTGCTGAGAAAGGCATAGAGCATTGTGATGACAAGGGTCAAATTGCATTGTGATGAAAAGTTCATGGAGCATTGTGGTTAAAATGGTCACAGTGTCTGTTGATGATGGGGCTTGGAGAACTGTGATGACAAAGGTCATGCAGCATTGTGATGACTGGAGTCGCAGAGCATTGTGATGACAGGGGTCATGGAGCATTGTGATAACAAGGGCATGGAGCATTGTTATGACAAGGGCATGGAGCATTAGTCTAATAAGTTTCATGGTTTATTGCGATGACAGTTGGAATGGTACATTGTGATGACAAGGGCATGGAGCATTGTGATGAACAGGTCATGCAGTATTGTGACGACTGGTGTCAGGGAGCATTGTGATGACATATGTAATGGCCCATTGTGATGACAACGGCATGGAGCATTGTGATGCCAAGTGTCATGGAGGATTCTGATGACAAAGGTAATGGAGCATTGTGATGACAATGGCTTGGAGCATTGTGATGAAAATGGTATGGGGCATTGTGTTGAAAAAGGCATGGAGCCTTTTCCTGACAGAGTTTAAGGAGCATTCTGACGACATGTGTCAGGGAGCATTGTGATGACAAGTGTATTGAGAATTGTGATGACAAAGGTCATGGAGCATTGAGATGAAAAGGGCATGGAGTATTGTGATGACAGGCATCATGGAGCATTGTGATGACAAGTGTTATGGAACTTTGTGATCACAAGGGTTTGGAGCATTGTGATGACAGAGGTCATGGATCATTTTGATTTCAAGGAGCATGGAGCATTGTGATGACAAGGGCATGAAGCAATGTGATCCCAAGGTTCATGGAGGATTCTGATGACAATGGTCATGGAGCATTGTGATGAAAAGAGCATGGAGCATTGTTATGTGAAGGCCATGGTACATTATGATGACATGCGTCATGGAGCTTTGTGATGACAAGGGCATGGAGCATTTTGATTACAGGGGTCTTGAGCATTGTGATGACAAGTGTCATGGAGCCTCGTGATGAAAAGGCCATGGAGCATTGTGATTAGAGGTGACTTGAGCATTGTGATGACAAGTGTCATGTAGCCTTGCGATGACAAGGCCGTGGAACATTTTGATGGCAGGGGTCATGGAGCATTGTTATGACAGTGGTAATGGAGCATTTTGATCAGAAGGGCATGTAGTATTGGTCTGAAATATTTCATGGATTATTGTGATGAGTGTGGGCATGGAGCATTGTGATGACAAGGTCACGGAACACTGTGATACATGGGTCATGGGTCATGGAGCTTTGTGATGACAAATCATGGAGCATTGTGATGACAAGGGCATGGAGAATTGTGATGACAGGGGCATGGAACATTGGTCTGACCAGTTTCATAGATTATTGTGATGACAGTGGACATGGTGCATTGTGGTGACAAGGACATGGAGCATTGTGATGACAAGGTCGTGAAGCATTGTGTTGACAAGGTCCTGGAGCATTGTGATGAGAAAAACATGGAGCCTTGTGATGACAAGTCTCATGGAGCATATTGATGAAAAGGGGCAAGGACCATTGTGATTACAGGGGTCTTGAAACATTGTGATGACAAGGGCATGGATCATTTTGAGGAGAAGACAAAGGAGCATTCTGAGGACATGTGTCATTAAGCTCTGTGATGACAAGGACATGGAACATTGTGATTATAGGGGTCTTGGAGCATTGTGATGAAATGGGCATGGATCATTGCGATGAAAAACGCATGGAGCCTTGTCATGGCAGGGTTCAAGGAGCATACAGACAGCAAGTGTCAGGGAACATTTTGATGACAAGTGTTTTGAGCATTTTGATGACAAAGGTCATGGAGCATTGTGATGAGAAGACAGTGGATAACTGTGATGACGAGCGTCATTGGGCATTGTGATGACAAGTGTCATGGAATATTGTGAGCACATGGGTTTGGAGCATTGTTATGACAGAAGTCATGGAGCATTTTGATTTCATTGTGATGACATTAGCATGAAGTATTATGATGATGGGCATGGTGCATTGTGATGACAGGGTTTATGGATCTTTGAGATGAAAATGGGCATGAAGCAGTGTGATTACAGGGGTCTTGGAGCATTGTGATGAGAAGGATCATGGAGCCCTGTGATGACAAGGCCATGGAACATCGTGATGACAGGGGTCATGGAGCATTTTGATGTCAAGGGCATTGTGCCTTGTGATGAGAAGGTCAGGGAACATTGTTATGACAGGGTCATGGAGCTATTTGATGAAAAGTGTCATGGAACATTTTAATGACAGGTGTTATGGAACACTGTGTTGTCAGGGGTCATGGAGCATTTTGATGAAAAGGGTCATGGAGCATTTTGATGACAGGGGTTATGGAATATTGTGATGTCAGGGTTCATCGCACATTGTGATGATAAGTGCATGTATCATTGTGATGACAGGTGTCATAGAACATTGTGATGACAGGGTTGAGGTAGTATTGTGACGAATAGTGATGTAACATTGTGATATCAGTGGTGAGAGAGCATTTGGATGAGAAGTGCATGGAGCATTGTGATGACAAGGTTTATGGAGGATTGTGTTGACAAGATTGTGTAGCACTGTGATGACAAGTGCATGGCACATTGTGATGGCATGTGTCATGGAGCATTGTGCTGACAAGCCCAAGGAGCATTGTGATCATAAGTTTCATGGAGCATTGTGCTGAGAAAGGCATGGAGCATTTTGATGACAAGGGTCAAAGAGCATTGTGATGAAAAGTTCATGGAGCATTGTGGTTAAAATGGTCACAGCGACTGTTGATGATGAGGGCATGGACAATTGTGATGACAAAGGTCATGAAGCATTGTGATGAATTGAGTCACGGAGCATTGTGATGACAGGGATCATGGAGCATTGTGATAACATGGGCATGGAGCTTTGAGATGACAAGGGCATGGAGCATATGTCTAATAAGTTTCATGGATTATTGTGATGACAGTTGGAATGGTGCATTGGGATGACTAGGTCATGGAGCATTTTGATTCCGAGTTCATGCAGTATTGTGAACTCCGGTGTCAGGGAGCATTGTGATGACATATGTAATGGTCCATTGTGATGACAATGGCATGGAGCATTGTGATGCCAAGTCTCATGGAGGATTCTGATGACAAAGTGAATGGTGCATTGTGTTGACAAGGGTCAAGGAGCATTGGGCTGACAAGTGCATGGACAATTGTGATGACAAGGGTCATGGAGCATTCTGATGACAAGCTTATGATGTATTTTGATGACAATGTCATGGAGCATTGTGATGAAAATGGCATGGGGCATTGTGATGAAAAAGGCATGTAGCCTTTTCGTGACAGGGTTCAAGGAGCATTCTGACGACCAGTGTCAGGGAGCATTGTGATGACAAGTGTATTGAGAATTGTGATGACAATGGTCATGGCTCATTGTGATGAATAGGGCATGGAGTATTGTGATGACACGCATCATGGAGCATTGTGATGACAAGTGTTACGGAACATTTTGATCACAAGTGTTTGGAGCATTGTGATGACAGAGGTCTTGGTTCATTTTGATTTCAAGGAGCATGGAGCATTGTGATGACAAGGGCATGAAGCAATGTGATCCCAAGTTTCATGGAGGATTGTGATGGCAATGGTAATGGAGTAAGGTGATAACAAGCGCATAGAGCATTGTAATGATAAGGTCATGTAGCATTTTGCTGACAAACGCATGGAGTATTTTGTTGACAGGTATCATGAAGCAATGTGATGACAAGCGTCATGGACCATTGTGAATACAGGTGTCATGGAGCATTGGGATGACATGGGCATGGATCATTGTGATGAGAAGGGTCATGGACCACTGGGGTGAAAATGTTCATGGAGTGTTTTGATGACAGGGGTCATGGAGTATTGTGATGACAAGGGAATGGAGCACTGTGAGGACAACGTCCTGGAGCACTGTGATGTGAAGACCATGGAACCTTGTGATGACTAATCTCATGGAGCATTCGGATGAAAAGGAGCAGGGAACATTGTGATTACAGGTGTCTTGGAGCTTTGTGATGACAAGCGCATGGAGCATTATGATGAGAAGGCCATGGAGCATTCTGATGACATGCGTCATGGAGATTTGTGACGACAAGTGCAAGGAGTTTTGTGATCACAGGGTTCTTGGAGCATTGTGATGAAAAGGGCATGAATCATTGTTATATAAAAGGCATGGAGCTTTGTCATGAAAGAGTTCAAGGTGCATACTGATGGCAATAGTCAGGGAACATTCTGCCGACAAGTGTAATGAGCATTGTGATGTCAAAAATCATGGAGCATGGTGATGAGAAGACCGTGGATAATAGTGATGACCAGCGTCATGGGGCATTGTGATGACAAGTGTTATTGAACATTGTGATCACAAGGGTGTGGAGCATTGTGATGACAGAGGTCATGGAGCATTTTGATTTCATTGTGATGACAATAGCATGAAGCATTATGATGATGGGCATGGTGCATTGTGATGACAGCGTTCATTGGGCATTGTGATGAAAATTGTCATGGAGCATTGTTCTGACAAGTTTCATGGATTATTGTGATAAGATTGGGCATGGCACATTGTGACGACAAGGGCATGGGGTACTGTGATGACTAGGTCATAGATTATTGTGAAGAAAGTTGTCAGGGAGCATTGTGATGAAATATGACATGTTCCAGTTTGATGACAATATCATTGAGCATTGTGATGCCAAGTGTCATGGAGGATTGTTGTGACAAAATAAAGGAGCATTGTGATGACAAGGGCATGGAGCATTGTGATATCAAGTGCCATTGATAATTTTAATGATCAAGTCGTGAAACATTGTGATGACAAGCGCATGGAACTTCCTATGACAGGGGTCAGGGAGCATCGCGATGACAAGTGCATGGAGTATTGTGATGACAAGAGCATATGACATTGTGATGTGAAGTGCCATGGAGCATTGTAATTACAAGGACGTGGACAATTGTGAGGACAAGGGACATTGAGCTTTGAGATGACAAGGCATGGAGCATGGTTATGGCAAAACGTGGAGCACTGTGATGAGAAGACCTTGGGTAATTGTGATGTCGAGCATCATGGAGCACTGTAAAGACAACTGGCATGAAGCATTGTGATGACACGTGTCAGGGAGCATTGTGATGAGAGGGGTCATGGAGCATTGTGATGACAAGAGCATAAAGCATTGTGATGACAAGTGCATGGAGCATTGTGATGACAAGTGCATGGAGCATTGCAATGACAAGTGCATGGAGAATTGTGATGACAAGAGTATGTAACATTTTGATGAGAAATGTCATGTAACATTGTGATGACAAGGGACATGGAGCATTGTGATAACCAGGGCATGGAGCATTGTGATGACAGGGGTCATGGAGCATTATTATGACAAGGGCCATGGTGCATTCGGACAAATGATATCACTTATGAAGGGAATGAAAACATGGCTACATATGAACTGAATTGGGGAAGAGAACAGATTCTCAGATTTAGAAAACACTCTTTTGCTTACTTAAGGGGAAAGAGAGGTGGGGAGATGCACAAAACAGAAGTTTGATATTAGCACAGAAACCGTTCCATAATCCAAAAAGAGAAGAGACAAGCCCTACTCCTTCCTAAGTGAATGGAACTCAACATCCCTATTCCCCGGAGAGAAATATATCTGACTAGTAAGAATTTTAAAACCTATGTATTGATATGTCTCCATAAGGGAACCAAGTGTGTCTAGAACGACATAAACATGGCAGTGACAATCAGCTCAAACCCAGTATAAAAATGAATTTTAAAACAAAACATAAAAACAGTAAAATTCTCACACAATTCCTTCAGGGTTACTGATGAAACCTGGAATGACACTATCTACAATGACAGCTGGATGTGGCATAAGGCTGGTCACTTGGGGCTGAGAGGACTGGTGAGATTGGGTGAAAAAATGCACACCCTTTAAAGAAATAATGCCTGTCACCCATTCCATGGTTCCCAACTCTCCAGGTAGAAAGGATATTCACTACAGTTTTCACATGTATGGGAACATAGAGAATGGAAACCCTCTGATGATGAAAGGTTTCTAAAGCTCTACTACTTTTTTCTCTCCTTGTGCTCCACTTTGACATTCCAACTGCTTTACTATCAATCTCCCAACTTGGAGAGTCAGCCCCTAAAACCTCCTGATTCACACAGTGGGCAAATTGTGCAGAAGATATAAGGGAAGAGAGAGAACCAATGAGAGAGTAGCTGTAGGCATTTGGAGAGCAACATGTCACACTAATTTCCAGTCACGAAGAGGAATTAACCAAAGTCTCATCCTGCTCCCCCACAACAAGTATAGGTCCTGAAGCAAAACTGTGGATTTTTGGTCGCCTCACAAAAACGCGAATTGAAAAATGGAGCTCAGGGGCACAGCAATTCACAAATTGGCAGAGTAATAAAGGACAACAATCGTCCAAAAATCTGTTGAGGGAAGGCAACGAGGTGGACTTGAAAGAGAGGCAGAATAGCAGGAAACAGATTTCATGAGGTATGTTGGAAATACCCTTAAAGCACAGAAAGAGGGGCACAACTTCGAAAATGATGCACTTGGCCAAAATTTGTGTATGCGTTTTCTCCTGAATATATTCAGGAGAAAACGCATATGCCCTTTTTGGCCAAGGAAGCAAGAGGGCAATGAAAATCTGCATTACAAAGAAGTATCCCTTCCCACCAGTCAAAAGGGACATCCACAAAACGGGTAAAAACCAGAAAGGCAAGACAGGCCCTGTTGAACAGGGAGCCTTGTTATGCTGATGGGCGGGATGTAAATTGCCAACTGCCTCTCTGGAGGAGTGCATTGTGTTCCCTAAAACAAGTAAACTACAGAGCTACAGAGCCAAGGGTGCTTCCAGTCTAGGGAATATACCTTGGGAAAACTGAAAATCAATAAGACAGAGCCACCTCAAAAATTAGGGCTGCACTGCTTACAAGATCCTCAACTTGGGTACACGTTAAATATCCCAGGAAATATAAAATTGCTTCAAAAAATTGTGGTACTTACATACGATGGAATATGCCACAGCCATGAAATCTATGTCATAAGACCAGTAGCAGCAAAATGAGTGGATTCTGGTACGATGATTCTAAGTGAAATAAGTCACACAGAAAAAGAAACTTATCATAAGATATCACTTATGAAGATCCTGTAAACATGGCTACACTTGAACTGACTGAGGAAAGAGAAAAGAGTCTCACGTTTAGAAAACACTCTTATGCCTGCTTAAGGGGAAAGGAGAGGTGGGGTGATGCATAAAAACCGCAGTTTGATAGAAGCACAGGTACCGTTCCTAAAACCAACTATGGAATAGACAAGACCTACACCTTCCTCAGGGAAAGGTACTCAAAATCCCTTATTCCCCGCAGAGGAATATATCTGACTTTTGAGAATCTTAAAAACTATGTATTGATATGTCTGTGTAAGGGAATCAAGTGTGTCTAGACTGGCATAAACATGGCAGCGAGAATCAGTTCAAACCCACTATAAAAAGTAATTAAATAAATAAAACTAAAAAACAGGGAAATTCCTTACAATTCCTTCAGGTTCTCTGATGAAACCTGGAATGACCCTGTGTACAATGACAGCTGGATATGGCATAAGGCTGGACACTTGGGACTGAGAGTTTTGGTGAGTTTGGTTGAGCAAATGTAGACACATTAAAGCAATAATGTGTGGCACCCATTCCATGGTTCCCAACTCTGCAGGTTGAAGGGAATATTACTACAGCTATTACATGTACGGGAAACCTAGAAGATGGACACACTGTGAATATGAATGGTTTCTTAAACTCAATGAATCGTGCCTCTCCTGGTGCTCTGGTTTGACTTTCCAACTGCTTTACTATGAATCTCCCAACTTGGAGAGACAACCCCTTTAACCTCCTGGTTCACACAGGTTGCCAATTTGGCAGAGGATGAAAGGGAAGAGGGAGAACCAATGAGAGAGAAGCTGTTAGGCATTTGGACGGGCACACTTCACTCTAATTTCCTGGCAGGAAGAAGAATTAATCAAAGACTCAGCCACCCACTGGGAACCAGTATAGTTCCTGAACCAAAATTTTGAACTTGAGTTCAGCTCACAAAAACGTGTTGAAAAATGGAACTCAGGGGCACAGCAATTCACAAACTGGCAGAGTAATAAAGGACAACTATCGTCCAAAAATATGTTGAGGGAAGGCAACGAGGCACACATGAAAGCGAGGCAGAATAGCAGGAAACAGATTTGAAAAGGTACATTGGAATCGCCTTTAAAGAACAGGAAGAGGGGCAGAAGTTCGACAATGATGCACTTTGCCAAAAAGGGCGTATGCGTTTTCTCCTGAATATATTCAGGAGCAAACGTATACGCCCTTTCTGGCCAAGCAAGAAAGCTGACAATGCAAATCTGCACAACAATGATGTATCACTTCCCACCTGTCAAAATGGACATCCACAAAATGGGTAAAAACCAGAAAGGCAAGACAGGACCTGGAGAACAGGGAGCCTTGTTATGATGATGGGCGGGATGTAAATTGCCAACTGCCTCACTAGAGGAGTGCATGGTGATCCCTAAAACAGGTAAACAACAGAGCTACAGAGCCAAAGGCACTTCCAGTCTAGGGAATATACCTTGGGAAAACTGAAAATCAATAAGACAAAGCCACCCCCAAAGTCAGGGCTACACTGCTTACAAGAACCTCAACTTGAGTACAGGTTAAATATCCCAGGAAATATAAAAATGGTTCAAAAAATTTTGGTACTTACGTACGATGGAATATCCCTCAGCCATGAAATCAATGTCATAAGAACAGTAGCAGCAAAATGAGTGGATTCAGGTACGGTGATTCTAAGTGAAATAAGTCACACAAATAAAGAAACTTATCATAAGATATCACTTATGAAGATCCTGTAAACATGGCTACACTTGAACTGATTGAAGAAAGAGAAAAGAGTCTCACATTTAGAAAACACTCTTATGCCTTCTTAAGGGGGAAGGAGAGGTGGGGTGATGCATAAAACCAGAGTTTGATATAAGTACATGTAGCGTTCCAAAAACCAACTATGGAATAGACAAGACCTACACCTTCCTCAGTGAAAGTGATTCAAAACCCCATATTTCTCAAAGAGGAATAGATCTGACTAGTAAAAATCTTAAAACCTATGCATTGATATGTCTGCATAAGGGAATGAAGTTTGTCTAGACTCGCATAAACATGGCAGCGAGAATGAGCTCAAACCCACTATAAAAAGGAATTTCAAAAGCAAAACAAAAAAACAGGGAAATTCTTTACAATTCCTTCAGGGTCTCTGATGCAACCTGGAAGGACCCTATCTACAATGACAGCTGGATGTGGCATAAGGCTGGACACTTGGGACTCAGAGGATTGGTGAGATTGGGTGAGCAACTTAAGACCCCTTAAAGCAATAATTCATGGAACCCATTCCATAGGTCCCAACTCTCCAGGTTGAAGGGAATATTACTACATGTATAACACGTACGGGAAATCTAGAGAATGGACACAGTGTGAATACGAAAGATTTCTAAATCTCAACGAATTGTCCCTCTCCTGGTGCTCCGGTTTCACTTTCCAACTCCTTTACTATCAATCTTCCAACATGCAGATAGAGAACGTTTAACCTCCTGGTTCGCAGAGGTTGCCAATTTGGCAGAGGATGAAAGGGAATAGGGAGAACCAATGAGAGAGTAGCTGTTAGGCATATGCACGGGCACATGTCACTCTAATTTCCAGGCAGGAAGAAGGATTAACCAAAGTCTCAGCCACCCACCGGGAACCAGGATAGATCCTGAACCAAAATTTTGGACTTACGTTCAGCTCACAAAAAACGAGTTGATAAAAGGAGCTCAGGGGCACAGCAATTCACAAACTGTCAGAGTAATAAAGGACAACTATCGTCCAAAAATCTGTTGAGGGAAGAAAACGTGGTGGACTTGAAAGAGGCAGAATAGGAGGAAAGAGATTTCATGAGGTATGTTGGAATTGCATTTAAAGCACAAAAAGAGGGTCACAACTTCGACAATGATGCACTTGGCCAAAATGGGCGTCTGCGTTTTCTCCTGAATATATTCAGGAGAAAACGCATATGCCATTTTTGGCCAAGGAAGCAAGCGGGCATTGCAAATCTGCACTACAAAGAACTATCCCTTCCCACCAATCAAAAGGGACATCCACAAAGTGGGTAAAAACCAGAAAGCCAAGACAGGTCCTGGAGAACAGGGAGCCTTGTTATGCGATTGGGCAGGATGTAAATTGCCAACTTCCTCTCTGGAGGAATGCTTTGTGTTCCCTAAAACAAGTAAACTACAGAGCTACAGAGCGAAGGGCGCTTCTAGTCTAGGGAATATACCTTGGGAAAACTGAAAAACAATAATACAGAACCACCTCAAAATTTAGGACTGCACTGCTTACAAGAACCTCAACCTGGGTACACCTTAAATATCCCAGGAAGTATAAAAATGGTTCAAAAAATTGTGGTACTTACGTACGATGGAATATCCCTCAGCCATGAAATCAATGTCAAACGACTAGTAGCAGCAAAATGAGTGGATTCAGGTACGATGATTCTAAGTGAAATAAGTCACACAGAAAAAGAAACTTATCATAAGGTATCACTTATGATGATCCTGTAAACATGGCTACACTTGAACTGACTGAGGAAAGAGAAAAGAGCCTCACATTTAGAAAACATTCTTATGCCTGCTTAAGGGGGTTGGAGAGGTGGGGTGATGCATAAAATCCATAGTTTGATATAAGCACAGGTACCGTTCCAAAACAAACTATGGAATAGAAAATACCTACACCTTCCTCAAGGAAAGGGCTCAAAACCTCTTATTTCCCGCAGAGGTATATATCTGACTATTAAGAATCTTAAAAACTATGTAGTCATATGTCTGTGTAAGGGAATCAAGTGTGTCTAGACTGGCATAAACATGGCAGCGAGAATCAGTTCAAACTCACTATAAAAATGAATTTCTAAAATAAAACAAAAAAAGAGGGAATTTCTTTACAATTCCTTCAGGGTCTCAGATGAAACCTGGAATGACCCTGTCTACAATGACAGCTGGATATGGCATAAGGCTGGACACTTGGGACTGAGAGAATTGGTGAGATTGGGTGAGCAAATGCAGACCCTTTAAAGCAATAATTCGTGCCACCCATTCCATGAGTCCCAACTCTCCAGGTTGAAGGGAATATTACTACAGCTATTACATGTACGGGAAACCTAGAGGATGGACACACTGTGAATACGAACGGCTTCTTAAACTCAATGAATCGTGCCTCTCCTGGTGCTCCAGTTTGACTTTCCAACAGCTTTACTATGAATCTCCCAACGTGGAGAGACAGCCCCTTTAACCTCCTGGTTCGCACACGTTGCCAATTTGGCAGAGGATGAAAGGGAAGAGGGAGAACCAATGAGAGATTAGCTGTTAGGCATTTGGCCAGGCACATGTCACTCTAATTTCCCGGCAGGAAGAAGAATTAACCAAAGTCTCAGCCACCCACCTGGAACCAGTATAGGTCCTGAACCAAAATTTTGGACTTGCGTTCAGCTCACAAAAACGAGTTGAAAAATGGAGCCCAGGGGCACAGCAATACACAAACTGGCAGAGTAATAAAGGACAACTATCTTCCAAAAATCTGTTGAGGTAAGGCAGCGAGGCAGACTTGAAGGCGAGGCAGAATAGCAGGAAACAGATTTCAAAATGTACATTGGAATCGCCTTTAAAGCACAGGAAGAGGGGCAGAAGTTCGACAATGATGCACTTGGCCAAAAAGGTCTTATGTGTTTTCTCCTGAATATATTCAGGATAAAACGCTTACGCCCTTTCTGGCCAAGCAAGCAAACGGCAAATGCAAATCTGCACAACAATGAAGTATCACTTCCCACCGGTCAAAAGGGACATCCACAATATGTGTAAAAACCAGAAAGGCAAGACAGGCCCTGGAGAACAGGGAGCCTTGTTATGCTGATGGGCGGGATGTAAATTGCCAACTGCCTCACTGGAGGAGTGCATTGTGTTCCCTAAAACAAGTAAACAACAGAGCTACAGAGCCAAAGGCACTTCCAGTCTAGGGAATATACCTTGGGAAAACTGAAAATCAATAAGACAATGCAACCCCCAAAGTCAGGGCTACACTGTTTACAAGAACCTCAACTTGTGTACAGGTTAAATATCCCAGGAAATATAAAAATGGTTCCAAAAATAGTGGTACTTACGTACGATGGAATATCCCAGAGCAATGAAGTCAGTGTCCTACGACCAGTAGCAGCAAAATGAGTGGATTCATGTACGATGATTCTAAGTGAAATAAGTCACACAGAAAAAGAAACTTATCATAAGATATCACTTATGAAGATCCTGTAAACATGGCTACACATGAACTGAGTTAGGAAAGAGAACAGAGTCTCACATTTAGAAAACACTCTTATGCCTGCCTAAGGGGGAAGGAGAGGTTGGTTGATGCATAAAACCAGAGTTTGATATAAGCACAGGTACCGTTCCAAAAACCAACTATGGAATAGACAAGACCTACACCTTCCTCAGTGAAAGGGACTCAAAACCCCATATTACCCACAGAGGAATATATCTGACTAGTAAGAATCTTAAAACCTATGTACTGATATGTCTCCACAAGGGAATCAAATGTGTCTAGACTGGCATAAAACATGGCAGCGAGAATAAGCTCAAACCCACTATAAAAAGAATTTCAACAGCAAAACCAAAAAAAACAGGGAAATTCTTTACAATTACTTCAGGGTCTCTGATGATACCTGCAATGACCGTGTCTACAATGACAGCTGGATGTGGCATAAGGCTGGACACTTGGGACTCAGAGGATTTGTGACATTGGGTGAGCAAATGCAGACACTTTAAAGCAATAATGCATGGAACCCATTCCATGCATCCCAACACTCCAGGTTGAACGGACTATTACTACAGCTATAACAGGTACGGGAAACCAAGAGAATGGACACACTGTGAATAGGAAAGGTTTCAAAATCTCAATGAAACGTGCCTCTCCTGGTGCTCCGGTTTGACTTTCCAACTGCTTTACTATCAATCTCCCAACTTGGAGAGACAGGCCTTTAAACTCCTGGTTCACACAGGTAGCCAATTTGGAAGAGGATGAAAGGGCATAGGGAGAACCAATGAGAGAGTAGCTGTAAGGTATTTTGACGGGCACATGTCACTCTAATTTCCCAGCAGGAAGAATCATTAACCAAAGTTTCAGCCAACCACCTGGAAACAGTATATGTCCTGAACAAGAATTTTGGGCTTGCGTTCAGCTGACAAAAAACGAGTTGAATAATGGAGCTCAGGGTCAGAGTAACTCACAAACTATCAGAGTAATAAAGGACAACTATCTTCCAAAAATCTGTTGAGGGAAGGCAACGAGGTTGACTTGAAAGAGAGGAAGAATAGCAGGAAACAGATTTCATGAGGTATGTAGGAATTACCTTTAAAGCACAGGAAGAGGGGCACAACTTCCACAATGATTCACTTGGCCAAAATGGGTGTATGCATTTTCTCCTGAATATATTTAGGAGAAAACGCTTATGCCCTTTTTGGCCAAGGAATCATGCGGGCAATGCAAATCTGCACTACTAAGAATTATCAATTCCCACCGGTCAAAAGGGACATACACAAAATGTATAAAAACCAGAAACCAAGACAGGCCCTGGAGAACAGGGATCATTGTTATGATGATGGGCGGGATGTAAATTGCCAACTGCCTCTCTGGAGGAGTGCATTATGTTCCCTAAAACAAGTAAACAACAGAGCTACAGAGCCAAGGACACTACCAGTCTAGGGAATGTACCTTGGGAAAACTGAAAATCAATAAGACACATCCACCCCCAAATTTAGGGCTGCACTGCTTACAAGAACCTCAACTTGGGTACACCTTAAATATCCCAGGAAATATAAAAATCGTTCAAAAAATTGGGGTATTACATACGATGGAATAACCCTCAGCCATGAAATCTGTCATAAGACCAGGAGCAGCCAAATAAGTAGAATCAGGTACGATGATTCTAAGTGAAATAAGTCACACAGAAAAAGAAACTTATCATAAGATATCACTTATGAAGATCCTGTAAACATGGCTACACATGAACTGAGTTAGGAAAGAGAACAGAGTCTCACATTTAGAAAACACTCTTATGCCTGCTTCAGGGGAAAGGGAGGTGGGGTGATGCATAAAACCAGAGTTTGATATAAGCACAGGTACAGTTCCAAAAATCAACTATAGAATAGACAAGACCGACACCTTCCTCAGTGAAATGGACTCAAAACCCCATATTTCCCGCAGAGCAATATATCTGACTAGTAAGAATTTAAAACCCATGTATTGATATCTCTCCGTAAAGGAATCAAGTGTGTCCAGACGGGCATAAACATGGCAGCGAAAAACAGATCAAACCCTCTATAAAAAGGAATATTTAAACCAAAACAAAAAAAACAGGGAAATTCTTTCCAATTCCTTCAGGGTCTCTGATGAAACCTGGGAAGACCCTGTGTACAATGACAGCTGGATGTGGCATAAGGCTGGACACTTGGGACTGAGAGGATTGGTGAGATTGAGTGAGCAAATGCAGACGCTTTAAAGCCATAATGCATGGCACCCATTCCATGGGTCTCAACTCTCCAGGTTGAAGGGACTCTTACTACACCTATGACATACCAGAAACCTAGAGAATGGACTCACTGTGAATAAGAAAGTTTTCTAAAACTCAACGAATAGTCCCTCTCCTGGTGCTCCGGTTTGACTATCCAACTGCTTTACTATCAATCTCCCAACCTGCAGAGATAGGCCCTTTAACCTCCTGGTTCACACAGGTTGCCAATTTGGCAGACGATGAAAGGGAAGAGGGAGAACAAATGAGAGAGTAGCAGTTAAGCATTTGGACGGGCACATGTCACTCTAAATTCCAGGCAGGAAGAAGAATTAACCAATGTCTCAGCGCCCCACTGGGAACAAGTATAGTTCCTGCACCAAAATTTTGGACTTGCATTCAGCTCTCAAAAAAACGAGGTGAATAATGGAGTGCAGGGGCACAGCAATTCACAAACTGGAAGAGTAGTAAAGGACAACTATCGTCAAAATTCCGTTGTGGGAAGGCAACGAGATGGATTTGAAAATGAGTCAGAATATCAGGAAACAAATTTCAAGAGGTACGTTGGAATCTCCTGTAAAGCACAGGAAGAGGGTCACAACTTTGAAAACGATGCACTTGTCCAAAAAGTGTGTATGCATTTTCTCCTGAATATATTCAGGAGAAAATGAATACACCATATTTGGCCAAAGAAGCAAGTGGGCAATGCAAATCTGCACTAGAAAGAAGTATCACTTCCCATCGGTCAAAAGGGACATCCACAAAATGTGTAAATACCAGAAAGGCAAGACAGGCCCTGGAGAAGAGGGAGCCTTGTTATGCTGATGGGTGGGATGTAAATTGCCAACTGCCTCTCTGGAGGAGTGCATTGTGTTCCCTAAAACAAATAAACAACAGAGCTACAGAGACAAGGGCACTTCCAGTCTAGGGAATATACCTTGGGAAAACTGAAAATCAATAAGACAGAGCCACCCAAAAATTTAGGGCTCCACTGCTTATAAGAACCTCAACTTGGGTACACCTTAAATATTCCAGGATAGACAAAAATGGTTCAAGAAATTGTTGTAATTACATACAATGGAATATCCCTCAGCCATGAAATCAATGTCATAAGGCCAGTAGCAGCAAAATGAGTGGATTCAGGTACCATGATTCTAAGTGAAATAAGTCATACAGAAAAATAAACTTATCATAAGATATCACTTATGAAGGTCCTGTACACGTGGCTACAGATGAACTGAGTTAGGAAAGAGAAGAGAGTCTCACATTTAGAAAACACTCTTATGCCTGCTTAAGGGGGAAGGAGAGGTGGGTTGAGGCATAAAACCAGAGTTTAATATTAATCCAGGTAAAGTTCCAAACACCAAATACGGAGTAGACAAGACCTACATCTTCCTCAGTGAAACGAACTCCACACCCCATATTCCCCGCAGAGGAATATATCTGACTAGTAAGAATATTAAAACCTATGTAATGATATGTCTCCATTAGGGAATAAAGTCTGTCTAGACTGGCATAAACATGGCAGTGAGAATCAGCTCAAACCCACTATAAAAAGTAATTTTAAAAACAAAAGAAAAAACTGGGAAATGCTTTACAATTCCTTCAGGGCCTCTGAAGAAACCTGAAATGACCCTATCTACAATGACAGCTGGATGTGGCATAAGGCGGGACACTTGGGACTGAGAGGATTGGTGAGATTGGGTGAGCAAATGCAGACCCTTTAAAGCAATAATGCATGGCAACCATTCCATGGGTCCCAACTCTCCATGTTGAAGGGAATTTTACTACAGCTATAACATGTTCGGCAAACCTAGAGAATGGACACACTGTGAATACGAAAGGTTTCTAAAACTCAACGTATAGTCCCTCTCCTGGTGCTCCGGTTTGACTTTCCAACTGCTTTACTATCAATCTCCCAACTTGGAGAGACAGCACCTTTAAACTCCTGGTTCGCACAGGTTGCCGATTTGGCAGAGGATGGAAGGGAAGAGGGAGAACCAATGAGAGAGTAGCTGTTAGGCATTTGGACAGGCACATGCCACTCTAATTTCCCGGCAGGAAGAAGAATTAACCAGACTCTCAGCCACCCACCGGGAACCAGTATAGGTCCTGAACCAAAAATTTGAACTTGTGGTCAGCTGCCAAAAAACGAGTTAAAATATGGAGCCCAGGGGTACAGCAATTCACAAACTGGCAGAGTAATAAAGGAAAACTATCGTCCAAAAACTGTTGAGGGAAGGCAATACGGCGGCTTGAAATCGAGGCATCACAGCAGGAAACTGATTTCAAGAGGTAAGTTCGAATTGCCTTTAAAACTGTGGTATATATGTACGATGGAATATCCCTCAGCCATGAAATCAATGTCATAAGACCAGTAGCAGCAAAATGAGTGGATTCAGGTACGATGATTCTAAGTGAAATAAGTCACGCAGAAAAAGAAACTTATCATAAGATATCACTTATGAAGATCCTGTAAAGATGGCTACACATGAACTGAGTTAGGAAAGAGAACAGTGTCTCACATGTAGAAAACACTCTTTTGCCTGCTTAAGGGGGAAGGAGAGGTGGTGTGATGCATAAAACCGGAGTTTGACATAAGCACAGGTACCATTCCAAAAACCAACTATGGAACAGAGAAGACCTACACCTTCCTCAGTGAAAGGGACACAAATCCGCATATTTCCAGTAGAGGAATAAAACTGACTAGTAAGGATGTTAAAACCTATGCCTTGATATTTCTCCATAAGGGAATCAAGTGTGTAGACTGGCATAAACATGGAAGCGAGAATCAGCTCAAACCCACTATAAAAAGGAATTTCAAAAACAAAACAAAAAAACAAGGAAATTCTTTACAATTCCTTCAGGGTTTCTGATGAAACCTGGAATGACCCTATCTACAACGACAGCTGGATATGGCATATGGCTAGACACTTGGGACTGAGAGGATTGGTGAGATTGGGTGAGCAAGTGCAGACCCTTTAAAGCAATAATGCATGGCACCCATTCCATGGGTCCCAACTCTCCAGGTTGAAGGTAATATTACTACAGCTATATCATGTATGGGAAACCAAGAACACGGACACACTGTGAATACGAAAGGTTTCTAAAACTCAAGTAATAGTCCCTCTCCTTGTGCTCGGTTTGACTTTCCAACTGCTTTACTATCAATCTGCCAACTTGGAGAGACAGGCCCTTTAACCTCCTGGTTAGCACAGGTTGCCAATTTGGCAGAGGATGGAAGGGAAGAGGGAGAACCAATGAGAGAGTAGCTGTTAGGCATTTGGACGGTAACATATAACTCTAATTGCCTGGAAGAAAGAAGAATTAACCAAAGTCTCAGCCACCTGCTGGGAACCAGTATAGGTCCCGAACCAAAATTTTGGACTTGCATTCAGCTCACAAATACGGGTTGAAAAATGGAGCTAAGGGGCACTGCAATTCACAAAATGGCAGAGTAATAAAGGACAACTATCATCCAAAAATCTGTTGAGGGAAGGCATCGAGGCAGACTTGAAGGAGAGGCAGAATAGCAGGAAACAGATTTCAAGGGGTCCGTTGGAATCACCTTTAAAGCACAGGAAGAGGGGCACAACGTCGACAATGATGCACTTGGCCAAATAGGGTGTATACGTTTTCTCCTGAATGTATTCAGGAGAAAACGCATATGCCCTTTTTGGCCAAGCAATCAAGCGGGCAATGCAAATCTGCACTACACAGAAGTATCAATTCCCACAGATCAAAAGGGACATCCGCGAAATATGTAAAAACCAGAGAGACAAGACAGGCCCTGGAGAACAGGGAGCATTGTTATGCTGATTTGCGGGACGTAAATTGCCAACTCCCTCTTAGGACCAGTGCATTGTGTTCCCTAAAACAAGTAAACAACAGAGCTACAGAGCCAAGGGTACTTCCTATCTAGGGAATATACCTTGGGAAAACTGAAAATCAATAAGACAGAGCCACCCCAAAATTTACGGCTGCACTCCTTACAAGAACCTCAACTTGGGTACACTTTAAATATCCCAGGAAAGACAAAAATGGTTCAAGAAATTGTGGTACTTACATACGATGGATTATCCCTCAGCCATGAAATCAATGTCATAAGAATAGTAGCAGCAAAATGAGTGGATTCAGGTACGATGATTCTAAGTGAAATAAGTTACACAGAAAAATAAACTTATCATAAGATATCACTTATGAACGTCTTGTAAATATGGCTACACATGAACTGAGTTAGGAAAGATAACAGAGTAAGGAATCTTATCATAAGATATCACTCATAGTGGGAATGTAAACATGGCTATGAATGAACAGAATTACAAACACAACAGAGTCACACATTTAGCAAACAATATTCTGCCTGCTTTAGGTGAAAGGTGAGGTGGGGTGATGCATAAAACCACAGTTTTAAATTAGCACAGATACCGTTACATAAACCAAGTATGTAATAGACATCACCTACTCCCGACACATTGAACTGGACTCAACACCCCAGATTCATTACGGAGGATTATATCTGACTCCAAGAATTTTAAAACATATGTATTCTCATGTCTCCATAAAGGAATCATGTGTGTGTATAACAGCTTGAACAAAGCACTGAAATTCACCTAACACCCTTATAAAAATAAATTTCAAAAGCAAAATGCAAAAACAGTGAAACAGAGAGAAAGTCTTAAGAATTACGTTCAGGGCCTGTGATGCAACCTGGATTGTCCGCCTTTACACCCACACCTGGATGAGACATAAGACTGGACACTTGGGGCTGACAAGATTCCTGAGATTGTGTGAGCAAAAGAACACCACTTAGAGCAATACTGTGTGCCACCCATTCTAGTGGTCCCAACTCTCCAGGTTTAAGGGAATCTTCCTACAGTTAAAGCATGCATGGGAAACCCAGTGGGTGTTACACTGTGTAATTGGGAAAGTTTTCTAAAAGGTACCTCATTTTTCCTTTCATCGTTCTCGGCTTCACCATTCCATCTGCATGACTAAATATCTCCCCATTTGGAGTATCAGCGCCTTTACCCTCCTGTTATGCACAGTTTTCAAATTGTGCAGAGGATGAACAGGAAGAGGGGAAACAAATGAGAGATTAGCTGTAGGTGTTTGGATGGGCACATGTCACTCTAGTTTCCCATCAGGAAGAAGAATTAACCAAAGGCTCAGCCTGAAGCCCCGGAACCAGACTAGGGCCTACAACCATCCTACGTTATTGCAGCAGGCTCACAAATAGGCGAGTTGAAAAATGGAAATCAGGGGCACAGCAATTCACAAACTTTCACAGTAATAAAGGACAACTATCATCCAGAAATATATTGAGGTAAGACAGTGAAGAGGATTTGAATGCAAGGCAGAATTGAAGGAAAAAGATTTCAAGAGGTAGAATGGAGTCGTCTTTAAAGCACATGAAAAGCGACAGAACATCGAAAATGTTACCCTTGGCCGAAAATGGAGTATGTGTATTTCCTTGAATATATTCGGGAAAAAATGCACACACACTTTTTAGCCAAGGAAGCCATCAGGCATTGCAAATCCACACTACATAGAAGTGTCCCTTACCTCCAGTCAAAAGGGCCATCCGCAAATAGTGTAAAAACCACAAATGCAGGACAGGATATGGAGAAAAAGGAGCCTGATTACGCCGATGGACAGGTTGAAAATTGCCAACAGCCTCTCTGGAGAACTATATGTTGTTTTCTAAAACAGAACTACAGAGCATAGCACACTTCCACTCATGGGCGTGTATTTTGGGAAAACTAAAATTCCACAACACACAGCCAGCCCATAGTTTAGGGCTGCTCTGTTTACAAGAACCTCGACTTCAGTACACTTTAAATATCCCAGGAAATGAAAAAAAATGGATATAGATGTTGTGGTACTTATATACAATGGAATGTCACTCAGACATAAAATCAATGTCATAAGGTCAATAGCAGCATAATGAGTGGCTTTAGGTAAGATGATGCTAAGTGAAATGAGCCACAAAGAAAAAAGAAACTTATTATAATATATCACTTATAGAGGGAATGTAAACATCGCTACCCATGAACTGAACTTCAAAAGCGAACAGAGTTACACATTTAGAAAACACACTTATGCCTCCTTAAGGGGAAAGGTGACGTGGGGTGATGTGTAAAAGCAGAGTTTGAAATTAGCACAGATACCATTCCATATACCAAATATGTAATAGACAAGACCTACTCCTTTCTTAATGAACTGGACAAAAAACACCCTATTCACTGAAGAGGAGTATATCTGACTGGTAATAATCTTGAAACCTATGTATTTATATGGCTCCATAATGGAATCAAGTGTATGTAGATTGGCATAAACACAGATCAATGGAACAGGACAGAAAGGCCAGAGATAAACCTACATACCTATGGCTATCTCATCTATGACAAAGGAGCTAAGGATATACAATGGAGAAAAGACAGTCTCTTCAGTAATTGGTGCTGGGAAAACTGGACCACTACGCATAAAAGAGTGAAATTAGAACACTCCATAACACCATACACAAAAATAAACTCTAAATGGATTAGAGATCTAAATATAAGACAAGACACTATAAAACACTTAGAGGAAACCATAGGCAGCACACTCTATGACATAAATCACAGCAAGATCCTTTTTGACCCTCCTCCTAGAGAAATGGAAATAAAAACAAAAATCAACAAATGGGACCTAATGAAACTTAAAAGCTTTTACACAGTACAGGAAAACATAAACAAGATGGAAAAACAACCCTCAGAATGGGAGAAAATATTTTCAAATGAAGCAATTGACAAAGGATTAATCTCCAAATTTTACAAGCACCTCATGTAGCTGAATATCACAAAAACAAACAAACCAATCCAAAAACGGGCAGAAGACCTAAATAGACATTTCTCCAAAGAAGATATACAGATTACCAAGAAACACATGAAAGGATGCTGAACATCACTAATCATTAGAGAAATGCAAATCAAATCTACCGTGAGGTATCACCTCACAGCAGTCAGAGTGGCAATCATCAAAATAATCTACAAAACGATAAATGCTAGAGAGGCCTTTATTGGAGAAAAGGGAACACACTTGCACTGTGGGTGGGAATGTAAATTGATATGGGCACTAGGGAGAACAGTACAGAGGTTCCTTTAAATAACTAACAATAGAAGTACCATACGACACAACAATCCAACTACTGGGCATTTGCCATGCAAAAACCATAATTCTAAAAGAGTTATGTACAAAAATGTTCATTGCAGCTCTATTTACAATAGCCAGGACATGGAAGCAACCTAAGTGTCCATCGACAGATGAATGGATAAAGAAGATCTGGCACATATATACAATGGGATATTACTCAGCCATAAAAAGAAGCAAAACTGAGTTATTTGTACTGAGGTGGATGGACTTAGAATCTGTCCTACACAGTGAAGTAAGTCAGAAAGGGAAAAACAAATACTGTATGTTAACAGAGATATACGGAACCAAATGAAGAAAAAAAAAAAAAAGATTTTAAAGAACCTTGTGGCAGGACCGGATTAAGGACACAGACATAGAGAAAGGACTTGAGGACACCGGAAGGGGGATGGGTAAGCTGGGACGAAGTGAGAGAGTGGAATGGACATAAATACATTACCAAATGTAACACCGGTAGCTACTGGGAAGCAGCCACATAGAACAGGGAGATCAGCTCGGTGCTTTGTGACCACATAAAGGGGTGGGATATGGGGTGTGGGAGGGAGATGCAAGAGGGAGTGGATCTGGTGATATTTGTATATGTATAGCTGATTCACTTTTTTATACAGCAGAAACGAACACTCCATTGTAAAGCATTTATACTCCAATAAACGTGTAAAAGGAAAAAAAAAGAAAGCACATGGATAAACCTACACAGCTATGGTCAACTAATCTATGACAAAGGAGGCAAGACTATACAATGGAGATAAGACAGTCTCTTCAATCATTGGTGCTGGGAAATATGGAGACCTACATTTAAAAGAATGAAATTAGAACACTCCCCAACACCATACATAAAAATATATTCAAAATGGATTAGAGACCATAATGTAAGACCGGATAGTATAAAACTCTGAGAGGAAAACTTACGAAGGATACTCTGACGTAAATCACAGCAAGATCTTTTTTGATCCACCTCCTATAGTAATGAAATAAAAAAGAAAACTAAACAGATGGGACCTAATGAAACGTAAAAGCTTTTACAAAGCAAAGGAAACTACAAACATGATAAAAAGACAACCCTCAGAATGGCAGAAAATATTTGCAAACGAATCAATGGACAAATCATTAATCTCCAATATATATAAACAGCTCATGGAGCTTAATATTAATAAAACAAACAACCCAATACAAAAATGGAAGAAGATCTAAATAGACATTTCTTCCAAGAAGACATAGAGATGGCCAGTACGCACATGAAAATCTGCTCAACATCTCTAATTCTTAGAGAAATGGAAATGGAAACGACAATGAGTTATCACGTCACACCTGTTAGAATGGGCATCATCAGAAAATCTACAAACAACAAATGCTGGAGTGGGTGTGAAGAAAAGGAACTTTCTTCCACTATTGTTGGGAATGTAAATTGATACAGTCTCTATGGGAACAGTATGAAGGTTCCTTAAAAAACTAAAAATGGAATTACCATATAATCTAGCAATCCCACTACTGGGCATATACCTAGAGAAAACCATAAATCAAAAAGACACATTCACCACAATGTTCATTGCAGCACTATTTACAATAGCCAGGTAATGAAAGCAACCTAAGTGCCCACAGACAGACGAATGGATAAAGATGTGGTACATATATACAATGGAATATTACTCAGCCATACAAAGGAATGAAATTGGGTCATTTGCAGAGACCTTGAAGGATCGAGAGACTGTCATACAGAGTGAAGTAAGTCAGAAAGAGAAAAACCAATATTGTATATTAATGCATATATGTGGAACCTAGGAAAATGGTACAGATGAACTAGTTTTCAGGGCAGAGATAGAGACACAGATGTAGAGAACAAACATATGGACACCAAGGGGGGAACGCCATGTGAGGGTGGTGGTGGGATGAATTGGGAGACTGGGATTCACATGTGCACACTTATATGTATAAAATAGATATCCAATAAGAACCTGCTGTATAAAAGAAATACATAAATTTTAAAAAATTAAAAATAAATAAATAACATTTAATAAAATAAAACAGAAAAAAAGTTTTTCCCTTCACATAGACGTCTTTATATTAATGCATTATTTCCATGTTTATATCACCAAATTAAAAAAAAAATAGGAATAAATAAAATCTACCTTGAACCAAAAAGAAAAAAGGAAAAAAAAAAAAAAAAAAAAAAAAAACAGAAACCACCATTTATACAGAGGAAAATCGTATTAGGGCACTTGCTCCAGTGGTAAAAAATTCTTAAGTTGGTCAGAGGTGGGAAATCGTCTCCCATGCAGTCAGCAGCGCTCCCCCCCACAAGGAGCATCCTCATTGCAAAGCTGGGACACTGTGTCGAGGCGTCTGTGAGTAAATGTGAGCTGAGCCCCAGTCCTGCTGCAGCTGAACTCTTCCCACCCTTTCCAGGTAAAACAGCTTAATATGTACAAGCACTTGCAAGCCCAGAAGAAGGGCTGTGGAGCCACACCAGCGACAGCACGCAGGCTGACTTGGTGCCTGCAGGCCAGCCAGGATGGTCCTGGCCCAAGAAGGTCTTCTGGAAGCTTTCCATTTCCCTGCCAGAGATACCCCTCCTGCCACGGCCCCATTGCTTTTTTACTTCCTCACCTCTGCCTGGGGAGAAATTCCAGCGGCAGGTATGTGTGACACATCCTCTTCTTTAGCAGGTGGCAGCCTGGCAACTCCTGCAGAAAGTCCAGCAGAGCCCCACTCACACTGGGCCACCCACAAAGCCACGGCCCCTCACTCCCTCCCACCACCCCAGCCCCGACACTGCTGACGGGCAGAGAATATGGTGTCAGGCACAGCTAGAGGGGCTCTTGCTGACTGGAGAGGTGTTTATATTGAAATCAACCCAGGCACACCTGGGGAGGGCTGGCAGGCAGTGTCAGGCTGCCCAAATCAGCCAATCCACATCCCTCAGGGGCTCACAGTTGCAGAAAATGAACCTTGCTAAACGGACCACGACTAAGGAACAGGTGTGGGCTCTTGAGATTTAGGATAGACAAGGCGCTGCAGCTGCGGCTTGTTTTCCTACCATTTTATCTGTTCCATGAGTGGAAAACAACTTCAAGAAGACCCTATCCTAATGAGAAGAACCCAGGAGTCAGGGAGAGGAGTGATGGTGGGTGGAGACAGAGGCCTGGTGCCCTGGCTGCAGTGGAAGTGTCTGGAAGACCAGGCAGAGAGAGGCTGCATAGAGTGATAGCCAGGGTCACAGACCTGTCAGAGCTGCTATTTGTTAGTTCAAGTCCTGCTCTGAGGTGTTCTGTGTCAGCTGTGAGTGACAGGTGAGCTGGGGGTTCTCTGCAAGGTGGGCTATGTGCACAGTTCCTGTGTGTCCAGCCCTGCTGGGGTACCTGCCCAGGGGAGTTCCGTATCCTGGGAAGGTCCTGACTATGAGAGCCCCATGGGCTGCTGGGTAGCTGCCCAGGTGAGCTCCATACCGTGGGAGGGACTTGAACACGAGAGCCCCGTGGGCTGTGGGGTGGGGGGTGCAGCCCAGGTGAGCTCCATATTGTGGGATTGGCCTGACCACGAGAGCCCCATGGGCTGCTGGAGACCTGGTAAAGGATATCAGGACAGTCAGTGAAGCCACCGAGGATATATATCCAGTAGCTCCTATTTCCCACACCCTGCTGGTCATTCTACCATCCACCAGGCCATGGCATTCTGTATTAGACTTCAATGATGCCTTCTTCTGTATTCCATTCATCTCAGAGTCACAAGAGTTTTTGGCTTGTGAGTGGCAGGACACAACATGCAACAAAAGCAATAATGCTGGGCCGTCCTGCCCCAATGGTTCAAAAATACCCACACCATCATTGGGGAAATGTCCTCTAAAGACCTAAAAGTTCTACCTCTGTAAAAGGGAACCCTCCTTCAATATGAAGATGACATTCTGATCGCCAGGCCTACTAAAGACGCCTCTGAACTACCTAGCCAAGAAAGGATAGAAGGTGTCCAAGAAAAAGGCTCAAATATCCCAGGCTAAGGTGACATGCCTGGGATTCATTCTCACAGATATTCGGAGAAACGCATCCCAGGATAGGGAAGAAGCCATTTGCAGCCTTACCTCTTCTAAAACTAGAAGACAGCTTAGGGGTTCCTTGGGAGGGCAAGGTTTCCTGCATCTGGATCCCTAACTACAGTCTAATAGCTGGGCCTCTACATGAAACACTGACACGAAAAGATGATGATCCTTTTGAATAGAATCCAGAAGCAGCCTCTCAAGAATGGAAAGAGCAGTCAATTCAGACCCTTGCCCAGGAACTCCCTAATTTAGCTAAACCCTTTGACCTTTACATACCCGGTCAAAGGTTAATCGCCCTTGGAGCCTTAGTGCAAAAACTGGGACCACTTGAAATGGAGCAACACAAGAATGCCCTTCAGGAATGATAAACTATAGTCACCAAGGGCTTTGCCACCGACTCATCAGGCCAGGATACTGGGGTATCTAAAAAGCTGGAAATCAACAGCCCGCAAGGCCAGCTCCCTCTTAAGGGAAAAGGACCCCACGTGGTGATCCTAACCACCCATCATGCCTTGAAGTTGCAGGGGTCTCTCTGTGGACACCCTGACCTCAATCGAGGAGGTCCTCCAACTCCAACCTCCATAGAGACAAACGGGTGCAACGGGCCCCCAAGATGACTTGTGTGACCATCACTTGACCTGGAGTTTCTCTCAGAAAACAACAAGACTGTGTCCCGAAAGAGCAGAATACTGCTTGCAGGACTTACTGCACACATATGGGAGCTAATAAGCTTGGAGGGGGAAACGTATATCACGCTTTCACCATAGAAAACACTACAGACAACACGGTGATGGTGGTCAATATGACTGGCTGGACTGCTGGCTACTTCTAAAGGCCATTGACTCAGTGGACGTCATGGTCCCGGATCACCACTGCCCCTGGACTGTCTGGGAGTTTCGCGGGCAAGGCTCTGACACATGGTGCTATTTGTACATTAATTCAGTTACCTAATTAAAGAAAGCACAGACTACTGGTCAGAGCATCTAGGCTGGGAAAAACCATCTTCCTACGGTCGCCGGACAAATGTGGTGTGGGTTGAAACCTGCCACCTCAGCATCTCTGCCCATCTCTTTCCTGGACCCTTAAAGGTCATTAGAATCTATAACACTTCCTATGCTGGTGCTCAGGCGGATGAGAAGTGAGGCAGGAGGCCTTGGGACAATCAACCTCACCTGGAGGCTGGTGGGGAGACGTTTTGCCCCTCCCCCCAGGTATCAGGGCTCCCACCATATCATGAAGCAGTTACAAAAGAGGGGTCTGCACCCTCAACACCCCAAGAATGTGGAACAGAACAAAAGCAGCGGAGGTGTTTGTCTTCGGCAAAGTTCATTAAAATTCCTGGGAGATAAAAAAGAGAATCTGGGCAATAAAATAAAGGCTAACCTGTTTTTCCTTTGTGCTTTGTCTAATTTCACGTGCTTCTAGGGTTCCGCATGCAGAGGTCCCACACCTGGCACTTCAGACCCTATTTCCTAGAGCAGAATGGCTGGGTCGACACCTCAGCTAGCGGGGTCCCATGCAGACTCCGTGGCAAAGAGCCTGAGCTGCAGCCAACCCAGCCCTCGATAGCTCCATCCCCTCCCTCCCACTGACGCTGCCAGGATCCCTACACAGCAGCCCTGCCCACAGCCCGTGGGGGAGTGCACGCTCTCACCTCTCCATTCTGTTTTCAAAATAATGTTTCCTTTGCTTCTGAACCAAACTCAGTCTTGATATGTTGGCTCCAATGACACTGGGCATGGGGAATCCTGTTGGGGTCCACTCTGGAGGATCAGTAACAGAAATTGAGAACATTGTAACTTCAATGAACAGATGTGTGAGCCAAACTGTAGTTAACATAGAGCAGTGTATAATGCTCGGGTAAAATAAGATGTTTCTAAGACTTACATTTGATATTTCCATCACTTTACTATAAGCAAGTTCAGTGAAGATGTCTGTCTTATTTGTCAGGTCAACATTAGAGAAATGAAGTGATTTATTTCCATGGATGTACATCGAATACTCTTGGCTGAAGCTTCAATCTTGTTTTGAATGCTTTTTCATTGAAAATGATACCTCTCTTTCAGTTCCCCCATTTCTGAGAAGTATAAAATCTTACAATTTATTATTACCAAAGAGGAAAGGTAGGAGAAGGGATAAATTAACAGTTTGGGATTAACACATAAACACTGCTATGTATAAAATAGATCATCAACAAGGAACTACTGTATAGCACAGGGAACTACACTGAATATTTTGCAATAACCTATAAGGGGAAATAATCTGAAAAAGAATCGATATTTTTATTGACATCATCTATCAATGACAGATAAAATGTAACCTAAGCAAGGCCGAAGTTGAGCGCTTCTGACCCTGAAGATTTCAATCATCTAAAGTTTGGGCTCTGCCTATTTCCCAAGGCCCTTAATGGACACACGTGTAGCCGTAGCTTAAAAATTCCCCAGTTTGGTGTACAGGGAGGCACTGATTTGGAAAAATCCCTGGTGTTCTCCTTACATGCACGGGACCCTTCCTACAGCTAAAACATGCCTGCCACACCTAGAGGATGGTACACCATTTGATCGGAAAGAGTTTGGAAAAGGCACCTCATCTCCTCAACGCCTGGTGCTCGGGTTCAACCCTCCAGCAACTTTCCTAACAATCTCCTCACTTGGGGATATCAGCACCATCAACATCCTCTTGCACACAGTTTGGAAATTGTCCAGAGGAAGAAGCGGAAGGATAAGAAAAATTTAGAGACAAGTCTTAGGTGTTCAGACAGGAACATGCCACTCTAATATCCCATTAGGAACAAGAATTAACCAAAGGCTCAGCCTGCCTCCTCAGAACCAGAATAGGGCCTGAAGCAATCCAATGGTTTGGCGGCCAGCTCACAAAAACAGCGAGTTGCAAAATGGAGCTCAGGAGCAGACAATTCAAAAACCTGCAAAGATGTAAAGCATAACCAACGTCCAAAAATATATTCAGGTAAGGCAACGAAGAGGATCTGAATGAGAGGCAGAATTGCAGGAAACAGATTTCAAAAGGTAGATTGTACTCACATTTAAAGCATATGAAAAGCAGCAGAATTTCTAAAATGATACAGTTGGGCAAAAGGGTGTATATGTTTTTTTCGTGAAATCTTCAGGAAAATAAAACACATACAGAGTTTTTGGCCAACCAAGCAAGCGGGAAATGCAAATCTGCACAACAAAGAAGTCTCAATATAGACTGCTTAGAAAGGCCATCCAAAAAATGAGTACAAACCAGAAATGCAGGAGAGGCCATGGAGAACAGGGAGCATAGTCACGCTGATGGGTGGTGTATAAATATCCAAGAGCCACTCTGAAGAAGTGTATGCTGTTTCCTAAAACATCTAAAATACAAAGTCCCCGAGCAAAGGGGACTTCAACTCATGGGCATATAACTTGGGAAGACTAAATATCGACAAGACACAGGCACCCCTAAGTTTAGGGCTGCTCTGCATACAAGAACCTCAACTTCGGTACACCTAAATTATCCCAGGAAAAAGAGAAATGCATAAAGAACTTGTCGTAATTTTGTACAACGGAATATCACTCAGACTTGAAATCAATGTCATAAGGCCAGTAGCAGCATAATGAGTGGATTTAGGTATGATGATTCTAAGTGAAATCAGTCACACAGAAAAAGAATCTTATCATAAGATATCACTTACAGAGGGAATGTCAACATCACAACACATGAACTGAATTAAGAAAGAGAACAGAGTCTCACATTTAGAAAACACTGTTATGCCTGCTTAAAGGGAAAGGAGAGGTGGGGTGATGCATAAAACCAGAGTTTGATATTAGCACAGGTAACATTCCATAAACCAAATACAGAAGAGACAAGACCTACACCTTCCTCAGTGAACGGGACTCAAAACCCCTATTCCCCGCAGAGGAATATATCTGACTAGTAAGAATCTTAAAACCTATGTACTGATATGTCTCCGTAAGTGAATCAAGTGTGTCTAGACCGGCATAAACACGTCAGTGAAAATTAGCTCAACCCCATTATAAAAATGAATTTCAAAAACCAAACACAAAAACAGCGAAATTCTTACACAATTCCTTCAGGGGTTCTGATGAAAACTGGAATGACCCTATCTGCAAAGACAACTGGATGAGGCATAAGGCTGGACACAGGGGACTGAGAGGACTGGTGAGATTGGGAGAGAAAATGCAGATCCTTTAAAGTAGTAATGCATGACACCATTCCATGAGTCCCAACTCTCCAGGTAGAAGGGAATATCAATACAGTTATAACACGTATGGGAAACCTAGAGAATGGACACACTGTGATGGCGAAAGGTTTCTAAAAGTCTCCTAATTTTTCCTCTACTTGTGCTCCAGGTTGGCATTCCAACTGCCTTACTATCAATCTCCCAACTTAGGAGAGTTAACCCCTATAACCTCCTGCTTCGCACAGTTTGCTAATTGTGCAGAGGATGAAAGGGAAGAGGGAGAACCAATCAGAGAGTAGATGTAGGCATTTGGATGGGCACATGTCACTCTAAATTCCCGGCAGGAAGAAGAATTTACCAAAGCCTCAGCCACCCGTAGGGAACAGTATAGCCACCCCTGGAACCAGTATAGGTCCTGAAGCAAAATTGTGGATTTGCGGTCAGCTCCCAAAAAAGGGATTTGAAAATTGGAGCTCAGGGGCACAGCAATTCACAAACCTGCAGAGTTATAAAGGACTACTCTCTTCCAAAAATCTGTTGGGAGAAGGGACCGAAGCGGACTTTAAAATGAGGCAGAATTGCACAAAACATATTTCATGAGGTAAATTGGAATCGCTTTTAAAGCACAGGAAAAGCATCACAACTTCTATAGTGATGCACTTGGCCAAAAACGGCGTATGGCTTTTCTCCTGAATATATTCAGGAGAAAACGCATACACCCTTTTTGGCAAATTAAGCAAGCGTGCAATGCAAATCCACACTACAAAGTATTGTCATTACCCAGCGGTCAAATGGGACATCCGAAAATCTGTAAACCCAGAAAGGCAAGAGAGATATGACAAGGACATGAAGCAATGTGATCCCAAGGGTCATGGAGGATTGTGATGACCAGCTCATGGAGCATTGTGATGACAAGATTATGTAGCATTTTGCTGACAAAGGCATGGAGCATTGTGATGACAATGCTCATGGAACACTGTGATGACAAGCGTCAAGGAGCACTGTGATTAAAGCTGTCATGCAGCAGTGGGATGACAAGCGCATGGAGCATTTTGATGACAAGAGTCCCGGATCATTGTGTTGTCAGGGTTCATGGAGCATTGTGATGACAGTGGTCATGGAGCATTGTGATGAGAAGGTCATGGAGCATTGGGCTGAAAATGTTCATGGAGTATGGTGACGACAGGTGTCATTTAGTATTGTGATGACAAGGTACTGGAGCATTGTGATGAGAAGACCATGGGCCTTGTGATGACAAGTCTCATGTAGCATTCTGATGAAAAGGGGCATGGAGCATTGTGATTACAGGGGTCGTGGAGCATTGTGATGACAAGGGCATGGAGCATGGGATGAGAAGGCCAGGGAGTGTTCTGATGACATGCATCACGGAGTTCAGTGATGACAAGGGCATGGAGCATTGTGATTACAGGGGGCTTGGAGCACTGTGAGGAAAAGGGCTTGGAACATTGTGATGAAAATGGCATGGAGCCTTGTCATGACAGGGTTCATGGAGGATACTGACGACAAGTGTCTGGGAGCATTTTGAGGACAAGTGTATTGAGCATTGTGATGACAAAGGTCATGGAGCATTGTGATGAGAAGACCATGGATAACTGTGATGACGAGCGTCATGTGGCATTGTGATGACAAGTGTTATGGAATATTGTGATCACAAGGGTTTGGAGCATTGTTATGACAGAGGTCATGGAGCATTTTGATTTCATTCTGATGACAGTATCATGAAGCATTATGATGATGGGCATGCTGCATTTTTATGACAGGGTTCATGGAGCATTGAGATGAAAAGGGGCATGGAGCATTGTGATTACAAGGGTCTTGGAGCATTGTGATGACAAGGGCATGGGGCATCGTGAATGAGAAGACCATGGAGCATTCTGATGACATGCGTCATGAAGCTTTGTGATGACAAGGGCATGTAGCATTGTGATTACATGGGTAATGGAGCATTGTGATGACAAGGGCATGGAGCATTGGTCTGAAATGTTTCATGGATTATTGTGATGAGAGGGGGCAAGGAGCATAGTGATGACAAGGGCACAGAACACAGTGATACATGGGTAGGGAGGATTGTAATGACACGGGAATGGAACATTGTGAGAAGAATGGCATCGAGCATAGTGATGAAAAGCATCATGGAGACTGTAATGACAAGGGCATTTAAAAATGTGATGAGATGGTTCATGGAGCATTATGATAACAATGGCATGGAGCATTGTGATGCAAAGGGTCATGGAGCTTTGTGATGACAAAGGTCAGGGAGCACTTTGATGACAAGGCTGTGGTGCATTCTGTTGTGAAGGGCAGGGAGCATTGTGATGACAGGGTCATGGAGCAATTTGATGAAAAATGTCATGGAACATTTTGATGACAGGGTTTATGGAACATTGTGATTTCAGGGGTCATGGAACATTTTCATGACAGGGGTTATGGACCACTGTGATGAGAGGGGAGTGGGTGTATTGTGATGACTAGTGAGGGAACATATTGATATCAGTTGTGAGAGAGTATTTTGATAAGAAGTGCATGGAGCATTGTGATTACAAGGTTTATGGAGCATTGTGATGAAAATGTTGTGGAGCATTTTGATGTCAAGCACATGGCACATTGTGATGACATGGGACAGGGAGCATTGCGCTGGCAAGCACATGGAACATTGTGATGACAAGGGTCATGGCGCATTGAGTTGACAAAGAGACGGACATTGTGATGACATGTGTCACGGAGCATTGTGATTACAAGTTCATGGAGCATTGTGGTGACAAAGTTCACAGAGCCTTGTGATGATGAGGGCATGGGTCATTGTGATGACAGAGGTCATGAAGCCTTGTGATGACTGGAGTCACGGAGCATTGTTATGACTGGGGTCATGGAGCATTGTGATGACAAGGGCATGGAGAATTGTGATGACAAAGTCATGGAGTATTGTGAAGACATGTGTCACGGAGCATTGTGATGACATAATTCATGGTCCATTGTGATGACAATGGCATGGAGCATTGTGATGCCAAGTGTTATCGAGGATTGTGATGACAAAGGTAATGGAGCATTGTGATGACAAGGGCAAGGAGCATTGTGATGACAACGGCCATTGAGAATTTTGATGAAAAGGTCATGAAGCATTGTGATGACAAAGGCATGGAGCTTGGTATGACAGGGTTCATGGGGCATTGCAATTACAAGTACATGGAGAATTGTGATGACAAGAGCATGTAACATTGTGATGTGAACTGTCATGGAGCATTGTGATGACAAGGACGTGAGAATTGTGATGACAATGGACATGAGGATTGTGATTACCAGGGCATGGAGCACTGTGATGGCAAGACCGTGGAGCATTGTGATGAGAAGACCATGGATAATTGTGATGTCGAGTGTCAGGGAGCACTGTAATGACAAGGGGTATGGAGCATTGTGATGACAGGGATAATGGAGCATTGTGATGACAAGTGTCATGGAGCATTCTGATGACAAGCTTGTGGAGTATTGTGATTACAATGGCATGGAGCATTGTGATGAAAAGGGCATGGAGCATTGTAATGAAAAAGACATGGAGCCTTTTCATGACAGGTTTAAAGGAGCATTCTGACGACAAGTGTCAGGGAGCAGTGTGATTACAAGTGTATTGAGAACTGTGATGACAAAGTTCATGGAGCATTGTGACGACAAGGACATGAAGTATTGTGATGACAGGCATCATGGAGCGTTTTGATGACAACTGTTATGGAACATTGTGATTACAAGTGTTTGGAGCATTGTGATAACAGAGGTCATGGATCATTTTGATTTCAAGGAGCATGGAGCATTTTGATGACAGGGGTCATGGAGCATTGTGATATCAGGGGTCATGGAGCATTTTGATGAAAAGGGTCATGGAGAATTTTGATGACAGGGGTTATGGAACATTGTGATGTCAGGGGTTATCGAACATTTTGATGATAAGTGCATGTAGCATTGTGATGACAGGAGTCATGGAACATTGTGATGACAGGGGTGAGGGAGTATTGTGATGAATAGTGACGTAACATTGTGATATCATTGGTGGGAGCGCATATTGATGAGAAGTGCATGGAGCATTGTGATGACAAGGTTGATGGAGCATTGTGATGACAAGATTGTGGAGTACTGTGATGACAAGCGCATGGTGCATTGTGATGACATGTGTCATTTAGCATTGTGCTTACAAGCGCATGGAACATTGTCATGACAATGGTCACGGAACATTGTGCTGAGAAAGGCATACAGTATTATGATGACAAGGGTCAAAGAGCATTGTGATGAAAATTTCATGGAGCACTGAGGTTAAAAAGGTCACAGAGACTGTTGATGACGAGGGCATGGACCACTGTGATGACGAAGGTCATGAATCAGTGAGATGACTGGAGTAACGGAGCATTGTGATGACATGGGTCATGGAGCATTGCGATAAAAAGGGCATGGAGCATTGTGATGACAAGTGCACGGAGCATTGGTCTAATAAGTTTCATGGATTATTGCAATAACAGATGGAATGGTGCATTGTGATGACAAGGGCATGGAGCATTGTGAAGACCAGGTCATGCAGTATTGTGAAGACAGGTGGCAGGGAGCAATGTGATGATATATGTAATGGCCCATTGTGTGACAATGGCATTCAGTATTGTGATGCCAAGTGTCATGGAGGATACTGATTGCAAAGGTAATGGAGCATTGTGATGACGATGGCTTGGAGCATTGTGATGACAAGGGCTTGGAGCAGTGTGATGACAAGTATCATGGAGCATTGTGATGACAACGGCCATTGAGAATTTCGATGAAAAGGTCGTGAAGCATTGTGATGACAAAGGCATGGAGCTTGCTATGACAGGGGTCTTGGGGCATTGCGATGACATGTGCATGGAGAATTGTGATGACAAAAGCATGTAACATTGTGATGAGAACAGTCATGGAGCATTGTGATGACAAGGACGTGGAGAACTGTGATGACAAGGGACATGGAGCATTGTGATGGCAAGAGCGTGGAGCATTGTGATGAGAAGACCATGGATAATTGTGATGACGAGCGTCATGGAGCACTGTAATGACAAGGGCTATGGAGCATTGTGATGTCAGGGGACATGGAGCATTTTGATGAAAAGTGTCATGGTGCAGTTTGATGACAGGGGTTATGGAATATTGCGATGTCATAGGTCATCGAACATTGTGATGATAAGTGCATGTAGCATTGTGATGACAGGAGTCATGGAACATTGTGATGACACGTGTGAGGGAGTATTGTAATGAATACTGATGTAACATTGTGATATCGGTGGTGAGAGAGCATATTGATGAGAAGTGCATGGAGCATTGTGATGACAAGGTTAATGGAGCATTGTGATGACAAGATTGTGGAGCACTGTGATGACAAACACATGGTGCATTGTGATGACATGTCATGGAGCATTGTGCTGACAAGGGCATGGAGCATTGTGATGAAAACAGTCATGGAGCACTGTGCTGAGACAGGCATAGAGTATTGTGATGACAAGGGTCAAAGAGCATTGTGATGAAAATTTCATGGAGCATTGAGGTTAAAAAGGTCACAGGGACTGTTGATGACGAGGGCATGGACCATTGTGATGACAAAGGTCATGAAGCATTGTGATGACTAGAGTCACGGAGCATTGTGATAACAAGGGCATGGAGCTTTTTGATGACAAGGGCATGGAACATTTGTCTAATAAGTTTCATGGACTATTGCAATGACCGTTGGAATGGCACATTGTGATGACAAGGGCATGGAGCATTGTGAAGACCAGGTCTTGCAGTATTGTGAAGACAGGTATCAGGGAGCGTTGTGATGATATATGTAATGGCCCATTGTGATGACAATGGCACGGAACACTGTGATGCCAACTGCCATGGAGGATTCTGATGACAAAGGTAATGGAGCATTGTGGTGACAATGGCTTGGAGCACTGTGATGACAAGGGTCAGGGAGCATTTTGCTGGAAGGTGCATGGAGAATCGTGATGACACGGGTCATGGAGCATTTGGATGACAAGCTTGTGGAGTATTTTGATGACAATGGCATGGATTATTGTGATGAAAATGGCATGGGGCATTGTGATGAAAACTTCATGGAGCCTTTTCATGACAGGTTTCAAGGAGCATTCTTACGAAAAGAGTCAGGGAGCATTGTGATGACAAGTGTATTGAGAATTGTGATGAAAAAGGTCATGGAGCATTGTGCTGACAAGAGCATGGAGCATTGTGATGACAACGGTCACGGAGCATTGTGCTGAGAAAGGCATAGAGTATTGTGATGACAAGGGTCACAGAGCATTGTGATGAAAATTTCATGGAGCATTGAGGTTAAAAAGGTCACAGAGACTGTTGATGACGAGGGCATTGTCCATTGTGATGACAAAGGTCATGAATCATTGAGATGACTGGAGTCACGGAGCACTGTGATTACATGGGTCATGGAGCATTGTGATAAGAAGGGCATGGAGCATTGTGATGACAAGTGCACGGAGCATTGGTCGAATAAGTTCTTGGATTATTGCAATGAAAGTTGGAATGGTGCATTGTGATGACAAGGGCATGGAGCATTGTGAAGAGCAGGTCATGCAGTATTGTGAAGACTGGTGTCAGGGAGCATTGTGATGACATATGTAATGGCCCATTGTGATGACAATGGCATGGGGCATTGTGATGCCAAATGCCATGGAGGATTCTGATGACAAGCTTGTGGAGTATTTTGATGACAATGGCATGGATCATTGTGATTAAAACGGCATGGGGCATTGTGATGAAAAAGGCATGGATCCATTTCGTGACAGGGTTCAAGGTGAATTCTGACGACAAGTGTCAGGGAGCATTGTGATGACATGTATTCAGAATTGTGATTACAAAGGTCATGGAGCATTGTGATGAAAAGGGCATGGAGTATTGTGATGACAGGCATCATGGAGTGTTGTGATGACAATTGTTATGGAACATTTTGATCACAAAGATTTGGAGCATTGTGATGAGAGAGGTCATGGATCATTATGATTTCATTGTGATGACAATAGCATGAAGCATTATGATGGTGGGCATGGTGCATTGTGATGACAGGGTTCATGGAGCATTGAGATGAAAAGGGGCATGGAGCATTTTGATTACAGGGGTCTTGGAGCATTATGATGTCAGGTGTAATGGAGCATTGTGATGGCAAGGGCATGGAGCACTGTGATGAGAAGGCCATGGATCATTCTGATGACATGCGTCATGGAGCTCTATGATGATATGGGCATGGAGCAATGTGATGAGAGCAATCATGGAGCATTGTGATGACAATGACATAGAGCATTGTGATGCCAAGGGTCATGGTTCTTTGTGATGACAAAGTCATGGAACATTTTGATGACAAGTGTGTGGTGCATTGTGACGAGAAATGCAGGGAGCATTGTGATGACAGGGTCATGGTGCAATTTGATGAAAAGTGTCATGGAACATTTTGATGACAGGGTTTATGGAACATTGTGATGTCAGGGGTCATGGAACATTTTCATGACAGGGGTTATGGACCATTGTGATGACAGGGGAGTGGGTGTATTGTGATGACTAGTGAGGGAACATTTTGATATCAGTGGTGAGAGAGCATTTTGATAAGACGTGTAAGGAGCATTGTGATGACAATGTTTATGGAGCATTGTGATGACATGGGTCGTGGAGCACTGCGTTGACAAGAGCATGGAACATTGTGATGACAAGGGTCATGGAGCATTGAGTTGACAAAGGGATGGAGCATTCTGGTAACAAGTGTCATGGAGCATTTTGATGAAAAGTTCATGGAGCATTGTGGTGAAAATGTTCACAGAGCCTTGTGATGATGAGGGCATGGATCTTTGTGATGACACAGGTCATGAAGCCTTGTGCTGACTGGAGTCACAGAGCATTGCGAGAACAGGGGTAATGGAGCATTGTGATGACAAGGGTATGGAGCATTGTGATGACAGGGGCATGGAGCATTTTGATGAAAAGGGTCATGGAGCATTTTGATGACAGGGGTTATGGAATACTGTGATGTCATAGGTCATCGAACATTGTGATGATAAGTGCATGTAGCATGGTGATGACAGAAGTCATGGAATATTGTGAGGACTGGTGTGAGGGAGTATTGTAATGAATAGTGATGTAACATTGTGATGTCAGTGGTGAAAGAGCATATTGATGAGAAGAGCATGGAGGATTGTGATGACAAGGTTATCGGAGCATTGTGATGACAAGATTGTGGAGCACTGTGATGACAAGCGCATGGTGCATTGTAATGACGTATCATGGAGCATTGTGCTGACAAGGGCATGGAGCATTGTGATGACAACAGTCATGGAGCATTGTGCTGAGAAAGGCATAGAGTATAGTGATGACAAGGGTCAAAGAGCTTTGTGATGAAAATTTCATGGAGCATTGAGGTTAAAAAGGTCACAGAGACTGTTGATGACGAGGGCATGGACCACTGGGATGACAAAGGTCATGAAGCATTGTGATGACTGGAGTCACGGAGCATTGTGTTAACAAGAGCATGGAGCATTGTTATGACAAGGGCATGGAACATTGGTCTAATAAGTTTCATGGACTATTGCAATGACAGTTGGAATGGCACATTGTGATGACAAGGACATGGTCCATTGTGAAGACCAGGTCATGCAGTATTGTGAAGACAGGTATCAGGGAGCATTGTGATGATATATGTAATGGCCCATTGTGATGACAATGGCATGGAACACTGTGATGCCAACTGTCATGGAGGATTCTGATGACAAAGGTAATGGAGCATTGTGATGACAATGGCTTGGAGCATTGTGATGACAAGGGTCAGGCTGCATTGTGCTGGCAAGTGCATGGAGAATTATGATGACACGTGTCATGGAGCATTTGGATGACAAGCTTGTGGAGTATTTTGATGACAATGGCATGAATTATTGTGATGAAAATGGCATGGGGCATTGTGATGAAAACATCATGGAGCCTTTCGTGACAGGTTTCAAGGAGCATTCTTACGAAAACAGTCAGGGAGCATTGTGATGACACGTGTATTGAGAATTGTGATGAAAATGGTTATGGAACATTGTGCTGACAAGAGCATGGAGCATTGTGATGACAACGGTCACGGAGCATTGTGCTGAGAAAGGCATAGAGTATTGTGATGACAAGGGTCAAAGAGCATTGTGATGAAAATTTCATGGAGCATCGAGGTTAAAAAGGTCACAGAGACTGTTGATGACGAGGGCATTGTCCACTGTGATGATAAATATCATGAATCATTGAGATGACTGGAGTCAAGGAGCACTGTGATTACATGGGTCATGGAGCATTGTGATAACAAGGGCATAGAGCACTGTGATAACAAGTGCACGGAGCATTGGTCTAATAAGTTTCATGGATTATTGCAATGACAGTTGGAATGTTGCATTGTGATGACAAGGGCATGGAGCATTGTGAAGAGCAGGTCATGCAGTATTGTGAAGACTGGTGTCAGGGAGCATTGTGATGACATATGTAATGGCCCATTGTGATGACAATGGCATGGAGCATTGTGATGCCCAGTGTCATGGAGGATTCTGATGACAAAGTTAATGGAGCATTTTGATGACAATGGCTTGGAGCATTGTGATGACAAGTGCATGGAGACGTGTGATGACAAATGTCATGGAGCATTCTGATGACAAGCTTGTGGAGTATTTTGATGACAATGGCATGGATCATAGTGAATAAAACGGCATGGGGCATTGTGATGAAAAAGGCATGGATCCATTTCGTGACAGGGTTCAAGGTGAATTCTGAAGACAAGTGTCAGGGAGCATTGTGATGACAAGTGTATTGAGAATTGTGATGACAAAGGTCATGGAGCATTGTGATGAAAAGGGCATGGAGTACTGTGATGACAGGCATCATGGAGCGTTGTGATGACAATTGTTATGGAACATTTTGAGCACAAGGATTTGGAGCATTGTGATGAGAGAGGTCATGGAGCATTATGATTTCATTTTGATGACAATAGCATGAAGCATTATGATGGTGGGCATGGTGCATTGTGATGACAGGTTTCATGGAGCACTGAGATGAAAAGGGGCATGGAGCATTGTGATTACAGGGGTCTTGGAGCATATTGATGTCAGGTGTAATGGAGCATTGTGATAGCAAGTGCATGGAGCACTGTGATGAGAAGGCCATGGAGCATTCTGATGACATGCGTCATGGAGATTTGTGATAACATGGGCATGGAGCAATGTGATGAGAGCGATCATGGAGCATTGTGATGACAATGACATGGAGCATTGTGATGCCAAGGGTCATGGTTCTTTGTGATGACAAAGTCATGGAGCATTTTGATGACAAGGGCGTTGTGCATTGTGACGAGAAAGGCAGGGAGCATTGTGATGACATGGTCTTGGAGCAATTTGATGAAAAGTGTCATGGAACATTTTGATGACAGAGTTTATGGAACATTGTGATGTCAGGGGTCATGGAACATTTTCATGACAGGGGTTATGGACCATTGTGATGACAGTGGAGTGGGTGTATTGTGATGACTAGTGAGGGAACATTTTGATATCAGTGGTGAGAGAGCATTTTGATAAGACGTGCAAGGAGCATTGTGATGACAAAGTTTATGGAGCATTGTGATGACATGGGTCGTGGAGCACTGTGCTGACAAGAGCATGGAACATTGTGATGACAAGGGTCATGGAGCATTGAGTTGACAAAGAGATGGAGCATTCTGGTAAAAAGTGTCATGGAGCATTTTGATGAAAATTTCATGGAGCATTGTGGTGACAAAGTTCACAGAGACTTGTGATGATGAGGGCATGGATCATTGTGATGACACAGGTCATGAAGCCTTGTGCTGACTGGAGTCAGAGAGCATTGTGAGAACGGGGGTCATGGGGCATTGTGATGACAAGGGCATGGAGCATTGTGATGACAGGGGCATGGAGCATTTGTCTGACAAGTTTCATGGATAATTGTGTTGACAGTGGGCATGGCACATTGAGATGACAATGTCATGGAGTATTTTGAAGACAGGTGTCAGGGAGCATTGTGATGACATATTTCATGTTCCACTGTGATGACAATGGCATGGAGCATTGTGATGTCACGTGTTTTTGAGGATTGTGATGACAAAGGTAATGGACCATTGTGATGACAAGGGCTTGGAGCATTGTGATGACAAGGGTCATGGAGCATTTTGATGACAACGGACATTGAGAATTTTGATGAACATGTCGTGAAGCATTGTTATGACAATGGCATGGAGCTTTCTATGACAGTGGTCATCGGGCATTGCGATGACGTGTTCATGGAGAATTGTGATGACAAAAGCATGTAACATTGTGATGAGAAATGTCATGGAGCATTGTGATGACAAGGACGTGGAGAATTGTGATGACAAGGGACATGGAGCACTGTGATGACCACGGACATTGAGAATTTTGATGAACTTGTCATGAAGCATTGTTATGACAAAGCCATGGAGCTTGCTATGACAGGGGTCATGGGGCATTGCGATGACATGTTCATGGAGAATTGTGATGACAAAAGCATGTAACATTGTGATGAGAACTGTCATGGAGCATTGTGATGACAAGGACGTGGATAATTGTGATGACAAGGGACATGGAGCATTGTGATGACCAGGGCATGGAGGATTGTGATGGCAAGACCGTGGAGAATTGTGCTGAGAAGACCATGGATAATTGTTATGACGAGCGTCATGGAGAACTGTAATGACAAGGGCTATGGAGCACTGTGATGTCAGGGGACATGGAGCAATTTGAAGAAAATGGTCATGGAGCATTTTGATGACAGGGGTTATGGAATATTGTGATGTCATAGGTCATCGAACATTGTGATGATAAGTGCATGTAGCATGCTGATGACAGGAGTCATGGAACATTGTGATGACAGGGGTGAGGGAGTATTTTAATGAATAGTGATGTAACATTGTGATGTCAGTGGTGAAAGAGCATATTGATGAGAAGTGCATGGAGCATTGTGATGACAAGGTTAATGGAGCATTGTGATGATAAGATTGTGGAGCGCTGTGATGACAAGCGCATGGTGCATTGTAATGACGTGTCATGGAGCATTGTGCTGACAAGGGCATGCAGCATTGTGATGACTACAGTCATGGAGCATTGTGCTGTGAAAGGCATAGAGTATTGTGATGACAAGGGTCAAAGAGCTTTGTGATGAAAATTTCATGGAGCATTGAGGTTAAAAAGGTCACAGAGACTGTTGATGACGAGGGCATGGACCATTGTGATGACAAAGGTCATGAAGCATTGTGATGACTGGAGTCACGGAGCATTGTGTTAACAAGGGCATGGAGCATTGTTATGACAAGGGCATGGAACATTGGTCTAATAAGTTTCATGGATTATTGCAATGACAGTTGGTAAAGCACATTGTGATGACAAGGGCATGGACCCTTGTGAAGACTAGGTCATGCAGTATTGTGAAGACAGGTATCAGGGAGCCTTGTGATGATATATGTAATGGCCCATTGTGATGACAATGGCATGGATCATTGTGATGCCAAGTGTCATGGAGTTTTCTGATGACAAAGGTAATGGAACATTGTGATGACAATGGCTTGGAGCAGTGTGATGACAGGGGCATGGAGCATTGGTCAGACAAGTTTCATGGAAAATTGTGTTGACAGTGGGCATGGCACATTGTGATGACAAGGTCATGGAGTATTTTCAAGACAGGTGTCAGGGTGCATTGTGATGACATATTTCATGTTCCATTGTGATGACAATAGCATGGAGCATTGCGATGCCAAGTGTTTTGGAGGATTGTGATGACAAAGGTAATGGAGCATTGTGATGACAAGGGCATGGAGCATTGTGATGACAAGGGTCATGGAGCATTTTGATGACAACGGCCTTTGAGAATTTTGATGAAATGTCGTGAAGCATTGTGATGACAGAGGCATGGAGCTTGCTATGACAGGGGTCATGGAGCATTGTGCTGACAAGCACATGGAGCATTGTGATGACAACGGTCATGGAGCATTGTGCTGAGAAAGGCATAGAGTATTGTGATGACAAGTGTCAAAGAGCATTGTGATGAAAATTTCATGGAGCATTGATTTTAAAAAGGACACAGAGACTCTTGAAGACGAGGGCATGGACCATTGTGATGACAAAGGTCATGAAGCATTGTGATGACTGGACTCACGGAGCATTGTGATGACATAGGTCATTGAGCATTGTGATAACAAGGACATGGAACACTGTGAAGACCAGGTCATGCAGTATTGTGAAGACTGGTGTCAGGGAGCATTGTGATGACATATGTAATGGCCCATTGTGATGACAATGGCTTGGAGCATTGTGATGCCAAGTGTCATGGAGGATTCTGATGACAAAGTTAATGGAGCATTGTGATGACAATGGCTTGGAGCAGTGTGATGACAAGGGCATGGAGCATTGTGATGACAAGGGCATGGAAAATTGGTCTAATAAGTTTCATGGATTATGGCAATGACAGTTGGAATGGCAGATTGTGATGACAAGGGCATGGAGCATTGTGAAGACAGGTGTCAGGGAGCATTGTGATGACATATTTCATATTCCATTGTGATGACAATGGCATGGAGCATTGTGATTTCAAGTGTTTTGGAGGATTGTGATGACAAAGGTAATGGAGCCTTGTAATGACAAGGGCTTGGAGCATTGTGATGACAAGGGTCATGGAGCATTGTGATGACAACGGCCATTGAGAATTTTGATGAAAAGGTCGTGAAGCTTTGTGTTGACAAAGGCATGGAGCTTGCTATGACAGTGGTCATGGGGCATTGCGATGACATGTGCATGGAGAATTGTGATGACAAAAGCATGTAACATTGTGATGAGAACTCTCATGGAGCATTGTGATGACAAGGACGTGGAGAATTGTGATGACAAGGGACATGGAGTATTGTGATGACCAGGGCATGGAGCATTGTGATGGCAAGACCGTGGAGCATTGTGATGAGAAGACCACGGATAATTGTGATGACGAGCGTCATGGAGCACTGTAATGACAAGGGCTATAGAGCATTGTGATGTCAGGGTACATGGAGCATTTTGATGAAAAGGGTCATGGAGCATTTTGATGACAGGGGTTATGGAACATTGTGATGTCACAGGTCATCGAACACTGTGATGATAAGTGCATGTACCATGGAGATGACAGGAGTCTTGGAACACGGTGATGACAGGGGTGAGGGAGAATTGTATGTATAGTGATGTAACATTGTGATATCAGCGGTGAGAGAGCATATTGATGAGAAGTGCATGGAGCATTGTGATGACAATGTTAATGCAGCATTGTGATGACAAGATTGTGGAACACTGTGATGACAAGCGCATGGTGCATTGTGATGACGTGTCATGGAACATTGTGCAGACAAGCGCATGGAGCATTGTGATGACAACGGTCATGGAGCATTGTGCTGAGAAAAGCAGAGAGTATTGTGATGACAAGGGTCAAAGAGCATTGTGATGAAAATTTCATGGAGCATTGAGGTTGAAAAGGTCACAGAGACTGTTGATGAAGAGTGCATGAACCATTGTGATGACAAAGGTCATGAAGCATTGTGATAACTGTACTCACAGAGCATTGTGATAACAAGTGTCACAGAGCATTGTGATGAAAAATTAATGGAGCATTGTGGTGACAAAGTTCACAGAGCCTTGTGATGATGAGGGCATGGATCATTGTGATGACACAGGTCATGAATCCTTGTGATGACTGGAGTCACGGACCATTGTGAGAACTGGGGTCATGGAACATTGTGATGACAAGGGCATCGAACATTGTGATGACAGGGGCATGGAGAATTGGTCTGACAAGTTTCATGGATAATTGTGTTGACAGTGGGCATGGCACATTGTGATGACATGGTCATGGATTATTGTGAAGACAGGTGTCTGGGAGCATTGTGATGACATATTTCATGTTCCATTGGGATGACAATGACATGGAGCATTGTGATGCCAAGTGTTTTGGAGGATTGTGATGACAAAGGTAATGGAGCATTGTGATGACAAGGGCTTGGAGCATTGTGATGCCAAGGGTCATGGAACATTTTGATGACAACGGCCATTGAGAATTTTGATGAAAAGGTCGTGAAGCATTGTGATGACAGAGGCATGGAGCTTGCTATGACAGGGGTCATTGGGCATTGCGATGACATGTGCATGGAGAATTGTGATGACAAAAGCATGTAACATTGTGATGAGAAATGTCATGGAGCATTGTGATGACAAGGACGTGGAGAATTGTGATGAGAAGGGACATGGAGTATTGTGATGACCAGTGCATGGACCCTTGTGATGGCAAGACCGTGGAGCACTGTGATGAGAAGACCATGGATAATTGTGATGACGAGCGTCATGAGCACTGTAATGACAAGGGCTATGGAGCATTGTGATGTCAGGGGACATGGAGCATTTTGATGAAAAGGGTCTTGGAGCATTTTAATGCAGGGGTTATGGAACATTGTGATGTCATAGATCATCGAACATTGTGATGATAAGTGCATGTAGCATGGTGATGACAGGAGTCATGGAACACTGTGATGACAGGGGTGAGGGTGTATTGTAATGAATAGTGATGTAACATTGTGATATCATTGGTGAGAGAGCATATTGATGAGAAGTGCATGGAGCATTGTGATGACAATATTAATGGAGCATTGTGATGACAAGTTTGTGGAGCACTGTGATGACAAGCGCATGGTGCATTGTGATGACGTGTCATGGAGCATTGTGCTGACAAGCGCATGGAGCATTCTGATGGCAACGGTCATGGAGCATTGTGCTGAGAAAAGGAGAGAGTATTGTGATGACAAGGATCAAAGAGCATTGTGATGAAAATTTCATGGGGCATTGAGGTTAAAATAGTCACAGAGACTGTTGATGAAGAGGGCATGGATCATTGTGATGACAAAGGTCATGGAGCATTTTTCTGACAAGCTTGTGGAGTATTTTGATGACAATGACATGGAGCATTGTGATGAAAACTGCTTGGGGCATTGTGATGAAAAACGCATGGAGCCTTTTCGTGACAGGGTTCAAGGAGCATTCTGACGACAAGTGTCAGGGAGCATTGTGATGTTAAGTGTATTTAGAATTGTGATGACAAAGATCATGGAGCATTGTGATGAAAAGGGCATTCAGTATTGTGATGACAGGCATCATGGAGCGTTGTGATGACAAGTGTTATGGAACATTGTGATCACAAGTGTTTGGAGCATTGTGATGACAGAGGTCATGGATCATTTTGACTTCAAGGAGCATGGAGCTCTGTGATGACAAGGGCATGAAACAATGTGATCCCAAGGTTCATGGAGGATTGTGATGACAATGGTAATGGAGTATTGTGATGACAATTGCATTGAACATTGTAATGACAATGTCATGTAGCATTTTGCTGACAAAGGCATGGAGCATTGTGATGACAAGTGTCATGGAACTCTGTGATGTCAAGCGTCACGGAGCATTGTGAATACAGGGGTCATGGAGCATTGGGATGACAAGGGTCATGGAGCATTCGGATGAAAATATTCATGGAGTATTGTGATGAAAAGGGACATGGAGCGTTGTGATGACAGGGGTTATGGATCATTGTGATGAGAAGGTCATGGAGCATTGGGCTGAAAATGTTCATGGATTATTGTGATGACAGGTGTCATGGAGCATTGAGATGACAAGGTACTTGAGCATTGTGATGAGAAGACCATGGAGCCTTGTGATGATATGTCTCATGGAACATACTGATGAAAAGGGGCATGGAGCATTGTGAGTACAGGGGTTGTGGAGCACTGTGCTGACAAGGGCAATGAGCATTGTGATGAGAAGGCCATGGACCCTTGTCGTCACTGGGTTCAAGGAGCATACTGACGTCAAGTGTCAGGGAGCATTGTGATGACAAGGATATTGAGCATTGTGGTGACAAAAGTCATGGAGCATTGTGATGAGAAGACCATGGATAATTGTGATGACGCGCGTCATGGGGCGTTGTGATGATAAGTGTTATGGAACATTTTGATCACAAGGATTTGGAGCATTGTGATGAGAGAAGTCATGGAGCATTATGATTTCATTGTGATGACAATAGCATGAAGCATTATGATGGTGGGCATGGTGAATTGTGATGACAGGGCTCATGGAGCATTGAGATGAAAAGGGGCATGGAGCATTGTGATTACAGGGGTCTTGGAGCTTTGTGATGACAGGTGTAATGGTGCATTGTGATGGCAAGGGCATGGAGCACTGTGATGAGAATGCCATGGACATTCTGATGACATGCGTCATGGAGCTTTGTGATGACAAGGGCATGGAGCAATGTGATGAGAGCGATAATGGAGCATTGTGATGACAATGAAATGGAGCATTGTGATGCCAAGGGTCATGGTTCTTTGTGATGACAAAGTCATGGAGCATTTTGATGACAAGGGCGTTGTGCATTGTGATGAGAAGGGCAGGCAGCCTTGTGATGACAGGGTCATGGAGCAATTTGAGGAAAAGGGTCAAGGAACATTTTGATGACATGGGTTATGGAACATTTTGATGTCAGGGGTCATGGTACATTTTCATGACAGGGGTTATGGACCATTGTGATGACAGGGGAGTGGGTGTATTGTGATGACTAGTGAGGGAACATTTTGATATCAGTGGTGAGGGAGCATTTTGATAAGACATGCAAGGAGCATTGTGATGACAAGTTTTATGGAGAATTGTGATGACATGGGTCATGGAGCACTGCGCTGACAAGCGCATGGAACATTGTGATGACAAGTGTCATGGAGCATTGAGTGGACAAAGGGACGGAGCATTGTGATAACAAGTGTCACTGAGCATTGTGATGAAATGTCCATGGAGCATTGTTGTGACAAAGTTCACAGGGCCTTGTGATGATGAGGGCATGGATCATTGTGATGACACAGGTCATGAAGCCTTGTGATGACTGGAGTTACGGAGCATTGTGAGAACTGGGGTCATGGAGCATTGTGATGACAAAGGCATGAAGCATTGTGATGACAGTGGCATGGAGCAATTGCCTGACAAGTTTCATGGATAATTGTGTTGACTCTGGGCATGGCACATTGTGATGACTAGGGCATGGAGTATTGTGAAAACAGGTGTCAGGGAGCATTGTGATGACATATTTCATGTTCCATTGTGATGACAATCGTATGGAGCATTGTGATGTCAATTGATTTGGAGGATTGTGATGACATAGGTAATGGAGCATTGTGATGACAAGGGCTTGGATCATTGTGATGACAAGGGTCAAGGAGCATTGTGATGACAATCCTATGGAGCATTGTGATGTCAAGTGATTTGGAGGATTGTGATGACAAAGGTAATGGAGCATTGTGATGACAAGGGCTTGGATCATTGTGATGACAAGGGTCAAGGAGCATTGTGATGACAACAGCCATTGAGAATTTTGTTGAAAATGTCGTGAAGCATTTTGTTGACACAGGAATGGAGCTTGCAATGAAAGGGGTCATGGGGCATTTCGATGATATGTGCATGGAGAATTGTGATGACAAGGGACATGGAGCACTGTGATGAGAACTGTCATGGAGCATTGTGATGACAAGGACGTGGAGAATTGTGATGACAAGGGACATGGATCACTGTGATGACCAAAGCATGGAGCATTGTGATGGCAAGACCGTGGAGCATTGTGATGAGAAGACCATGGATAATTGTGATGACGAGCGTAATGGAGCACTGTAATGACAAGGGCTATGGAGCATTGTGATGTCAGGGGACATGGAGCATTTTGATGAATAGGATAATGGAGCATTTTGATGACATGGCTTATGGAACATTGTGATGTCATACGTCATCGAACATTGTGACAATAAGTGCATGTAGCATTGTGATGACTGGAGTCATTGAACATTGTGATGACAGGGGTGAGGGAGTATTGTGATGAATAGTGATGTAACATTGTGATATCAGTGGTGAGAGAGCATATTGATGAGAAGTGCATGGAGCATTGTGATGAAAATGTAAATGGAGCATTGTGATGACAAGATTGTGGAGCACTGTGATGACAATCGCATGGTGCCTTGTGATGACATGTGTCATGGAGCATTGTGCTGACAAGCACATGGAGCATTGTGATGACAACGGTCATGGAGCATTGTGCTGAGCAAGGCATAGAGTATTGTGATGACAAGGGTCAAAGAGCATTGTGATGAAAATTTCATGGAGCATTGAGTTTAAAAATGTCACAGAGACTGTTGATGACGAGGGCATGGACCACTGTGATGACAAAGTTCATGAAGCACTGTGATGACTGGAGTCACGGAGCATTGTGATAACAAGGGCATGGAGCATGGTGATGACAAGGGCATGGAACATTGGTCTAATAAGTTTCATGGATTATTGCAATGACAGTTGGAATGGCACATTGTGATGACAACGGCATGGAACATGGTGAAGACCAGGTCATGCAGTATTGTGAAGACTGGTGTCAGGGAGCATTGTGATGACATATGTAATGGTCCATTGTGAAGACAATGGTATGGAGCATTGTGATGCCAAGTGTCATGGAGGATTCTGATGACAAAGGTAATGGAGCATTGTGATGACAATGGCTTGGAGCATTGTGATGACAAGGGTCAGGGAGCATTGTGCTGGCAAGTGTATGGAGAATTGTGATGACACGGGTCATGGAGCATTTGAATGACAAGCTTGTGGAGTATCTTGATGACAATGGCATGGAGCATTGTGATGAAAACGGCATGGGGCATTGTGATGATAAAGGCATGGAGCCTCTTTGAGCCAGGTTTCAAGGAGCATTCTGACGAGAAGAGTCAGGGAGCATTGTGATGACAAGTGTATTGAGAATTGTGATGACAAAGGTCATGGAGCATTGTGAGGAAAAAGGCATGGAGTATTGTGATGACAGGCATCATGGAGCGTTGTGATGACAACTGTTATGGAACATTGTGACCACAAGGGTTTGGAGCATTGTGATGACAGAGGTCATGGATCATTTTGATTTCAAGGAGCGTGGAGCATTGTGATGACAAGGGCATGAAACAATGTGATCCCAAGGTTCATGGAGGATTGTGATGACATTGGTAATGGAGTATTGTGATGACAAGTGCATTGAGCATTGTAATGACATGGTCATGTGGCATTTTGCTGACAAAGTCTTGGAATATTGTGGTGACAGGTATCACGGAGCACTGTGATGACAAGCGTCACGGAGCACTGTGAATACAGGGGTCATGGAGTACTGGGATGACAAGGGCATGGATCATTGTGATGACAAGTGTAATGGAGCATTGGGATGAAAAAGTTCATGGAGTATTGTGATGACCAGGGAAATGGAGCGTTTTGATGACAAGGGTCATGGAGCATTGTAATGACAGGGGTCATGGAGCATTGTGATGACAAGGTACTGGAGCATTGGGCTGAAAATATTCATGGAGTATTGTTATGAGAGGTGTCATCGAGCATTGTGATGACTAGGTACTGGAGCATTGTGATGAGAAGACCATGGAGCCTTGTGATGATATGTCTCATGGAACAATCTGATGAAAAGGGGCATGGAGCATTGTGATTACAGGGGTCGTGGAGCACTGTGATGACAAGGGCATGGAGCATTGGGATGAGAAGGCCATGGAGCCTTGTCATCAAAGGGTTCAAGGAGCATACTGACGACAAGTGTCAGGGACCATTGTGATGACAAGGGTATAGAGCATTGTGGTGACAAAAATCATGGAGCATTGTGATGAGAAGACCATGGATAATTGTGATGACGAGCGTCATGGGGCGTTGTGATGATAAGTGTTATGGAACATATTGATCACAAGGATTTGGAGCATTGTGATGAGAGAGGTCATGGAGCATTATGATTTCATTGTGATGACAATAGCATGAAGCATTATGATGGTGGGCATGGTGCATTGTGATGACAGGGTTCATGGAGCATTGAGATGAAAACGGGGATGGAACATTGTGATTACTGGGTTCTTGGAGCATTGTGATGACAGGTGTAATGGAGCATTGTGATGGCAAGGGCATGGAGCTCTGTGATGAGAAGGCCATGGAGCATTCTGATGACATGCGTCATGGAGCTTTGTGACGACAAGGGCATGAAGCAATGTGATGAGAGCGATCATGGAGCATTGTGATGACAATGTCATGGAGCATTGTCATGTCAAGGGTCATGGATCTTTCTGATGACAAAGTCATGGAGCATTTTTATGACAAGGGTGTTGTACATTGTGAAGAGAAGGGCAGGGAGCATTGTGATGACAGGGTCATGGAGAAATTTGATGAAAAGGGTCATGGAACATTTTGATGAAAGGGGTTATGAAACATTGTGATGTCAGGGGTCATGGAATATTTTCATGACAGGGGAGTGGGTGTATTGTGATGACTAGTGTGGGAACATTTTGATATCAGGGGTGAGAGAGCATTTTGATAAGACGTGCAAGGAGCATTGTGATGACAAGGTTTATGGAGCATTATGATGACATGGGTATTGGAGCACTCCTCTGACAAGCGCATGGAACATTGTGATGACAAGTGTCATGGAGCATTGAGTTGACAAAGGGACGGAGCATTGTGATAACATGTGTCACGGAGCATTGTGATGAAAAGTTCATGGAACATTGTGGTGACAAAGTTCACAGAGCCTTGTGATGATGAGGGCATGGATCATTGTGATGACACAGGTCATGAATCCTTGTGATGACTAGAGTCACGGAGCATTGTGAGAACTGGGGTCATGGAGCATTGTGATGACAAGGGCATAAAGCATTGTGATGACAGTGGCATGGAGCATTGGTCTGACAAGTTTCATGGATAATTGTGTCGAGAGTGGGCATGGCACATTGTGATGACAAGGTAATGGAGTATTTTGAAGACAGGTGTCAGGGAGCATTGTGATGACATATTTCATGTTCCATTGTGATGACAATGGCATGGAGCATTTTGAAAACAAGTGTTTTGGAGGATTGTAATGACAAGGGCTTGGAGCATTGTGATGACAAGGGTCATGGAGCATTTTGATGACAACGGCCATTGAGAATTTTGACGAAAATGTCGTGAAGCATTGTGATGACAGAGGCATGGAGCTTGCTATGACAGGGGTCATGGGGCATTGCGATGACATGTGCATGGAGAATTGTGATGACAAAATCATGTAACATTGTGATGAGAACTGTCATAGAGCATTGTAATGACAACGACGTGGAGAACTGTGATGAATAGGGACATGGAGCATTGTGATAACAAGGGCATTGACCATTGTGATGGCAAGACGGTGGAGCATTGTGATGAGAAGACCATGGATAATTATGATGACGATCGTCATAGAGCACTGTAATGACAAGGGCAATGGAGCATTGTGATGTCAGGGGACATGGAGCATTTTGATGAAAAATGTCAAGGAGGATTTTAATGACAGGGTTTATGGAACATTGTGATGTCATAGGTCATCGAAGATTGTGATGATAAGTGCATGTAGCATGGTTATAACAAGAGTCATGGAACATTGTGATGACAGGGGTGAGGGAGTATTGTAATGAATAGTGATGTAACATTGTGATATCAGTGGTGAGAGAGCAGACTGATGAGAAGTGCATGGAGCATTGTGATGACAATGTTAATGGAGCATTGTGATGAGAAGATTGTGGAGCACTGTGATGACAAGCGCATGGTGCATTGTGATGACGTGTAATGGATCATTGTGCTGACAAGCGCATGGAGCATTGTGATGACAACGGTCATGGAGCATTGTGCTGAGAAAGGCATAGAATATTGTGATGACAAGGGTCAAAGAGCATTGTGATGAAAATTTCATGGAGCCTTGAGGTTAAAAAGGTCACAGAGACTGTTGATGACGAGGGCAACGACCATTGAGATGACAAAGGTCATGAAGCATTGTGATGACTGGAGTCACAGAGCATTGTGATAACAAGGGCATGGAGCATTGTGATGACATGGGCATGGAACATTGGTCTAATAAGTTTCATGGATTATTGCAATGACAGTTGGAATGGCACATTGTGATGAAAAGGGCATGGAGCATTGTGAAGACCAGGTCATGCAGTATTGTGAAGAGTGGTGTCAGGGAGCATTGTGATGACATATGTAATGGCCCATTGTGATGACAATGGCATGGAGCATTGTGATGCCAAGTGTCATGGAGGATTCTGATGACAAAGATAATGGAGCATTGTGATGACAATGGCTTGGAGCATTGTGATGACATGGGTCAAGGAGTATTTGGATGACAAGCTGTGGAGTATTTGGTGACAATGGCATGGATTATTGTGAGGCAAATGGCATAGGGCATTGTGATGAAAACAGCATGGAGCCTTTTCATGACAGGGTTCAAGGATCATTTTGATGACAAGAGTCAGGGAGCATTGTGATGAGAAGTGTATTGAGAATTGTGATGACAAAGGTCATTGAACATTGTGATGAAAAGGGCTTGGAGTATTGTGATGACAGGCATCATGGAGCGTTGTGATGACAAGTGTTATGGAACATTGTTATCACAAGTGTTTGGAGCTTTGTGATGACAGAGGTCATGGATCATTTTGATTTCAAGGAGCTTGGAGCATTGTGATGACAAGGGCATGAAGCAATGTGATCCCAAGGTTCATGCAGGATTGTGAGGACAATGGTAATAGAGTATTGTGATGACAAGCGCATAGAGCATTGTAATGACAAGGTCATGTAGCATTTTGATGACAAAGGCATGGAGCATTGTGATGAGAGGTGTCATGGAGCACTGTGATGACAAGTGTCAGAGAGAATTGTGAATACAGAGGTCATGGAGCAGTGGGATGACTAGGGCATGGATCATTTTGATGACAAAGGTCATGCAGTTTGGGTTGAATATATTCATGGAGTATTGTGATGACAGGTGTCCTGGAACATTGTGATGACAAGGGTGGGGGAGTATTGTGATGAATAGTGATGTAACATTGTGATATCAGTGGTGAGAGAGAATATTGAAGAGAAGTGCATGGAGCATTGTGATGACAAGATTGTGGAGCACTGTGATGACAAGCGCATGGTGCATTGTGATGACGTGTCATGGAGCATTGTGCTGACAAGTGCATGGAGCATTGTGATGACAACGGTCATGGAGCATTGAGCTGAGAAAGGCAGAGAGTATTGTGATGACAAGGGTCAAAGAGCATTGTGATGAAAATTTCATGGAGCATTGAGGTTAAAAATGTCACAGAGACTGCTGATTATGTGGGAATGGACCATTTTGATGACAAAGGTCATGAAGCATTGTGATGACTGGAGTCACGGAGCATTTTGATAACAAGGCCATGGAGCATTGTGATGACAAAGGCATGGAACATTGGTCTAATAAGTTTCATGGATTATTGCAATGTCAGTTGGAATGGCGCATTGTGATGACAAGGGCATGGAGCATTGTGAAGACCACGTCATGCTGTACTGGGAAGACAGGTGTCAGGGAGCATTGTGATGACATATGTAATGGCCCTTTGTGATGACAATGGCATGGAGCATTGTGATGTCAAGTGTCATGGAGGATTCTGATGAGAAATGTAATGAAGCTTTTTGATGACAATGCCTTGGAGCATTGTGATGACAAGTGTCAAGGAGCATTGTGCTGGGAAGTGCATGGAGAATTGTGATGACACGGGTCATGGAGCATTTTGATGACAAATTTGTGGAGTATTTTGATGACAATGGCATGGAGCATTGTGATGAAAATGGCATGGGGCATTGTGATGAATAAGGCATGGAGCCTTTCAGTGACAGGGTTCAAGCAGCATTCTGATGACAAGAGTCAGGTAGCATTGTGATGACATGTGTTATGCAACATTGTGATCACAATGTTTTGGAGCCTTGTGATGACAGAGTCATGGATCATTTTGATTTCAAGGAGCATGGAGCATTGTAATGACAAGGGCATGAAGCAATGTGATCCCAAAGTTCATGGAGGATTGTGATGACATTGGCAATGCAGTTTTGTGATGACAAGCGCATAGAGCATTGTAATGACAAGGTCATGTAGCATTTTGCTGACAAAGCCATGGAGCATTGTGATGACAGTTGTCATGGAGCACTTTGGTGGCATGCGTCACTGAGCATTGTGAATACAGGGCTCATGGAGCATTGGGATGACAAGGGCATGGATCCTTGTGATGATAAGCGTCATGGAGCATTGGGCTGAAAATGTTCATGGAATATAGTGATGACAGGGATCATGGAGCATTGTGATGAGTAGGGAATTGAGCATTGTGATGACAAGAGTCCCGTATCACTGTGTTGTAATGGTCATGGAGTGTTGTGATGACAGTGGTCATGGAGCTTTGTGATGACATTGGCCATGGAGCATTGTGATGAGAAGGTCATGGAGCATGGGGCTGAACATATTCATGGAGTATTGTGATTACAGGGGTCATGGAACATTGTGATGAGAAGGAAATGTAGCATTGTGAATAGAAGAGCATGGAGACTTGTGATGACAAATCTCATGGAGCATTCTGATGAAAAGTGGCATGGAGCATTGTGATTACAGGAGTCTTGAACATTGAGATGACAAGTGTCATGGACCCTTGTGAATGACAAGGCCGTGAACATTGTGATGGCAGGAGTCATGGAGCATTGTTATGACAGGGGTAATGGAGCATTGTGATGAGAAGGATATGGAGCATTGGTCTGAAATATTTCATGGATTATTGTGATGAGAGTGGGCATGGAGCATTGTGATGACAAGGGCACAGAACACTGTGATACAAGAGTCAATGAGGTTTGTAATGACAAGGACATGGAGCATTGTGATGAGAAGGGCATCGAGCATTGTGATGACAAGTGTCATGGAGCTTTGTGATGACAATGATATGGAGCATTGTGATGCCAAGGGTCATGGAGCTTTGTGATGACAAATGTCATGGAGCATTTTGATGACAAGGGTGTGGTGCATTGTGATGAGAAGGGCAGGGAGTATTTTGGTGAGAAGGTTATGCAGGAATTTGATGAAAAGTGTAATGGAACATTTTGAAGACAGGGGTTATAGAACATTGTGATGTCAGGGGTCATGGAGCTTTGGGATGAAAAGGATCATGGAGCATTTTGATGACAGGGGTTATGGAACATTGCGATGTCAGAGATCATGGAACATTGTGATTATAAGGGGATGTAGCATTGTGATGACAGGGGTCATGGAATATTGTGATTACAGGGGTGAGGGAGTATTGTGACGACTAGTGATGTAGCACTGTGATAACTCTTGTGAGAGAGCATTTTGATGAGAAATGCATGGAGCATTGTGATTACAATGTTTATGGAGCATTGCAATGAAAAGTTTCTGGACCGTTGTGAGGAAAAGCACATGGCACATTGTGATGACAAGGGACATGGAATATTTTTCTGCCAAAGTCATGGAGCATTGTGATGACAATGATCATGGTGCATTGTGATGAAATGTTCATGGTACATTGTGGTTCCAAATGTCACAGGGCCTTGTGATGACACGGGCATGGACCATTGTGATGGCAAACGCTATGTAGCATTGTGATGACTGGAGTCACGGAGCATTGTGATGACAGGGGTAATGGAGCATTGTGATGAGAAGGACATGGAGCATTGGTCTGAAATATTTCATGGATTATTGTAATGAGAGTGGGCATGGAGCATTTTGATGACAAGGGCACGGAACACTGTGATACAAGAGTCAAAGAGGTTTGTAATGACAAGGACATGGAGCGTTGTGATGAGAAGGGCATCGAGCATTGTGATGACAAGTGTCATGGAGCTTTGTGATGACAATGATATGGAGCATTGTGATGCCAAGGATCATGGAGTTTTGTGATGACAAATGTCATGGAGCATTTTGATGACAAGGGTGTGGTGCACTGTGATGAGAAGGGCAGGGAGTATTTTGGTGACAAGGTTATGCAGGAATTTGATGAAAAGTGTAATGGAACATTTTGAAGACAGGGGTTATAGAACATTGTGATGTCAGGGGTCATGGAGCTTTGGGATGATAAGGATCATGGAGCATTTTGATGACAGGGGTTATGGAACATTGCGATGTCAGAGATCATGGAACATTGTGATTATAAGGGGATATAGCATTGTGATGACAGGGGTCATGGAATATTGTGATTACAGGGGTGAGGGAGTATTGTGACGACTAGTGATGTAGCACTGTGATAACTCTTGTGAGAGAGCATTTTGATGAGAAATGCATGGAGCATTGTGATTACAAGGTTTATGGAGCATTGCAATGAAAAGTTTCTGGACTGTTGTGAGGAAAAGCACATGGCACATTGTGATGACAAGGGACATGGAATATTTTTCTGCCAAAGTCATGGAGCATTGTGATGACAATGATCATGGTGCATTGTGATGAAATGTTCATGGTACATTGTGGTTCCAAATGTCATAGGGCCTTGTGATGACACGGGCATGGACCATTGTGATGGCAAACGCTATGTAGCATTGTGATGACTGGAGTCACGGAGCATTGTGATGACAGGGGTAATGGAGCATTGTGATGAGAAGGACATGGAGCATTGGTCTGAAATATTTCATGGATTATTGTAATGAGAGTGGGCATGGAGCATTTTGATGACAAGGGCACGGAACACTGTGATACAAGAGTCAAAGAGGTTTGTAATGACAAGGACATGGAGCATTGTGATGAGAAGCGCATCGAGCATTGTGATGACAAGTGTCATGGAGCTTTGTGATGACGATGATATGGAGCATTGTGATGCCAAGGATCATGGAGTTTTGTGATGACAAATGTCATGGAGCATTTTGATGACAAGGGTGTGGTGCACTGTGATGAGAAGGGCAGGGAGTATTTTGGTGACAAGGTTTTGCAGGAATTTGATGAAAAGTGTAATGGAACATTTTGAAGACAGGGGTTATAGAACATTGTGATGTCAGGGGTCATGGAGCTTTGGGATGAAAAGGATCATGGAGCATTTTGATGACAGGGGTTATGGAACATTGCGATGTCAGAGATCATGGAACATTGTGATTATAAGGGGATGTAGCATTGTGATGACAGGGGTCATGGAATATTGTGATTACAGGGGTGAGGGAGTATTGTGACGACTAGTGATGTAGCACTGTGATAACTCTTGTGAGAGAGCATTTTGATGAGAAATGCATGGAGCATTGTGATTACAAGGTTTATGGAGCATTGCAATGAAAAGTTTCTGGACCGTTGTGAGGAAAAGCACATGGCACATTGTGATGACAAGGGACATGGAATATTTTTCTGCCAAAGTCATGGAGCATTGTGATGACAATGGTCATGGTGCACTGTGATGAAAAGTTCATGGAACATTGTGGTTCCAAATGTCACAGAGCCTTGTGATGACGCGGGCATGGACCATTGTGATGGCAAATGTTATGCAGCATTGTGATGACTGGAGTCACGGAGCATTGTGATGACAGGGGTCATGGAGCATTGTGATGACTAGGGCATGGAGCATTGTTATGACAGGGGCATGAAACATTGGTCTGACAAGTTTCATAGATTATTGTGATGACAGTCGGCATGGTGCATTGTGATGACAAGGGCATGGAGCATTGTGATGAGAAGGTCATGGAGTATTGGGAAGACAGCTGTCAGGGAGCACTGTGATGACATATGTCATGGTCCTTTGGGATGACAATGTCAGGGAGCACTGTGATTCCAAATGTAATGGAGGATTGTGATGACAAATATAATGGAGCATTGTGATGACTAGGGCTTGGAGCATTATGATGACAAGGGCCATTGAGAATTTTCATGACAAGGGCATGAAGCATTGTGATGACAAGGTCCTGGAGCATTGTGATGAGAAAATCATGGAGCCTTGTAATGACAAAGCTCATGGAGCATACTGACGAAAAGGGGCATGGAGCACTGTGATTACAGGGGTCTTGCAGCATTGTGATGAGAAGGGTCATGGAGCCTTGTTATGACAAGGCCATGGAACATCGTGATGGCAGGGGTCAAGGAGCATTGTAATGACAGGGGTAATGGAGCATTGTGATGGCAAGGGCATGGATCATTGTGATGAGAAGGACATGGAGCATTCTGATGACATGCGTCATGGAGATTTGTGATGACAAGGGCCTGGAGCAGTGTGATTACGTGGGTCTTGGAGCTTTGTGATGAAAAGGGAATGGATCATTTTGATAAAAAACGGTATGGAGCCTTGTCATGGCAGGGTTCAAGGAGCATAGAGACAAAAAGTGTCAGGGAGCATTTTGATGACAAGTGTATTGAGCATTGTGATGACAAAGGTCATGGAGCATTTTGATTAGAAGACCATGGATAATTGTGATGACGAGCGTCATGGGCATTGTGAGGACAAGTTTTATGGAATATTGGGATCACATGGGTTTGGAGCATTGTTATGATAGAGGTCATGGAGCATTTTGATTTCATTGTGATGACAATAGCATGAAGCATTATGATGATGGGCATGGTGCAATTTGATGAGAGGGTTCATGGATCCTTGGGTTGAAAAGGGGCATGTAGCACTGTGATTACAGGGGTCTTGGAGCATTGTGATGAGAAGGCCATGGAGCATTCTGATGACATGAGTCATGGAGCTTTGTGATAACAATGGCATGGAACATTTTGATTAGAGGGGTATTGGAGCATTGTCATGCAAACGGCATGGATCATTGTGATGAAAAACGCATGGAGCTTTGTCATGACAGGGTTCAAGGAGCATACTGACGACAAGTGTCAGGGAGCACTTTGATGACAAGGGTATTGAGCTCTGTGATGACAAATGTCATGGAGCACTGTGATGAGAAGGGTCATGGAGCCTTGTGATGACAAGTCCATGGAACATCGTGATGGCAGGGGTCATGGAGCATTTTGAGGAGAAGTGATGGAGCATTCTGATGACATGCGTCATGGAGGTTTGTGATGACACGGGCATGGAGCAATGTGATGAGAGCTTTCATGGAGCATTGTGATGACAAAGACATGGATCATTGTGATACCAAGGGTCATGGATCTTTGTGTTGAAAAGGACATGGAGCATTTTGATGACAAGGGTGATGTGCATTCTGATGAGAAGGGCAGGGAGCATTGTGATGACAGGGTCATGGATCAATGTGATGCAAAGGGTCGGGGAATATTTTGATGACAGGGGTTATGGAACATTGTGATGTCACGGGTCATGGATCAATTAGATGAAATTGGTCATGGAGCATTTTGATGACAAGGGTTATGGAACATTGTGATATCAGGGATCATCGAACATTGTGATAATAATTGCATGTAGCATTGTGATGACAGGAGTCATGGAACATTGTGATGACAGGGGTGAGGGAGTATTGTGATGAATAATGATGAAACATTCTGATATCAGTGGTGAGAGAGCATTTTGATGAGAAGTGCATGGAGCTTTGTGATGACAAAATTTATGGAACATTGTGATGACAAGATTGTGGAGCGCTGTGAAGACAAGCACATGGCGCATTGTGATGACATGTGTCATGGAGCATTGTGATGAGAAGACCATGGATAATTGTGATGACGGGCGTCATGGGGCATTGTGATGACAAGTGTTATGGATTATTGTGATCACAAGGGTTTGGATCATGGTTATGACAGAGGTCATGGAGCATTTTGATGTCATTGTGATGACAATAGCATGAAGCATTATGATGATGGGTATGGTACATTGTGATGAGAGGGTTCATGGATTACTGAGATGAAAAGGGGCATGGAGTATTGTCATTTTAGAGGTATTGGAGCATTGTGATGAGAAGGGTCATGGAGCCTTGTGATGAAAAGGCCATGGAACATCATGATGTCAGGGGTAATGGAGCAATGTGGTGACAGGAGTAATGGAAAATTGTGATGGCAAGGGCAAGGAGCATTGTGATGAGAAGGCCATGGAACTTTCTGATGATATGCGTCATGGAGCTTTTTGATGACAAGGGCATGGATCAATGTGATGAGAGCGTTTATGGAGCATTGTGATGACAATGACATGGAGCATTGTGATGTCAAGGGTCATGGATCTTTGTGATTACAAAGTCATGGAGCATTTTGATGACAAGGGCGTTATGCATTGTGATGAGAAGGGCAGGGAGCATTGTGATGACAAGTGCATGAAGCAATGTGATCCAAAGATTCATGGAGGATTGTGATGACAATGGAAATGCAGTGTTTTGATGACAAGCACATAGAGCATTGTAATGACAATGTCATTTAGCATTTTGCTGACAAAGGCATGGATCATTTTGATGACAGGTGTCATGGAGCATTGTGATGACTAGGGAATGGAACATTGTAATGACAAGAGTCCTGGACCATTGTGTTGTCAGGTGTCATGGAGTGTTTTGATGACTGGGGTCATGGAGAATTGTGATGATATTAGTCATGGAGCATTTTGATGAGAAGGTCATGGAAGACTGGGCTGAAAATGTTCATGGAGTATTGTGATGACAGGGATCATGGAGCATTGTGATGACAAGGAAATGGAGCATTTTGATGACAATGTCCTGGAGCATTGTGATGAGAAGACCATGGAGACTTGTGATGACCAGTCTCATGGAGAATTGTGATGAAAAGGTGCATGGAGCATTGTGATTACAGGGGTCTTGGAGCATTGTGATGACAAGGGCATGGGGCATTGTGATGAGAAGGCCATGGAGCATTCTGATGACATGTGTCATGGAGCTTTGTGATGACAAAGGCAGCGAGAAATGTGATTACAGTTGTCTTGGAGCATAGTGATGACAAGGGTAATGGAACCTTGTGATGACAATACACTGTAACATTGGAATGGCAGAGTTCATGGAGCATTGTTATGACAGCTGTAATGGAGCACTGTGATGACAAGTGTCACAGAGCATTGTGAATACAGAAGTAATGGAGAATTGGGATGACTAGGGCACGGATCACTTTGATGACAGGGGCCATGGAGTTTGGGCTGAATATATTCATGGAGTATTGTGATGACAGGGGTCATGGAGCATTGTGATGACCAGGTAATGGGGTATTGTGATGACAAGAAACCCGGATCATTGTGTTGTCTGGTGTCATGGAGTGTTGTGATGACAGTGGTCATGGAGCATTGTGATGATATTGGTCATGGAGCATTGTGATGAGAAAGGCATGGAGCATTGGGCTGAAAATGTTCAGGGAGTATTGTGATGACAGGGGTCATGGAGCATTGTGATGACAAGGGAATGGAGCTTTGTGAAGACAGGAGCATGAATAATTGTGATGACAAGGGTCATGGAGCATTCTGATGACATGTTTGTGGAGTATTGTGCTGACAACGCATGTTACACTGTGATGAGAAGTGTCGTGGAACATAGGGATGCCAAGAACTTGGAGAATTGTGATGACCAGGGCATGGGGCATTGTGATGGCAAGACCGTGGAGCATTGTGATGAGAAGACCATGGATAATTGTGATGAAGAGCGTCATGGAGCACTGTAATGACAAGGGGTATGGAGCATTGTGATGTCAGGTGACATGGAGCATTTTGATGAAAAGGGTCATGGAGTATTTTGATGACGGCTTATGGAACATTGTGATGTCATAGTTAATTGAACATTGTGATGATAAGTACACGTAGCATTGTGAGGACAGGAGTAATGGAACATTCTGATGACAGGGGTGAGGGAGTATTGTGATGAATAGTGATGTAACATTGTGATATCAGTGGTGAGAGAGCATATTGATGAGAAGTGCATGGAGCATTGTGATGACAAGGTTAATGGAGCATTGTGATGACCAGATTGTGGAGCACTGTGATGACAAGCGCATGGTGCATTCTGATGACATGTGTCAAAGAGCATTGTGCTGATAAGTGCATGGAGCATTGTGATGACAACGGTCATGGAGCACTGTGCTGAGAAAGGCATAGAGTATTGTGATGACAAGGGTCAAAGAGCATTGTGATGAAAATTTCTTGGAGCATTTAGGTTAAAAAGGTCACAGAGACTGTTGATGTAGAGGGCATGGACCATTGTGATGACAAAGGTCATGAAGCATTGTGATGACTGGACTCACGGAGCATTGTGATGACATGGGTCATGGAGCATTGTGATAACAAGGGCATGAAACATTGTGAAGACCAGGTCATGCAGTATTGTGAAGACTGGTGTCAGGGAGCATTGTGATGACATATATAATGGCCCATTGTGATGACAATGACATGGAGCATTGTGATGAAAATGGCATGGGGCATTGTGATGAAAAGGCATGGAGCCTTTTACTGACAAGGTTCAAGGAGCATTCTGACGAGAAGTGTCAGGAATCATTGTGATGACAAGTGTATTGAGAATTGTGATGACAAAGGTCATGGAGCATTGTGAGGAAAAGGGCATGGAGTATTGTGATGACAGGCATCATGAAGCGTTGTGATGACAAGTGTTATGGAACATTGTGATCACAAGTGTTTGGAGCTTTGTGATGACAGAGTTTATGGATCATTTTGATTTCAAGGAGCATGGAGCATTGTGATGACAAGCTCATGAAACTATGTGATCCCAAGTTTCATGGAGGATTGTGATGACAATGGTAATGGGGTATTGTGATGACAAGTGCATAGAGCATTGTAATGACAAGGTCATGTAACATTTTGCTGACAAAGGTATAGAGCATTGTGATGAGAAGACCATGGAGCCTTGTGATGATATGTCTCATGGAACATTCTGATGAAAAGGGGCATGGAGACTTGTGATTACAAGGTTCTTGGAGCACTGTGATGACAAGGGCATGGAGCATTGGGATGAGAAGGCCATGGAGCCTTGTCATCACAGGGTTCAAGGAGCATACTGACGACAAGTGTCAGGGAGCATTGTGATGACAAGGGTATTGAGCATTGTGGTGACAAAAGTCATAGAACATTGTGATGAGAAGACCATGGATAATTGTGATGACGAGCGTCATGGGGCGTTGTGATGATAAGTCTTATGGAACATTTTTATCACAAGGATTTGGAGCATTGTGATGAGAGAGGTTATGGAACATTATGATTTCATTGTGATGACAATAGCATGAAGAATTATGATGGTGGTCATGGTGCATTGTGATGACAGGGTTCATGGAGCATTGAGATGAAAAGGGGCATGGAACATTGTGATTACAGGCGACTTGGAGCATTGTGATGGCAGGTGTAATGGAGCATTGTGATGGCAAGGGCATGGATCACTGTGATGAGAAGGCCATGGAGCATTCTGATGACATGCGTCATGGAGCTTTGTGACGACAAGGGCATGAAGCTATGTGATGAGAGCGATCATGGAGCATTGTGATGACAATGACATGGAGCATTGTGATGTCAAGGGTAATGGATCTTTGTGATGACAAAGTCATGGAGCATTTTGATGACAAGGGTGTTGTGCATTGTGATGAGAAGGGCAGGGAGAATTGTGATGACAGTGTCATGGAGCAATTTGATGAAAAGGGTTATGGAACATTTTGATGACAGGTGTTATGGAACATTGTGATGTCAGGGATCATGAAACATTTTCATGACAGGGGTTATGGACCATTGTGATGACAGGGGTGTGGGTGTATTGTGATGACTAGTGAGGGAACATTTTGATATCAGTGGTGAGAGAGCATTTTGATAAGACGTGCAAGGAGCATTGTGATGACAAGTTTTATGGAGCATTGTGATGACATGGGTCATGGAGAACTGCGCTGACAAGCGCATGGAACATTGTGATGACAAGGCTCATGGAGCACTGAGTTGACAAAGGGACGCAGCATTGTGATAATAAGTGTCACGGAGCATTGTGATGAAAAGTTCATGGAACATTGTGGTGACAAAGTTCACAGAGCCTTGTGATGATGAGGGCATGGATCATTGTGATGACACAGGTCATGAAGCCTTGTGATGACTGGAGTCACGGAGCATTGTGAGTACTGGGGTAATGGAGCATTGTGATGACAAGGGCATGGAACACTGTGATGACAGGGGCATGGAGCATTGGTCTGACAAGTTTCATGGATAATTGTGTTGACAGTGGGCATGGCACATTGTGATGACAAGGTCATGGAGTATTGTGAAGACAGGTGTCAGGGAGCATTGTGATGACATATTTCATGTTCCATTGTGATGACAATGGTATGGAGCATTGTGATGCCAAGTGTTTTTGAGGATGGTGATGACAAAGGTAATGGAACATTGTTATGACAAGGGCTTGGAACACTGTGATGACAAGGGTCATGGAGCATTTTGATGACAACGGCCATTGAGAATTTTGATGAAAATGTCGTGAAGCATTGTGATGACAGAGGGATGGAGCTTGCTATGACAGGAGTCATGGGGCATTGCGATGACATGTGCATGGAGATTTGTGATGACAAAAACATGTAACATTGTGATGAGAACTGTCATGGAGCATTGTGATGACAAGTACGTGGAGAATTGTGATGACAAAGGACGTGGAGCATTGTGATGACCAGGGCATGAAGCATTGTGATGGCAAGACCGTGGAGCATTGTGATGAGAAGACCATGGATAATTGTGATGAAGAGTGTCATGGAGCACTATAATGACAAGGGCTATGGAGCACTGTGATGTCAGGGGACATGGAATATTTTGATGAAAGGGTCATGGAGCATTTTGATGACAGGGTTTATGGAACATTTTGATGTCATTGGTCATCGAACATTTTGATGAAAAGTGCATGTAGCATGGTGATGAAAGCAGCCATGGAACATTATGATGACAGGGGTGAGGGTGTATTGTAATGAATAGTGATGTAACATTGTGATATCATTGGTGAGAGAGCATATTGATGAGAAGTGCATGGAGCATTGTGATGACAATGTTAATGGAGCACTGTGATGACAAGATTGTGGAGCACTGTGCTGACAAGTGCATGGAGCATTGTGATGACAACGGTCATGGAGCATTGTGCTGAGAAAGGAAGAGAGTATTGTGATGACAAGGGTCAAAGAGCATTGTGATGAAAATTTCATGGAGCCTGGAGGTTAAATAGGTCCCAGAGACTGTGGATGACGTGGGCATGGACAATTGTGATGACAAAGGTCATGAAGCATTGTGATGACTGGACTCACGGAGCATTGTGATGACAAGGGTCATGGAGCATTGGGATAACAAGGGCATGGAACATTGTGATGACAATGGCATGGAGCATTGTGATGCCAAGTGTCATGGAGTATTCAGATGACAAAGGTAATGCAGCATTGTGATGAAAATGGCTTAGTGCATTGTGATGACAAGTGTCAGGGAGCATTGTGCTGACAAGTGCATGGATAATTGTGATGACAAAGGTCATGGAGCATTCTTATGAAAAGCTTGTGGAGTATTTTGATGACAATGGCATGGAGCATTGTGATGAAAACGGTATTGGGCATTGTAATGAAAATGGCATGGAGCCTTTTCGTAACAGGGTTCAAGGAGCATTCTGACGACAAGTGTCAGGGAGCATTGTGATGACAAGTGTATTGAGAATTGTGATGACAAATGTCATGGAGTATTGTGATGAAAAGGACATGGAGTATTGTGATGACAGGCATCATGGAGCGTTGTGATGAAAAGTGATATGGAACATTGTGATCACAAGTGTTTGGAGCATTGTGATGACAGACGTCATGGATCATTTTGATTTCAAGGAGCATGGAGCATTGTGATGACTGGACTCACGGAGCATTGTGATGACAAGGGTCATGGAGCATTGGGATAACAAGGGCATGGAACATTGTGATGACAAGGGCATGAAGCATTTGTCTAATAAGTTTCATGGATTATTGCAATGACAGTTGGAATGGCACATTGTGATGACAACGGCATGGAGCATTGTGAAGACCAGGTCATACAGTATTGTGAAGACTGGTGACAGGGAGCATTGTGATGACATATGTAATGGCCCATTGTGATGACAATGGCATGGAGCATTGTGATGCCAAGTGTCATGGAGGATTCTGATTACAAAGGTAATGCAGCATTGTGATGAAAATGTCTTAGAGCATTGTGATGACAAGTGTCAGGGAGCATTTTGCTGACAAGTGCATGGAGAATTGTGATGACAAAGGTCATGGTGCATTCTTATGACTAGCTTGTGGAGTATTTTGATGACAATGGCATGGAGCATTGTGATGAAAACGATATCGGGCATTGTAATGAAAATGGCATGGAGCCTTTTTGTGACAGGGTTCAAGGAGCATTCTGACGACAAGTGTCAGGGAGCATTGTGATGACAAGTGTATTGAGAATTGTGATGACAAAGGTCATGGAGTATTGTGATGAAAAGGACATGGAGTATTGTGATGACAGGCATCATGGAGCGTTGTGATGAAAAGTGATATGGAACATTGTGATCACAAGTGTTTGGAGCATTGTGATGACAGACGTCATGGAACATTTTGATTTCAAGGAGCATGGAGCACTGTGATGACAAGGGCATGAAACAATGTGATCCCAACTTTCATGGAGGAATGTGATGACAATGGTAATGGAGTATTGTGATGACAGGTACATAGAGCATTGTAATGACAACGTCATGTAGCATTTTGCTGACAAAGGCATGGAGCATTGTGATGACAGGTGTCATGGAGCACTGTAATGGCAAGCGTCACGGAGCCTTGTGAATACAGGGGTCATGGAGCTTTGGGATGACAAGGGCATGGATCATTGTGATGACAAGTGTCATGGAGCATTGGGATGAAAATATTCAGGGAATATTGTGATGACAAGGGACATGGATTGTTGTGATGACAGGGGTCATGGAGCATTGTAATGACAGGGGTCATGGAGCATTGTGATGAGAAGGTCATGGAGCATTGGGCTGAAAATGTTCATGGAGTATTGTGATGACAGGTGTCATGGAGCATTGTGATGAAAAGGTACTGGAGCATTGTGATGAGAAGACCATGGAGCCTTATGATGATATGTCTCATGGAACATTCTGATGAAAAGGGGCATGGCGCCCTGTGATTACACGGGTCGTGGAGCACTGTGATGACAAGGGCATGGAGCATTGGGATGAGAAGGCCATGGAGCCTTGTCATTAGATGGTGCAAGGAGCATACTGACGACAAGTGTCAGGGATCATTGTGATGACAAAGGTATTGAGCATTGTGGTGACAAAAGTCATGGAGCATTGCGATGAGAAAGCCATGGATAATTGTGATGACGAGCGTCATGGGTCGTTGTGATGATAAGTGTTATGGAACATTTTGATCACAAGGATTTGGAGCATTTTGATGAGAGAGGTCATGGAGCATTATGATTTTATTGTGATGACAATACCATGAAGCATTATGATGGTGGGCATGGTGCATTGTGATGACTGGGTTCATGGAACATTGAGATGAAAAGGGGCATGGAGCATGGTGATTAAAGGGGTCTTGGAGCATTGTAATGAGAGGAGTAATGGAGCATTGTGATTGCAAGGGCATAGAGCACTGTGATGAGAAGGCCATGGAACATTCTGATGACATGCGTCATGGAGCTTTGTGACGACAAGGGCATGAAGCAATGTGATGAGAGCGATCATGGAGCATTGTGATGAGAATGTCATGGAGCACTGTGATGCCAAGTGTCATGGATCTTTGTGATGACAAAGTCATGGAGCATTTTGATGACAAGTGTGTTGTACATTGTGATGAGAAGGGCAGGGAGCATTGTGATGACAGGGTCATGGAGCATTTTGATGAAAAGGGTCATGGAACATTTTGATGACAGGGTTTATGGAACACTGTGATGTCAGGGGTCATGGAACATTTTCATGACAGGGGTTATGGACCATTGTGATGACAGGGGAGTGGGTGTATTGTGATCACTAGTGAGGGAACATTTTGATATCACTGGTGAGAGAGCATTCTGATAAGACGTGCAAGGAGCATTGTGATGACAAGGTTTATGGAGCATTGTGATGACATGGGTCGTGGAGGACTGCGCTGACAAGCACATGGAACATTGTGATGACAAGGGTCATGGAGCATTGAGTTGACAAATGGACGGAGCATTGTGATAATAAGTGTCACGGAGCATTGTGATGAAAAGTTCATGGAGCATTGTGGTGACAAAGTTCACAGAGCCTTGTGATGATGAGGGCATGGATCATTGTGATGACACAGTTCATGAAGCCTTGTGATGACTGGAGTCACGGAGCATTGTGAGAACTTGGGTAATGGAGCATTGTGATGACAAGGGCATGGAGCATTGTGATGACAGGGGCATGGAGCATTCTTCTGACAAGTTTCATGGATAATTGTGTTGACAGTGGTCATGGCACATTGGGATGACAAGGTCATGCAGTATTGTGAAGACAGGTGTCAGGGAGCATTGTGATGACATATTTCACGTTCCATTGTGATGACAATGGCATGGAGCATTGTGATGCCAAGTGTTTTGGATGATTGTGATGACAGAGGTAATTGGGCACTGTGATGACAAGGGCTTGGAGAATTGTGATGACATGGGTCATGGAGCATTTTGATGACAACGGCCATTCAGAATTTTGATGAAATTATCGTAAAGCAATGTGATGATAGAGGCATGGAGCTTGCTATGACAGGGGTCATGGGGCATTGCGATGACATGTGCATGGAGAATGGTGATGACAAAAACATGTAACATTGTGATGAGAACTGTCATGGAGCATTGTGATGACAAGGACATGGATAAATGTGATGACAAGGGACATGGAGCATTGTGATGATCAGGGCATGGAGCATTGTGATGGCAAGACCGTGGAGCATTGTGATGAGAAGACCATGGATAATTGAGATGACGAGCGTCATGGAGCACTGTAATGACAAGGGCTATGGAGCATTGTGATGTCAGGGGACATGGGGCATTTTGATGAAAAGTGTCATGGAGCATTTTGATGACAGAGGTTATGGAACCTTGTGATGTCATAGGTCATTGAATAATGTGATGATAAGTGCATGTAGCATTGTGATGACAGGAGTCATGGAACATTGGGATGACAGGGGTGAGGGAGTATTGTGATGAATAGTGATGTAACATTGTGATATCAGTGGTGAGAGAGCATATTGATGAGATGTGCATGGAGCATTGTGATGACAAGCGCATGGTGCATTTTGATGACGTGTCATGGAGCACTGTGCTGACAAGTGCATGGAGCATTGTGATGACAACGGTCATGGAGAATTGTGCTGAGAAAGCCATAGAGTATTGTGATGACAAGAGTCAAAGAACATTGTGATGAAAATTTCATGGAGCATAGAGGTTAAAAAGGTCACAGAGACTGTTGATGACGAGGGCATGGACCATTTTTATGACAAATGTCATGAAGCATTGTGATGACTGGAGTCACGTAGCATTTTGATAACAAGGCCATGGAGCATTGTGATGACAAGGGCATGAAACATTGGTTTAATAAGTTTCATGGATTATTGCAATGACAGTTGGAATGGCGCATTGTGATGACAAGGCCATGGAGCATTGTGAAGACCACGTCATGCTTTATTGTGAAGACAGGTGTCAGGGAGCATTGTGATGACATATGTAATGGCCCATTGTGATGACAATGGCATGGAGCATTGTGATGCCAAGTGTCATGGAGGATTCTGATGACAAAGGTAATGAAGCTTTGTGATGACAATGGCTTGGAGCATTGTGATGACAAGGGTCAGGGAGCATTGTGCTGGCAAGTGCATGGAGAATTGTGCTGACACGGGTCATGGAGCATTTTGATGACAAAATTGTGGAGTATTTTGATGACAATGGCATGGAGCATTGTGATGAAAATGGCATGGGCTTTGTGATGAAAAAGGCATGGAGCCTTTTAGTGACAGGGTTCAAGGAGCATTCTGGCGACAAGAGTCAGGGAGCATTGTGATTACAAGTGTTATGGATCATTGTGATCACAAGATTTTGGAGCACTGTGATGACAGAGTCATGGATCATTTTGATTTCAAGGAGCATGGAGCATTGTGATGACAAGGGCATGAAGCAATGTGATCCCAAGGTTCATGGAGGATTGTGATGACAATGGTAATGCAGTTTTCTGATGACAAGCACATAGAGCATTGTAATGACAAGGTCATGTAGCATTTTGCTGAGAAAGGCATGGAGCATTGTGATGACAGGTGTCATGGAGCACTTGGGTGACATGCGTCACTGAGCATTGTGAATACAGGGGTCATGGAGCATTGGGATGACAAGGGCATGGATCATTGTGATGATAAGCGTCATGGAGCATTGGGCTGAATATGTTCATGGAGTATAATGATGACAGGGATCATGGAGCATTGTGATGAGTAGGGAATTGAGCATTGTGATGACAAGAGTCCCGTATCACTGGGTTGTCAGCGGTCATGGAGTGTTGTGATGACAGTGGTCATGGAGCATTGTGATGATATTGGTCATGGAGCACTGTGATGAGAAGGTCATGGAGCATTGGGCTGAAAATGTTCATGGAGTATTGTGATTACAGGGTTCATGGAACGTTGTGATGACAAGGAAATGTAGCATTGTGAATAGAAGACCATGGAGACTTGTGATGACAAGTCTCATGGAACATTCTGATGAAAAGGGGCATGGAGAATTGTGATTACACGAGTCTTGGAACATTGTTATGACAAGGGCATGGAGCATTGTGAGGAGGCCATGGAGTATTCTGAAGACATGCGTCATGGAACTTTGTGATGACAAGTGCATGGAGCACTGCGATTACAGGGGTCTTGCAGAATTGTGATGAAAAGGGCAAGGAACCTTGTCATGATAGGGTTCAAGGAGCATACTGACGACAAGTGTCAAGGAGCATTGTGATGACAAGTGTATAGAGCATTGTGATGACAAGGGTTATAGAGCATAGTGACGAGAAAACCATGGATAATTGTGATGATGAGCATCATGGGGTGTTGTGACGATAAGTGTTATGGAACATTGTGATCAAAAGAGTTTGGAGCATTGTGAGGACAGAGGTCATCGAGCATTTTGATTTCATTTTGATGACAATAGCCTGAAGCATTATGATGATGGACATGGTACATTGTGTTGACAGAGTTCATGGAGCATTGAGATGAAAAGGGGCATGGAGCATTGTGATTACAAGGGTCTTGGAGCATTGTGATGAGAAGGGCAAGGAGCGTTGTGATGACAAGGGCATGGAACATTCTGATGGCATGCGTCATGGATCTTTGTGATGACAAGGGCATGGAGAATTTTGATTACAGGGGTCTTGGAGCACTGAGATGACAAGTGTCATGGACCCTTGTGAATGACAAGGCCGTGGAACATTATGATGGCAGGAGTCATGGAGCATTGTTATGACAGGGGTAATGGAGCATTGTGATAAGAAGGACATGGAGCATTGGTCTGAAATGTTTCATGGATTATTCTGATGAGAGTGGGCATGGAGCATTGTGTTGCAAGGGCATGGAACACTGTGATACATGAGTCAATGAGGTTTGTAATGACAAGTACATGGAGCTTTTTGATGACAATGACATGGAGCATTGTGATGCAAAGGGTGATCGAGCTTTGTGATGACAACGGTCATGGAGCATTTTGATGACAAGGGTGTGGTGCATTTTGATGAGAAGGGCAGGGAGTATTTTGGTGACAAGGTTATGCAGGAATTTGATTTAAAGTGTAATGGAATATTTTGAAGACAGGGGTTATAGAACATTGTGATGTCAGGGGTCATGGAGCTTCGGGATGAAAAGGATCATGGAGCATTGTGATGACAGGGGTTATGGAACATTGTGATGTCAGGGGTCATGGAGCATTTTGATTATAAGGGGATGTAGCATTGTGATGACAGGGGTCATGGAATATTGTGATTACAGGGGTGAGGGAGTATTGTGACGACTAGTGATGTAACACTGTGATATCTCTTGTGAGAGAGCATTTTGACGAGAAATGCATGGAGCATTGTGATTACAAGGTTTATGGAGCACTGCAGATAAATGTTTGTGGACCGTTGTGAGGAAAAGCGCGTGGCACATTGTGATGACAAGGGACATGGAATATTTTTCTGCCAAAGGCATGGAGCATTGTGATGACCATGGTCATGGAGCATTGTGATGAAATGTTCATGGAGCATTGTGGTTCCAAATGTCACAGAGCCTTGTGATGACGCGGGCATGGACCATTGTGATGGCAAACGTTATGCAGCATTGTGATGACTGGAGTCACGGAGCATTGTGATGACAGGGGTCATGGAGCATTGTGATGACTAGGGCATGGAGCATTGTGATGACAGGGGCATGAAACATTGGTCTGACCAGTTTCATATATTATTGTGATGACAGTGGGCATGGTGCATTGTGATGACAAGGGCATGGAGCATTGTGATGAGAAGGTCATGGAGTATTGTGAAGACAGCTTTCAGGGAGCACTGTGATGACATATGTCATGGTCCATTGCGATGACATTTGCAGGGAGCATTGTGATGCCAAATGTAATGGAGGATTGTGATGACAAATATAATGGAGCATTGTGATGACTAGGGCTTGCAGCATTATGATGAGAATGGTCATTGAGAATTTTCATGACAAGGGCATGAAGCATTGTGATGACAACGTCCTGGAGCACTGTGATGAGAAAATCATGGAGCCTTGTAATGACAAGTCTCATGGAGCATACTGATGAAAAGGGGCATGGAGCAATGTGATTACAGGGGTCTTGGAGCATTTTGATGAGAAGGGTCATGGAGCCTTGTTATGACAAGGCCATGGAACATCGTGATGGCAGGGGTCAAAGAGCATAGTAATGACAGGGGTAATGGAGCATTGTGATGGCAAGGGCATGGATCATTGTTATGAGAAGGCCATGGAGCCTTCTGATGACATGCGTCATGGAGCTTTGTGATGACAAGGGCATGGAGCAGTGTGATTACACGGGTCTTGGAGCATTGTGATAAAAAGGGAATGGATCATTGTGATGAAAACGGTATGGAGCCTTGTCATGACAGGGTTCAAGGAGCAAACAGACAACAAGTGTCAGGGAGCATTTTGATGACAAGTGTATTGAGCATTGTGATGACAAAGGTCATGGAGCATTGTGATGGGAAGACCATGGATAATTGTGATGACGAGCGTCATGGGCATTGTGAGGACAAGTTTTATAGAATATTGGGATCACATGGGTTTGGAGCATTGTTATGACAGAGGTCATGGAGCATTTTGATTTCATTGTGATGACAATAGCATGAAGCATTATGATGATGGGCATGGTGCAATTTGATGAGAGTGTTCATGGATCCTTGGGATGAAAAAGGTCATGGAGCACTGTGATTACAGGGGTCTTGTAGCATTGTTCTGACAAGGGCATGGAGCATTGTGATGAGAAGGGTCATGGAGCCTTGTGATGACAAGTCCATGGATCATCGTGATGTCAGGGGTCATGGAGAATTGTGAGGAGAAGGGATGGAGCATTCTGATGACATGTGTCATGGAGCTTTGTGATGACACGGGCATGGAGCAATGTGATGAGAGCTTTCATGGAGCATTGTGATGACAAAGACATGGAGCATTGTCATGCCAAGGGTCATGGATCTTTTTGTTGAAAAGGTCATGGAGCATTTTGATATCAAGGGTGTTGTGCATTCTGATGAGAAGGGCAGGGAGCATTGTGATGAAAGGGTCATGGAGCAATTTGATGCAAAGGGTCATGGAACATTTTGATGACAGGGGTTATGGAACATTGTGATGTCAGGGGTCATGTATCAATTTGATGAAAATGATCATGGCACATTTTGGTGACAGTGGTTATGGAACATTGTGATGTCATGGGTCATCGAACATTGTGATAATAATTGCATGTAGAATTGTGATGACAGGAGTCATGGAACATTGTGATTACAGGGGTGAGGGATTATTGTGATGAATAGTGATGTAATATTGTGATATCAGTGTTGAGAGAGCATTTTGATGAGAAGTGCATGGAGCTTTGTGATGGCAAGGTTTATGGAGCATTGTGATGACAAGTTTGTGGAGCACTGTGAAGACAAGCGCATGGCACATTGTGATGACATGTGTCATGGAGCATTGTGATGAGAAGACCATGGATAATTGTGATGACGGGCGTCATGGGACATTGTGATGACAAGTGTTATGGAATATTGTGATCACAAGGGTTTGGATCATGGTTATGACAGAGGTCATGGAACATATTTATGTCATTGTGATGACAATAGCATGAAGCATTATGATGATGGGTATGGTACATTGTGATGAGAGTGTTCATAGATTATTGAGATGAAAAGGGGCATGGAGTATTGTGATTTTAGAGGTCTTGGAGCATTGTGATGAGAAGGGTCATGGAGCCCTGTGATGAAAAGGCCATGGAACATCATGATGTAAGGGGTCATGGAGCATTGTGATGACAGTGGTAATGGAACATTGTGATGGCAAAGGCAAGGAGCATTGTGATGAAAAGGCCATGGAACTTTCTGTTGATATGCGTCATGGAGCTTTTTGATGACAAGGGCATGGAGCAATGTGATGAGAGCGTTTATGGAGCATTGTGATGACAATGACATGGAGCATTGTGATGTCAAGGGTCATGGATCTTTGTGATGAGAAAGTCATGGAGCATTTTGATGACAAGGGCGTTGTGCATTGTGATGAGAAGGGCAGGGAGCATTGTGATGACAAGTGCATGAAACAATGTGATCCAAAGTTTCATGGAGGATTGTGATGACAATGGAAATGCAGTGTTGTGATGACAAGCACATAGAGCATTGTAATGAAAATGTCATTTAGCATTTTGCTGACCAAGGCATGGATCATTGTGATGACAGGGGTCAAGGAGCAATGTGATGACTAGGGAATGGACCATTGTGATGACAAGAGTCTCGGATCATTGTGTTGTCAGGTGTCATGGAGTTTTGTGATGACAATGGTCATGGAGTATTGTGATGATATTGGTCATTGAGCAATGTGATGAGAAGGTCATGGAGCATTGGGCTGAAAATGTTCATGGATTATTGTGAAGGCGGGGTCATGGAGCATTGTGATGACAAGGGAATGGAGCATTGTGATGAGAAGAACATGGAGATTTATGATGACAAGTCTCATGGAGAATTCTGATGAAAAGGAGCATGGAGCATTGTGATTACAGGGCTGTTGGAGCATTGTGATAACAAGGGCTTGGAGCATTGTGAGGAAAATGCCATGGAGCACTCTGCTGACATGCGTCATGGAGTTTTGTGATGACAAGGGCATGGAGCATTTTGATTAAAGGGGTCTTGGAGCATTGTGATGAAAAGGGCATGTATCATAGTGATGAAAATGCATGGAGCCTTTTCATGACAGGGTTCAAGGAGCATACAGACAACAAGTGTCAGGGAGCATTGTGATGACAAGTGTATTGAGCATTGTGATGACAAATTTCATGGAGCATTGTGATGAGAAGACCATGGAATTTTGTGATGATGAGCCTCAGGGGGTGATGTGATGATAAGTGTTATGGAAGATTGTGATCACAATGGTTTGGAGCATTATGATGACAGAGGTTCTGGAGCATATTGATTTCATTGTGATGACAATAGCATGAAGCGTTAAGATGATGGGCATGGTGCATTGTGATGACAGGGTTCATGGAGCATTGAGATGAAAAGGGGCATGGAGCCTTGTAATTACAGGAGTCTTGGACCATTGTGATGACAAGGGCATGGAGCATTGTGATGAAAAGTCCATGGAACATTCTGATGACATGCGTCATGGAACTTTGTGATGCCAAGGGCATGGAGCATTGTGATTACCAGGGTCTTGGTTCATTGTAATGGCAACGGTCTTGGAGTCTTGTGATGACAAGGACATGGAACATCGTGATGGCAGGGGTCATGGAGCATTGTGATGGCAAGGGCATGGAGCATTGTGATGAGAAAGGCATCGAGCATTGTGATGACAAGTGTCATGGAGCTTTGTGATGACAAAGGTATGGAGAAATGTGATGACAGGGTTCATGGAGAATTGTGATGGCAATGACATGGAGCATTGTGATGCCAAGTATCATGGAGCTTTGTGATGACAAATGTCATGGAACATTTTTATGACAAGGGCGTGGTGCATTGTGATGAGAAAGGCAGGGAGCATTTTGATGACAGGGTCATGCAGCAATTTGATGAAAAGTATAAAGGAACATTTTGATGACAGGGGTTATAGAACATTGTGATGTCAGGTGTCATGGAGCTTTGGGATGAAAAGGGTCATGGAGCATTTTGATGACAGGGGTTATGGAACATTGTGATGTCAGGGGTCATGGAACATTGTGATGATAAGGGCATGTAGCACTGTGATGACAGGGTTCATGGATCATTGAGATGAAAAGGGGCATGGAGCACTGTGATTACATGGGTCTTGGAGCATTGTGATGAGAAGGGTCATGGAGCCTTGTGAAGACAAGGCCATGGAGCATACTGATGACATGTGTCATGGAGCTTTGTGATGACAAGGGCATGGAGTAATGTGATGAGAGCTTTCATGGAGCATCGTGATGACAATGACATGGAGCATTGTGATGCCAAGGGTCATGGAGCTTTGTGATGACAAAAGTAATGGAGCATTTTGATGACAAGGGCGTTGTGCATTGTGATGAGAAGTGCAGGGATCATTTTGATTACAGGTCTATGGAGCAATTTGATGAAAAGGGTCATGTAACATTTTAATGACAGGTGTTATAGAACATGGTGATGTCAGGGGTCATGGAGCATTTTGATGAAACGGGTCATGGAACATTTTGATGACGGGTTATGGAACATTGTGATGTCAGGTGTCATCGAACATTGTGATGATAAGTGCATGTACCATTGTGATGACAGGAGTCATGGAACATTCTGATGACAGGGGTGAGGGAGTATTGTGACGAATAGTGATGTAACATTGTGTTATCAGTAGTGAGAGAGCATTTTTATGAGAAGTGCATGGAGCATTGTGATGACAAGGTTTATGGAGCATTGTGAAAACAAGATTGTGGAGCACTGTGATGCAAGCGCATGGTGCATTGTGATGACATGTGTCATGGAGCACTGTGTTGACAAGCGCATGGAGCACTGTGATGACAAGGGTCATGGAGCATTTTGCGGAGAAAGGCATAGAGCATTGTGATGACAAGGGTAAAAGAGCATTGTGATTAAAAGTTCATGGAGCATTGTTGTCAATAAGGTCACAGAGACTCTTGATGACGAGGGCATGGACCATTGTGATGACAAAGTTCATGAAGCACTGTGATGACTGGAGTCCCAGAGCATTGTGATGACAGGGGTCATGGAGCACTGTGATAACAAGTGCATGGAGCATTGTGTTGACAAGGGCATGGAGCATTGGTTTAATTAGTTTCATGGATTATTGCGATGACAGTTGGAATGGCACATTGTGATGAAAAGGGCATGGAGCATTGGTCTAATAAGATTCATGGATTATTGCGATGACAGTTGGAATGGCGCATTGTGATGACAAGGGCATGGAACATTGTGAAAAGCAGGTCATGCAGTATTGTGAAGACAGGTGTCAGGGAGCATTGTGATGACATATGTAATGGCCCATTGTGATGACAATGGCATGGAACATTGTGATGCCAAGTGTCATGGAGGATTCTAATGACAAAGGTAATGGAGCATAGTGATGACAATGGCTTGGGGCACTGTGATGACAAGGGTCAGGGAGCATTGTGCTGACAAGTGCATGGAGAATTGTGATGAAAAGTGTCATGGATCTTTCTGATGACAAGCTTGTGGAGTATTTTGATAACAAAGGCATGGAGCATTATGATGAAAACGGCATGGGACATTGTGATGAAAATGGAATGGAGCCTTTTCGTGACAGGGTTCAAGGAGCATTCTGATGAGGAGTGTCAGGGAGCATTGTGATGACAAGTGTATTGAGAACTGTGATGACAAAAGTCATGGAGCATTGTGATGACAAGGGCATGAAGCAATGTGATTCCAAGGATCATGGAGGATAGTGATGACAATGGTAATGGAGTATTGTGATGACAAGCGCATAGAGCATTGTAATAACAAGGTCATGTGGCAATTTGCTGACAACAGCATGGAGCATTGTGATGATAGGTGTCATGGAGCACTGTGATGACAAGCGTCATGGAGCATTGTGAATACTGGGTTCATGGAGCATTGGGATGACAAGGGCATGGATCATTGTGATGACAAGGTTCATGGAGCATTGGGCTGAAAATGTTCATGGAGTATTGTGATGACAGGGGTCATGGAGCATTGTGATGAGAGAGTTCATGGATAATTTTGATTTAATTGTGCTGACAATAGCCGGGAGCATTATGATGATGGGCATGATGCATTGTGATGACATGGTTCATGGAGCATGGAGAAGAAAACGAGCATGGAGCATTGTGATTACAGGGGTCTTGTAGCATTGTGATGACAAGGGCATGGAGCATTTTGATGAGAAGGACATGGAACATTCTGATGACATGTGTCATGGAGCTTTGTGATGACAAGGGCAAGGAGCAGTGTGATTACAGGGGTCTTGGAGCATTGTGATGGCAAGGGTCATGGAGCATTGTTATGACAGGGGTAATGGAGTATTGTGATGAGAAGGGCATGGAGCATTGTGATTACAAGTTTATGGAGCATTGCCATGACAAATTTGTGGACTGTTGTGATGAAAAGCACATGGCACATTGTGATGACAAGGGTCATGGAGAATTTTTCTGACAAAGTCATGGAGCATTGTGATGCCAAGTGTCATGGATCTTTTTGATGACAAAGTTCATGGAGCATTTTGAAGGCAAGGGCATTGTGCATTGTGATGAGAAGGGCAGGGAGCATTGTGATGACAGGTTCATGGAGAAATTTGATGAAAAGGATCATGGAACATCTTGATGACAGGGGTTATGGAAAATTGTAATGACAGGGGTCATGGAGCAATTTGATGAAAAGGGTCATGGAGCATTTTGATGAAAGGGGTTATGGAACACTGTGATGTCTGGGGTCATCGATCATTGTGATGATAAGTGCATGTAGCACTGTGATGACAGGTGTCATAGAACATTGTAATGACAGAGGTGAGGGTGTATTTTGAGGAATAGTGATGTAACATTGGGATATCAGTGGCGAGAGAGCATTTTGATGAGAAGTGCATGGAGCATTGTGATGACAAGGTTTATGGAGCATTGTGATGACAAGATTGTGGAGCACTGTGATGACAAGCGCATGGCACATTGTGATGGCATGTGTCATGGAGCACTGTGCTGACAAGCGCATGGAGCATTGTGATGACAAGGGTCATGGAGCATTGTGCTGAGAAAGGCATAGAGCATTATGATGACAAGTGTCAAAGAGCATTGTGATGAAAATTTCAAGGAGCATTATGGTTAAAAAGGTCACAAAGACTGTTGATGATGAGGGCATGGACAATTTTGTTGACAAAGTTCATGAAGCACTGTGATGAGTGGAGTCACGGAGCATTGTGAAGACAGGGGTCATGGAGCATTTTGATAACATGGGCATGGAGCATTGTGATGACAAGGGCATGGAACATTAGTCTAATAAGTTTCATGGATTATTGCGATGAGAGTTGGAATGGCGCATTGTGATGACAAGGACATGGAGCATTGTGATTACCAGTTCATGCATTATTGTGAACACAGGTGTCAGGGAGCATTGTGATGACATATGTAATGGCCCATTGTGATGACAATGGCATGGAGCATTGTGATGCCAAGTGTCATGGATGATTCTGATGACAAAGGGAATGGAGTATTGTGATGACAATGGCTTGGAGCATTGTGATGATAAGGGTCAAGGAGCATTGTGTTGACAAGTGCATGGGTAATGGTGATGACAAGGGTCATAGAGCATTCTGATGACAAGCTTATTGAGTATGTTGTTGACAATGGCATGGAGCATTGTGATGAAAACGGCATGGGGAATTGTGATGAAAAAGGCATGGAGCCTTTTCGTGACAGGATTCAAGGAGCATTCTGACGACAAGTGTCAGGGAGCACTGTTATGACAAGTGTATTGAGAATTCTGATGACAAAGTCATGGAGCACTGTGATGAAAAGGGCATGGAGTATTGTGATGACAGGCATCATGGAGCGTTGTGATGACAAGTGTTATAGAACATTGTGATCACAAGGGATTGGAGCATTGTGATGACAGAGGTCTTGGCTCATTTTTATTTCAAGGATCATGGAGCATTTTGATGAGAGGGGCATGAAGCAATGTGATCCCAAGTTTAATGGAGGATTGTGGTGGCAATGGTAATGGAGTATGGTGATGTCAAGCGCATAGAGCATTGTAATGATAAGGTCATGTGGCATTTTGCTGAGAAAGGCATGGAGTATTTTAATGACAGGTATCACGGAGCAATGTGAGGACAAGCGTCACGGAGCATTGTGAATACAGGTGTCATGGAGCATTGGGATGACATGGGCAGGCATCATTGTGATGAGAAGGGTCATGGAGCATTGGGCTTAAAATGTTTATGGAGTATTTTGATGACAGGGTTCATGGAGTATTGTGATTGCAAGGGAATGGAGCACTGTGATGACAAGGGCATGGAGCACTGTGATGTGAAGACCATGGAACCTTGTAATGACGAGTCTCATGGACCATTCTGATGAAAAGGCACAGGGAAAATTGTGATTACAGGTGTCTTGGAGTATTGTGATGACAAGGTCATGGAATATTATGATGAGAAGGCCATGGAGCATTCTGATGACATGCATCATGGAGTTTTGTGATGACAAGTGCAAGGAGCATTGTGATCACAGGGGTCTTGGAGCATTGTGATGAAAAGGGCATGGATCATTTTGATGAAAAAGGCATGGAGCCTTGTCATGAAAGAGTTCAAGGTGCATACTGATGGCAATAGTCAGGGAGCATTGTGCTGACAAGTGTATTGAGCATTGTGATGACAAAAATCATCGTGCATTGTGATGAGAAGACCATGGATAATTGTGATGAGCAGCATCATGGGGCATTGTGATGACAAGTGTTATGGAACATTGTGATCACAAGGGTTTGGAGCATTGTGATGACAGAGGTCATGGAGCATTTTGATTTCATTGAGATGACAACAGCATGAAGCATTATGATGATGGGCATGGTGCATTGTGATGACAGCGTTCATGGAGCATTGTGATGAAAAGTGGCATGGAGCATTGTTCTGACAAGTTTCATGGATTATTGTGATAAGAGTGGGCATGGCACATTGTGATGACAAGGGCATGGAGCTCTGTGATGACAATGTCATGGATTATTGTGAAGAAAGGTGTCAGGGAGATTGTGATGAAATATGTCATGTTCCAGTTTGATAACAATATATTTGAGCATTGTGATGCCAAGTGTCCTGGAGGATTGTTGTGACAAAGTAAAGGAGAATTGTGATGACAAGGGCATGGTGCATTGTGATATCAAGGGCCATTGATAATTTTAATGTCCAGGTTGTGAAACAATGTGATGACAAGCGCATGGATCTTCCTATGACATGGGTCATGGAGCATCGCAATGACAAGTGCAAGGAGTATTGTGATGACAAGGCCATATAACATTGTGATGTGAAGTGCCATGGAGCATTGTAATGACAAGGACGTGGACAATTGTGAAGACAAGGGACATTGAACTTTGAGATGACAAGGCATGGAGCATGGTGACGGCAAAACCTTGGAGCATTGTGATGAGAAGACCTTGGGTAATTGTGATGTCGAGCATCATGGAGCACTGTAAGGACAAGTGGCATGAAGCATTGTGATGACAGGTGTCAGGGAGCATTGTGATGAGAGGGGTCATAGAGCATTGTGATGACAAGTGCATGAAGCATTGTGATGACAAGTGCATGGAGCATTGTGATGACAAATGCATGGAACATTGCAATGACAAGTGCATGGAGAACTGTGATGACAAGAGCATGTAATATTGTGATGAGAAGTGTCATGTAGCATTGTGATGACAAGGACGTGGAGAATTGTGATGACAAGGGACATGGAGCATTGTCATAACCAGGGGATGGAGCATTGTGATGACAGGGGTCATGGAGCATTATTATGACAAGGGCCATGGTGCATTCTGACAAAAGATATCACTTATGAAGGGAATGTAAACATGGCTACATATGAACTGAATTCGGGAAGAGAACAGATTCTCAGATTTAGAAAACACACTTATGCTTGCTTAAGGGGAAAGAGAGGTGGGGAGATGCACAAAACAAAAGTTTGATATTAGCACAGGAACCGTTCAATAATCCTAAAACAGAAGAGAGAAGCCCTACTCCTTCCTCAGTGAGCGGAACTCAACATCGCTATTGCCCGGAGAGAAATATATCTGACTAGTAAGAATTTTAAAACCTATGTATTGATATGTCTCCATAAGGGAAACAAGTGTGTCTAGAACGACATAAACATGGCAGTGAGAATCAGCTCAAACCCACTATAAAAATGAATTTCAAAACAAAACATAAAAACAATAAAATTATTACACAATTCCTTTAGGGGTACTGATGAAACCTGGAATGACCCTATCTACAATGACAGCTGGATGTGGCATAAGGCTGGTCACTTGGGACTGAGAGGACTGGTGAGATTGGGTGAAAAAATGCAGACCGTTTAAAGAAATAATGCCTGCAACCCATTCCATGGTTCCCAACTCTCCAGGTAGAAAGGAATATCACTACAGTTATAACATGTATGGGAACGTAGAGAATGGAAACACTCTGATGGGGAAAGGTTTCTAAAACTCTACTACTTTTTTCTCTCCCTGTGCTCCAGTTTGACATTCCAACTGCTTTACTATCAATCTCCCAACTTGGAGAGACAGCCCCTATAACCTCCTGATTCGCACAGTGGGCAAATTGTGCAAAGGATATAAGGGAAGAGAGAGAACCAATGAGATAGTAGCTGTAGGCATTTGGACAGCCACATGTCACTCTAATTTCCCGTCATGAAGAGGAATTAACAAAAGTCTCATCCTGCCCCCCCAGAACAAGTATAGGTCCAGAAGCAAAATTGTGGATTTGCGGTCAGCTCACAAACACGTGAGTTGAAGAATGGAGCTCAGGGCCACAGCAATTAACTAACCTGCAGAGTTAAAAAGGACTACTCTCTTCCAAAAATCTGTTGAGGGAAAGCCACGAGGCAGAATTGAAAATGAGGCAGAATGGCATGAAACAGATTTCAAGAGGTACATTGGAATCACCTTTATACACAGGAAAAGGACAACAACTTCGAAAATTATGGAAATGGCCATAAAGAGCGTATGGGTTTTCACGTGAATATATTCAGGAGAAGATGCATATGCCCTTTTTGGCCAAGCAAGCAAGTAGGCAATGTAAATCTGCACTACAAAGAAGTATCACTTCCCACCATTCAAAACGGATATCCACAAATGTGTAAAAACCAGAAACGCAAGACAGGCCCTGGAGAACAGGGAGCCTTGTTATGCTGATGGGCGGGATGTAAACTGCCAACTGCCTCTCTGGAGGAGTGCATTGTGATCCCTAAAACAAGTAAATAACACAGCTACAGAGCCAAAAGAACTTCCAGTCTAGGGAATATACCTTGGGAATACTGATAATCAATAAGACAAAGCCATCCCCAAAGTCAGAGCTGCACTGCTTACAAGAACCTCAACTTGGGTACACGTTAAATATCCCAGGAAATATAAAAATGGTTCAAAAAATGGCGGTACTAACGTACGATGGAATATCCCTCAGCCATGAAATCAATGTCATAAGACAAGTAGCAGCAAAATGAGTGGATTCAGGCACAATGATTCTAAGTGAAATAAGTCACACAGAAAAAGAAACTTATCATAACATGTCACATATGAAGATCCTGTAAACATGGCTACACATGAACAGAGTTAGGAAAGAGAACAGAGTCTCACATTTAGAAAAATCTCTTATGCCTGCTTAAAGGGGAAGGAGAGGTGGGGTGATGCATAAAACCAGAGTTTGATACAAGCACAGCTACCGTTCCAAAAACCAACTATGGAATATACAAGACCTACACCTTCCTAAGTGAAAGCTACTCAAAACCCCATATTTCCCACAGAGGAATATATCTGACTAGTAAGAATCTTAAAACCTATGTATTGATGGGTCTCCGTAAGGGAATCAAGTGTGTCTAGACTGGCATATACACGGCAGCGAGAATCAGCTCAAACCCACTATAAAAAGGAATTTCAAAAACAAAATAACAAAAGGAAAATTCTTTACAATTCCTTCAGGGTTTCTGACAAACATGGAATGACCCTATCTACAATGACAGCTGGATGTGGCATAAGGCTGGACACTTGGGACTGAGAGGATTGGTGAGACTGGGTGAGCAAATGCAGACCCTTTAAAGCAATAATGCATGGCACCCATTCCATGGGTCCCAACTCTCCAGGTTAAAGGGAATATTACTACAGCTATAACATGTACGGGAAACCAAGAGAATGGACACACTGTGAATACAAAATGTTTCTAAATCTCAACAAATAATCCCTGTCCTGGTGCTCCGGTTTGACTTTCCAACTGCTTTACTATCAATCTCCCAACTTGGAGAGACAGCCCCTTTAAGCTCCTGGTTCACACAGGTTGCCAATTTGGCAGTGGAAAGAAAGGAAGAGGGAGAACCGATGAGAGAGTAGTTTTTAGGAATTTGGATGGTCACATGTCACTCTAATTTCCAGGAAGGAAGAAGAATTAACCAATGTCTCAGCCATCCCCGGGAACCAGTATAGGTCCTGAACCAAAATTTTGGACTTTCGTTCAGCTCACATAAAACGAGTGGAAACATGGAGCTCAGGGGCACAACAATTCACAAACTGGCAGAGTAATAATGGACCAATATCGTTCAAAAATCTGTTGAGGGAATGCAACGAGGTGGATTGAAAGCGAGCAGATTAACGAGAAACAGATTTCAATAGGTACGTTGACATCGCCTGTAAAGCACTGGAAGAAGGGCACAACTTCGACAATGATGAACTTGGCCAAAAAGGGCGTATGCATTTTCTCTTGAATATATTCAGGAGAAAACGCATACAACCTTTTTGGCCAAGAAAGCAAGAGGGCAATGCAAATCTGCACTACAAAGAAGTATCTCTTCACAATGGTCAAAATGGACATCCACAAAATGTGTAAAAACCAGAAAGGCAAGACAGGCCCTGGAGAACAGGGAGCCTTGTTATGAAGATGGGCGGGAAGTAAATAGCTAACTGCCTCACAGGAGGAGTGCAACGTGTTCCCTAAAAGAAGTAAACAACAGAGCTACAGAGCCAAGGGCACTTCCACTCTAGGGAATATACCTTGGGAAAACTGAGAATCAATAAGACAGAGCCACCCCCAAATTTAGGCCTGCAGTGCTTACAAGAACCTCAACTTGGGTATACCTTAAATATCCCAGGAAATATAAAAATGGTACAAAACATTGTGGTACTTACGTACGATGGAATATCCCTCAGCCATGAAATCAATGTCATAAGACCAGTAGCCGCAAAATGAGTGGATTCAGGTACGATGATTCTAAGTGAAATAAGTCACGCAGAAAAAGAAACTTATCATAAGATATCACTTATGAATGTCCTGTAATCATGGCTACACATGAACTGAGTTAGGAAAGAGAACAGTGTCTAACATTTAGAAAACACTCTTATGCCTGCTTAAGGGTGAAGGAGAGGTGGGGTGATGCATAAAACCAGAGTTTGATATAAGCACAAGTACCGTTCTAAAAACGAACTAAGGAATAGACAAGATCTACACCTTCCTCAGTGAAAGGGACTCAAATCCCCATATTTCCCGCAGAGGAATATATCTGACTAGTAAGAATCTTAAAACCTATGTATTGATATGTCTCCGTAAGGGAATGAAATGTGTCTAGACGGACAGAAACATGGCAGCGAGAATCAGCCTAAACCCACTATAAAAAGGAATTTCAAAAACAAAACAAAAACCAGGGAAATTATTTACAATTCATTTAGGGTCTCTGACGAAACCTGGAATGACCCTATCTACAATGACAGCTGGATGTGGCAAAAGGCTGGACACTTGGGACTGAGAGGATTGGTGAGATTGGGTGAGCAAATGCAGACCCTTTAAAGCAATAATTCATGGCACCCATTCCATGGGTCCCAACTCTCCAGGTTGAAGGGAATATTACTACAGGTATAACATGTACGGGAAAACTAGAGAATGGACACATTGTGAATACGAAAGGTTTCTAAAACTCAACGAATAATCCCTCTCCTGGTGCGCCGGTTTGTCTTTCCTACTGCTTTGCTATCAATCTACCAACTTGGAGAGACAGTCCCTTTAACCTCCTGGTTCGCACGGGTTGCCAAATTGGCAGAGGATTGTAGGAAAGAGGGAGAACCAATGAGAGAGTACTTTTCAGGCATTTGGACGGGCACATGTCACTCTAATGTCCCAGCAGGAAGAAGAATTAACCAAAGTCTCAGGCACCCTCCAGGAACCAGTATAGGTCCTGAACCAAAATTTTGGACTTGCGTTCAGCTCACAAAAAAAACGAGTTGAAACATGGAGCTCAGGGGCACAGCAATTCACAAACTGGCAGAGTAATAAAGGACAACTATCGTCCAAAAATCTGTTGAGGGAATGCATCGAGGCGGACTTGAAAGTGAGGCAGAATAGCAGGAAACAGATTTCAAGAGGTACGCAGGAGTTGCCTGTAAAGCACAGGAAGAGGGGCACAACTTCGAAATTGATGCAGTTGGCCAAAAAGGGCGTATGTGTTTTCTCCTGAATATATTCAGGAGAAAACGCATACGCCCTTTTTGGCCAAGCAAGCAAGCGGGCAATGCAAATCTGCACTACAAAGAAGTATCTCTTCACAATGGTCAAAATGGACATCCACTAAATGTGTAAAAACCAGAAAGGCAAGACAGGCCCTGGGTAACAGGGAGCCTTGTTATGCTGATGGGCGGGAAGTAAATTGCCAACTGCCTCACAGGAGGAGTGCAACGTGTTCCCTAAAAGAAGTAAACAACAGAGCTACAGAGCCAAGGGCACTTCCAGTCTAGGGAATATACCTTGGGAAAACTGAGAATCAATAAGACAGAGCCACCCCTAAATTGAGGCCTGCAGTGCTTACAAGAACCTCAACTTGGGAATACCTTAAATATCCCAGGAAATATAAAAATGGTACAAAACATTGTGGTATTATGTACGATGGAATGTCCCTCAGCCATGAAATCAATGTCATAAGACCAGTAGCCGCAAAATGAGTGGATTCAGGTACGATGATTTTAAGTGAAATAAGTCACGCCGAAAAAGAAAGTTATAATAAGATATCACTTATGAATGTCCTGTAAACATGGCTACACAGGAACTGAGTTAGGAAAGAGAACAGTGTCTAACATTTAGAAAACACACTTATCCCTGCTTAAGGGTGAAGGAGAGGTGGGGAGATGCATAAAACCAGAGTTTGATATAAGCACTAGTACCGTTCTAAAAACGAACTAAGGAATAGACAAGATCTACACCTTCCACAGTGAAAGGGACTCAAATCCCCATATTTCCCGCAGAGGAATATATCTGACTAGTAAGAATCTTAAAACCTATGTATTGATATGTCTCCGTAAGGGAATGAAGTGTGTCTAGACGGGCAGAAACACGGCAGCAAGAATCAGCCTAAAGCCACTATAAAAAGGAATTTCAAAAACAAAACAAAAAAGAGGGAAATTATTTACAATTCTTTCAGGGTCTCTGACGAAACCAGGAATGACCCTATCTACAATGAGAGCTGGATGTGGCAAAAGGCTGGACACTTGGGACTGAGAGGACTGGTGAGATTGGGTGAGCAAATGCAGACCCTTTAAAGCAATAATTCATGGCACCCATTCCATGGGTCCCAACTCTCCAGGTTGAAGGGAATATTACTACAGCTATAACATGTACGGGAAACCTAGAGAATGGACACACTGTGAATACGAAAGGTTTCTAAAACTCAACGAATAATCCCTCTCCTGGTGCACCGCTTTGACTTTCCAACTGCTTTACTATCAATCTCCCAACTTGGAGAGACAACCCCTTTAAGCTCCTGGTACGCGCGGGTTGCCAATTTGGCAGAGGATTGTAGGGAAGAGGGAAAACCAATGAGAGAGTACTTTTCAGGCATTTGGATGGGCACATGTCACTCTAATTTCCCGGCAGGAAGAAGAATTAACCAGAGTCTCAGCCACCCTCCGGGAACCAGTATAGATCCTGAACAAAAATTTTGGACTTGTGTTCAGCTCACAAAAAACAAGTTGAAAAAAGGAGCTCAGGGGCACAGCAATTCACAAACTGGCAGAGTAATAAAGGACAACTATCGTCCAAAAATCTGTTGAGGGAAGGCAACGAGGAAGACATGAAAGCGAGGCCGAATAGCAGGAAACAGATTTCAAGAGGTATGTTGGAATCACCTTTAAAGCACAGGAAGAAGGGCACAACTTCGACAACGATGCACAGGAGAAAACGCATACGCACTTTTTGGCCAAGCAAGCAAGCGGGCAATGCAAATCTGCGCTACAAAGAAGTATCACTTCCCACGGGTTAAAGGGGACATCCACAAAATGTGTAAAAACCAGAAGGCAAGACAGGCCCTGGAGAACAGGGAGCCTTGTTATGTTGATGGGCGGGATGTAAATTGCCAACTGCCTCACTGGAGGAGTGCATTGTGTTCCCTAAAACAAGTAAACAACAGAGCTACAGAGCCAAGGGCACTTCCAGTCTGGGGAATATACCTTGGGGAAACTGAAAATCAATAAGACAGAGCCACCCCGAAATTTAGGGCTGCACTGCTTACAAGAACCTCAACTTGGGTTCACCTTAAATACCCCAGGAAATATAAAAATGGTTCAAAAAATTGTGGTACTTACGTACGATGGAATATCCCTCAGCGAGGAAATGAATATCATAAGACCAGTAGCAGCAAAGTGAGTGGATTCAGGTACGATGATTCTAAGTGAAATAAGTCACACAGAAAAATACACTTATCATAAGATATCACTTATGAAGTTCCTGTAAACATGGCTACACATGAACTGAGTTAGGAAAGAGAACAGAGTCTCACATTTAGAAAACACTCTTATGCCTGCATAAGGAGAAGGAGAGGTGGGGTGATGCATAAAACTAGAGATTGATATAAGCACAGATACCGTTTCTAAAACCAACTTTGGAATAGACAAGACCTACACCTTACTCAGTGAAAGGGACTCAAAACCCCATATTTCCCGCAAAGGAATAGATCTGACTATTAAGTATCTTAAAACCTATGTATTGATATGTCTACGCAAGGGAATCAAGAGTGTCTAGACTGGCATGAAAATGGCAGCGAGAATCAGCTCAAACCCACTATAAAAAAGGAATTTCAAAAACAGAAGAAAAAACCAGGGAAATTCTTTACAATTCCTTGAGGGTCTCTGATGAAACCTGGAATGTCCCTATCTACAATGAAAACTGGATGTGACATAAGGCTGGACACTTGGGACTGAAAGGATTGGTGAGATTGGTTGAGCAAAGGCAGACCTTTTAAAGCAATAATGCATGGCCCCCATTCCATGGGTCCCAAATCTCCAGGTTGAAGGGAATATTACAACAGCTATAACATGTACGGGAAACCTAGAGAATGGACACACTGTGAATATAAAAGGTTTCTAAAACTCAACGAATAGTCCCTCTCCTGGTGCTCCGGTTTGACTTTCCAACTGTGTTACTATCAATCTCCAAATTTGGAGAGACAGCCCCTTTAAGCTCCTGGTTCGAACAGGTTGCCAATTTGGCAGAGGATGGAAGGGAAGAAGGAGAATCAATGGGAGAGTAGCTGTCAGGCATTTGGACGGGCACATGTCACTCTAATTTCCCGGCAGGAAGAATAATTAACCAAAGTCTAGACACCTACCGGGAACGAATATAGGTCCTGAACCAAAATTTTGGACGTGTGTTCAGCTCACAAAAACGAGTTGAAAAATGGAGCTCAGGGGCAAAGCAATTCACAAACAGGCAGAGTAATAAAGGACAAATATCGTCCAAAAATCTGTTGAGGGAAGGCAACGAGGCAGACTTGAAAGCGAGGCCGAATAGCAGGAAACAGATTTCAAGAGGTACGTTGGAATCGTCTTTAAAGTACAGGAAGAGGGGCACAACTTCGACAATGATGCACTTGGCCATAAAGGGCTTATGTGTTTTCTGCTGAATATATTCAGGAGAAAACGCATACACCCTTTTTGTCCAAGCAAGGAAGCGGGCAATGCAAATCTGCACTACAAAGAAGTATCACTTCCCACCGGTCAAAAGGGATATCCACAACATGTGTAAAAACCAGAAAGGCAAGACAGGCCCTGGAGAACAGGGAGCCTTGTTATGCTGATGGGCGGGATGTAAATTGCCAACTGCCTCACTGGAGGAGTGCATTGTGTTCTCTATAACAAGTAAACAACAGAGCTACAGAGCCAAGGGCACTTCCACTCTAGCGAATATACCTTGGGAAAACTGAAAATCAATAAGAGAGGGCCACCCCCTAATTTAGCGCTGCACTGCCTACAAGAACCTCAACTTGGGTACACCTTAATTATCCCAGGAAATATAAAAATGTTTCAAAAAACTGTGTTGGGCCTCCCTGGTGGCGCAGTGGTTGAGAGTCCGCCTGCCGATGCAGGGGATACGGGTTCGTGACCCTGTCTGGGAGGATCCCATATGCCGCGGAGCGGCTGGGCCCGTGAGCCATGGCTGCTGGGCCTGCGCGTCCGGAGCCTGTGCTCCGCAACGGGAGAGGCCACAGCAGTGAGAGGCCCACATACCGCAAAAAGAAAAAAAAAAAAAAAAAAAAAAAAAAAAAAAAAAAAAAAACTGTGGTACTTACGTACGATGGAATATCCCTCAGCCATGAAATCAATGTCATAAGACGAGGAGCAGCAAAGTGAGTGGATTCAGGTACGATGATTCTAAGTGAAATAAGTCACGCAGAAAAAGAAACTTATCATAAGATATCACTTATGAAGATCCTGTAAACATGGCTACACATGAACTGAGTTAGGAAAGAGAACAGAGTCTCACGTTTAGAAAACACTCTTATGCCTGCTTAAGGGGAAAGGAGAGGTGGGGTGATGCATAAACCCAGAGTTTTATATAAGTACAAGTACCATTTCTAAAACCAACTGTGGAATACACAAGACCTACACCTTCCTCAGTGAAAGGGACTCAAAACCCCATATTTCCTGCAGAGGAACAGATCTGACTTGTAAGAAACTTAAAACCTATGTATTGATATGTCTCCATAAGGGAATCAAGTGTGTCTAGACTGGCATAAGCATGGCAGCGAGAATCAGCTCAAACCCACTATAAAAAGGAATTTCATAAACAAAACCAAAAAAAACAGGCAAATTCTTTACAATTACTTCTGGTTCTCTGATGAAACCTGAAATGACCCTATCTACAATGACAGCTGGATGTGGTATAAGGCTGGACACTTTGGACTGAGAGGATTGGTGAGATTGGGTGAGCAAATGCAGGCCGCATAAAGCAAAAATGCATGATCCCCATTCCATGGGTCCGAACTCTCCAGCTTGAAGGGAATATTACTACAGCTATAACATGTATGGGAAACCTAGAGAATGGACACACTGTGAATACAAAAGTTTCTAAAACTCAACGAATAATCCCTCTCCTGGTGCTCCGGTTTGACTTTCCAACTGCTTTACTATCAAACTCCGAAATTGGATAGACAGCCCCTTTAAGCTCCTGGTTCGCACAGGTTGCCAATTTGGCAGAGAATGGAAGGGAAGAGGGAGAACCAGTGAGAGAGTAGCTGTTAGACATTTGGACGGGCACATGTCACTCTAATTTCCGGGCAGGAAGAAGAATTAACCAAAGTCTCAGCCACCCACCGGGAACCAGTATAGGTCCTGAACCAAAATTTTGGACTTGCGTACAGCTCACAAAAAGCAAGTTGAAAAATGGAGCTCAGGGGCACAGCAATTCACAAAATGGCAGAGTAATAAAGGACAACTATCGTCCAAAAATCTGTTGAGGGTAGGCAACGAGGCGGACTTGAAAGCAAGGCAGAATAGCAGGAAACAGATTTCAAGAGGTACGTTGGAATCGCCTTTAAAGCACATGTACAGGGGCAATACTTCGACTATGACGCAGTTGGACAAAAAGGGCGTATGCGTTTTCTCCTGAATATATTCAGGAGAAAACGCATATGCCCTTTTTGGACAAGCAAGCAAGCGGGCAATGCAAATCTGCCCTACAAAGAAGTGTCACTTCCCACCGGTCAAAAGGGACATCCACAAAATGTGTAAAAACCAGAAAGGCAAGACAGGCCCTGGAGAACAGGGAGACTTGGTATGCTGATGGGCGGGATGTAAATTGCCAACTGCCTCACTGGAGGAGTGCATTGTGTTCCCTAAAACAAGTAAACAACAGAGCTAAAGAGCCAAGGGCACTTCCAGTCTAGGGAATATACCTTGGGAAAACTGAAAATCAATAAGACAGAGCCACCCTCAAATTTAGGGCTGCACTGCTTACAAGAACCTCAACTTGTGTACACCTTAAATATCCCAGGATATATAAAAATGGTTCAAAAAATTGTGGTACTTATGTACGATGGAATATCCCTCAGCCATGAAATCAATGTCATAAGACCAGGAGCAGCAAAGTGAGTGGATTCAGGTACGAAGATTCTAAGTGAAATAAGTCACACAGAAAAAGAAACTTATCATAAGATATCACTTATGAAGATCCTGTAAACATGGCTACACATGAACTGAGTTAGGAAAGAGAACAGAATCTCACATTTAGAAAACACTCTTATGCCTGCTTAAGAGGGAAGGAGAGGCCCGGTGATGCATAAAACCAGAGTTTGACATAAGAACAGGTACCATTTCTAAAACAAACTTTGGAATAGACAAGACCTACACCTTCCTCAGTAAAAGGGACTCAAAACCCCATATTTCCCGCAGAGGAATAGATCTGAGTAGGAAGAAACTTAAAACCTATGTATTGATATGTCTCTGTAAGGGAATCAAGTGTGTCTAGACTGGCATAAACAAGGCAGCGAGAATCAGCTCAAACCCACTATAAAAAGGAATTTCAACAACAAAACCAAAAAACAGGGAAATTCTTTACATTTCCTTCAGGGTCTCTGATGAAACCTGGAATGACCCTATCTACAATGACAGCTGGATGTGGTATAAGGCTGGACACTTGGGAATGAGTGGATTGGTGAGATTGGGAGAGCAAATGCAGGCCCTTTAAATCAAAAATGCATGGCCCCCATTGCATGGGTCCCAACTCTCCATATTGAAGGGAATATTACTACAGCTATAACATGTATGGGAAACCTAGAGAATGGACACACTGTGAATGCAAAAGGTTTCTAAAACTCAACGAATAGTCCCTCTCCTGGTGCTCCGGTTTGACTTTCCAACTGCTTTACTATCAATCTCCCTAATTGGAGAGAAATCCCCTTTAAGCTCCTGGTTCGCACAGGTTGCCAATTTGGCAGAGGATGGAAGGGAAGTGGGAGAACCAATGAGAGAGTAGCTGTTAGGCATTTGGACGGGCACATGTCACTCTAAATTCCCGGCAGGAAGAAGAATTAAGCAGAGACTCAGCCACCCACCGGGAACCAGTATAGGTCCTGAACCAAAATTTTGGACTTGCGTACAGCTCACAAAAAACGAGTTGAAAAATGGAGCTCAGGGGCACAGCAATTCACAAACTGGCAGAGTAATAAAGGACAACTGTCGTCCAAAAATCTGTTGAGGGAAGGAAAGGAGGCGGACTTGAAAGCGAGGCAGAATAGCAGGAAAGAGATTTCAAGAGGTACGTAGGAATCGCCTGTAAAGCACAGGAAGAGGGGCACAACTTCGACAATGACGCACTTGGCCAAAAAGGGCGTATGCGTTTTCTCCTGAATATATTCAGGAGAAAACGCATACGCCCTTTTTGGCCAAGCAAGCAAGCGGGCAATGCAAATCTGCACTACAAAGAAGTATCACTTCCTACCGGTCAAACGGGATATCCACACATTGTGTAAAAACCAGAAAGGCAAGACAGGCCCTGGAGAACAGGGAGCCTTCTTATCCTGATGGGTGGGATGTAAATTGCCAACTGCCTCACTGGAGGAGTGCATTGTGTTCCCTCAAACAAGTAAACAACTGAGCTACAGAGCCAAGGGCACTTCCAGTCTAGGGAATATACTTTGGGAAAACTGAAAATCAATAAGACAGAGCCACCCCCAAAATTCAGAGCTGCACTGCTTACAAGAACCTCAACTTGGGTACAACTTAAATATCCCAGGAAATATATAAATGGTTCAAAAAATTGTGGTATTTATGTACGATGGAATATCCCTCAGCCATGAAATCAATGTCATAAGACCAGGAGCAGCAATGTGAGTGGATACAGGTACGATGATTCTAAGTGAAATAAGTCACACAGAAAAAGACACTTAACAGAAGATATCACTTATGATGATCCTGTAAACATGGCTACACATGAACTGAGTTAGGAAAGAGAACAGAGTCTCACATTTAGAAAACACTCTTATGCCTGCTTAATGGGGAAGGAGAGGTGGGGTGATGCATAAAACCAGAGTTTGATATATGCACGGGTACCGTTTCTAAATCCAACTGTGGAATAGAGAAGACCTACACCTTCCTCAGTGAAAGGGACTCAAAACCCCATATTTCCCGCAGAGGAATATATCTGACAAGTAAGAATCTTAAAACCTATGTATTGATATGTCTCTGTAAGGGAATCAAGTGTGTCTAGACTGGCATAAACATGACAGCGAGAATCAGCTCAAACCCACTATAAAAAGGAATTTCAAAAACAAAACCAAAAAACAGGGAAATTCTTTACAATTCCTTCAGGGTCTCTGAGGAAACCTGGAATGACCTTATCTACAATGACAGCTGGATGTGGCATAAGGCTGGACCCTTGGGACTGAGAGGATTGGTGAGATTGGGTGAGCAAATGCAGACCCTTTAAAGCAAAAATGCATGGCCCCCATTCCATGGGTCCCAACTCTCCATATTGAAGGGAATATTACTACAGCTATAACATGTATGGGAAACTTAGAGAATGGACACACTGTGAATACAAAAGGTTTCTAAAACTCAACTAATAGTCCGTCTCCTGGTGCTCCGGTTTGAATTTCCAACTGCTTTACTATCAATCTCCCTAATTGGAGAGAAAGACCCTTTAGCTCCTGGTTCGCACAGGTTGCCAATTTGGCAGAGGATGGAAGGGAAGAGGGAGAACCAATGAGAGAGTAGCTGTTAGGCATTTGGACGGGCACATGTCACTCTAATTTCCCGGCAGGAAGAAGAATTAACCAAAGTCTCAGCCACCCACCGGGAACGAGTATAGGTCCTGAACCAAAATTTTGGACTTGCGTTCAGCTCACAAAAAACGAGTTGAAAAATGTAGCTCACAGGCACAGCAATTCACAAACTGTCTGAGTAATAAAGGACAACTGTCGTCCAAAAATCTGTTGTGGGAAGGCAACGAGGCGGACTTGAAAGCGAGGCAGAATAGCAGGAAACAGATTTCAAGAGGTACGTTGGAATCGCCTTTAAAGCACAGGAAGAGGGGCACAACTTCGACAATGATGCACTTGACCAAAACGGGCGTATGCGTTTTCTCCTGACTATATTCAGGAGAAAACGCATACGCCCTTTTTGGCCAAGCAAGCAAGCGAGCAATGCAAATCTGCACTAGAAAGAAGTATCACTTCCCACCGATCAAAAGGGACATCCACAAAATGTGTAAAAACCAGAAAGGCAAGACAGGCCCTGGAGAACAGGGAGCCTTGTTATCCTGATGGGCGGGATGTAAATTGCCAGCTGCCTCACTGGAGGAGTGCATTGTGTTCCCTAAAACAACTAAACAACAGAGCTACAAAGCCAAGGGCACTTCCAGTCTAGGGAATATACCTTGGGAAAACTGAAAATCAATAAGACAGAGCCACCCCCAAATTTAGGGCTGCACTGCTTACAAGAACCTCAACTTGGGTACACCTTAAATATCCCAGGAAATATAAAAATGGTTCAAAAAATTATGGTACTTACGTACAATGGAATATCCCTCAGCCATGAAATCAATGTCATAAGACCAGGAGCAGCAAAGTTAGTGGATTCAGGTACGAAGATTCTAAGTGAAATAAGTCACACAGAAAAAGAAACTTATCATAAGATATCACTTATGAAGATCCTGTAAACATGGCTACACATGAACTGAGTTAGGAAAGAGAACAGAATCTCACATTTAGAAAACACTCTTATGCCTGCTTAAGAGGGAAGGAGAGGCCCGGTGATGCATAAAACCAGAGTTTGACATAAGAACAGGTACCATTTCTAAAACAAACTTTGGAATAGACAAGACCTACACCTTCCTCAGTAAAAGGGACTCAAAACCCCATATTTCCCGCAGAGGAATAGATCTGAGTAGGAAGAAACTTAAAACCTATGTATTGATATGTCTCTGTAAGGGAATCAAGTGTGTCTAGACTGGCATAAACAAGGCAGCGAGAATCAGCTCAAACCCACTATAAAAAGGAATTTCAACAACAAAACCAAAAAACAGGGAAATTCTTTACATTTCCTTCAGGGTCTCTGATGAAACCTGGAATGACCCTATCTACAATGACAGCTGGATGTGGTATAAGGCTGGACACTTGGGAATGAGTGGATTGGTGAGATTGGGAGAGCAAATGCAGGCCCTTTAAATCAAAAATGCATGGCCCCATTGCATGGGTCCCAACTCTCCATATTGAAGGGAATATTACTACAGCTATAACATGTATGGGAAACCTAGAGAATGGACACACTGTGAATGCAAAAGGTTTCTAAAACTCAACGAACAGTCCCTCTCCTGGTTCTCCGGTTTGACTTTCCAACTGCTTTACTATCAATCTCCCAACTTGGAGAGACAGCCCCTTTAAGCTCCTGGTTCGCACAGGTTGCCAATTTGGCAGAGGATGGAAGGGAAGAGGGAGAACCAATGAGAGACTAGCTGTTAGGCATTTGGACGGGCACATGTCACTCTAATTTGCCGGCAGGAAGAAGAATTAACCAAAGTCTCAGCCACCCTTCGGGAACCAGTATAGGTCCTGAACAAAAATTTTGGACTTTCGTTCAGCTCACAAAAACGAGTTGAAAAACGTAGCTCAGGGGCACAGCAATTCACACATTGGCAGAGTAATAAAGGACAACTATCGTCCAAAAATCTGTTGAGGGAAGGCAACGAGGCGGAATTTAAAGTGAGGCAGAATAGCAGGAAACAGATTTCAAGAGGTACGTTGGAATCGCCTTTAAAGCACAGGAAGAGGGGCACAACTTCGACAATGACGCACTTGGCCAAAAAGGGCATATGTGTTTTCTCCTGAATATATTCAGGAGAAAACGCATATGCCCTTCTTGGCCAAGCAAGCAAGCGGGCAATGCAAATCTGCACTACAAAGAAGTATCACTTCCCACCGGTCAAACGGGACATCCACAAAACGTGTAAAAACCAGAAAGGCAAGAGAGGCCCTTAGAACAGGGAGCCTTCTTATCCTGATGGGTGGGATGTAAATTGCCAACTGCCTCACGGGAGGAGTGCATTGTTTTCCCTCAAACAAGTAAACAGCTGGGCTACAGAGCCAAGGGCACTTCCAGTCTAAGGAATATACTTTGGGAAAACTGAAAATCAATAAGACAGAGCCACCCCCAAATTTAGGGCTGCACTGCTTACAAGAACCTCAACTTGGGTACACCTAAAATATCCCAGGAAATATAAAAATGATTCAAAAATTTGTGGTACTTCTGTACGATGGAATATCCCTCAGCCATGAAATCAATGTCATAATACCAGGAGCAGCAATGTGAGTGGATTCAGGTACGATGATTCTAAGTGAAATAACTCACACAGAAAAAGACACTTAACAGAAGATATCACTTATGAAGATCCTGTAAACATGGCTACACATGAACTGAGTTAGGAAAGAGAACAGAGTCTCACATTTAGAAAACACTCTTATGCCTGCTTAATGGGGAAGGAGACGTGGGGTGATGCATAAAACCAGAGTTTGATATTAGCACGGGTACTCTTTCTAAATCCAACTGTGGAATAGAAAACAACTACACCTTCCTCAGTGAAAGGGACTCAAAACCCCATATTTCCAGCAGAGGAATAGATCTGACTAGTAAGAATCTTAAAACCTATGTTTGATATGCCTCTGTAAGGGAATCAAGTGTGTCTAGACTTGCATAAACATGGCAGCGAGAATCAGCTCAAACCCACTATAATAAGGAATTTCAAAAACAAAACCAAGAAACAGGGAAATTCTTTACAAATCCTTCAGGGTCTCTGATGAAACCTGGAATGACACTATCTACAATGACAGCTGGATGTGGCATAAGGCTGGACACTTGGGACTGAGAGGATTGGTGAGATTGGGTGAGCAAATGCAGACCCTTTAAAGCAAAAATGCATGGCCCCCATTCCATGGGTCCCAACTCTCCATGTTGAAGGGAATATTACTATAGCTATAACATGTACGTGAAACCTAGAGAATGGACACTCTGTGAAAACAAAAGGTTTCTAAAACTCAACGAATAGTCCCTCTCCTGGTGCTCCGGATTGACTTTCCAACTGCTTTACAATGAAACTCCCAAATTGGAGAGACAGCCCAATTACGCTCCTGGTTCGCACAGGTTGCCACTTTGGCAGAGAATGGAAGGGAAGAGGGAGAACCAGTGAGAGAGTAGCTGTTAGACATTTGGACGGGCACATGTCACTCTAATTTCTCGGCAGGAAGAAGAATTAACCAAAGACTCAGCCAACGACCGGGAACCAGTATAGGTCCTGAACCAAAATTTTGAACTTGCGTACAGCTCACAAAAAGCAAGTTGAAAAATGGAGCTCAGGGGCACAGCAATTCACAAAATGGCAGAGTAATAAAGGACAACAATTGTCAAAACATCTGTTGAGGGTAGGCAACGAGGCGGACTTGAAAGCAAGGCAGAATAGCAGGAAATAGATTTCAAGAGGTACGTTGGATTCGCCTTTAAAGCACATGCAGAGGGGCACTAATTCGACTATGACACACTTGGCCAAAAAGGGAGTATGCGTTTTCTCCTGAATATATTCAGGAAAAACGCATACGCCCTTTTTGGCCAAGCAAGCAATCGGGCAATGCAAATCTGCCCTACAAAGAAGTATCACTTCCCACCGGTCAAAAGGGACATCCACAAAATGTGTAAAAACCAGAAAGGCAAGACAGGCCCTTGAGAACAGTGATCCTTGTTATGCTGATGGGCGGGATGTAAATTGCCAACTGCCTCACTGGAGGAGTGCATTGTGTTGCCTAAAACAAGTAAACAACAGAGCTACAGAGCCAAGGGCACTTCCAGTCTAGGGAATATACCTTGGGAAAACTGAAAATCAATAAGACAGAGCCACCCTCAAATTTAGGGCTGCACTGCTTAAAAGAACCTAAACTTGTGTACACCCTAAATATCCCAGGAAATATAAAAATGGTTCAAAAAATTGTGGTACTTATGTACGATGGAATATCCCTCAGCCATGAAATCAATGTCATAAGACCAGGAGCAGCAAAGTGATTGCCTTCAGGTACGATGATTCTAAGTGAAATAAGTCACAGAGAAAAAGAAACTTATCATAAGATATCACTTATGATGATCCTGTAAACATGGCTACACATGAACTGAGATAGGAAAGAGAACAGAGTCTCACATTTAGAAAACACTCTTATGCCTGCTTAAGGGGAAAGGAGAGGTGGGGTGATGCATAAAACCAGAGTTTGACATAAGCCAGGTACCATTTCAAAAACCAACTTTGGAATAGAAAAGACCTACACCTTCCTCAGTGAAAGGGACTCAAAACCCCATATTTCCCGCAGAGGAATAGATCTGACTAGGAAGGAACTTAAAACCTATGTATTGATATGTCTCTGTAAGGGAATCAAGTGTGTCTAGACTGGCATAAACAAGGCAGCGAAAATCAGCTCAAACCCACTATAAAATGGAATTTCAAAAACAAAACCAAAAACAGTGAAATTCTTTACAATTCCTTCAGGGTCTCGATGAAACCTGGAATGACCCTATCTACAATGACAGCTGGCTGTGGCATAAGGCTGCATACTTGGGACTGAGAGGATTGGTGAGATTGGGTGAGAAAATGCAGACCCTATAAAGCAAAAATGCATGGCCCCCATTCCATGGATCCCAACTCTCCAGGTTGAAGGGAATATTACTACAGCTATAACATGTACGGGAAACCTAGAGAATGGACACACTGTGAATACAAAAGGTTTCTAAAACTCAACGAATAGTCCCTCTCCTGGTGCTCCGGTTTGACTTTCCAACTGCTTTACTATCAATCTCCCAACTTGGAGAGACAGCCCCTTTAAGCTCCTGGTTCGCACAGGTTGCCAATTTGGCAGAGGATGGAAGGGAAGAGGGAGAACCAATGAGAGACTAGCTGTTCGGCATTTGGACGGGCACATGTCACTCTAATTTGCCGGGAGGAAGAAGAAATAACGAAAGTCTCAGCCACCCATCGGGAACCAGTATAGGTCCTGAACCAAAATGTTGGACTTTCGTTCAGTTCACAAAAACGAGTTGAAAAACGTAGCTCAGGGACACAGCAATTCACACACTGGCAGAGTAATAAAGGACAACTATCGTCCAAAAATCTGTTGAGGGAAGGCAATGAGGGGGACTTGAAAGCGAGGCAGAATAGCAGAAAACAGATTTCAAGAGGTACGTTGGAATCGCCTTTAAAGCACAGGAAGGGGCCTCCCTGGTGGCGCAGTGGTTGAGAGTCCGCCTGCCGATGCAGGGGATACGGGTTCGTGCCCCGGTCTGGGAGGATCCCATATGCCGCGGAGCGGCTGGGCCCGTGAGCCATGGCCGCTGGGCCTGCGCGTCCGGAGCCTGTGCTCCGCAACGGGAGAGGCCACAACAGTGAGAGGCCCGCATACCGCAAAAAGAAAAAAAAAAAAAAAAAAAAAAAAAAAGCACAGGAAAAGGGGCACAACTTCGACAATGACGCACTTGGCCAAAAAGGGCGTATGGGTTTTCTCCTGAATATATTCAGGAGAAAACGCATACGCCCTTTTTGGCCAAGCAAGCAAGCGGGCAATGCAAATCTGCACTACAAACAAGTATCATTTCCCACCGGTCCAAAGGGACATACACAAAATGTGTAAAAACCAGAAAGGCAAGACAGGCCCTGGAGAACAGGGAGCCTTGTTATGCTGATGGGCGGGATGTAAATTGGCAACTCCCTCAATGGAGGAGTGCATTGAGTTCACTAAAACAGGTAAACAACAGAGCTACAGAGCCAAGGACACTTCCAGTCTAGGGAATATACCTTGGGAAAACTGAAAATCAAAAAGACAGAGCCACCCCCAAATTTAGGGCTGCACTGCTTACAAGAACCTCAACTTGGGTACACCTTAAATATCCCAGGAAATATAAAAATGGTTCAAAAAATTGTGGTACTTATATACGATGGAGTATCCCTCAGCCATGATATCAATGTCATGAGACCAGTAGCAGCAAAGTGAGTGGATTCAGGTACGATGATTCTAAGTGAAATAAGTCACACAGAAAAAGAAACTTATCATAAGATATCACTTATGAAGATCTTGTAAACATGGCTACACATGAACTGAGTTAGGTAAGAGAACAGAGTCTCACATTTAGAAAACACTCTTATGCCTGCTTAAGGGGGAAGGAGAGATGGGGTGATGCATAAAACCAGAGGTTGATAAAAGCACAGGTACCGTTTCTAAAACCAATTGTGGAATAGAAAAGACCTACACCTTCCTCAGTGAATGGGACTCAAAACCCCATATTTCCCGCAGAGAAATAGATCTGACTAGTAAGAATCTTAAAACCTATGTATTGATATGTATCCGTAAGGGAATCACGTGTGTCTAGACTGGTATAAACATGACAGCGAGAATCAGCTCAAACCCACTATAAAAAGGAATTTCAAAAACAAAACCAAAAAATAGGGAAATTCTTTACAATTCCTTCAGGGTCTCTGATGAAACCTGGAATGACCCTATCTACAATGACAGCTGGATGTGGCATAAGGCTGCATACTTGGGACTGAGAGGATTTGTGAGATTGGGTGAGCAAATGCAGACCCTATAAAGCAAAAATGCATGGCCCCCATTCCATGGATCCCAACTCTCCAGGTTGAAGGGAATATTACTACAGCTATAACATGTACGGGAAACCTAGAGAATGGACACACTGTGAATACAAAAGGTTTCTAAAACTCAACGAATAGTCCCTCTCCTGGTGCTCCGGTTTGACTTTCCAACTGCTTTACTATCAATCTCCCAACTTGGAGAGACAGCCCCTTTAAGCTCTTGGATCGCACAGGTTGCCAATTTGGCAGAGGATGGAAGGGAAGAGGGAGAACCAATGAGAGACTGGCTGTTAGGCATTTGGACGGGCACATGTCACTCTAATTTGCCGGCAGGAAGAAGAATTAACGAAAGTCTCAGCCACCCATCGGGAACCAGTATAGGTCCTGAACAAAAATTTTGGACTTTCGTTCAGCTCACAAAACGAGTTGAAAAACGTAGCTCAGGGGCACAGCAATTCACAAACTGGCAGAGTAATAAAGGACAACTATCGTCCAAAAATCTGTTGAGGGAAGCCAATGAGGCGGACTTGAAAGCGAGGCAGAATAGCAGGAAACAGATTTCAAGAGGTACGTTGGAATTGCCTTTAAAGCACAGGAAGAGGGGCACAACTTCGACAATGACGCACTTGGCCAAAAAGGGCGTATGCGTTTTCTCCTGAATATATTCAGGAGAAAACGCATACGCCCTTTTTGGCCAAGCAAGAAAGCGGGCAATGCAAATCTGCACTACAAACAAGTATCACTTCCCACCGGCCAAACGGGACATCCACAAAACGTGTAAAAACCAGAAAGGCAAGAGAGGCCCTTAGAACAGGGAGCCTTCTTATCCTGATGGGTGGGATGTAAATTGCCAACTGCCTCACTGGAGGAGTGCATTGTCTTCCCTCAAACAAGTAAACAACTGAGCTACAGAGCCAAGGGCACTTCCAGTCTAGGGAATATACTTTGGGAAAACTGAAAATCAATAAGACAGAGCCACCCCCAAATTTAGGGCTGCACTGCTTACAAGAACCTCAACTTGGGTACACCTTAAATATCCCAGGAAATATAAAAATGGTTCAAAAATTTGTGGTACTTATGTACGATGGAATATCCCTCAGCCATGAAATCAATGTCATAAGACCAGGAGCAGCAAAGTGAGTGGATTCAGGTACGATGATTCTAAGTGAAATAAGTCACACAGAAAAAGACACTTAACAGAAGATATCACTTATGAAGATCCTGTAAACATGGCTACACATGAACTGAGTTAGGAAAGAGAACAGAGTCTCACATTTAGAAAACACTCTTATCCCTGATTAAAGGGGAAGGAGACGTGGGGTGATGCATAAAACCAGAGTTTGATATAAGCACGGGTACTGTTTCTAAATCCAACTGTGGAATAGAAAAGACCTACACCTTCCTCAGTGAAAGGGACTCAAAACCCCATATTTCCCGCAGAGGAATAGATCTGACTAGTAAGAATCTTAAAAACTATGTATTGATATGTCTCCGTAAGGGAATCAAGTGTGTCTAGACTGGTATAAACATGGCAGCGAGAATCAGCTCAAACCCACCATAAAAAGGAATTTCAAAAACAAAACCAAGAAACAGGAAAATTCTTTACAATTCCTTCAGGGTCTCTGATGAAACCTGGAATGACACTATCTACAATGACAGCTGGATGTGGCATAAGGCTGGACACTTGGGACTGAGAGGATTGGTGAGATTGGGTGAGCAAATGCAGACCCTATAAAGCAAAAATGCATGGCCCCCGTTACATGGATCCCAACTCTCCAGGTTGAAGGGAATATTACTACAGCTATAATATGTACGGGAATCCTAGAGAATGGACACACTGTGAATACAAAAGGTTTCTAAAACTCAACGAATAGTCCCTCTCCTGGTGCTCCGGTTTGACTTTCCAACTGCTTTACTATCAATCTCCCAACTTGGAGAGACAGCCCCTTCAAGCTCTTGGTTCGCACAGGTTGCCAATCTGGCAGAGGATGGAAGGGAAGAGGGAGAACCAATGAGAGACTAGCTGTTAGGCATCTGGACGGGCACATGTCACTCTAGTTTCCCGGCAGGAAGAAGAATTAACCAAAGTCTCCGCCAACCACTGGGATCCAGTATAGGTCCTGAACCAGAATTTTGGACTTGCGTACAGCTCACAAAAAGCGAGTTGAAAAATGGAGATCAGGGGCACAGCAATTCACAAACTGGCAGAGAAATAAAGGACAACTATCGTCCAAAAATCTGTTGAGGGAAGGCAACGAGGCGGACATGAAAGCGAGGCAGAATAGCAGGAAACAGATTTCAAGAGGTACGTTGGAATCGCCTTTAAAGCACAGGAAGAGGGGCACAACTTGGACAATGACGCACTTGCCCAAAAAGGGCGTATGCGTTTTCTCCTTAATATATTCAGGAGAAAACGCATGCACCCTTTTTGGCCAAGCAAGCAAGCAGGCAATGCAAATCTGCACTACAAAGAAGTATCACTTCCCACAGGTCAAAAGGGACATTCACAAAATGTGTAAAAACCAGAAAGGCAAGACAAGCCCTGGAGAACAGGGAGCCTTGCTATGCTGATGGGCGGGATGTAACTTGCCAACTGCCTCACTGGAGGAGTGCATTGCGTTCCCGAAAACAAGTAAACAACAGAGCTACAGAGCCAAGGGCACTTCCAGTCTAGGGAATATACCTTGGGAAAACTGAAAATCAATAAGACAGAGCCACTCCCAAATATAGCGCTGCACTGCTTACAAGAACCTCAACTTGGGTACACCTTAAATATCCCAGGAAATATAAAAATGGTTCCAAAAACTGTGGTATTTATGTAGGATGGAATATCCCTCAGCCATGAAATCAATGTCATAAGACCAGGAGCAGCAAAGTGAGTGGATTCAGGTACGATGATTCTAAGTGAAATAAGTCACACAGAAAAAGAAACTTATCATAAGATATCACATATGAAGATCCTGTAAACATGGCTACACATGAACTGAGTTAGGAAAGAGAACAGAGTCTCACATGTAGAAAACACGCTTATGCCTGCTTAAGGGGAAAGGAGAGGTGGGGTGATGCATAAAACCAGAGTTTGATATAAGCACATGTACCCTTTCTAAAACCAAGTTTGGAATAGGCAAGACCTACAACTTCCTCAGGAAAAGGGACTCAAAACCCCATATTTCCCGCAGAGGAATAGATATGACTAGTAAGAAACTTAAAACCTATGTACTGATATGTCTCCATAAGGGAATCAAGTGGGTCTAGACTGGCAGAAACATGGCAGCGAGAATCAGCTCATACTCACTATAAAAATGAATTTCAAAAACAAAACCAAAAAACAGGGAAATTCTTTACATTTCCTTCAGGGTCTCTGATGAAACCTGAAATGACCCTATCTACAATGACAGCTGGATGTGGCATAAGGCTGGACACTTGGGACTGTGAGCATTGGCGAGATTGGGTGAGCAAATGCAGACCCTTTAAAGCAATAATGCATGGCCCCCATTCGATGGGTCACAACTCTCCATGTTGAAGGGAATATTACGACCGCTATAACATGTACGGGAAACCTAGAGAATGGACACACACTGAATACAAAATGTTTCTGAAAGTCAACGAGTATTCCCTCTCCTGGTGCTCCGGTTTGACTTTCCAACTGCTTTACTATCAATCTCCCAACTTGGAGAGACAACCCCTTTAACCTCCTGGTTCGCACAGGTTGCCAATTTGGCAGAAGATGGAAGGGAAGAGGGAGAACCAATGAGAGAGTAGCTGTTAGGCATTTGGACAGGCACATGTCACTCTAATTTCCCGGCAGGAAGAAAAATTAACCAGAGTCTCAGCCACCCACCGGGAACCAGTGTAGGTCCTGAACCAAAATTTTGGACTTGCGTACAGCTCACAAAAAACGAGTTGAAAAATGGAGCTCAGGGGCACAGCAATTCACACACTGGCAGAGTAATAAAGGACAACTATCGTCCAAAAACCTGTTGAGGGAAGGCAACGAGGCGGACTTGAAAGCGAGGCAGAATAGCAGGAAACAGATTTCAAGAGGTACGTTGGAATTGCCTTTAAAGCACAGGAAGAGGGGCACAATTTCGACAATGACGCACTTGGCCAAAAAGGGCGTATGCGTTTTCTCCTGAATATATTCAGGAGAAAACGCATGCACCCTTTTTGGCCAAGCAAGGAAGCAGGCAATGCAAATCTGCACTACAAAGAAGTATCACTTCCCACAGGTCAAAAGGGACATTCACAAAATGTGTAAAAACCAGAAAGGCAAGACAGGCCCTGGAGAAGAGGGAGCCTTGTTATGCTGATGGCGGGATGTAAATTGCCAACTGCCTCACTGGTGGAGTGCATTGCGTTCCCTAAAACAAGTAAACAACAGAGCTACAGAGCGAAGGGCACATCCAGTGTAGGGAATATACGTTGGGAAAACTGAAAATCAATAAGAGAGAGCCAGCCCCAAATTTAGGGCTGCACTGCTTTCAAGAACCTCAACTTGGGTACAACTTAAATATCCCAGGAAATATAAAAATGGTTCAAAAAACTGTGGTATTTATGTACGATGGAATATCCCTCAGCCATGAAATCAATGTCATAAGACCAGGAGCAGCAAACTGAGTGGATTCAGGTACGATGATTCTAAGTGAAATAAGTCACACAGAAAAAGAAACTTATCATAAGATATCACTTATGAAGATCCTGTAAACATGGCTACACATGAACTGAGTTAGGAAAGAGAACAGAGTCTCACATGTAGAAAACACGCTTATGCCTGCTTAAGGGGAAAGGAGAGGTGGTGTGATGCATAAAACCAGGGTTTGATATAAGCACAGGAACCATTTCTATAACCAACAGTGGAATAGACAAGACCTACACCTTCCTCAGTGAAAGGGACTCAAAACCCCATATTTCCCAAAGAGGAATAGATCTGACTAGTAAGAATCTTAAAACCTATGTATTGATATGTCTCTGTAAGGGAAACAAGTGTGTCTAGACTGGAATAAACATGGCAGCGAGAATCAGCTCAAACCCACTATAAAAAGGAATTTCAAAATCAAAACCAAAAAACAGGGAAATTCTTTATATTTCCTTCAGGGTCTCTGATGAAACCTGGAATGACCCTATCTACAATGACAGCTGGATGTGGCATAAGGCTGGACACTTGGGACTGAGAGGATTGGTGAGATTGGGTGAGCAAATGCAGATCCTTTAAAGCAAAAATGCATGGCCCCCATTCCATGGGTCCCAACTCTCCATGTTGAAGGGAATATTACTACATCTATAACATGTACGAGAAACCTAGAGAATGGACACACTCTGAATACAAAAGGTTTCAAAACTCAACGAGTAGTCCCTCTCCTGGTGCTCCGGTTTGACTTTCCAACTGCTTTACTATCAATCTCCTAACTTGGAGAGACAGCCCCTTTAACCTCCTGGTTCGCACAGGTTGCCAATTTGGCAGAGGATTGAAGGGAAGAGGGAGAACCAATGAGAGAGTAGCTGTTAGGCATTTGGATGGGCACATGTCACTCTAATTTCCCAGCAGGAAGAAGAATTAACCAGAGTCTCAGCCACCCACCGGGAACCAGTATAGGTTCTGAACCAAAATTTTGGACTTGCGTACAACTCACAAAAAACGAGTTGAAAAATGGAGCTCAGGGGCACAGCAATTCACAAATTGGCAGAGTATTAAAGGACAACTATTGTCCAAAAATCTGTTGAGGGTAGGCAACGAGGCGGACATGAAAGCGAGGCAGAATAGCAGGAAACAGATTTCAAGAGGTACGTTGGAATCGCCTTTAAAGCACAGGAAGAGGGGCACAACTTGGCAATGACGCACTTGCCCAAAAAGGGCGTATGCGTTTTCTCCTTAATATATTCAGGAGAAAACGCATACGGCCTTTTTGGCCAAGCAAGCAAGAGGGCAATGCAAAACTGCACTACAAAGAATTATGTCTTACCACCGGTCAAAAGCGATATCCACAAAATGTGTAAAAACCAGAAAGGCAAGACAAGCCCTGGAGAACAGGGAGCCTTGCTATGCTGATGGGCGGGATGTAACTTGCCAACTGCCTCACTGGAGGAGTGCATTGCGTTCCCGAAAACAAGTAAACAACAGAGCTACAGAGCCAAGGGCACTTCCAGTCTAGGGAATATACCTTGGGAAAACTGAAAATCAATAAGACAGAGCCACTCCCAAATTTAGGGCTGCACTGCTTACAAGAACCTCAACTTGGGTACACCTTAAATATCCCAGGAAATATAAAAATGGTTCCAAAAACTGTGGTATTTATGTACGATGGAATATCCCTCAGCCATGAAATCAATGTCATAAGACCAGGAGCAGCAAAGTGAGTGGATTCAGGTACGATGATTCTAAGTGAAATAAGTCACACAGAAAAAGAAACTTATCATAAGATATCACATATGAAGATCCTGTAAACATGGCTACACATGAACTGAGTTAGGAAAGAGAACAGAGTATCACATGTAGAAAACACGCTTATGCCTGCTTAAGGGGAAAGGAGAGGTGGTGTGATGCATAAAACCAGGGTTTGATATAAGCACAGGAACCATTTCTATAACCAACAGTGGAATAGACAAGACCTACACCTTCCTCAGTGAAAGGGACTCAAAACCCCATATTTCCCGCAGAAGAATAGATCTGACTAGTAAGAATCTTAAAACCTATGTTTGATATGTCTCTGTAAGGGAAACAAGTGTGTCTAGACTGGAATAAACATGGCAGCGAGAATCAGCTCAAACCCACTATAAAAAGGAATTTCAAAATCAAAACCAAAAAACAGGGAAATTCTTTATATTTACTTCAGGGTCTCTGATGAAACCTGGAATGACCCTATCTACAATGACAGCTGGATGTGGCATAAGCCTGGACACTTGGGACTGAGAGGATTGGTGAGATTGGGTGAGCAAATGCAGACCCTATAAAGCAAAAATGCATGGCCCACATTCCATGGGTCCCAACTCTCCATGTTGAAGGGAATATTACTACAGCTATAACATGTACGGCAAACCTAGAGAATGGACACACTGTGAATACAAAAGGTTTCTAAAACTCAATGAGTAGTCCCTCTCCTGGTGCTCCGGTTTGACTTTCCAACTGCTTTACTATCAATCTCCCAACTTGGAGAGACAACCCCTTTAACCTCCTGGTTCGCACAGGTTGCCAATTTGGCAGAGGATGGAAGGGAAGAGGGAGAACCAATGAGAGAGTAGCTGTTAGGCATTTGGACGGGCACATGTCACTCTAATTTCCCGGCAGGAAGAAGAATTAACCAGAGTCTCAGCCACCCACCGGGAACCAGTATAGGTCCAGAACCAAAATTTTGGACTTGCGTACAGCTCACAAAAAACGAGTTGAATAATGGAGCTCAGGGGCACAGCAATTCACAAACTGGCAGAGTAATAAAGGACAACTATCGTCCAAAAATCTGTTGAGGGAAGGCAACGAGGCGGACTTGAAAGCGAGGCAGAATAGCAGGAAACAGATTTCAAGAGGTACGTTGGAATCGACTTTAAAGCACAGGAAGAGGGGCACAACTACGACAATGACGCACTTGGCCAAAAAGGGCGTATGCGTTTTCTCCTGATTATATTCAGGAGAAAACGCATACGCCCTTTTTGGCCAAGCAAGCAAGCGGGCAATGCAAATCTGCACTACAAAGAAGTATCATTTCCCACCGGTCAAAAGGGACATCCACAAAATGTGTAAAAACCAGAACGGCAAGACAGGCCCTGGAGAACAGGGAGCCTTGTTATGCTGATGGGCAGGATGTAAATTGCCAACTGCCTCACTGGAGGAGTGCATTGCGTTCCCTAAAACAAGTAAAAAACAGAGCTACAGAGCCAAGGGCACTTCCAGTCTAGGGAATATACCTTGGGAAAACTGAAAATCAATAAGACAGAGCCACCCCCAAATTTAGGGCTGCACTGCTTACAAGAACCTCAACTTGGGTACACCTTAAATATCCCAGGAAATATAAAAATGGTTCAAAAAACTGTGGTATTTATGTACGATGGAATATCCCTCAGCCATGAAATCAATGTCATAAGACCAGGAGCAGCAAAGTGAGTCGATTCAGGTACAATGATTCTAAGTGAAATAAGTCAAACAGAAAAAGAAACTTATCATAAGATATCACTTATGAAGATCCTGTAAACATGGCTACACATGAACTGAGTTAGGAAAGTGAACAGAGTCTCACATTTAGAAAACACTCCTATGCCTGCTTAAGGGGAAAGGAGAGGTGGGGTGATGCATAAAACCAGAGTTTGATATAAGCACAGGTACCATTTCTAAAACCAACTGTGTAATAGACAAGACCTACACCTTCCTCAGTGAAAGGGACTCAAAACCCGATATTTCCCGCAGAGGAATAGACCTGACTATTAAGAATCTTAAAACCTATGTATTGATATGTCTCTGTAAGGGAATCAAGTGTGTCTAGACTGGCATAAACAAGGCAGGGAGAATCAGCTCAAACCCACTATAAAAAGGAATTTCAAAAGCAAAACCAAAAAACAGGGAAATTCTTTACATTTCCTTCAGGGTCTCTGATGAAACCTGGAATGACCCTATCTAAAATGACAGCTGGATGTGGCATAAGTCTGGACACATGGGACTGAGAGGATTGGTGAGATTGGGTGAGCAAATGCAGACCCTTTAAAGCAATAATGCATGGCACCCATTCCATGGGTCCCAACTCTCCATGTTGAAGGGAATATTACTATAGCTATAACATGTACGGGAAACCTAGAGAATGGACACACTCTGAATACAAAAGGTTTCTAAAACTCAACGAGTTGTCCCTCTCCTGGTGCTCCGGTTTGACTTTCCAACTGCTTTACTATCAATCTCCCAACTTGGAGAGACAACCCCTTTAACCTCCTGGTTCGCACAGGTTGCCAATTTGGCAGAGGATGGAAGGGAAGAGGGAGAACCAATGAGAGAGTAGCTGTTAGGCATTTGGATGGGCACATGTCACTCTAATTTCCCGGCAGGAAGAAGAATTAACCAGAGTCTCAGCCACCCACCGGGAACCAGTGTAGGTCCTGAACCAGAATTTTGGACTTGCGTACAGCTCACAAAAAACGAGTTGAAAAATGGAGCTCAGGGGCACAGCAATTCACACACTGGCAGAGTAATAAAGGACAACTATCGTCCAAAAACCTGTTGAGGGAAGGCAACGAGGCGGACTTGAAAGCGAGGCAGAATAGCAGGAAACAGATTTCAAGAGGTACGTTGGAATTGCCTTTAAAGCACAGGAAGAGGGGCACAATTTCGACAATGACGCACTTGGCCAAAAAGGGCGTATGCGTTTTCTCCTGAATATATTCAGGAGAAAACGCATGCACCCTTTTTGGCCAAGCAAGCAAGCAGGCAATGCAAATCTGCACTACAAAGAAGTATCACTTCCCACAGGTCAAAAGGGACATTCACAAAATGTGTAAAAACCAGAAAGGCAAGACAGGCCCTGGAGAACAGGGAGCCTTGTTATGCTGATGGCGGGATGTAAATTGCCAACTGCCTCACTGGAGGAGTGCATTGCGTTCCCTAAAACAAGTAAACAACAGAGCTACAGAGCCAAGGGCACATCCAGTCTAGGGAATATACGTTGGGAAAACTGAAAATCAATAAGAGAGAGCCACCCCCAAATTTAGGGCTGCACTGCTTTCAAGAACCTCAACTTGGGTACACCTTAAATATCCCAGGAAATATAAAAATGGTTCAAAAAACTGTGGTATATATGTACGATGGAATATCCCTCAGCCATGAAATCAATGTCATAAGACCAGGAGCAGCAAACTGAGTGGATTCAGGTACGATGATTCTAAGTGAAATAAGTCACACAGAAAAAGAAACTTATCATAAGATATCACTTATGAAGATCCTGTAAACATGGCTACACATGAACTGAGTTAGGAAAGAGAACAGAGTCTCACATGTAGAAAACACGCTTATGCCTGCTTAAGGGGAAAGGAGAGGTGGTGTGATGCATAAAACCAGGGTTTGATATAAGCACAGGAACCATTTCTATAACCAACAGTGGAATAGACAAGACCTACACCTTCCTCAGTGAAAGGGACTCAAAACCCCATATTTCCCGCAGAGGAATAGATCTGACTAGTAAGAATCTTAAAACCTATGTTTGATATGTCTCTGTAAGGGAAACAAGTGTGTCTAGACTGGAATAAACATGGCAGCGAGAATCAGCTCAAACCCACTATAAAAAGGAATTTCAAAATCAAAACCAAAAAACAGGGAAATTCTTTATATTTACTTCAGGGTCTCTGATGAAACCTGGAATGATCCTATCTACAATGACAGCTGGATGTGGCATAAGGCTGGACACTTGGGACTGAGAGGATTGGTGAGATTGGGTGAGCAAATGCAGACCCTATAAAGCAAAAATGCATGGCCCACATTCCATGGGTCCCAACTCTCCATGTTGAAGGGAATATTACTACAGCTATAACATGTACGGCAAACCTAGAGAATGGACACACTGTGGATACAAAAGGTTTCTAAAACTCAATGAGTAGTCCCTCTCCTGGTGCTCCGGTTTGACTTTCCAACTGCTTTACTATCAATCTCCCAACTTGGAGAGACAACCCCTTTAACCTCCTGGTTCGCACAGGTTGCCAATTTGGCAGAGGATGGAAGGGAAGAGGGAGAACCAATGAGAGAGTAGCTGTTAGGCATTTGGACGGGCACATGTCACTCTAATTTCCCGGCAGGAAGAAGAATTAACCAGAGTCTCAGCCACCCACCGGGAACCAGTATAGGTCCAGAACCAAAATTTTGGACTTGCGTACAGCTCACAAAAAACGAGTTGAATAATGGAGCTCAGGGGCACAGCAATTCACAAACTGGCAGAGTAATAAAGGACAACTATCGTCCAAAAATCTGTTGAGGGAAGGCAACGAGGCGGACTTGAAAGCGAGGCAGAATAGCAGGAAACAGATTTCAAGAGGTACGTTGGAATCGACTTTAAAGCACAGGAAGAGGGGCACAACTACGACAATGACGCACTTGGCCAAAAAGGGCGTATGCGTTTTCTCCTGATTATATTCAGGAGAAAACGCATACGCCCTTTTTGGCCAAGCAAGCAAGCGGGCAATGCAAATCTGCACTACAAAGAAGTATCATTTCCCACCGGTCAAAAGGGACATCCACAAAATGTGTAAAAACCAGAACGGCAAGACAGGCCCTGGAGAACAGGGAGCCTTGTTATGCTGATGGGCAGGATGTAAATTGCCAACTGCCTCACTGGAGGAGTGCATTGCGTTCCCTAAAACAAGTAAAAAACAGAGCTACAGAGCCAAGGGCACTTCCAGTCTAGGGAATATACCTTGGGAAAACTGAAAATCAATAAGACAGAGCCACCCCCAAATTTAGGGCTGCACTGCTTACAAGAACCTCAACTTGGGTACACCTTAAATATCCCAGGAAATATAAAAATGGTTCAAAAAACTGTGGTATTTATGTACGATGGAATATCCCTCAGCCATGAAATCAATGTCATAAGACCAGGAGCAGCAAAGTGAGTCGATTCAGGTACAATGATTCTAAGTGAAATAAGTCAAACAGAAAAAGAAACTTATCATAAGATATCACTTATGAAGATCCTGTAAACATGGCTACACATGAACTGAGTTAGGAAAGTGAACAGAGTCTCACATTTAGAAAACACTCCTATGCCTGCTTAAGGGGAAAGGAGAGGTGGGGTGATGCATAAAACCAGAGTTTGATATAAGCACAGGTACCATTTCTAAAACCAACTGTGTAATAGACAAGACCTACACCTTCCTCAGTGAAAGGGACTCAAAACCCGATATTTCCCGCAGAGGAATAGACCTGACTATTAAGAATCTTAAAACCTATGTATTGATATGTCTCTGTAAGGGAATCAAGTGTGTCTAGACTGGCATAAACAAGGCAGGGAGAATCAGCTCAAACCCACTATAAAAAGGAATTTCAAAAGCAAAACCAAAAAACAGGGAAATTCTTTACATTTCCTTCAGGGTCTCTGATGAAACCTGGAATGACCCTATCTAAAATGACAGCTGGATGTGGCATAAGTCTGGACACATGGGACTGAGAGGATTGGTGAGATTGGGTGAGCAAATGCAGACCCTTTAAAGCAATAATGCATGGCACCCATTCCATGGGTCCCAACTCTCCATGTTGAAGGGAATATTACTATAGCTATAACATGTACGGGAAACCTAGAGAATGGACACACTCTGAATACAAAAGGTTTCTAAAACTCAACGAGTTGTCCCTCTCCTGGTGCTCCGGTTTGACTTTCCAACTGCTTTACTATCAATCTCCCAACTTGGAGAGACAACCCCTTTAACCTCCTGGTTCGCACAGGTTGCCAATTTGGCAGAGGATGGAAGGGAAGAGGGAGAACCAATGAGAGAGTAGCTGTTAGGCATTTGGATGGGCACATGTCACTCTAATTTCCCGGCAGGAAGAAGAATTAACCAGAGTCTCAGCCACCCACCGGGAACCAGTGTAGGTCCTGAACCAGAATTTTGGACTTGCGTACAGCTCACAAAAAACGAGTTGAAAAATGGAGCTCAGGGGCACAGCAATTCACACACTGGCAGAGTAATAAAGGACAACTATCGTACAAAAACCTGTTGAGGGAAGGCAACGAGGCGGACTTGAAAGCGAGGCAGAATAGCAGGAAACAGATTTCAAGAGGTACGTTGGAATTGCCTTTAAAGCACAGGAAGAGGGGCACAATTTCGACAATGACGCACTTGGCCAAAAAGGGCGTATGCGTTTTCTCCTGAATATATTCAGGAGAAAACGCATGCACCCTTTTTGGCCAAGCAAGCAAGCAGGCAATGCAAATCTGCACTACAAAGAAGTATCACTTCCCACAGGTCAAAAGGGACATTCACAAAATGTGTAAAAACCAGAAAGGCAAGACAGGCCCTGGAGAACAGGGAGCCTTGTTATGCTGATGGCGGGATGTAAATTGCCAACTGCCTCACTGGAGGAGTGCATTGCGTTCCCTAAAACAAGTAAACAACAGAGCTACAGAGCCAAGGGCACATCCAGTCTAGGGAATATACCTTGGGAAAACTGAAAATCAATAAGAGAGAGCCACCCCCAAATTTAGGGCTGCACTGCTTTCAAGAACCTCAACTTGGGTACACCTTAAATATCCCAGGAAATATAAAAATGGTTCAAAAAACTGTGGTATATATGTACGATGGAATATCCCTCAGCCATGAAATCAATGTCATAAGACCAGGAGCAGCAAACTGAGTGGATTCAGGTACGATGATTCTAAGTGAAATAAGTCACACAGAAAAAGAAACTTATCATAAGATATCACTTATGAAGATCCTGTAAACATGGCTACACATGAACTGAGTTAGGAAAGAGAACAGAGTCTCACATGTAGAAAACACGCTTATGCCTGCTTAAGGGGAAAGGAGAGGTGGTGTGATGCATAAAACCAGGGTTTGATATAAGCACAGGAACCATTTCTATAACCAACAGTGGAATAGACAAGACCTACACCTTCCTCAGTGAAAGGGACTCAAAACCCCATATTTCCCGCAGAGGAATAGATCTGACTAGTAAGAATCTTAAAACCTATGTTTGATATGTCTCTGTAAGGGAAACAAGTGTGTCTAGACTGGAATAAACATGGCAGCGAGAATCAGCTCAAACCCACTATAAAAAGGAATTTCAAAATCAAAACCAAAAAACAGGGAAATTCTTTATATTTACTTCAGGGTCTCTGATGAAACCTGGAATGATCCTATCTACAATGACAGCTGGATGTGGCATAAGGCTGGACACTTGGGACTGAGAGGATTGGTGAGATTGGGTGAGCAAATGCAGACCCTATAAAGCAAAAATGCATGGCCCACATTCCATGGGTCCCAACTCTCCATGTTGAAGGGAATATTACTACAGCTATAACATGTACGGCAAACCTAGAGAATGGACACACTGTGAATACAAAAGGTTTCTAAAACTCAATGAGTAGTCCCTCTCCTGGTGCTCCGGTTTGACTTTCCAACTGCTTTACTATCAATCTCCCAACTTGGAGAGACAACCCCTTTAACCTCCTGGTTCGCACAGGTTGCCAATTTGGCAGAGGATGGAAGGGAAGAGGGAGAACCAATGAGAGAGTAGCTGTTAGGCATTTGGACGGGCACATGTCACTCTAATTTCCCGGCAGGAAGAAGAATTAACCAGAGTCTCAGCCACCCACCGGGAACCAGTATAGGTCCAGAACCAAAATTTTGGACTTGCGTACAGCTCACAAAAAACGAGTTGAATAATGGAGCTCAGGGGCACAGCAATTCACAAACTGGCAGAGTAATAAAGGACAACTATCGTCCAAAAATCTGTTGAGGGAAGGCAACGAGGCGGACTTGAAAGCGAGGCAGAATAGCAGGAAACAGATTTCAAGAGGTACGTTGGAATCGACTTTAAAGCACAGGAAGAGGGGCACAACTACGACAATGACGCACTTGGCCAAAAAGGGCGTATGCGTTTTCTCCTGATTATATTCAGGAGAAAACGCATACGCCCTTTTTGGCCAAGCAAGCAAGCGGGCAATGCAAATCTGCACTACAAAGAAGTATCATTTCCCACCGGTCAAAAGGGACATCCACAAAATGTGTAAAAACCAGAACGGCAAGACAGGCCCTGGAGAACAGGGAGCCTTGTTATGCTGATGGGCAGGATGTAAATTGCCAACTGCCTCACTGGAGGAGTGCATTGCGTTCCCTAAAACAAGTAAAAAACAGAGCTACAGAGCCAAGGGCACTTCCAGTCTAGGGAATATACCTTGGGAAAACTGAAAATCAATAAGACAGAGCCACCCCCAAATTTAGGGCTGCACTGCTTACAAGAACCTCAACTTGGGTACACCTTAAATATCCCAGGAAATATAAAAATGGTTCAAAAAACTGTGGTATTTATGTACGATGGAATATCCCTCAGCCATGAAATCAATGTCATAAGACCAGGAGCAGCAAAGTGAGTCGATTCAGGTACAATGATTCTAAGTGAAATAAGTCAAACAGAAAAAGAAACTTATCATAAGATATCACTTATGAAGATCCTGTAAACATGGCTACACATGAACTGAGTTAGGAAAGTGAACAGAGTCTCACATTTAGAAAACACTCCTATGCCTGCTTAAGGGGAAAGGAGAGGTGGGGTGATGCATAAAACCAGAGTTTGATATAAGCACAGGTACCATTTCTAAAACCAACTGTGTAATAGACAAGACCTACACCTTCCTCAGTGAAAGGGACTCAAAACCCGATATTTCCCGCAGAGGAATAGACCTGACTATTAAGAATCTTAAAACCTATGTATTGATATGTCTCTGTAAGGGAATCAAGTGTGTCTAGACTGGCATAAACAAGGCAGGGAGAATCAGCTCAAACCCACTATAAAAAGGAATTTCAAAAGCAAAACCAAAAAACAGGGAAATTCTTTACATTTCCTTCAGGGTCTCTGATGAAACCTGGAATGACCCTATCTAAAATGACAGCTGGATGTGGCATAAGTCTGGACACATGGGACTGAGAGGATTGGTGAGATTGGGTGAGCAAATGCAGACCCTTTAAAGCAATAATGCATGGCACCCATTCCATGGGTCCCAACTCTCCATGTTGAAGGGAATATTACTATAGCTATAACATGTACGGGAAACCTAGAGAATGGACACACTCTGAATACAAAAGGTTTCTAAAACTCAACGAGTTGTCCCTCTCCTGGTGCTCCGGTTTGACTTTCCAACTGCTTTACTATCAATCTCCCAACTTGGAGAGACAACCCCTTTAACCTCCTGGTTCGCACAGGTTGCCAATTTGGCAGAGGATGGAAGGGAAGAGGGAGAACCAATGAGAGAGTAGCTGTTAGGCATTTGGATGGGCACATGTCACTCTAATTTCCCGGCAGGAAGAAGAATTAACCAGAGTCTCAGCCACCCACCGGGAACCAGTGTAGGTCCTGAACCAGAATTTTGGACTTGCGTACAGCTCACAAAAAACGAGTTGAAAAATGGAGCTCAGGGGCACAGCAATTCACACACTGGCAGAGTAATAAAGGACAACTATCGTCCAAAAACCTGTTGAGGGAAGGCAACGAGGCGGACTTGAAAGCGAGGCAGAATAGCAGGAAACAGATTTCAAGAGGTACGTTGGAATTGCCTTTAAAGCACAGGAAGAGGGGCACAATTTCGACAATGACGCACTTGGCCAAAAAGGGCGTATGCGTTTTCTCCTGAATATATTCAGGAGAAAACGCATGCACCCTTTTTGGCCAAGCAAGCAAGCAGGCAATGCAAATCTGCACTACAAAGAAGTATCACTTCCCACAGGTCAAAAGGGACATTCACAAAATGTGTAAAAACCAGAAAGGCAAGACAGGCCCTGGAGAACAGGGAGCCTTGTTATGCTGATGGCGGGATGTAAGTTGCCAACTGCCTCACTGGAGGAGTGAATTGCGTTCCCTAAAACAAGTAAACAACAGAGCTACAGAGCCAAGGGCACATCCAGTCTAGGGAATATACCTTGGGAAAACTGAAAATCAATAAGAGAGAGCCACCCCCAAATTTAGGGCTGCACTGCTTTCAAGAACCTCAACTTGGGTACACCTTAAATATCCCAGGAAATATAAAAATGGTTCAAAAAACTGTGGTATATATGTACGATGGAATATCCCTCAGCCATGAAATCAATGTCATAAGACCAGGAGCAGCAAACTGAGTGGATTCAGGTACGATGATTCTAAGTGAAATAAGTCACACAGAAAAAGAAACTTATCATAAGATATCACTTATGAAGATCCTGTAAACATGGCTACACATGAACTGAGTTAGGAAAGAGAACAGAGTCTCACATGTAGAAAACACGCTTATGCCTGCTTAAGGGGAAAGGAGAGGTGGTGTGATGCATAAAACCAGGGTTTGATATAAGCACAGGAACCATTTCTATAACCAACAGTGGAATAGACAAGACCTACACCTTCCTCAGTGAAAGGGACTCAAAACCCCATATTTCCCGCAGAGGAATAGATCTGACTAGTAAGAATCTTAAAACCTATGTTTGATATGTCTCTGTAAGGGAAACAAGTGTGTCTAGACTGGAATAAACATGGCAGTGAGAATCAGCTCAAACCCACTATAAAAAGGAATTTCAAAATCAAAACCAAAAAACAGGGAAATTCTTTATATTTACTTCAGGGTCTCTGATGAAACCTGGAATGACCCTATCTACAATGACAGCTGGATGTGGCATAAGGCTGGACACTTGGGACTGAGAGGATTGGTGAGATTGGGTGAGCAAATGCAGACCCTATAAAGCAAAAATGCATGGCCCACATTCCATGGGTCCCAACTCTCCATGTTGAAGGGAATATTACTACAGCTATAACATGTACGGCAAACCTAGAGAATGGACACACTGTGAATACAAAAGGTTTCTAAAACTCAATGAGTAGTCCCTCTCCTGGTGCTCCGGTTTGACTTTCCAACTGCTTTACTATCAATCTCCAAACTTGGAGAGACAACCCCTTTAACCTCCTGGTTCGCACAGGTTGCCAATTTGGCAGAGGATGGAAGGGAAGAGGGAGAACCAATGAGAGAGTAGCTGTTAGGCATTTGGATGGGCACATGTCACTCTAATTTCCCGGCAGGAAGAAGAATTAACCAGAGTCTCAGCCACCCACCGGGAACCAGTATAGGTCCAGAACCAAAATTTTGGACTTGCGTACAGCTCACAAAAAACGAGTTGAATAATGGAGCTCAGGGGCACAGCAATTCACAAACTGGCAGAGTAATAAAGGACAACTATCGTCCAAAAATCTGTTGAGGGAAGGCAACGAGGCGGACTTGAAAGCGAGGCAGAATAGCAGGAAACAGATTTCAAGAGGTACGTTGGAATCGACTTTAAAGCACAGGAAGAGGGGCACAACTACGACAATGACGCACTTGGCCAAAAAGGGCGTATGCGTTTTCTCCTGATTATATTCAGGAGAAAACGCATACGCCCTTTTTGGCCAAGCAAGCAAGCGGGCAATGCAAATCTGCACTACAAAGAAGTATCATTTCCCACCGGTCAAAAGGGACATCCACAAAATGTGTAAAAACCAGAACGGCAAGACAGGCCCTGGAGAACAGGGAGCCTTGTTATGCTGATGGGCAGGATGTAAATTGCCAACTGCCTCACTGGAGGAGTGCATTGCGTTCCCTAAAACAAGTAAAAAACAGAGCTACAGAGCCAAGGGCACTTCCAGTCTAGGGAATATACCTTGGGAAAACTGAAAATCAATAAGACAGAGCCACCCCCAAATTTAGGGCTGCACTGCTTACAAGAACCTCAACTTGGGTACACCTTAAATATCCCAGGAAATATAAAAATGGTTCAAAAAACTGTGGTATTTATGTACGATGGAATATCCCTCAGCCATGAAATCAATGTCATAAGACCAGGAGCAGCAAAGTGAGTCGATTCAGGTACAATGATTCTAAGTGAAATAAGTCAAACAGAAAAAGAAACTTATCATAAGATATCACTTATGAAGATCCTGTAAACATGGCTACACATGAACTGAGTTAGGAAAGTGAACAGAGTCTCACATTTAGAAAACACTCCTATGCCTGCTTAAGGGGAAAGGAGAGGTGGGGTGATGCATAAAACCAGAGTTTGATATAAGCACAGGTACCATTTCTAAAACCAACTGTGTAATAGACAAGACCTACACCTTCCTCAGTGAAAGGGACTCAAAACCCGATATTTCCCGCAGAGGAATAGACCTGACTATTAAGAATCTTAAAACCTATGTATTGATATGTCTCTGTAAGGGAATCAAGTGTGTCTAGACTGGCATAAACAAGGCAGGGAGAATCAGCTCAAACCCACTATAAAAAGGAATTTCAAAAGCAAAACCAAAAAACAGGGAAATTCTTTACATTTCCTTCAGGGTCTCTGATGAAACCTGGAATGACCCTATCTAAAATGACAGCTGGATGTGGCATAAGTCTGGACACATGGGACTGAGAGGATTGGTGAGATTGGGTGAGCAAATGCAGACCCTTTAAAGCAATAATGCATGGCACCCATTCCATGGGTCCCAACTCTCCATGTTGAAGGGAATATTACTATAGCTATAACATGTACGGGAAACTTGGAGAATGGACACACTCTGAATACAAAAGGTTTCTAAACCTCAACGAGTTGTCCCTCTCCTGGTCCTCCGGTTTGACTTTCCAACTGCATTACTATCAATCTCCCAACTTGGAGAGACAACCCCTTTAACCTCCTGGTTCGCACAGGTTGCCAATTTGGCAGAGGATGGAAGGGAAGAGGGAGAACCAATGAGAGAGTAGCTGTTAGGCATTTGGATGGGCACATGTCACTCTAATTTCCCGGCAGGAAGAAGAATTAACCAGAGTCTCAGCCACCCACCGGGAACCAGTATAGGTCCTGAACCAAAATTTTGGACTTGCGAACAGCTCACAAAAAACGAGTTGAAAAATGGAGCTCAGGGGCACAGCAATTCACACACTGGCAGAGTAATAAAGGACAACTATCGTCCAAAAATCTGTTGACGGAAGGCAACGAGGCGGACTTGAAAGCGAGGCAGAATAGCAGGAAACAGATTTCAAGAGGTACGTTGGAATCGCCTTTAAAGCACAGGAAGAGGGGCACAACTTCGACAATGAGGCACTTGCCCAAATAGGGCGTATGCGTTTTCTCCTGAATATATTCAGGAGAAAACGCATACGCCCTTTTTGGCCAAGCAAGCAAGCGGGCAATGCAAATCTGCACTACAAAGAAGTATCACTCACTTTCCACCGGTCAAAAGGGACATCCACAAAATGTGTAAAAACCAGAAAGGCAAGACAAGCCCTGGAGAACAGGGAGCCTTGCTATGCTGATGGGCGGGATGTAAATTGCCAACTGCCTCACTGGAGGAGTGCATTGCGTTCCCTAAAACAAGTAAACAACAGAGCTACAGAGCCAAGGGCACTTCCAGTCTAGGGAATATACCTTGGGAAAACTGAAAATCAATAAGCCAGAGCCACCCCGAAATTTAGGGCTGCACTGCTTACAAGAACCTCAACTTGGGTACACCGTAAATATCCCAGGAAATATAAAAATGGTTCAAAAAATTGTGGTACTTACATACGATGGAATATCCCTCAGCCATGAAATCAATGTCATAAGGCCATTAGCAGCAAAGTGAGTGGATTCAGGTACGATGATTCTAAGTGAAGTAAGTCACACAGAAAAAGAAACTTATCATAAGATATCACTTATGAAGATCCTGTAAACATGGCTACACATGAACTGAGTTAGGAAAGAGAACAGAGTCTCTCATTTAGAAAGCACTCTTATGCCTGCTTAAGGGGGAAGGATAGGTGGGGTGATGCATAAATCCAGAGTTTGATATAAGCACAGGTACCATTTCTATAACCAACTGTGGAATAGACAAGACCTACACCTTCCTCAGTGAAAGGGACTCAAAACCCCATATTTCCCGCAGAGGAATAGATCTGACTAGTAAGAATCTTAAAACCTATGTATTGATATGTCTCTGTAAGGGAATAAAGTGTGTCTAGACTGGAATAAACATGGCAGCGAGAATCAGCTCAAACCCACTATAAAAAGGAATTTCAAAAGCAAAACCAAAAAACAGGGAAATTCTTTACATTTCCTTCAGGGTCTCTGATGAAACCTGGAATGACCCTATCTAAAATGACAGCTGGATGTGGCATAAGTCTGGACACTTGGTACTGAGAGGATTGGTGAGATTGGGTGAGCAAATGCAGACCCTTTAAAGCAAAAATGCATGGCCCCCATTCCATGGGTCCCAACTCTCCATGTTAAAGGGAATATTAGTACAGCTATAACATGTACGGGAAACCTAGAGAATGGACACACTCTGAATACAAAAGGTTTCTAAAACTCAACGAGTAGTCCCTCTCCTGGTGCTCCAGTTTGACTTTCCAACTGCTTTACTATGAATCTCCCAACTTGGAGAGACAACCCCTTTAACCTCCTGGTTCGCACAGGTTGCCAATTTGGCAGAGGATGGAAGGGAAGAGAGAGAACCAATGAGAGAGTAGCTGTTAGGCATTTGGATGGGCACATGTCACTCTAATTTCCCGGCAGGAAGAAGAATTAACCAGAGTCTCAGCCACCCACCGGGAACCAGTATAGGTCCTGAACCAAAATTTTGGACTTGCGTACAGCTCACAAAAAACGAGTTGAAAAATGGAGCTCAGGGGCACAGCAATTCACAAACTGGCAGAGTAATAAAGGACAACTATCGTCCAAAAATCTGTTGAGGGAGGCAACGAGGCGGACTTGAAAGCGAGGCAGAATAGCAGGAAACAGATTTCAAGAGGTACGTTGGAATCGCCTTTAAAGCACAGGAAGAGGGGCACAACTTCGACAATGGCGCACTTGCCCAAAAAGGGCGTATGCGTTTTCTCCTTAATATATTCAGGAGAAAACGCATATGCCCTTTTTGGCCAAGCAAGCAAGCGGGCAATGCAAATCTGCACTACAAAGAAGTATCACTTCCCACCGGTCAAAAGGGACATCCACAAAATGTGTAAAAACCAGAAAGGCAAGACAAGCCCTGGAGAACAGGGAGCATTGCTATGCTGATGGGCGGGATGTAAATTGCCAACTGCCTCACTGGAGGAGTGCATTGCGTTCCCTAAAACAAGTAAACAACAGAGCTACAGAGCCAAGGGCACTTCCAGTCTAGGGAATATACCTTGGGAAAACTGAAAATCAATATGACAGAGTCACCCCGAAATTTAGGGCTGCACTGCTTACAAGAACCTCAACTTGGGTACACCGTAAATATCTCAGGAAATATAAAAATGTTTCAAAAAATTGTGATACTTACATACGATGGAATATCCCTCAGCCATGAAATCAATGTCATAAGGCCATTAGTAGCAAAGTGAGTGGATTCAGGTACGATGATTCTAAGTGAAGTAAGTCACACAGAAAATGAAACTTATCATAAGATATCACTTATGAAGATCCTGTAAACATGGCTACATATGAACTGAGTTAGTAAAGAGAACAGAGTCTCACATTTAGAAAGCACTCTTATGCCTGCTTAAGGGGGAAGGATAGGTGGGGTGAGGCATAAATCCAGAGTTTGATATAAGCACATGTACCGTTTCTAAAACCAATTTTGGAATAGACAAGACCTACAACTTCCTCAGGTAAAGGGACTCAAAACCCCATATTTCCCGCAGAGGATTAGATCTGACTAGTAAGAATCTTAAAACCTATGTATTGATATGTCTCCGTAAGGGAAACAAGTGTGTCTAGACTGCCATAAAAATGGCAGCGAGAATCAGCTCAAACACACTATAAAAAGGAATTTCAAAAAATAAACAAAAATACACGGAAATTATTTACAATTCCTTCAGGGTCTCTGAAGAAACCGGGAATGACCCTATCTACAATGACAGCTGGATGTGGCATAAGGCTGGACACTTGTGACTGAGAGGATTGTTGACACTGGGTGAGCAAATGCAGACCCTTTAAAGCAGTAATGCATGGCCCCCACTGCAAGGGTCCCAACTCTCCACGTTGAAGGGAATATTACTACAGCTATAACATGTACGGGTAACCTACAGAATGGACACACTGTGAATACAAAAGGTTTCTAAAACTCAACGAATAGTCCCTCACCTGGTGCTCCGGTTTCACTTTCCAACTGCTTTACTATCAATCTCCCAACATGGAGAGACACTTTCTTTAACGTCCTGGTTCGCACAGGTTGCCAATTTGGCAGAGGATGGAAGGGAAGAGCGAGAAGCAATGAGAGAGGAGCTGTTAGGCATTTGGACTTGCACATGTCACTCTAATTTCCCGGCAGGAAGAATTAACCATAGTCTCAGACACCCACCGGGAACCAGTATAGGTCCTGAACCAAAATTTTGGACTTGCCTTCAGCTCACAAAAAACGAGTTGAAAAATGGAGCTCAGGGGCACAGCAATTCACAAACTGGCAGAGTAATAAAGGATAACTATTGTCCAAAAATCTGTTGAGGAAGGCAACGAGGTGGTCTTGAAAGGGAGGCAGAATAGCAGGAAACAGATTTCAAGAGGTACCTTGGAAATTCCTTTAAAGCACAGGAAGAGGGGCACAACTTCGACAATGATGCACTTGGCCAAAAAGGCGTATGCAATTTCTCCTGAATATATTAAGGAGAAAACGCATACGCCCTTTTTGGCCAAGCAAGCAAGCGGGCAATGCAAATCTGCACTACAAAGAAGTATCACTTCCCACCAGTCAAAAGGGACATCCACAAAATGTGTAAAAACCAGAAAGGCAATACAGGTCCTGGAGAACAGGGAGCCTTGTTATACTGATGGTCGGGAGGTAAATTGCCAACTGCCTCACTGGAGGAGGGCATTGTGGTCCCTAACACAAGTAAACAACAAAGCTACAGAGCCAAGTGCACTTCCAGTCTAGGGAATATAACTTTGGAAAACTGAAAATCAATAAGACAGAGTCACCCCCAAATTAAGGGCTGCACTGCTTACAAGAACCTCAACTTGGGTACAACTTAAATATACCAGGAAATATAAAAATGGTTCAAAAAATTGTGCTACATACATACGATGGAATACCCCTCAGCCATGCAATCAATGTCATAAGACAAGGAGCAGCAAAGTGAGTGGATTCAGGTACGATGATTCTAAGTGAAATAAGTCACACAGAAAAAGAAACTTATCATAAGATATCACTTATGAAGGTCCTGTAAACATGGCTACACATGAACTGAGTTAGGAAAGAGAACAGAGTCTCACATTTAGAACAGACTCATATGCCTGCTTAAGTGTGAAGGAGAGGTGGGGTGATGCATAAAACCAGAGTTTGATATAAGCACAGGGACCGTATCAAAAACCAACTTTGGAATAGACAAGACCTACACCTTCCTCAGTGAAAGGGACTCAAAACCCCATATTTCCCTCAGAGGAATAGATGTGACTAGTAACAATCTTAAAACCTATGTATTGATATGTCTCCGTTAGGGAATCAAGTGCGTCTAGACTGGCATAAACATGGCAGCGAGAATCAGCTCAAACCCACTATGAAAAGGAATTTCAAAAACAAAACAAAAATACAGGGAAATTCTTCACAATTCCTTCAGGGTCTCTGATGAAACCTGGAATGACCCTATCTACAATGCCAGCTGGATATGGCATAAGGCTGGACACTTGGGACTGAGAGGATAGGTGAGATTGGGTGAGCAAATGCAGACCCTTTAAAGCAATAATGCATGGTCCTCATTTCATGGGTCCCAACTCTCCAGGGTGAAGGGAATATTACTACAGCTATAACATGTACTGGAGACCTAGAGAATGTTCACACTGTGAATACAAAAGGTTTCTAAAACTAAACGAATAGTCCCTCTCCTGGTGCTTCGATTTGACTTTCCAACTGCTTTACTATCAATCTCCCAACTTGGAGAGACAGCTTCCTGAAGCTCCTGGGTCTCACAGGTTGCCAATTTGGCAGAGGATTGAAGGGAAGAGGGAGAACCAATGAGAGAGTAGCTGTTAGGCATTTGGACGGGCACATGTCACTCTAGTTTCCCGGCAGGAAGAAGAATTAACCAATGTCTCAGACACACACCGGTGTCCAGAAGAGGTCCTGAACCAAAATTTTGGACTGGCGTTCAGCTCACAAAACATGAGTTGAAAAATGGAGCTCAGGGGCCCAGCAATTCACAAACTGGCAGAGTAATAAAGGACAACTATCGCTCAGAAATCTGTTGAGGGAAGGCAACGAGGGGGAGTTGAAAGCGAGGCAGAATAGCAGGAAACAGATTTCCAGAGGTATTTTGGAATCGCCTTTAAAGCAGAGAAACAGGGGCACAACTTCGACAATGATGCACTTGGCCAAAAATTGTGTATCCGTTTTCTCCTGAATATATTCAGAAGAAAACACATACGTCCTTTTTGGCCAAGGAAGAAAGCGGGCAATGCAAATCTGCACTACAAAGAAGTATCACTTCCCACCGGTCAAAAGGGACATCCACAAAATGTGTAAAAACCAGAAAGGCAACACAGGCCCTGGAGAACAGGGAGCCTTGTTATGCTGATGGGCGGGATGTAAATTGCCAACTGCCTCACTGTATGAGTGCATTGTGTTCCCTAAAACAAATAAACAACAGAGCTAGAGAGCCAACGGCACATCTAGTCTAGGGAATATACCTTGGGAAAATTGAAAATCAATAAGACAGGGCCAGCCCCAAATTTAGGGCTGCACTGCTTACAAGAACCTCAACTAGGGTACACATTAAATATCCCAGGAAATATAAAAATGGTTCAAAACATTTTGGTACTTACGTACCTTGGAATATCCCTCAGCTATGAAATCAATGTCATAAGACCAGTAGCAGCAAATTGAGTGGATTCAGGTATGATGATTCTAAGTGAAATAAGTCACACAGAAAAAGAAACGTATCATAAGATATCACTTATGAAGATCCTGTAAACATGGCTACTCATGAACTGAGTTAGGAAAGAGAACAGAGTCTCACATTTAGAAAACACTCTTATGCCTGCTTAAGGGGGAAGGAGAGGTGGGGTGATGCATAAAACCAGAGTTTGATATAAGCACATGTACCGTTCCAAAAACCAACTATGGAATAGACAAGACCTACACCTTCCTCAGTGAAAGGGACTGAATACCCCATATTTCCCGCAGAGGAATATATCTGTGTAGTAAGAAACTTTAAACATATGTATTGATATGTCTCCGTAAGGGAATCAAGTGTGTCTATAATGGAATAAACATGGCAGGGAGAATCAGCTCAAACCCACTAAAAAAAGGAATTTCAAAAACAAAACAAAAAAAACAGGGAAATTCTTTACAATTCCTTCAGGGTCTCTGATGAAACCTGGAATGACCCTATCTATAATGACAGCTGGATGTGGCATAAGGCTGGACACTTGGGACTCAGAGTATTGGTGAGATTGGGTGAGCTAATGCAGATCCTTTAAAGCAATAATGCATGGCCCCCATTCCATGGGTCCCAACTCTCCTGGTTGAAGGGAATATTACTACAGCTATAACATGTACGGGAAACCTAGAGAATGGACACACTGTGAAAACGAAAGGTTTCTAAAACTCAACGAATAGTCCCTCTCTTGGTGCTCCTGTTTGACTTTCCAACTGCTTTACTATCAATCTCCCAACTTGGAGAGACAGCCCCTTTAACCTCCTGGTTAGCACAGGTTGCCAATTTGACAGAGGATGGAAGGGAAGAGCGAGAATCAATGACAGAGTAGCTGTTAGGCATTTGGACAGGCACATGTCACTCAAATTTCCCGGCAGGATGAAGAATTAACCAAAGTCTCAGCCACCCACCGGGAACCAGTATAGTTCCTGAAAAAAAATTTTGGACTTATGTTCTGCTCACAAAAAACGAGTTGAAAAATGGAGTTCAGGGGCACAGCAATTCACAAACTGCAGAGTATTAAATGACAACTATCGTCCAAAAATCTTTTGAGGGAAGGCAACGAGGCAGACTTGAAATCGAGGCAGAATAGCAGGAAACAGATTTCAAGAGGTACATTGGAATCACCTTTAAAGCACAGGAAGCGGGGCACAACTTCGACAATGATGCACTTGGCCAAAAGGGCATATGCGTTTTCTCCTGAATATATTCAAGAAATAATGCATACACACTTTTTGGCCAAGCAAGCAAGCATGCAGTGCCAATCTGCACTACAAGAATGATCACTTCTCACTGGTCCAAATGGACATCCGAAAAATGTGTAAAAACTAGAAAAGCAAGACATGCCCTGGAGAACAGGGAGCCTTGTTAGGCTAATGGCCAGGATGTAAATTGCCAACTGCCTCTCTGGAGGAGTTCATTGTGTTACCTAAAACAAATAAACAACAGCGCTACAGAGCCAAGGGCAGTTCCAGTCTAGGGAATATACCTTTGTAAAACTGAAAATCAGTAAGACAGATCCACCCAAAAATATCAGGCTGCACTGCTTACAAGAACCTCAACTAGGGTACACCTTAAGTGTCCCAGGAAAGAAAAAAATGGTTCAAGAAATTGTGGTACTTACGTACGATGGAATATCCCTTAGCCATGAAATCAATGTCATAACACCAGTAGCAGCAAAATGAGTGGATTCTGGTACGGTGATTCTAAGTGAAATAAGTCACCCTGAAAAAGAAACTTATCATAAGATATCACTTTTGAAGTTCCTGTAACCATGGCTATAATGAACTGAGTTAGCAAAGATAACAGAATAACGAATCTTATCATAACATATCACTCATAGGGTGAATGTACACATGGCTACACTTGAACTGAATTACAAACACAACAGAGTCACACATTTAGAAAACAATCTTCTGCCTGCTTAAGGGGAAAGGCCAGGTGGGGTGATGCATAAAACCTCAGTTTTAAATTAGCACAGATACCGTTACATAAAGTAAGTATGTAATAGACTGTACCTACTCCCGGCACAATGAACTGGACTCAACACCCCCTATTCATTGCAGAGGAATATATCTGACTCTAAGAATTTTATTTTATTTTATTTTTATTTTTTTGAATTTGTACTAACTACTTTTCTTTTTTTTTTATTAGTCTCTGCTTTATAACAAAGTGAATCAGTCATACATATACATCTGTTCCCACATCCCTTCCCTCATACATCTCCCTCCCTCCCACCCTCCCCATCCCACCCCTCCATGCAGTCACAAAGCACTGAGCTGATCTCCCTGTGCTCTGCTGCTGCTTCCCATTATCTATCTACCTTACGTTTGGTAGTGTATATATGTCCATGCCTCTCTTTCGCTTTGTCACAGCTTACCCTTCCCCCTCCCCATATCCACAAGTCCATTCTCAAGTAGGGCTGTGTCTTTATTCCCGTTTTACCCCTAGGTTCTTCATGACATTTTTCTTTTTAATTTCGTATATTTATGTTAGCATAGAGTATTTGTCTTTCTCTTTCTGACTTACTTCACTCTGTATGACACACTCTAGGTCTATCCACCTCATTACAAATAGCTCAGTTTCATTTCTTTTTATGGCTGAGTAATATTCCATTGTATATATGTGCCACATCTTCTTTATCCATTCATCCAATGATGGACACTTAGGTTGTTTCCAGCTCCGGGCTATTGTGAATAGAGCTGCAATGAACATTTTGGTACATGTCTCTTTTGGAATTATGGTTTTCTCAGGGTATATGCCTAGTAGTGGGATTGCTGCGTCATATGGTAGTTCTATTTTTAGTTTTTTAAGGAACCTCCATACTGTTCTCCATAGTGGCTGTACCAATTGACATTCCCAACAGCTCTAAGAATTTTAAATCATATGTATTCTCATGTCTCCATAAAGGAATCATATGTGTGTATAATGGCATGAACACAGCACTGAAATTCATCTAAACCCCCTTATAAAAATAAGTTTCAAAAGCAAAATGCAAAAACAGCGAAACAGAGAGAAATCTTAAAAATTACGTTCAGGGCCTGTGATCCAACCTGGATTGACCACCTTTACCCCCACAGATGGATGAGACATAAGACTGGACACTTGGGGCTGACAAGATTGCTGAGGTTGTGTGAGCAAATGAACACCACTTAGAGCAATACTGTGTGCTACCCATTCAGGTGGTCCCAACTCTCCAGGTTTAAGGGAATCTTCCTACTGTTAAAACATGCATGGAAACCTAGTGGATGGTACACTGTGTAATTGGGAAAGTTTTCTAAAAGGTAACTCATTTTTCCTTTCATCGTGCTCAGCTTCACCATGCCATCTGCATTACTAAAAATCTCCCCACTTGGAGTGTCAGCGCCTTTACCCTCCTGTTATGCACAGTTTGCAAATTGTGCAGAGGATGAACAGGAAGAGGGGAAACAAACGAGAGATTAGCTGTAGGTGTTTGGATGGGCACATATCACTCTACTTTCCCATCAGGAAGAAGCATTAACCAAAGGCTCAGCCTGAAGCCCCAGAACCAGACCAGGGCCTAAAGCCATCCTGCGGTATTGCAGCCAGCTCACAAATAGGCGATTTGAAAAATGGAAATCAGGGGCACATCAATTCACAAACTTGCAGAGTTATAAAGGACAACTATCATCCAGAAATATATTGAGGTAAGGCGGTGAAGAGGATTTGAATGCAAGGCAGAATAGAAGGAAACAGATTTCAAGAGGTACATTGGAGTCATCTTTAAAGCACATGAAAAGCGACAGAACTTCAACAATGTTGACCTTGGCCGACAAGGGAGTATGTGTATTTTCTTGAATATATTCGGGAAAAGATGCATACGCCCTTTTTGGCCAAGCAAGCCATCAGGCATTGAAAATCCACACTACATAGAAGTGTCCCTTACCTCCAGTCAAAAGGGCCATCCACAAATAGTGTAAAAACCACAAATGCAGGACAGGCCATGGAGAAAAGGGAGCCTGGTTACACCGATGGACAGGATGTAAATTGCCAACAGCCTCTCTGCAGAACTGTATGTTGTTTTCTAAAACAGAGCTACAGAGCATAGCACACTTCCACTCATGGGCGTGTATTTTGGGAAAACTAAAAATCCACAACACAGAGCCAGCCCAAAGTTTAGGGCTGCTCTGTTTACAAGAACCTCGACTTCGGTACACTTTAAATATCCCAGGAAAGGAAAAAAAATGGATATAGATGTTGTGGTACTTATATACAATGGAATGTCACTCAGACATAAAATCAATGTCATAAGGCCAATAGCAGCATAATGAGTGGCTTTAGGTACGATGATGCTAAGTGAAATGAGCCACAAAGAAACAGAAACTTATTGTAATATATCACTTATAGAGGGAATGTAAACATGGCTACACATGAACTGAATTTCAAAAGAGAACAGAGTTACACATTTAGAAAACACACTTATGCCTCCTTAAGGGGAAAGGTGACATGGGGTGATGTGTAAAATAAGAGTTTGAAATTAGCACAGATCCCATTCCATATACCAAATATGTAATAGACAAGACCTACTCCTTTCTCAATGAACTGGACACAAAACTCCCTATTCACTGAAGAGGAATATATCTGACTGGTAATAATCTTGAAACCTATGTATTTATATGTCTCCATAATGGAATCAAGTGTATGTAGATTGGCATAAACACAGATCAATGGAACAGGACAGAAAGCACAGAGACAAACCTACATACCGATGGCTATCTCATCTATGACAAAAGATCTAAGGGTATACAATGGAGAAAACACCGTCTCTTCAGTAATTGGTGCTGGGAAAACTGGACCCCTACACATAAAAGAATGAAATTAGAACACTCCATAACACCATACACAAAAATAAACTCTAAATGGATTAGAGATCTAAATATAAGAGCAGACACTATAAAACACTTAGAGGAAACCATAGGCAGAACACTCTATGACATAAATCACAGCAAGATCCTTTTTGACTAACCTCCTAGAAAAATGGAAATAAAAACAGAAATCAACAAATGGGACCTAAAGAAACTTAAAAGCTTTTACACAGTTCAGGAAAACATACACAAGATGCAAAACAACCCTCAGAATGGGAGAAAATATTTTCAAATGAAGCAATTGACAAAGGATTAATCTCCAAAATTTACAAGTACCTCATGTAGCTCAATATCACCAAAACAAACAACCCAATCCAAAAACGGGCAGAAGACCTAAATAGACATTTCTCCAAAGAAGATATACAGATTACCAAGAAACACATGAAAGGATGCTGAACATCACTAATCATTAAAGAAATGCAAATCAAAACTACCGTGAGGTATCACCACACAGCAGTCAGAGTGGCAATCATCAAAAAAATCTACAAAACAATAAATGCTGGAGAGGCTTTTATTGGAGAAAAGGGAACACACTTGCACTGTGGGTGGGAATGTAAAGTGATATGGGCACTAGGGAGAACAGTACGGAGGTTCCTCTAAATAACTAACAATAGAGGTACCATACGACACAACAATCCAACTACTGGGGATTTGCCTTGCGAAAACCATAATTCAAAAAGAGTTATGTACAAAAATGTTCATTGCAGCTCTATTTACAATAGCCAGGACATGAAAGCAACCTAAGTGTCCATCGGCAGCTGAATGGATAAAGAAGATCTGGCACATATATACAATGGAATATTACTCAGCCATAAAAAGAAGCAAAACTGAGTTATTTGTACTGAGGTGGATGGACTTAGAATCTGTCCTACACAGTGAAGTAAGTCAGAAAGGGAAAAACAAATACTGTATGCTAACAGAGATATACGGAGTCTAATGAAGAAAAAAAAAATATTTTGAAGAACCTAGTGGCAGGACAGGATTAAGGACACAGACGTAGAGATAGGACTTGAGGACACTGGAAGGGGGATGGGTAAGATGACACGAAGTGACAGAGTGGCATGGACATAAATACATTACTAAATGTAACACTGAAAGCTACTGAGAATCAGCCACATAGAACAGGGAGATCAGCTCGGTGCTTTATGACCACATAAAGGGGTGGGATATGGAGTGTGGGTGGGAGATGCAAGAGGGAGGGTATCTGGTGATATTTGTATATGTATAGCTGATTCACTTTGTTATGCAGTAGAAACTAACACTCCATTGTAAAACAACTATACTCCAATAAACGTGTAAACGGAAAAAAAAAAATAAGAAAACCCAGGGATAAACCTACACACCTATGGTCAACTAATCTATGACAAAGGAGGCAAGACTATACAATGGAGATAAGACAGTCTTTTCAATCATTGGTGCTGGGAAATATGGACAGCTACATGTAAAAGAATGAAATTAGAACACTCCCCAACACCATACATAAAAATATATTCAAAATGGATTAGAGACCTTAATGTAAGACTGGACAGTATAAAACTCTGAGAGGAAAACTTACGAAGGATACTCTGATGTAAATCACAGCAAGATCTTTTTTGATCCACCTCCTATAGTAATGAAATAAAAAAGGAAACTAAACAGATGGGACCTAATGAAATGTAAAAGCTTTTGCAAAGCAAAGGAAACTACAAACAAGACGAAAAGACAACCCTCAGAATGGCAGAACATATTTGCTAATTAATCAATGGACAAATGATTAATCTCCAATATATATAAACAGCTCATGCAGCTCAATATTAATAAAACAAACAACCCAATACAAAAATGGAAGAAGATCTAAATAGACATTTCTTCCAAGAAGATACAGAGATGGCTAGTACGCACATGAAAATCTGCTCAACATCACTAATTATTAGAGAAATGGAAATCGAAACTACAATGAGGTATCACGTCACACCTGTTAGAATGGGCATCATCAGAAAATCTACAAACAACAAATGCTGGAGAGGGTGTGGAGAAAAGGAAGCTTCTTCCACTGTTGCTGGGAATGTAAATCGATATAGTCTCTATGGAGAACAGTATGGAGGTTCCTTAAAAAACTAAAAATAGAATTACCATATAATCCTGCAATCCCACTACTGGGCATATACCCAGAGGAAACCATAAATCAAAAAGACACATTCACCACAATGTTCATTGCAGCACTATTTACAATAGCCAGGTAATGAAAGCAACCTAGGTGCCCACAGACAGATGAATAGATAAAGATGTGGTACATACATACAATGGAATATTACTCAACCATACATCGGAAGGAAATTGGGTCATTTGTAGAGACCTTGATGGATCTAGAGACTGTCATACAGAGTGAAGTAAGTCAGAAAGAGAAAAACAAATATTGTATGTTAATGCATATATGTGGAACCTAGAAAAATGGTAAAGATGAACCGGTTTGCAGGGCAGAGATAGAGACACAGATGTAGAGAACAAACATCTGGACACCAAGGGGGGAATGACATGTGAGGGGGGTGGTGGGATGAATTGGGAGACTGGGATTCACATGTGCACACATATGTATAAAATAGATATCCAGTAAGAACCTGCTGTATAAAAGAAATAAATAACTTTAAAAAAAAATTAAAAATAAATAACTAACATTTAATAAAATAAACCAAAACTGTTTTTCCCTTCACATAGACGTCTTTATATTAATGCATTATTTCCATGTTTATATCTCCAAATTAAAAAAAAAAAGAGGAATAAATAAAACCTACCTTGAACCAAAAAGAAAGAAAAGAAAAAAACAGAACCCACCAGTTATACAGAGGAAAATCGTATCAGAGCACTTGCTCCAGTGGTAAAAAATTCTTAAGTTGGTCAGAGGTGGGAAATCGTCTCCGATGCAGTGAGCAGCGCTCCCCCTCCCCACAAGGAGCATCCTCATTGCAAAGATGGGGGACTGTGTCGAGTCGTCTGTGAGTAAATGTGAGCTGAGCTCCACACCTGCTGCAGCTGAACTCTTCCCACCCTTTCCAGGAAAAACACCTGAATATGTACAAGAACTTTCAAGCCTAGAGGAAGGGCAGTGGAGACACACCAGCGACAGCACGCAGGTCGACTTGGTGCCTGCAGGCCAGCCAGGATGGTCCTGGACCCAGATGCTCTTCTGGAAGCTTTCCATTTCCCTACCTGAGATACCCCTCCTGCCACGGCCCCCACTGCTTTTTTACTTCCTCACCTCTGCCTGGGGAGAAATTCCAGCGGCAGGTATGGGTGACACATCCTCTTCTTTAGCAGGTGGCAGCCTGGCAACTCCTGCAGAAAGTACAGCAGAGTTCCACTCACACAGGGCCACCCACAAAGCCACGGCCCCTCACTCCCTCCCACCACCCCAGCCCCGACACTGCTGACAGGGCAGAGAATATGGCGTCAGGCACAGCTACAGGGGCTCTTGCTGACTGGAGAGGTGTTTATATTGACCTCCACCAAGGCACACCTGGGGAGGGCTTGCAGGCAGTGTTAGGCTGCCCAAATCAGCCAATACTCACCCCTCAGGGGCTCACAGTTGCAGAACATGAACCTTGCTAAACGGGCCATGGCCAAGGAACAGGTGTGGGCTCTTGAGACTCAGGATAGACAAGGGCTTCAGCTGCGGGATTTTTCTCATCATTTTATCTGGTCCATGAGTGGAAAACAACTTCAAGAAAACCCTATACTAATGAGAGGAACCCAGGAGTCAGGGAGAGGAGTGATGGTGGGTGGAGACAGAGGCCTGGTGCCCTGGCTGCAGTGGAAGTGTCTGGAAGACCAGGCAGAGAGAGGCGGCACAAAGTGATAGCCAGGGTCACAGACCTGTCAGGGCTGCTGTTTGTTAGTTCAAGTCCTGCTCTGAGGTGTTCTGTGTCAGCTCTGAGCGACAGGTGAGCTGTGGTATCTCTGCAAGGTGGGCTATGTGCACAGTTCCTGTGTGTCCAGCCGTGCTCGGGTACCTGGCCAGAGGACCTCCGTATCCTGGGAAGGGCCTGAATATGAGAGCCCCATGGGCTGCTGGGTAGCTGCACAGGTGAGCTCCATACCCTGGGAGGGACTTGACCAAGAGAGCCCCGTGGGCTGCGGGGTGGGGGTGCAGCACAGGTGATCTCCATATCCTGGGATTGGCCTGACCACGAGAGTCCCATGGGCTGCTGGAAACCTGGTAAAGGATATCAGGACAGTCAGTGAAGCCACCGAGGATATACATCCAGTAGCTCCTATTTCCTACACCCTGCTGGTCATTCTACCATCCACCAGGCCATGGCATTCTGTATTAGACTTCAATGATGCCTTCTTCTGTATTCCATTCATCTCAGAGTCACAAGAATTTTTGGCTTGTGAGTGGCAGGACACAACATGCAACCAAAGCAATAATGCTGGGCCGTCATGCCCCAGTGGTTCAAAAATACCCACACCATCATTGGGGAAATGTCCTCTAAAGACCTAAAAGTTCTACCTCTGTAAAAGGGAACCCTCCTTCAATATGCAGAGGACATTCTGATCGCCAGGCCTACTAAAGACGCCTCTGAACTACCTAGCCAAGAAAGGATAGAAGGTGTCCAAGAAAAAGGCTCAAATATCCCAGGCTAAGGTGACATGCCTGGGCTTCATTCTCACAGATATTCGGAGAAACGCATCCCAGGATAGGGAAGAAGCCATTTGCAGCCTTACCTCTTCTAAAACTAGAAGACAGCTTAGGGGTTCCTGGGGAGGACAAGGTTTTCTGCATCTGGATCCCTAACTACACTCTAATAGCTGGGCCTCTACATGAAACACTGACACGAAAAGATGATGATCCTTTTGAATAGAATCCAGAAGCAGCCTTTCAAGAATGGAAAGAGCAGTCAATTCAGACCCTTGCCCAGGTACTCCCTAATTTAGCTAGACCCTTTGACCTTTACATACCCAGTCAATGGTTAATCGCCCTTGGAGCCTTAGTGCAAAAACTGGGACCACTTGAAATGGAACAACACAAGAATGCCCTTCAGGTATGATAAACTATGGTCATCAAGGGCTTTGCCCACCAACTCATCAGGCCAGGATACTGGGGTATCTAAAAAGCTGGAAATCAGCAGCCCGCAAGGCCAGCTCCCTCCTAAGGGAAAAGGACCCCACGTGGTGATCCTAACCACCCATCATGCCCTGAAGTTACAGGGGTTGCTCTGGGGACACACTGACATAGAGTGAGGAGGCCCTCCAACTCCAACCTCCAGAGAGACAAACGGGGGCAAAGGGCCCCCAAGATGACTTGTGTGACCATCACTTGACCTGGAGTTTCTCTCAGAAAACAACAAGACTGTGCCCCGAAAGAGCAGACTACTGCTTGCAGGACTTACTCCACCCAGAGGGGAGATAATAAGCTTGGCGGGGGAAACGTATATCATGCTTTCACCATAGAAAGCCCTACAGACACCGCGGTGATGGTGGTCAATATGACCGGCTGGACTGCTGGCTACTTCTAAAGGCCGTTGACTCAGTGGACGTCATGGTCCTGGATCACCACTGACCCTTGACTGTCTGGGAGTTGTGCGGGCAGGGCTCTGACACATGGTGCTGTTTGTACATTAATTCAGGGACCTAATTAAAGAAAGCACAGACTACTGGTCAGAGCATCTAGGCTGGCAAAAACCGTCAGCCTAAGGTCGCCGAACAAATGTGGGGTGTGGTGAAACCTGCCACCACAGCATCTCTGTGCATCTCTTTCCTGGACCCTTAAAGGTCATTAGAATCTATAACACTTCCAATGCTGGTGCTCAGGTGGACGAGAAGTGAGGCAGGAGGCCTTGGGACAATCAACCTCACATGGAGGCTGGTGGGGAGAAGTTTTGCCCCGCCCCCCATGTATCAGGGCTCCCACCACAGCATGAAGCAGTTACAAAAGAGTGGTCTGCACCCTCAACACCCCAAGAATGAGGAAAGAACAAAAAGCAGAGGAGGTGTTCATCTCCGGCAACGTTCATTAAAAACTCCTGGGAGATAAAAAGAGAATCTGGGCAATAAAATAAAGTCTAACCTGTTTTTCCTTTGTGCTTTGTCTAATTTCACGTGCTCCTAGGGTTCCGCATGCAGAGGTCCCACACCCGGCACTTCAGATCCGATTTCCTAGTGCAGAATGGCTGGGTCGACACCTCTGCTAGCGGGGTCCCTTGCAGACTCCGCAGCATAGAGCCTGAGCTGCAGCCAACCCAGCCCTCGTGAGCTCCATCACCTCCCTCCCACTGACGCTGCCGGGATCCCTACACAGCAGCCCAACCCACAGCCCGTGGGGGAGTGCATGCTCTCACCTCTCCTTTCTGTTTTTAAAATAATGTTTCCTTTGCTTCTGAACCAAACTCAGTCTTGATCTGTTGGCTCCAATGACACTGGGCATGGGTACTCCTGTTGGGGTCCACTCTGGAGGATCAGTAACAGAAATTGAGAACATTGTAACTTCAATGAACAGATGTGTGAGCCAAACTGTAGTTAACATAGAGCAGTGTATAACGCTCAGGTAAAATAAGATGTTTCTAAGACTTACATTTGATATTTCCATCACTTTCCTATAAGCAAGTTCAGTGAAGACGTTTGTCTTATTTGTCAGGTCAACATTAGAGAAATGAAGTGATTTATTTCCATGGATGTACATCGAATACTCTTGGCTGAAGCTTCAATCGTGTTTTCAATGCTTTTCCATTGAAAATGATACCTCTCTTCAGCTCCCCCATTTCTGAAAAGTATAAAATCTTATAATTTATTATTACCAAAGGGGAAAGGTAGGAGAAGGGATAAATTAACAGTTTGGGATTAGCACATACACACTGCTATGTATAAAATAGATCATCAACAAGGAACTACTGTATAGCACAGGGAACTACACTGAATATTTTGCAATAACCTATAAGGGGAAATAATCTGAAAAAGAATAGATATTTTTATTGACATCATCTATCAAGGACAGATAAAATGTAACCTAAGCAAGGCCGATGGTGAGCGCTTCTGACCCTGAAGATTTCAATCATATAAAGTTTGGGCTCTGCCTATTTCCCAAGGCCCTTAATGGACATGCGTGTACCCATAGCTTAAAAATTCCGCATTTTGGGGTACGGGGAGGCACAGATTTGGAAAAATCCCTGGTGTTCTCCTTACATGCACGGGACACTTCCTACAGCTAAAACATGCCTGTCACACCTAGAGGATGGTACACCGTTTGATCGGAAAGAGTTTGGAAAAGGCACCTCATCTCCTCATTGCCTGGTGCTCGGGTTCACCCCTCCAGCATCTTTCCTAACAACCTCCTCACTTGGGGATATCAGCACCGTCAACATCCTGTTGCACACAGTTTGGAATTTGTCCAGAGGATGAAGCGGAAGGATGAGAAAAATTTAGAGACAAGTCTTAGGTGTTCGGACAGGCACATGCCACTCTAATTTCCAATCCGGAAGACAAATTCATCAAAGGCTAGAATTGCCCACGGAAACAGAATAGGGCTAGAGGAAATCCCGCTGTTTTGTGTCCAGTTTCCATAAACACAAGTTGAATAATGGAACTCAGGGTCACAAAAATTCATGAAACTGCTGAGTTGAAAATATCTATCATCGAAAAATGTCTTCAGGTAAGCCACAGAAAAAGACTTGTAAACAAGGGAGAGTGGCAGGAAACATATTTGAACAGGTAGAAAGGACTCCCCGTTAAAGCACAAGAAAAGGGTCTGAACATCGCCAATGATGCAGTTGGCCAAAAAGGGCGTATGCATTTTTTCTGAATATATTCAAGTAAAGGCCATACACACTTTTTATCCAACCAAACAGGTGGACACTGGAAATCAATACTACAAAATGTATCACTTCACATCAGTCAGAAGGGCCATCCACATAAAGTGTAAACACCAGAAATGCAGGACAGGGCAAGGAGAATAGGGAGCCCTGTGAGGCTGATAGTGGAAATGTAATTTGCCAACGGCCACTCTGGAGAAGTGTATTGTGTTTGCTAAAACATCTAAATAATGAGCTACAGAGCATACGGCAGTTGCACTCATGGGCGTATACCTTGGGAAAAAGAAAAATCGACAGAAAATAGGCAGCCCAACGTTTACCACCTCTCTGTTAAAAAGGGCCTCAACTTGGATATAACCTAAATGTCCCTGGAAGGATAAAATGGATAAAAGAGATGGGGTACTTATGTAGAGTGGAATATTACTCATCCAGAAATCAATGAAATAAGGCCAGTTGGAACAACTCTGGAGGAGTTACATACAATCATTCTAAGTGACATATGTCAGAAAGAAAAAGACACATATCATAAGATGTCACTTAAAGGTGGAATCAAAAATGGCTACACATGAAATAAATTACAAAACAGAAACATAGTCAAATATGTAGAAAATAGACATAAGGCTGCTAAATGGGAAAGGTGGGGAATGCTGAGGTATTATCCAGGAGGTTGAAATTAGCAAATATACCATTCCAAGTACCAAATTGAATAACTGACAAGGCCTACACGGTACCTCAAAGAACTGCACTCAGCCCACTCAAGTCACTGGAAAATAATACATGTGACTGGTAAGCATCTGAAAAGGAATTTATTGTTGTCTCACAGTACATGAATCAAGTGGATGTACAGGAGCAAAAAACAGAGCTTTGAAAATCAGCTGTAACCAATATAAAAATAAATTTAAATATATTTATAGAAACAGTGAGACAGACAAAAATTCTTACAACTTTTGTTGAAGGTCTACGATGTAACATGGATTGAACACATGTAGACCCACAGCAGGATGATATATAAGGCTGGAAGCTATGCACGCTAAGAGATGTTAGAGAGGCTTGGTGAGAAAATGCAGACCTTTTAAAGTAATACTGCCTGGTACCCATTCCATGGGTCCCAAATCTGCAGGTTCAAGGGAATCTTCTGACAGTGAAAACAAGCCTGGGAAACCGAGATGAATGTACACCATGTGCTCAGGAAAGGTGTCTAAAATGCACCTCATTTTTGATCTCCTGGTGCTGGGGTTTGCCATTCCAGCCACATTACTAACAATCTCCCCACTTGGAGAATCAGCACCTTTAACCTCCTGTTTTACACAGTTTTCAATTTGTGCAGAGGATAAATGGGAAGAGGGGGAACCAATGAGAGGTTAGCTGTAGGAGTTTTGACAGGCACATGCCACTCTAATTTCCCATTAGGAAGAAAAATTAACCAAAGGCTCAGCCTGCCTCCCCAGAACCAGAATAGGGCCGGAAGCAATCCAATGGTTTGGCATACAGCACACAATGAAAGCGAGTTGCAAAATGAAGCTCAGGAGCAGAAAATTCAAAGACCTGCAAAGATATAAATGATAACCAACGTCCAAAAATATATTCAGGTAAGGCAACGAAGAGGATCTGAATGAGAGGCAGAATTGCAGGAAACAGATTTCAAAAGGTTGATTCTACTCACATTTAAAGCATATGAAAAGCAGCAGAATTTCTAAAATGATGCAGTTGGGCAAAAGGGTGTATGTGTTTTTCTCGTGAATATTTTCAGGAGAAAAAAAAAAACATACAGAGTTTTTGGCCAACCAAGCAAGAGGGAAATGCATATCCGCACAACAAAGAAGTCTCAATTTCCACTGCTCAGAAAGGCCATCCAAAAAATGTGTACAAACCAAAAATGCAGGAGGGGCCATGGAAAACAGGGAGCCAAGTCATGCTGATGGGTGTGGTATAAATATCCAAGAGCCACTCTGAAGAAGTGTATGCTGTTTCCTAAAACATCTAAAATACAAAGCCCCCGAGCAAAGGGGACTTCAACTCATGGGCATATAACGTGGGAAGACTAAATATCAATAAGACACAGGCACCCCAAAGTTTAGGGCTTCTCTGCATACAAGAAGCTCAACTTTGGTACACCTAAAATATCCCAGGAAAAACAGAAATGTATAAAGAACTTGTGGTAATTTTGTACAACGGAATATCACTCAGACGTGAAATCAATGTATATAAGGCCAGTAGCAGCATAATGAGTGGATTTAAGTATGATGATTCTAAGGGAATTTAGTCACACAGAAAAATAATCTTTTCATAAGATATCACTTATAGAGGAAATGTCAATATCACAAAACATGAACTGAATTAGGAAAGAGAACAGAGTCTCACATTTAGAAAAAAAAAAAAAAAAAAAACTCTTATGCCTGCTTCAGGAGAAAGGAGAGGTGGGGTGATGCATAAAACCAGAGTTTGATATTAACACAGGTACCATTCCATAAACCAAATACAGAATATACAAGACCTACACCTTCCTCAGTGAACGGGACTCAATACCCCTATTTCCCGCATAGGTATATATCTGACTAGTAGGAATCTTAAAACCTATGTATTGATATGTCTCCATAAGGGAATCAATTTTGTCTAGACCGGCATAAACAAGTAAGTGAAAATCAGCTCAACCCCATTATAAACATGAATTTCAAAAACAAAAACAAAAAACAGCCAAATTCTTACACAATTACTTCAAAGGTTCTGATGAAACCTGGAATAACCCTATCGGCAAAGACAGCTGGATGAGACATAAGGCTGGACACTAGGGACTGAGAGGACTGGTGAGATTGGGAGAGAAAATGCAGACCCTTAAAGTAGTAATGCATGCAACCATTCCATGGGTCCCAAATCTCCAGGTAGAAGGGAATATCACTACAGTTATAACATGTATGGGAAACCTAGAGAATGGACAACCTGTCATGGCAAAAGGTTTCTAAAACTCTCCTAATTTTTCTTCTCCTTGTGTTCCAGTTTGGTATTCCAACTGCTTTACTATCAATCTTCCAACTTAGGAGAGTCAGCCCCTATAACCTCCTGGTTCGCACTGTTTTCTAATTGTGCAGAGGATGAAAGGGAAGAGGGAGAACCTATCAGAGAGTAGATGTAGGCATTTGGACGGGCACATGTCACTCTATTTTCCCGTCAGGAAGAAGAATTAACCAAAGCCTCAGCCACACAGAGGGAACCAATATAGCCACCCCTGGAACCACTATAGGTACTGAAGCAAAATTGTGGATATGCGGCCAGCTCACAAAAATGGGATTTGAAAATTGGGGATCAGGGGCACAGCAATTCACAAACCTGCAGAGTTATAAAGGACTACTCTCTTCCAAAAATCTGTTGAGGGAAGGTAAAGAAGGGGACTTGAAAATGAGGCAGAATTGCACAAAACATATTTCAAGAGGTAAATGGGAATCACCTTTAAACCACAGGAAAAGCATCACAACTTGGACAGTGATGCCCTAGGCCAAAAAGTGCGTATGCCTTTTCTCCTGAATATATTCAGGAGAAAACGCATACGTCCTTTCTGGCCAATCAAGCAAGCGCACAATGCAAATCCACACTACAAAGAATTGTCACTTCCCACCGGTCAAAAGGGACATCCGAATATCTGTAAAAACCAGAAAGGCAAGAGAGAGATGACAAGGGCATGAAGCAATGTGATCCCAAAGGTCATGGAGGAATGTGATGACAAGCGCATGGAGCATTGTGATGACAAGATTATGTAGCATTTTGCTGACAAAGGCAAGGAGCATTGTGATGACAAGGTTCATTGAGCACTGTGATGACAAGCGTCACGGAGCATTGTGATGAGAAGGTCATGGAGCATTGGGCTGAAAATGCTCATGGAGTATTGTGATGAAAGGGGTCATGGAGCATTGTGATGACAAGGGCATGGAGCATTGTGATTACAGGGGTCTTGGAGCTCTGTGATGAAAAGGGCATGGATCATTGTCATGAAAAAGGCATGGAGCCTTGTCATGACAGGGTTCAAGGAGCATACTGAAGACAAGTGTCAGGGAGCATTGTGATGACAAGGATATTGAGAATTGTGATGACAAAGGTCATGGAGCATTGTGATGAGAAGACCATGGATAATTGTTATGACAAGTGTCATGGGGCGTTGTGATGATAAGTGTTATGGAACATTGTGATCACAAGGATTTGGAGCATTGTGATGACAGAGGTCATTGATCATTTTGATTTCATTGTGATGACAATAGCCTGAACCATTATGATGTTGGGCATGGTGCATTGTGATGACAGGGTTCATGGAGCATTGTGATGAAAATGGGCATGGATTATTGTTATTACAGGAGTCTTGGAGCATTGTGATGACATGGGCATGGAGCATCATGAATGAGAAGGCCATGGAGCATTCTTATGACATGCGTCATGGAGCTTTCTGAAGACAAGGGCATGGAGCATTGTGATTACAGGGTTCTTGGAGCATTGTGATGACAAGGGTCATTGAGCCTTGTGATGAAAAGGCTGTGGAACATTGTGATGGTAGTGGTCATGGAGCATTTTTATGACAGGTGTAATGGAGCATTGTGATGAGAAGGGCATGGAGCATTGGTCTGAAAATTTTCATGGATTATTGTCATGAGAGTGGGCATGGAGCATTGTGATGACAAGGGCACTGAACACTGTGATACATGGGTCACGGTGGATTGTAATGACAAGGGCATGGAGCATTGTGATGAGAAGTGCATTGGGCATTGTGATGACAAGCATCAAGGGGCTTTGTGATGACAAGGGCATGGAATAATGTGATGATAGGGTTCATGGAGCATTGTGATGAAAATTACATGGAACATTTTGATGACAGGGGCATGGAGCATTGGTCTGATAAGTTTCATGGATAATTGTGTTGAGAGTGGGCATGGCACATTTTGATGACAAGGGCATGGAGCATTGGGAAGACAAGGTCATGGAATATGGTGAAGACAGGTGTCAGGGAGCATTGTGATGACATATTTCATGGCCCATTGTGATGACAATGGCATGGAGCATTGTGATGTCAAGTGTTATGGAGGATTGTGATGACAAAGGTAATGGAGCATTGTGATGACAAGGGCTTGGAGCATTGTGATGACAAGGGCATGGAGCATTGTGATGACAATGGGCATTGAGAATTTTGATGAAAAGGTCGTGAAGCATTGTGATGACAAAGGCATGGAGCTTGCTATGACAGGGGTCATGGGCATTGCGATGACAAGTGCATGGAGAATTGTGATGACAAGAGCATGTAACATTGTGATGAGAACTGTCATGGAGCATTGTGATGACAAGGACGTGGAGAATTGTGATAACAAGGGACATGGAGTATTGTGATGATCAGGGAATGGAGCATTGTGATGGCAAGACCGTGGAGCACTGTGATGAGAAGACCATGGATAATTGTGATGACGAGCATCATGGAGCACTGTAATGACAAGGGGCATGGAGCATTGTGATGACAGGGGCATGGATCATTGTGATGACAAGGGTCACAGAGCATTCTGATGACAAGCTTGTGGAATATTGTGATGACAATGATATGGAGCATTGTGATGAAAAGGGCATGGATCATTGTGATGAAAAAGGCATGGAGACTTGTCATGACAGGGTTCAAGGAGCATACTGATGACAAGTGTCAGGGAGCATTGTGATGACAAGTGTATTGAGAATTGTGATGACAAAGGTAATGGAGGATTGTGATGAGAAGTCCATGGATAATTGTGATGACCAGCGGCATGGGGCTTTGTGATGGCAAGTGTTATGGAACCTTGTGATCACAAGGGTTCGGAGCATTGTGATGACAGAGGTCATGGAGAATTTTGATTTCATTGTGATGACAACAGCATGAAGCATTATGATAATGGGCATGGTGCATTGTGATGACAGGGTTCATGGAGCAATGAGATGAAAAGAGGCATGGAGCATGGTGATTACAGGGGTCTTGGAGCATTGTGATGACAAGGGTCATGGAGCCTTGTTATGACAAGGCCGTGGAACATGGTGATGGAAGCGGTCATGGAGCATTGTTATGACAGGGGTAATGGAGCATTGTGATGACAAGGGCATGGAGCATTGGGCTGAAAATATTCATGGAGTATTTTGATGACAGGGGTCATGGAGCATTGTGATGACAATGGAATGGAGCACTGTGATGGCAAGTTCCTGGAGCATTGTGATGAGAGGACCATGGAGTCTTGTAATGAAAAGTCTCATGGAGCATTCTGATGAAAAGGGGCATGGAGCATTGTGATTACAGTGGTCTTGGAGCATTGTGATGACAAGGGCATGGAGCATTGTGATGAGAAGGCAATGGAGCATTCTGACAGGCGTCATGGAGCTTTGTGATGACAAGGGCATGGAGCATTGTGATTACAGGGGTCTTGGAGCATTGGGATGAAAAGGGCATGGATCATTCTATGAAAAAGACATGGAGCCTTGTCATGACAGGGTTCAAGGAGCATACAGACAAGTGTCAGGGAGCATTTTGATTACCAGTGTATTGAGCATTGTGATGACAAAGGTCATGGAGCATTGTGACGACAAGGACATGGAGTATTGTGACGACAAGCACATGGAGCTTGCTATGACAGGGGTCATGGAGCATTGTGATGACAAGTGCATTGAGAATTGTGATGACAAAGCATGTAACACTTTGATGAGAAGTGTCATGGAGCATAGTGATGCCAAGAACGTGGAGAATTGTGATGACAGGGACATGGAGCAGTGTGATGACCAGGGCATGGAACATTGTGATGGCAAGACCGTGGAGCATTGTGATGAGAAGACCATGGATAATTGTGATGACAAGCCTCATGGAGCACTGTAACGACAAGGGGTGTGGAGCATTGTGATGACAGGGGTCATGGAGCATTGTTATGACAGGGGTAATTGAGCATTGTGATGAGAAGTTCATGGAGCATTGGTCTGAAATATTTCATGGATTACTGTGATGAGAGTGGGCATGGAGCATTGTGATGACAAGGGCATGGAACACAGTGATACATGGGTCATGGAGGATTGTAATGACAAGGGCATGGAGCATTGTGATGAGAATGCCATGGAGCATTCTGATGACATGCATCATGGAGCTTTGTGATGAAAAGGGCATGGAGCATTGTGATTACAGGGGTCTTGGAGCATTGTGATGACAATGGTCATGGAGCCTTGTGATGACAAGGCCTTGGAACGTTGTGATGGCATGGGTCATGTAGCATTGTGATGACAAGGGCAGCAGCATTGGTCTGAAAAGTTTCATGGATTATTGTGATGAGAGTTGGAATTGAGCATTGTGATAACAAGGGCACGGAACACAGTGATACATGGGTCATAAAGGACTGTAATGACAAGGGCCAGGAGCATTGTGATGAAAAGGGCATCGAGTAGTGTGATGACAAGTGTCATGGAGCTTTTTGATGACAATTGCATGCATCAATGTGATGAGAGGGTTCATGGAGCATTGTGATGACAATGGCATGGAGCATTGTGATGCCAAGGGTCATGGAGCTATGTGATGACAAAGGTCATGGAGCATTTTGATGACAAGAGCGTGCTGCATTGTGATGAGAAGGGCAGGGAGCATTGTCATGAGAGGGTCATGGAGCAATTTGATGAAAAGGGTCATGGAACATTTCGATGACAGTGGTTATGGAACATTGTGATGTCAGGGGTCATGGAGCATTTTGATGAAAAGGGTCATGGAACATTTTGATGACAGTGGTTATGGAACATTGTGATGTCAGGGGTCATGGAGCATTTTGATGAAAATGGTCATGGAGCATTTTGATGACAAGGGTTATGGAGCAGTGTGATGTCAGGGGTCATCGAACATTGTGATGATAAGTGCATGTAGCACTGTGATGACAGTAGTGAGGTAGTACTGTGATGAATAGTGATGTAACATTGTGATATCAGTGGTGAGAGAGCATTTTGATGAGAAGTGCATGGAGCATTGTGATGACAAGATTTATGGAGCATTGTGATGACAAGATTGTGGAGCACTGTGATGACAAGCGCATGGCTCATTGTGATGACAAGGGTCATGGAGCATTGTGCTGAGAAGCCCATGGAGCATTGTGATGACAAGGGTCATGGAGCATTGTGTTGAGAAAGGCATAGAGCATTGTGATGACATGGGTCAAAGAGCATTGTGATGAAAACTTCATGGAGCATTGTGGTTAAAAATTCATAGAGACTGTTGATGACGAAGGCATGGACCATTTTGATGACAAAGGTCATGAAGCATTGTGATGACTGGAGTCACGGAGCATTGTGATGACAAGGACATGGAGCATTGGTCTAATAAGTTTCATGGATTATTGCGATGACAGTTGGAATGGCGCACTGTGATGGCAAGGGAATGGAGAATTGTGATGACAAGGTCATGCAGTATTATGAAGACTGGTGTCAGGGAGCATTGTGATGACATATGTAATGGCCCATTGTGATGACAATGGCATGGAGCATTGTGATGCCAAGTGTCATGGAGGATACTGATGACAAAGATAATGGAGCATTGTGATGACAATGGCTTGGAGCATTGTGATGACAAGGGTCAGGGAGCATTGTGCTGACAAGTACATGGAGAATTGTGATGACAAGGGTCATGGAGCACTGTGATGAAAATGGCATGGGACATTGTGATGAAAAAGGCATGGAGCCTTTTTGTTAGAGGGTTCAAGGAGCATTCTGAAGACAAGTGTCAGGGAGCATTGTGATGACAAAGGTCATGGAGCATTGTGACAATAAGGGCATGGAGTATTGAGAGGACAGGCGTCATGGGGCGTAGTGATGACAAGTGTTATGGAACACTGTGATCACAAGAGTTTGGAGCATTGTGATGACAGAGGTCATGGATCATTTTGATTTCAAGGAGCATGGAGCATTGTGATGACAAGGGTATGAAGCAATGTGATCCCAACGTTCATGGAGGATCGTGATGACAATGGTAATGGAGTATTGTGATGACAAGCACATAGAGCATTGTAATGACAAGGTCATGTAGCATTTCCTGACAAAGGCATGTAGCATTGTGATGACAGGTGTCATGGAGCACTGTGATGACAAACATCACGGAGGATTTTAAATACAGGGGTCATGGAGCATTGGGATGACAAGGGAATGGATCATTGTAATGACAAGGGTCATGTAGTATTGGGCTGAAAATGTTCATGGAGTATTATGATGACAGGGGTCATGGAGCATTGTGATGACTAGGGAATGGAGCATTGTGATGACAAGAGTCCCGGATCATTGTGTTGTCAGGTGTCATGGAGCGTTGTGATGACAGTAGTCATGGAGCATTGTGATGAGAAGGTCATGGAGTATTAGGCTGAAAATGTACATGGAGTATTGTGATGACAGGGTTCATGGTGCATTGTGATGATAAGGGAATGGAGCATTTTGATGACAATGTCCTGGAGCATTTTGATGAGAAGACCATGGATCCTTGTGATGACAAGTCTCATGGAGCATTCTGATGAAAAGAGGAATGGAGCATTGTGATTACAGGTGTCTTGGAGCATTGTGATGACAATGGCATGGAGCATTGTGATGAGAAGGCAATGGAGCATTCTCATGACATTTTCCATGGAGCTTTGTGATGACAAGGGCAAGGAGCTTTGTGATTGCAGGGGTCTTGGAGCATTGTGATGAAAAGGGCATGGATCATTGTGATGAGAAAGGCATGGAGCCTTGTCATGAAGGGTTTCAAGGAGCATTCTGACGACAAGTGTCAGGGAGCATTGTGATGACAAGGGTATTGAGCATTGTGATGACAAATGTCATGGAGCATTGAGATGGGAAGACCATGGATAATTGTGATGAGTAGCGTCATGGGGCATTGTGATGACAAGTGTTATGGAACATTGTGATTACAAAGGTTTGGAGCATTGTGATGACAGAGGTCATGGAGCATTTTGATTTCATTGTGATGACAATAGCATGAAGCATTATGATGATGGGCATGGTGCATTGTGATGACAGGGTTCATGGAGCATTGTGATGAAAAGGGGCATGGATCATTGGTCTGAGAAATTTCATGGATTACTGTGATGACATTGGGCATGGCACATTGTGATGACAAGGGCCTGGAGCATTGTGATGACAATTTCATGGAGTATTGTGAAGACAGGTGTCAGAGAGCATTGTGATGACATATTTCATGTTCCATTTTGATGACAATAGCACGAGCATTGTGATGCCAAGTGTCATGGAGGATTGTTGTGACAAAGGTAAGGGAGCATTGTGATGACAAGGGCATGGAGCATTGTGATGACAAGAGCCACTGATAATTTTAATTTCCAGGTCGTGAAACATTGTGATGACAAGCGCATGGAGCTTCCTATGACAGGGGTCATGGAGCATTGCGATGACAAGTGCATGGAGTATTGTGATGACAAGAGCATATAACATTGTGATGAGAAGTGCCATGGAGCAATGTGATGACAAGGACATGGAGAATTGTGAGGACAAGGGACATTGAGCTGTGAGATGACCAGGGCATGGAGCAATGTGATGGCAAAACCGTGGAGCATTGTGATGAGAAGACCTCGGGTAATTGTGATGAGGAGCATCATGGAGCACTGTAATGACATGGGGCATGAAGCATTGTGATGACAGGTGTCATGGAGCAATGTGATAACAAGAGCATGTAATGTTGTGATGAGAAGTTTCATGTAGCATTGTGATGACAAGGACGAGGAGAATTGTGATGACAAGGGACAGGGAGCATTGTGATAACTAGGGCATGGTGCAATGTGATGACAGGGGTCATGGAGCATTATTATGACAAGGGCCATGGTGCATTCTGACATAAGATATCACTTACGAAGGGAATATAAACATGGCTACATATGACCTGAATTAGGAAATAGAACAGAGTCACAGATTTAGAAAACACTCTTATGCTTGCTTAAGAGGAAAGAAGAGGTGCGGAGATGCACAAAACCAGAGTTTGATATTAGCACAGTTACCGTTCCATAATCCAAATACACAATAGACAAGAACTACTCCTTCCGCAGTGAACGGGACTCAAAACCCCTATTTCCATCAGAGGAATAGATCTGATTAGTAAGAATATTAAAACCTATGTATTGATAGGTCTCCATAAGGGAATCAAGTGTGTCTAGACTGGCATAAACATGGCAGCGAGAATCAGCTCAAACCCCCTATAAAAAGGAATTTCAAAGAGAAAACAAAAAAACAGGGAAATCCATTACAATTCCTTGAGGATCTCTGATGAAACCTGGAGTGACCCTATCTACAATGACAGCTGGATGTGGCATAAGGCTGGACACTTGGGACTGAGAGGATTGGTGAGATTGGGTGAGCAAATGCAGACCTTTTAAAGCAATAATGCATGGCCCCCATTCCATGGGTCCCTACTCTCCAGGTTGAAGGGAATATTACTATAGCTATAACATGAAAAGGAAACGTAGAGAATGGACACACTGTGAATACAAAAGGTTTCTAAAATTCAACGAATAGTCCCTCTCCTGGTGCTCTGGTTTGACTTTCCAACTGCTTTACTATCAATCTCCCAACTTGGAGAGACAGCCCCTTTAACCTCATGTTTCGCACAGGTTGTCAATTTGTCAGAGGATGGAAGGGAAGAGGGAGAAACAATGAGAGAGTAGCTGTTAGGCATTTGGACTGGGACACGTCACTCTAATTCCCCGGCTGGAAGAAGAATTATGCAAAGTCTCAGACACCCACCGAGAAACATTATGTGTCCTGAACCAAATTTTTTGACTTGTGTTCAGCTCACAAAAATCGAGTTGAAAAATGGAGCTCAGGGGCACAGCAATTCACAAACTGGCAGAGTAATAAAGGACAACTATCGTCCAGAAATCTACTGAAGGAAGGCAACGAGGCCGACTTGAATGCGAGGCAGGGAGTATTGTGATGACAGGGGTCATGGAGCATTCTGATGACAAGCTTGTGTAGTATTGTGCTGACATAGCATATAACACTGTGAGAAGAAGTGTCATGGAACATAGTGATGCCAAGAACTTTGAGAACTGTGATGACCAGGGCATGGAGCATTGTGATGTCAAGACCGTAGAGCATTCTGATGAGAAGACCATGGATAAATGTGATGAAGAGCGACATTGAGCACTGTAATGACAAGGGGTATGGAGCATTGTGATGTCAGGTGACATGGAGCATTTTGATGAAAAGGGTCATGGAGCATTTTGATGACAGGGCTTATGGAACATTGTGATGTCATAGGTCATCGAACTTTGTGATGATAAGTGCATGTAGCATTGTGATGACAGGAGTCATGGAACATTGTGATGACCGGGGTGAGGGAGTATTGTGATAAATAGTGATGTAACATTGTGATATCATTGGTGAGAGAGCATATTGATGAGAAGTGCGTGGAGAATTGTGATGACAAGGTTAATGGAGCATTGTGATAACAAGATTGTGGAGCACTGTGATGACAATCGCATGGTGCATTGTGATGACATTTGTCATGGAGCATTGTGCTGACAAGCGCATGGAACATTGTGATGACAACGGTCATGGAGCATTGTGCTGAGAAAGGCATAGAGTATTGTGATGACAAGGGTCAAAGAGCATTGTGATGAAAATTTCATTGAGCATTGAGGTTAAAAAGGTCACAGAGACTGTTGATGACGAGGGCATGGACCACTGTGATGACAAAGGTCATGAATCAGTGAGATGACAGGAGTCACGGAGCATTGTGATGACATGGGTCATGGAGCACTGTGATAACAAGGGCATGGAGCATTGTGATGACAAGTGCACGGATCATTGGTCTAATAACTTTCATGGATTATTGCAATGACAGTTGGAATGGTGCATTGTGATGACAAGGGCATGGAGCATTGTGAAGACCAGGTCATGCAGTATTGTGAAGACAGGTGTCAGGGAGCATTGTGGTGACATATGTAATGGCCCACTGTGATGACAATGGCATGGAGCATTGTGATGCCAAGTGTCATGGAGGATTCTGATGACAAAGGTAATGGAGCATTGTGATGACAATGGCTTGGAACATTGTGATGACAACGGTCAGGGAGCATTGTGCTGACAAGTGCATGGAGAATTGTGATGACAAAGGTCATGGAGTATTCTGATGACAAATTTGTGGAGCATTTTGATGACAATGGCATGGAGCATTGTGATGAAAACGGCATGGGACATTGTGATGAAAAAGGCATGGAGCCTTTTCATGACAGGGTTCAAGGAGCATTCTGACGACAAGTGTCAGGGAGCATTGTGATGACAAGTGTATTGAGAATTGTGATGACAAAGTTCATGGAGCATTGTGATGAGAAGGACATGGTGTATTGTGATGTCAGGCATCATGGAGCGTTGAGATGACAAGTGTTATGGAACATTGTGATCACAAGGGTTTGGAGCATTGTGATGACAGAGGTCATGGATCATTTTGATAACAAGGAGCATGGAGCATTGTGATGACAGTGTCTTGGAGCAATTTGATGAAAATGGTGATGGAACATTTTGATGACAGAGGTTATGGAACATTGTGATATCAGGGGTCATGGAACATTTTCATGACAGGGGTTATGGACCATTGGGATGACAGGGGAGTGGGTGTATTGTGATGACTAGTGAGGGAACATTTTGATATCAGTGGTGAGAGAGCATTTTGATAAGACGTGCAAGGAGCATTGTGATGACAATGTTTATGGAGCATTGTGATGACATGGGTCATGGAGCACTGCACTGACAAGCACATGGAACATTGTGATGACAAGGTTCATGGAGCATTGAGTTTACAAAGGGATGGAGCATTGTGTTAACAAGTGTCACGGAACATTGTGATGAAAAGTTCATGGAGCATTGTGGTGACAAAGTTCACAGAGCCTTGCGATGAAGAGGGCATGGATCATTGTGATAACACAGTTCATGTAGCCTTGTGATGACTGGAGTCAAGGAGCATTGTGAGAACTGGGGTCATGGAGCATTGTGATGACAAGGGTATGGAGCATTGTGATGACAGGGGCATGGAGCATTGGTCTGACAAGTTTCATGGATAATTGTGTTGACATTTGGCATGGCATATTGTGATGACAAGGTTATGCAATATTGTGAAAACAGGTGTCAGGGAGCATTGTGATGACATATTTCATGTTCCATTGTGATGACAATGGCATGGAGCATTGTGATGACAAGGGCTTGGAGCATTGTGATGACAAGTTTCATGGAGCATTGTGATGACAACGGCCATTGAGAATTTTGATGAACATGTCGTGAAGCATTGTGATGACAAAGGCATGGAGCTTGTTATGACAGTGGTCATGGGGCATTGCGATGACATGTGCATGGAGAATTGTGATGAGAAAACCATGTAACATTGTGATGAGAACTGTCATGGAGCATTGTGATGACAAGGACATGGAGAATTGTGATGACAAGGGACATGGAGCATTGTGATGACCAGGGCATGGAGCACTGTGATGGCAAGACCGTGGAGAATTGTGATGAGAAGACCATGGATAATTGTGATGACGAGCGTCATGGAGCACTGTAATGACAAGGGCTATGGAGCATTGTGATGTCCGGGGACATGGAGCATTTTGATGAAAAGGGTCATGGAGCATTTTGATGACAGGGGTTATGGAATATTGTGATGTCATAGGTCATCGAACATTGTGATGATAAGTGCATGTAGCATTGTGATGACAGGAGTCATGGAACATTGTGATGACAGGGGTGAGGGAGTATTGTAATGAATAGTGATGTAACAATGTGATATCAGTGGTGAGAGAGCATATTGATGAGAAGTGCATGGAGCATTGTGATGACAAGGTTAATGGAGCATTGTGATGACAAGATTGTGGAGCACTGTGATGACAAGCGCATGGTGCATTGTGATGACGTGTCATGGAGCATTGTGCTGACAAAGGCATGGAGCATTGTGATGACAACAGTCATGGAGCATTGTGCTGATAAAGGCATAGAGTATTGTGATGACAAGTGTCAAAGAGCATTGTGATGAAAATTTCATGGAGCATTGAGGTTAAAAAGGTCACAGAGACTGTTGATGACGAGGGCATGGACCATTGTGATGACAAAGGTCATGAAGCATTGTGATGACTGGAGTCACGGAGCATTGTGATAAGAAGGGCATTGAACATTGGTCTAATAAGTTTAATGGATTATTGCAATGACAGTTGGAATGGCGCATTGTGATGACAAGGACATGGAACATTGTGAAGACCAGGTCATGCAGTATTGTGAAGACTGGTGTCAGGGAGCATTGTGATGACATATGTAATGGCCCATTGTGATGACAATGGCATGGAGCATTGTGATGCCAAGTGTCATGGAGGATTCTGATGACAAAGGTAATGGAGCATTGTGATGACAATGGCTTGGAGCATTGTGATGAAAAGGGTCAGGGAGCATTGTGCTGGCAAGTGCATGGAGAATTGTGATGACATGGGTCATGCAGCATTTGGATGACAAGCTTGTGGAGTATTTTGATGACAATGGCATGGAGCATTGTGATGAAAATGGCATGGGACATTGTGATGATAAAGTCATGGAGCCTTTTTGTGCCAGGGTTCAAGGAGCATTCTGACGAGAAGAGTCAGGGAACATTGTGATGACAAGTGTATTGAGAATTGTGATTACATAAGTCATGGAGCATTGTGATGAAAAGGGCATGGATTATTGTGATGGCAGGCATAATGGAGCGTTGTGATGACAAATGTTATGGAACATTTTGATCACAAGGTTTTTGAGCATTGTGATGAGAGAGGTCATGGAGCATTATGATTTCATTGTGATGACAATTGCATAAAGCATTATGATGGAGGGCATGGTGCATTGTGATGACAGGGTTCATGGAGCATTGAGATGAATAGGGGCATGGAGCATTGTGATTACAGGGGTCATGGAGCATTGTGATGACAGGTGTAATGGAGCATTGTGATGGCAAGTGCATGGAGCATTGTGATGAGAAGGCCATGAAGCATTCTGATGACATGCGTCATGGAGCTTTGTGATGACAAGGGCATGGATCAATGTGATGAGAGCGATCATGGAGCATTGTGATGACAATGACATGGAGCATTCTGCTGACAAGGGTCATGGATCTTTGTGATGACAAAGTCATGGAGCATTTTGATGACAAGGGCGTGGTGCATTGTGACGAGAAAGGCAGGGAGCATTGTGATGACAGGGTCATGGAGCAATTTGATGAAAAGGGTCATGGAACATTTTGATGACAGGGTTTATGGAACATTGTGATGTCAGGGGTCATGGAACATTTTCATGACAGGGGTTATGGACTATTGTGATGACATTGGAGTGGGTGTATTGTGATGACTAGTGAGGGAACATTATGATATCAGTGGTGAGAGATCATTTTGATAAGACGTGCAAGGAGCATTGTGAAGACAATGTTTATGGAGCATTGTGATGACATGGGTCGTGGAGCACTGCGCTGACAAGTGCATGGAACATTGTGATGACAAGGGTCATGGAGCATTTTGATGACAACGGCCATTGAGAATTTTCATAAAATGGTCGTGGAGCATTGTGATGACAGAGGCACGGAGCTTGCTAAGACAGGGGTCATGGAGCATTGTGCTCACAAGCGCATGGAGCACTGTGATGACAACGGTCATGGAGCATTGTGCTGAGAAAGGCATAGAGTATTGTGATGACAAGGGTCAAAGTGCATTGTGATGAAAATTTCATTGAGCACTGAGGTTAAAAATGTCACAGAGACTGTTGCTGACGAGGTCATGGACCATTGTGATGACAAAGGTCATGAAGCACTGTGATGACTGGACTCACGGAGCATTGTGATGACATGGGTCATGGAGTATTGTGATAACAAGGGCATGGAACATTGTGAAGACGAGTTCATGCAGTATTGTGAAGACTGGTGTCAGGGAGCATTGTGATGACATATGTAATGGCCCATTGTGATGACAATGGCATGGAGCATTGTGATGCCAAGTGTTATGGAGGAAGCTGATGACAAAGTTAATGGAGCATTGTGATGATTGTGGCTTCTAGCATTGTGATGACAAGGGCATGGCGCATTGTGATGACAAGGGCATGGAAAATTGTTCTAATACATTTCATGGATTATTGCAATGACAGTTGGAATGGCGCATTGTGATGACAAGGGCATGGAGCATGGTGAGGACCAGGTCATGCAGTATTGTGAAGACTGGTGTCAGGGAGCATTGTGATGATATATGTAATGGCCCATTGTGATGACAATGGCATGGAACATTGTGATGCCTAGTGTCATGGAGGAATCTGATGACAAAGTTAAAGGAGCATTGTGATGACAATGGCTTGGAGCATTGTGATGACAAGGGTCTGGGAGCATTGTGCTGGCAAGTGCATGGAGAATTGTGAAGACACGGGTCATGGACCATTTGGATGACAAGCTTGTGGAGTATTTTGATGACAAAGGCATGGAGTATTGTGATGAAAATGGCATGGGGCATTGTGATGAAAACGGCATGAAGGCTTTTCGTGACAGGGTTCAAGGAGCATTCTGACCACAAGAGACAGGGAGCATTGTGATGACAAGTGTATTGAGAATTGTGATGACAAAGGTCATGGAACATTGTGATGGCAAGGGTCATGGAGCACTGAGTTGACAAAGGGATGGAGCATTGTGGTAACAAGTGTCACGGAGCATTGTGATGAAAAGTTCATGGAGCATTGTGGTGACAAAGTTCACAGAGCCTTGTAATGATGAGGGCATGGATCATTGTGATGACACAGGTCATGAAGACTTGTGATGACTGGAGTCACGGAGCACTGTGAGAACTGCGGTCATGGAGCATTGTGATGACAAGGGCATGGAGCATTGTGATGACAGGGGCATGGAGCATTGGTGTGACAATTTTCATGGATAATTGTGTTGACAGTGGGCATGGCACATTGTGATGACAAGGTCATGCAGTATTGTGAAGACAGGTGTCGGGGAGCATTGTGATGACATATTTCATGTTCCATTGTGATGACAATGACATGGAGCATTGTGATGTCAAGTGTTCTGGAGGATTGTGATGACAAAAGTAATGGAGCATTGTGATGACAAGGGCTTGGAGCATTGTGATGACAAGGGTCATGGAACATTGTGATGACAACGGCCATTGAGAATTTTGATGAAAAGGTTGTGAAGCATTGTAATGACAAAGGCATGGAGCTTGCTATGACAGGGGTCATGGGGCATTGCGATGACATGTGCATGGAGAATTGTGATGACAAAACCATGTAACATTGTGATGAGAACTGTCATGGAGCATTGTGATGAAAAGGACGTGAAGAATTGTGATGACAAAGGACATGGAGCAGTGTGATGACCAGAGCATGGTTTATTGAGATGGCAAGACCGTGGAGCATTGCGATGAGAAGACCATGGATAATTGTGATGACGAGTGTCATGGAGCACTGTAATGACAAGGGGTATGGAGCACTGTGATATCAGGGAACATGGAGCATTTTGATGAAAACGTTCATGGAGCATTTTGATGACAGGGGTTTTGGAACATTGTGATGTCATAGGTCATCGAACATTGTGATGATAAGTGCATGTAGCATGGTGATGACAGGAGTCATGGAACACTCTGATGACAGGGGTGAGGGAGTATTGTAATGAATAGTGATGTAACATAGTGATATCAGTGGTGAGAGAGCATATTGATGAGAAGTGCATGGAGAATTGTGATGACAATGTTAATGGAGCATTTTGATGACAAGATTGTGGAACACTCTGATGACAAGTGCATGGTGCATTTTGAGGACGTGTCATGGAACATTGTGCTGAGAAGCGCATGGAGCATTGTGATGACAACGGTCATGGAGCATTGTGATGAGAAAGGCAGAGAGTATTGTGATGACAAGGGTCAAAGAGAATTGTGATGAAAATTTCATGGAGCATTGAGGTTAAAAATGTCACAGAGACTGATGATGACGAGGTCATGGACCATTGTGATGACAAATGTCATGAAGCATTGTGATGACTGGAGTCACGGAGCATTGTGATAACAAGGGCATGGAGCTCTGTGATGACAAGGGCATGGAACATTGGTCTAATAAGTTTCATGGATTATTGCAGTGAGAGTTGGAATGGCGCATTGTGATGACAAGGGCATGGAGCATTGTGAAGACCAGGTCATCCAGTATTGTGAAGACTGGTGTAAGGGAGCATTGTGATGACATATGTAATGGCCCATTGTGATGACAATGACATGGAGCATTGTGATGACAAGTGTTAGGGAGCATTGTGCTGGCAAGTGCATGGAGAAATGTGAAGACACGGGTCATGGAGCATTCTGATGACAAGCTTGTGGAGTATTTTGATGACAAAGGCATGGAGTATTGTGATGAAAATGGCATGGGGCATTGTGATGAAAACGGCATGGAGCCTTTTCGTGACAGGGTTCAAGGAGCATTCTGACGACAAGAGTCAGGGAGCATTGTGATGACAAGTGTATTGAGAATTGTGATGACAAAGGTCATGGAACATTGTGATGACAAGGGTCATGGAGCATTGAGTTGACAAAGGGATGGAGCATTGTGGTAACAAGTGTCACGGAGCATTGTCATGAAAAGTTCATGGAGCATTGTGGTGACAAATTTCACAGAGCCTTGTGATGATGAGGGCATGGATCATTGTGATGACACTGGTCATGAAGCCTTGTGATGACTGGAGTCACGGAGCATTGTGAGAAATGGGATGATGGAGCATTGTGATGACAAGCGCATGGAGCATTGTGATGACAGGGGCATGGAGCATTGGTCTGACATGTTTCATGGATAATTGTGTTGACAGTGGGCATGGCACATTGAGATGACAAGGTCATGCAGTATTGTAAATACAGGTGTCAGGGAGCATTGTGATGACATATGTAATGGCCCATTGTGATGAGAATGACATGGAGCATTGTGATGCCAAGTGTCATGGAGGATTCTGATGACAAATGTAATGGAACATTGTGATGACAATGGCTTGGAGCACTGAGATGACAAGGGTCAGGGAGCATGGTGCTGGCAAGTGCACGGAGAATTGTGAAGACACGGGTCATGGAGCATTTGGATGACAAGCTTGTGGAGTATTTTGATGACAAAGGCATGGATTATTGTGATGAAAATGGCATGGGGCATTGTGATGAAAATGGCATGGAGACTTTTCGTGCCAGGGTTCCAGGAGCATTCTGATGACAAGAGTCAGGGAGCATTGTGATGACAAGTGTATTGAGAATTGTGATGACAAAGGTCATGGAATATTGTGATGACAAGGGTCATGGAGCATTGAGTTGACAAAGGGATGGAGCATTGTGGTAACAAGTGTCACGGAGCATTGTGATGAAAATTTCATGGAGCATTTTTATGACAGGGGTTATGGAACATTGTGATGTCATAGTTCATCGAACATTGTGATGATAAGTGCATGTAGCATGGTGATGACAGGAGTCATGGAACACTGTGATGACAGGGGTGAGGGAGTATTGTAATGAATAGTAATGTAACATTGTGATATCAGTGGTGAGAGAGCATATTGATGAGAAGTGCATGGAGCATTGTGATGAGAATGTTAATGGAGCATTGTGATGACAGGATTGTGGAGTACAGTGATGACAAGCGCATGGTGCATTGCGATGACGTGTCATGCAGCATTGTGCTGACAAGCACATGGAGCATTGTGATGACAACAGTCATGGAGCATTGTGCTGAGAAAAGCAGAGAGTATTGTGATGACAAGAGTCAAAGAGAATTGTGATGAAAATTTCATGGAGCATTGAGGTTAAAATGGTCACAGAGACTGTTGATGAAGAGGGCATGGACCATTGTGATGACAAAGGTCATGAAGCATTGTGATGACTGGACTCACGGAGCATTGTGATAACAAGTGTCACGGAGCATTGTGATTAAAAGTTCATGGAGCATTGTGGGGACAAAGTTCACAGAGCCTTGTGATGAGGAGGGCATGGATCATTGTGATGACACAGGTCATGAAGCCTTGTGATGATTGGAGTCACGGAGCATTGTGAGAACTGGGGTCATGGAGCACTGTGATGACAAGTGCATGGAGCATTGTGATGACAGGGGCATGGAGCATTGGTCTGACAAGTTTCATGGATAAATGTGTTGACAGTGGGCATGGCACATTGTGATGACAAGGTCATGGTGTTTTGTGAAGTCAGGTGTCAGGGAGCATTGTGATGACATATTTCATGTTCCATTGTGATGACAATGGCATGGAGCATTGTGATGCCAAGTGTTTTGGAGGATTTTGATGACAAAGTTATTGGAGCATTGTGATGACAAGGGCTTGGAGCATTGTGATGACAAGGGTCATGGAGCATTTTGATGACAACTGCCATTGAGAATTTTGATGAAAAGTTCGTGAAGCATTGTGATGACAGAGGCATGGAGCTTGCTATGACAGGGGTCATGGGGCATTGCAATGACATGTGCATGGAGAATTGTGATGACAGAAGCGTGTAACATTGTGATGAGAACTGTCATGCAGCATTGTGATGACAATGTTAATGGAGCAATGTGATTACAAGATTGTGGAGCATTGTGCTGACAAGCACATGGAGCATTGGGATGACAACGGTTATGGAGCATTGCGATGAGAAAGGCATAAAATATTGTGATGACAAGGGTCAAAGAGCATTGTGATGAAAATTTCATGGAGCATTGAGGTTAAAAATGTCAGAGAGACTGTTGATGACGAGGGCATGGACCATTGTGATGACTGGAGTCACGGAGCATTGTGATAACAAGGGCATGGAGCATTGTGATGAAAAGGGCATGGAACTTTGGTCCAATAAGTTTCGTGGATTATTGCAATGACAGTTGGAATGGCGCATTGTGATGACAAGGTCATGGTGCATTGTGAACACCAGGTAATGCAGTATTGTGAAGACTGGTGTCAGGGAGCATTGTGATGACATATGTAATGGCCCATTGTGATGACAATGTCAAGGAGCATTGTGATGCCAAGTGTCATGGAGGATTCTGATGACAAAGGTAATGGAGCATTGTGATGACAATGGCTTGGAGCACTGTGATGACAAGGGTCAGGGAGCATGGTGCTGGCAAGTGCATGGAGAATTGTGATGACACGGGTCATGGAGCATTTGGATGACAAGCTTGTGGAGTATTTTGATGACAAAGGCATGGATTATTGTGATGAAAATGGCATGGGGCATTGTGATGAAAATGGCATGGAGACTTTTCGTGCCAGGTTTCCAGGAGCATTCTGATGACAAGAGTCAGGGAGCATTGTGATGACAAGTGTATTGAGAATTGTGATGACAAAGGTCATGGAATATTGTGATGACAAGGGTCATGGAGCATTGAGTTGACAAAGGGATGGAGCATTGTGGTAACAAGTGTCACGGAGCATTGTGATGAAAATTTCATGGAGCATTTTTATGACAGGGGTTATGGAACATTGTGATGTCATAGTTCATCGAACATTGTGATGATAAGTGCATGTAGCATGGTGATGACAGGAGTCATGGAACACTGTGATGACAGGGGTGAGGGAGTATTGTAATGAATAGTAATGTAACATTGTGATATCAGTGGTGAGAGAGCATATTGATGAGAAGTGCATGGAGCATTGTGATGAGAATGTTAATGGAGCATTGTGATGACAGGATTGTGGAGTGCAGTGATGACAAGCGCATGGTGCATTGCGATGACGTGTCATGCAGCATTGTGCTGACAAGCACATGGAGCATTGTGATGACAACAGTCATGGAGCATTGTGCTGAGAAAAGCAGAGAGTATTGTGATGACAAGAGTCAAAGAGAATTGTGATGAAAATTTCATGGAGCATTGAGGTTAAAATGGTCACAGAGACTGTTGATGAAGAGGGCATGGACCATTGTGATGACAAAGGTCATGAAGCATTGTGATGACTGGACTCACGGAGCATTGTGATAACAAGTGTCACGGAGCATTGTGATTAAAAGTTCATGGAGCATTGTGGGGACAAAGTTCACAGAGCCTTGTGATGAGGAGGGCATGGATCATTGTGATGACACAGGTCATGAAGCCTTGTGATGATTGGAGTCACGGAGCATTGTGAGAACTGGGGTCATGGAGCACTGTGATGACAAGTGCATGGAGCATTGTGATGACAGGGGCATGGAGCATTGGTCTGACAAGTTTCATGGATAAATGTGTTGACAGTGGGCATGGCACATTGTGATGACAAGGTCATGGTGTTTTGTGAAGTCAGGTGTCAGGGAGCATTGTGATGACATATTTCATGTTCCATTGTGATGACAATGGCATGGAGCATTGTGATGCCAAGTGTTTTGGAGGATTTTGATGACAAAGTTATTGGAGCATTGTGATGACAAGGGCTTGGAGCATTGTGATGACAAGGGTCATGGAGCATTTTGATGACAACTGCCATTGAGAATTTTGATGAAAAGTTCGTGAAGCATTGTGATGACAGAGGCATGGAGCTTGCTATGACAGGGGTCATGGGGCATTGCAATGACATGTGCATGGAGAATTGTGATGACAGAAGCGTGTAACATTGTGATGAGAACTGTCATGCAGCATTGTGATGACAATGTTAATGGAGCAATGTGATTACAAGATTGTGGAGCATTGTGCTGACAAGCACATGGAGCATTGGGATGACAACGGTTATGGAGCATTGCGATGAGAAAGGCATAAAATATTGTGATGACAAGGGTCAAAGAGCATTGTGATGAAAATTTCATGGAGCATTGAGGTTAAAAATGTCAGAGAGACTGTTGATGACGAGGGCATGGACCATTGTGATGACTGGAGTCACGGAGCATTGTGATAACAAGGGCATGGAGCATTGTGATGAAAAGGGCATGGAACTTTGGTCCAATAAGTTTCGTGGATTATTGCAATGACAGTTGGAATGGCGCATTGTGATGACAAGGTCATGGTGCATTGTGAACACCAGGTAATGCAGTATTGTGAAGACTGGTGTCAGGGAGCATTGTGATGACATATGTAATGGCCCATTGTGATGACAATGTCAAGGAGCATTGTGATGCCAAGTGTCATGGAGGATTCTGATGACAAAGGTAATGGAGCATTGTGATGACAATGGCTTGGAGCACTGTGATGACAAGGGTCAGGGAGCATTGTGCTGGCAAGTGCATGGAGAATTGTGATGACACGGGTCATGGAGCATTTGGATGACAAGCTTGTGGAGTATTTTGATGACAATGGCATGGATTATTGTGAGGAAAATGGCATGGGGCATTGTGATGAAAACAGCATGGAGCCTTTTCTTGACAGGGTTCAAGAATCATTCTGACGACAAGAGTCAGGGAGCATTGTGATGACAAGTGTATTGAGAATTGTGATGACAAAGGTCATGGAACATTGTGATGAAAAGGGTATTGAGTATTGTGATGACAGGCATCATGTAGCGTTGTGATAACAAGTGTTATGGAACATTGTAATCACAAGGGTTTGGAGCATTGCGATGACAGATGTCATGGATCATTTTGATTTCAAGGAGCATGGAGCATTGTGATGACAAGGGCATGAAGCAATGTGATCCCAAGGTTCATGGAGGATTCTAATGACAATGGTAATGGAGTATTGTGATGACAAGCACATAGAGCATTGTAATGACAATGTCATGTAACATTTTGCAGACAAAGGCATGGAGCATTGTGATGACAGGTGTCATGGACCACTGTGATTACAAGTGTCACAGAGCATTGTGAATACAGAGGTCATGGAGCATTGGGATGACTAGGGCACCGATTATTTTGATGACAAGGGTCATGGAGTTTGGGCTGAATATATTCATGGAGTATTGTGATGACAGGGGTCATGGAGCATTGTGATGACTAGGTAATGGGGCATTGTGATGACAAGAGTCCCGGATCATTGTGTTGTCAGGTGTCATGGAGTGTTGTGATGACAGTGGTCATGGAGCATTGTGATGATATTGGTCATGGAGCATTGCGATGAGAAAGTCATGTAGCATTGGGCTGAAAATGTTCATGGAGTATTGTGATGACAGGGGTCATGGAACTTCGTGATGACAAGGGCATGGAACTTTCTGATGACAGGGGCATGGATAATTGTGATGACATGGGTCATGGAGCATTCTGATGACAAGTTTGTGTAGTATTGTGCTGACAAAGCATGTAACACTGTGATGAGAAGTGTCATGGAACATAGTGATGCCAAGAACTTGGAGAATTGTGATGACCAGGGCATGGAGCATTGTGATGGCAAGACCGAGGAGCATTGTGATGAGAAGGCCATGGATAATTGTGATGAAGAGTGTCATGGAGCACTGTAATGACAAGGGTTATGGAGCATTGTGATGTCAGGGGACATGGAGCATTTTGATGAAAAGGGTCATGGAGCATTTTGATGACATGGCTTATGGAACATTGTGATGTCATTGGTCATCGAACATTGTGATGATAAGTGCATGTAGCACTGTGATGACAGGAGTCATGGAACATTGTGATTACAGGGATGAAGGATTATTGTGATGAATAGTGATGGGTCATTGTGATATCAGTGGTAAGAGAGCATAATGATGAGAAGTTCATGGAGCATTGTGATGACAAGATTGTGGAGCACTGTGATGACAAGCGCATGGTGCATTGTGATGACAACGGCCATTGAGAATTTTGATGAACATGTCGTGAAGCATTGTGATGACAAAGGCATGGAGCTTGTTATGACAGTGGTCATGGGGCATTGCGATGACATGTGCATGGAGAATTGTGATGAGAAAACCATGTAACATTGTGATGAGAACTGTCATGGAGCATTGTGATGACAAGGACATGGAGAATTGTGATGACAAGGGACATGGAGCATTGTGATGACCAGGGCATGGAGCATTGTGATGGCAAGACCGTGGAGAATTGTGATGAGAAGACCATGGATAATTGTGATGACGAGCGTCATGGAGCACTGTAATGACAAGGGCTATGGAGCATTGTGATGTCCGGGGACATGGAGCATTTTGATGAAAAGGGTCATGGAGCATTTTGATGACAGGGGTTATGGAATATTGTGATGTCATAGGTCATCGAACATTGTGATGATAAGTGCATGTAGCATTGTGATGACAGGAGTCATGGAACATTGTGATGACAGGGGTGAGGGAGTATTGTAATGAATAGTGATGTAACAATGTGATATCAGTGGTGAGAGAGCATATTGATGAGAAGTGCATGGAGCATTGTGATGACAAGGTTAATGGAGCATTGTGATGACAAGATTGTGGAGCACTGTGATGACAAGCGCATGGTGCATTGTGATGACGTGTCATGGAGCATTGTGCTGACAAAGGCATGGAGCATTGTGATGACAACAGTCATGGAGCATTGTGCTGATAAAGGCATAGAGTATTGTGATGACAAGTGTCAAACAGCATTGTGATGAAAATTTCATGGAGCATTGAGGTTAAAAAGGTCACAGAGACTGTTGATGACGAGGGCATGGACCATTGTGATGACAAAGGTCATGAAGCATTGTGATGACTGGAGTCACGGAGCATTGTGATAAGAAGGGCATTGAACATTGGTCTAATAAGTTTAATGGATTATTGCAATGACAGTTGGAATGGCGCATTGTGATGACAAGGACATGGAACATTGTGAAGACCAGGTCATGCAGTATTGTGAAGACTGGTGTCAGGGAGCATTGTGATGACATATGTAATGGCCCATTGTGATGACAATGGCATGGAGCATTGTGATGCCAAGTGTCATGGAGGATTTTGATGACAAAGGTAATGGAGCATTGTGATGACAATGGCTTGGAGCATTGTGATGAAAAGGGTCAGGGAGCATTGTGCTGGCAAGTGCATGGAGAATTGTGATGACATGGGTCATGCAGCATTTGGATGACAAGCTTGTGGAGTATTTTGATGACAATGGCATGGAGCATTGTGATGAAAATGGCATGGGACATTGTGATGATAAAGTCATGGAGCCTTTTTGTGCCAGGGTTCAAGGAGCATTCTGACGAGAAGAGTCAGGGAACATTGTGATGACAAGTGTATTGAGAATTGTGATTACATAAGTCATGGAGCATTGTGATGAAAAGGGCATGGATTATTGTGATGGCAGGCATAATGGAGCGTTGTGATGACAAATGTTATGGAACATTTTGATCACAAGGTTTTTGAGCATTGTGATGAGAGAGGTCATGGAGCATTATGATTTCATTGTGATGACAATTGCATAAAGCATTATGATGGAGGGCATGGTGCATTGTGATGACAGGGTTCATGGAGCATTGAGATGAATAGGGGCATGGAGCATTGTGATTACAGGGGTCATGGAGCATTGTGATGACAGGTGTAATGGAGCATTGTGATGGCAAGTGCATGGAGCATTGTGATGAGAAGGCCATGAAGCATTCTGATGACATGCGTCATGGAGCTTTGTGATGACAAGGGCATGGATCAATGTGATGAGAGCGATCATGGAGCATTGTGATGACAATGACATGGAGCATTCTGCTGACAAGGGTCATGGATCTTTGTGATGACAAAGTCATGGAGCATTTTGATGACAAGGGCGTGGTGCATTGTGACGAGAAAGGCAGGGAGCATTGTGATGACAGGGTCATGGAGCAATTTGATGAAAAGGGTCATGGAACATTTTGATGACAGGGTTTATGGAACATTGTGATGTCAGGGGTCATGGAACATTTTCATGACAGGGGTTATGGACTATTGTGATGACATTGGAGTGGGTGTATTGTGATGACTAGTGAGGGAACATTATGATATCAGTGGTGAGAGATCATTTTGATAAGACGTGCAAGGAGCATTGTGAAGACAATGTTTATGGAGCATTGTGATGACATGGGTCGTGGAGCACTGCGCTGACAAGTGCATGGAACATTGTGATGACAAGGGTCATGGAGCATTTTGATGACAACGGCCATTGAGAATTTTCATAAAATGGTCGTGGAGCATTGTGATGACAGAGGCACGGAGCTTGCTAAGACAGGGGTCATGGAGCATTGTGCTCACAAGCGCATGGAGCACTGTGATGACAACGGTCATGGAGCATTGTGCTGAGAAAGGCATAGAATATTGTGATGACAAGGGTCAAAGTGCATTGTGATGAAAATTTCATTGAGCACTGAGGTTAAAAATGTCACAGAGACTGTTGCTGACGAGGTCATGGACCATTGTGATGACAAAGGTCATGAAGCACTGTGATGACTGGACTCACGGAGCACTGTGATGACATGGGTCATGGAGTATTGTGATAACAAGGGCATGGAACATTGTGAAGACGAGTTCATGCAGTATTGTGAAGACTGGTGTCAGGGAGCATTGTGATGACATATGTAATGGCCCATTGTGATGACAATGGCATGGAGCATTGTGATGCCAAGTGTTATGGAGGAAGCTGATGACAAAGTTAATGGAGCATTGTGATGATAGTGGCTTCTAGCATTGTGATGACAAGGGCATGGCGCATTGTGATGACAAGGGCATGGAAAATTGTTCTAATACATTTCATGGATTATTGCAATGACAGTTGGAATGGCGCATTGTGATGACAAGGGCATGGAGCATGGTGAGGACCAGGTCATGCAGTATTGTGAAGACTGGTGTCAGGGAGCATTGTGATGATATATGTAATGGCCCATTGTGATGACAATGGCATGGAACATTGTGATGCCTAGTGTCATGGAGGAATCTGATGACAAAGTTAAAGGAGCATTGTGATGACAATGGCTTGGAGCATTGTGATGACAAGGGTCTGGGAGCATTGTGCTGGCAAGTGCATGGAGAATTGTGAAGACACGGGTCATGGACCATTTGGATGACAAGCTTGTGGAGTATTTTGATGACAAAGGCATGGAGTATTGTGATGAAAATGGCATGGGGCATTGTGATGAAAACGGCATGGAGGCTTTTCGTGACAGGGTTCAAGGAGCATTCTGACCACAAGAGACAGGGAGCATTGTGATGACAAGTGTATTGAGAATTGTGATGACAAAGGTCATGGAACATTGTGATGGCAAGGGTCATGGAGCACTGAGTTGACAAAGGGATGGAGCATTGTGGTAACAAGTGTCACGGAGCATTGTGATGAAAAGTTCATGGAGCATTGTGGTGACAAAGTTCACAGAGCCTTGTAATGATGAGGGCATGGATCATTGTGATGACACAGGTCATGAAGACTTGTGATGACTGGAGTCACGGAGCACTGTGAGAACTGCGGTCATGGAGCATTGTGATGACAAGGGCATGGAGCATTGTGATGACAGGGGCATGGAGCATTGGTGTGACAATTTTCATGGATAATTGTGTTGACAGTGGGCATGGCACATTGTGATGACAAGGTCATGCAGTATTGTGAAGACAGGTGTCGGGGAGCATTGTGATGACATATTTCATGTTCCATTGTGATGACAATGGCATGGAGCATTGTGATGTCAAGTGTTCTGGAGGATTGTGATGACAAAAGTAATGGAGCATTGTGATGACAAGGGCTTGGAGCATTGTGATGACAAGGGTCATGGAACATTGTGATGACAACGGCCATTGAGAATTTTGATGAAAAGGTTGTGAAGCATTGTAATGACAAAGGCATGGAGCTTGCTATGACAGGGGTCATGGGGCATTGCGATGACATGTGCATGGAGAATTGTGATGACAAAACCATGTAACATTGTGATGAGAACTGTCATGGAGCATTGTGATGAAAAGGACGTGAAGAATTGTGATGACAAAGGACATGGAGCAGTGTGATGACCAGAGCATGGTTTATTGAGATGGCAAGACCGTGGAGCATTGCGATGAGAAGACCATGGATAATTGTGATGACGAGTGTCATGGAGCACTGTAATGACAAGGGGTATGGAGCACTGTGATATCAGGGAACATGGAGCATTTTGATGAAAACGTTCATGGAGCATTTTGATGACAGGGGTTTTGGAACATTGTGATGTCATAGGTCATCGAACATTGTGATGATAAGTGCATGTAGCATGGTGATGACAGGAGTCATGGAACACTCTGATGACAGGGGTGAGGGAGTATTGTAATGAATAGTGATGTAACATAGTGATATCAGTGGTGAGAGAGCATATTGATGAGAAGTGCATGGAGAATTGTGATGACAATGTTAATGGAGCATTTTGATGACAAGATTGTGGAACACTCTGATGACAAGTGCATGGTGCATTTTGAGGACGTGTCATGGAACATTGTGCTGAGAAGCGCATGGAGCATTGTGATGACAACGGTCATGGAGCATTGTGATGAGAAAGGCAGAGAGTATTGTGATGACAAGGGTCAAAGAGAATTGTGATGAAAATTTCATGGAGCATTGAGGTTAAAAATGTCACAGAGACTGATGATGACGAGGTCATGGACCACTGTGATGACAAATGTCATGAAGCATTGTGATGACTGGAGTCACGGAGCATTGTGATAACAAGGGCATGGAGCTCTGTGATGACAAGGGCATGGAACATTGGTCTAATAAGTTTCATGGATTATTGCAGTGAGAGTTGGAATGGCGCATTGTGATGACAAGGGCATGGAGCATTGTGAAGACCAGGTCATCCAGTATTGTGAAGACTGGTGTAAGGGAGCATTGTGATGACATATGTAATGGCCCATTGTGATGACAATGACATGGAGCATTGTGATGACAAGTGTTAGGGAGCATTGTGCTGGCAAGTGCATGGAGAAATGTGAAGACACGGGTCATGGAGCATTCTGATGACAAGCTTGTGGAGTATTTTGATGACAAAGGCATGGAGTATTGTGATGAAAATGGCATGGGGCATTGTGATGAAAACGGCATGGAGCCTTTTCGTGACAGGGTTCAAGGAGCATTCTGACGACAAGAGTCAGGGAGCATTGTGATGACAAGTGTATTGAGAATTGTGATGACAAAGGTCATGGAACATTGTGATGACAAGGGTCATGGAGCATTGAGTTGACAAAGGGATGGAGCATTGTGGTAACAAGTGTCACGGAGCATTGTCATGAAAAGTTCATGGAGCATTGTGGTGACAAATTTCACAGAGCCTTGTGATGATGAGGGCATGGATCATTGTGATGACACTGGTCATGAAGCCTTGTGATGACTGGAGTCACGGAGCATTGTGAGAAATGGGATGATGGAGCATTGTGATGACAAGCGCATGGAGCATTGTGATGACAGGGGCATGGAGCATTGGTCTGACATGTTTCATGGATAATTGTGTTGACAGTGGGCATGGCACATTGAGATGACAAGGTCATGCAGTATTGTAAATACAGGTGTCAGGGAGCATTGTGATGACATATGTAATGGCCCATTGTGATGAGAATGGCATGGAGCATTGTGATGCCAAGTGTCATGGAGGATTCTGATGACAAATGTAATGGAACATTGTGATGACAATGGCTTGGAGCACTGAGATGACAAGGGTCAGGGAGCATGGTGCTGGCAAGTGCACGGAGAATTGTGAAGACACGGGTCATGGAGCATTTGGATGACAAGCTTGTGGAGTATTTTGATGACAAAGGCATGGATTATTGTGATGAAAATGGCATGGGGCATTGTGATGAAAATGGCATGGAGACTTTTCGTGCCAGGGTTCCAGGAGCATTCTGATGACAAGAGTCAGGGAGCATTGTGATGACAAGTGTATTGAGAATTGTGATGACAAAGGTCATGGAATATTGTGATGACAAGGGTCATGGAGCATTGAGTTGACAAAGGGATGGAGCATTGTGGTAACAAGTGTCACGGAGCATTGTGATGAAAATTTCATGGAGCATTTTTATGACAGGGGTTATGGAACATTGTGATGTCATAGTTCATCGAACATTGTGATGATAAGTGCATGTAGCATGGTGATGACAGGAGTCATGGAACACTGTGATGACAGGGGTGAGGGAGTATTGTAATGAATAGTAATGTAACATTGTGATATCAGTGGTGAGAGAGCATATTGATGAGAAGTGCATGGAGCATTGTGATGAGAATGTTAATGGAGCATTGTGATGACAGGATTGTGGAGTGCAGTGATGACAAGCGCATGGTGCATTGCGATGACGTGTCATGCAGCATTGTGCTGACAAGCACATGGAGCATTGTGATGACAACAGTCATGGAGCATTGTGCTGAGAAAAGCAGAGAGTATTGTGATGACAAGAGTCAAAGAGAATTGTGATGAAAATTTCATGGAGCATTGACGTTAAAATGGTCACAGAGACTGTTGATGAAGAGGGCATGGACCATTGTGATGACAAAGGTCATGAAGCATTGTGATGACTGGACTCACGGAGCATTGTGATAACAAGTGTCACGGAGCATTGTGATTAAAAGTTCATGGAGCATTGTGGGGACAAAGTTCACAGAGCCTTGTGATGAGGAGGGCATGGATCATTGTGATGACACAGGTCATGAAGCCTTGTGATGATTGGAGTCACGGAGCATTGTGAGAACTGGGGTCATGGAGCACTGTGATGACAAGTGCATGGAGCATTGTGATGACAGGGGCATGGAGCATTGGTCTGACAAGTTTCATGGATAAATGTGTTGACAGTGGGCATGGCACATTGTGATGACAAGGTCATGGTGTTTTGTGAAGTCAGGTGTCAGGGAGCATTGTGATGACATATTTCATGTTCCATTGTGATGACAATGGCATGGAGCATTGTGATGCCAAGTGTTTTGGAGGATTTTGATGACAAAGTTATTGGAGCATTGTGATGACAAGGGCTTGGAGCATTGTGATGACAAGGGTCATGGAGCATTGTGATGACAACTGCCATTGAGAATTTTGATGAAAAGTTCGTGAAGCATTGTGATGACAGAGGCATGGAGCTTGCTATGACAGGGGTCATGGGGCATTGCAATGACATGTGCATGGAGAATTGTGATGACAGAAGCGTGTAACATTGTGATGAGAACTGTCATGCAGCATTGTGATGACAATGTTAATGGAGCAATGTGATTACAAGATTGTGGAGCATTGTGCTGACAAGCACATGGAGCATTGGGATGACAACGGTTATGGAGCATTGCGATGAGAAAGGCATAAAATATTGTGATGACAAGGGTCAAAGAGCATTGTGATGAAAATTTCATGGAGCATTGAGGTTAAAAATGTCAGAGAGACTGTTGATGACGAGGGCATGGACCATTGTGATGACTGGAGTCACGGAGCATTGTGATAACAAGGGCATGGAGCATTGTGATGAAAAGGGCATGGAACTTTGGTCCAATAAGTTTCGTGGATTATTGCAATGACAGTTGGAATGGCGCATTGTGATGACAAGGTCATGGTGCATTGTGAACACCAGGTAATGCAGTATTGTGAAGACTGGTGTCAGGGAGCATTGTGATGACATATGTAATGGCCCATTGTGATGACAATGTCAAGGAGCATTGTGATGCCAAGTGTCATGGAGGATTCTGATGACAAAGGTAATGGAGCATTGTGATGACAATGGCTTGGAGCACTGTGATGACAAGGGTCAGGGAGCATTGTGCTGGCAAGTGCATGGAGAATTGTGATGACACGGGTCATGGAGCATTTGGATGACAAGCTTGTGGAGTATTTTGATGACAATGGCATGGATTATTGTGAGGAAAATGGCATGGGGCATTGTGATGAAAACAGCATGGAGCCTTTTCTTGACAGGGTTCAAGAATCATTCTGACGACAAGAGTCAGGGAGCATTGTGATGACAAGTGTATTGAGAATTGTGATGACAAAGGTCATGGAACATTGTGATGAAAAGGGTATTGAGTATTGTGATGACAGGCATCATGTAGCGTTGTGATAACAAGTGTTATGGAACATTGTAATCACAAGGGTTTGGAGCATTGCGATGACAGAAGTCATGGATCATTTTGATTTCAAGGAGCATGGAGCATTGTGATGACAAGGGCATGAAGCAATGTGATCCCAAGGTTCATGGAGGATTCTAATGACAATGGTAATGGAGTATTGTGATGACAAGCACATAGAGCATTGTAATGACAATGTCATGTAACATTTTGCAGACAAAGGCATGGAGCATTGTGATGACAGGTGTCATGGACCACTGTGATTACAAGTGTCACAGAGCATTGTGAATACAGAGGTCATGGAGCATTGGGATGACTAGGGCACCGATTATTTTGATGACAAGGGTCATGGAGTTTGGGCTGAATATATTCATGGAGTATTGTGATGACAGGGGTCATGGAGCATTGTGATGACTAGGTAATGGGGCATTGTGATGACAAGAGTCCCGGATCATTGTGTTGTCAGGTGTCATGGAGTGTTGTGATGACAGTGGTCATGGAGCATTGTGATGATATTGGTCATGGAGCATTGCGATGAGAAAGTCATGTAGCATTGGGCTGAAAATGTTCATGGAGTATTGTGATGACAGGGGTCATGGAACTTCGTGATGACAAGGGCATGGAACTTTCTGATGACAGGGGCATGGATAATTGTGATGACATGGGTCATGGAGCATTCTGATGACAAGTTTGTGTAGTATTGTGCTGACAAAGCATGTAACACTGTGATGAGAAGTGTCATGGAACATAGTGATGCCAAGAACTTGGAGAATTGTGATGACCAGGGCATGGAGCATTGTGATGGCAAGACCGAGGAGCATTGTGATGAGAAGGCCATGGATAATTGTGATGAAGAGCGTCATGGAACACTGTAATGACAAGGGCTATGGAGCATTGTGATGTCAGGGGACATGGAGCATTTTGATGAAAAGGGTCATGGAGCATTTTGATGACAGGGCTTACGGAACATTGTGATGTCATAGTTAATCGAACACTGTGATGATAAGTGCATGTAGCATTGTGGTGACAGGAGTTATGGAACATTGTGATGACAGCGGTGAGGGAGTATTGTGATGAATAGTGATGTAACATTGTGATATCAGTGGTGAGAGAACATATTGATGAGAAGTGCATGGAGCATTGTGATGACAAGGTTAATGGAGCATTGTGATAACCAGATTGTGGAGCACTGTGATGACAAGCGCATGGTGCATTGTGATGACATGTGTCATGGAGCATTGTGCTGAAAAAGGCATAGAGTATTGTGATGACAAGGGTCAAAGAGCATTGTGATGAAAATTTAATAGAGCATTGTGGTTAAATAGGTCACAGAGACTGTTGATGACGAGGGCATGGACCATTGTGATGACAAAGGTCATGAAGCATTGTGATGACTGGAGTCACGGAGCATTGTGATGACATGGGTAATGGAGCATTGTGATAAAAAAGGCATGGAACATTGTGAAGACGAGGTCATGCAGTATTGTGAAGACTGGTGTCAGGGAACATGTGATGACATATGTAATGTTGCATTGTGATGACAACGGCATGGAGCATTGTGATGCCAAGTGTCATGGAGGATTTTGATGACAAAGGTAATGGAGCATTGTGATGACAATGGCTTGGAGCATTGTGATGACAAGGGTCAGAGTGCATTGTGCTGACAAGTGCATAGAGAATTGTATTGACAAATGTCATGGAGCATTCTAATGACAAGCTTGTGGAGTATATGATGATAATGGCATGGAGCACTGTGATGAAAATGGCATGGGGCATTGTGATGAATAATGCTTGGAGCCTTTTCATGACAGGGTTCAAGGAACATTCTGACGACAAGTGTCAGGAATCATTGTGATGACAAGTGTATTGAGAATTGTGATGACAAAGGTCATGGAGCATTGTGATGAAAAGGGCATGGAGTATTGTGATGACAGGCATCAAGGAGCGTTGTGATGACAAGTGTTATGGAACACTATGATCACAAGTGTTTGGAGCATTGTGATGACAGAGGTCATGGATCATTTTGATTTCAAGGATTATGGAGCATTTTGATGACAAGGGCATGAAACAATGTGATCCCAAGATTCATGGAGGATTGTGATGACAATGGTATTGGAGTATTGTGATGACCAGTGCATAGAGCATTGTAATGACAAGGTCATGTAGCATTTTGCTGACAAAGGCATGGAGCATTGTGATGACAGGTGTCATGGAGCTCTGTGATGACAAGTGTCACGGAGCATTGTGAATACAGGGGTCATGGAGCATTGTGATGACAAGGGCATGGATCATTTTCATGACAAGGGTCATGGATCATTGGGATGAAAATGTTTATGGAGTATTGTGATGACAAGGGACAGGGAGCGTTGTGATGACAGTGGTCATGGAGCATTGTAATGACAGGGGTCATGGAGCATTGTGATGAGAAGGTCATGGAGCACTGGGCTGAAAATATTAAAGGAGTGTTGTGATGACAGGTGTCATGGCGCATTGTGATGAGAAGAACATGGAGCCTTCTGATGATATGTCTCATGGAACATTCTGAAGAAAAGGGGCATGGAGCCTTGTGATTACAATGGTCGTGGAGCACTGTGATGACAAGCGCATGGAGCATTGGGAGGAGAAAGCCATGGAGCCTTGTCATCACAGGTTTCAAGGAACATACTGACGACAAGTGTCCGGGAGCATTGTGATGACAAGGGTATTGAGCATTGTGGTGACAAAAGTCATGGAGCATTGTGATGAGACGACCAAGGATAATTGTGATGACGAGCGTCATGGGGCGTTGTGATAAAAAGAGTTATGGAACATTGTGATCACCAGGGTTTGGAGCATTGTGATGACAGAGGTCATGGAGCATTATGATTTCATTGTGATGACAATAGCATGAAGCATTATGAAGGTGGGCATGGTGCCTTGTAATGACAGGGTTCATGGAGCATTGAGTTGACAAAGGGATGGAGAATTGTGGTAACAAGTGTCACGGAGCATTGTGATGAAAATTTCTTGGTGCACTGTGGTGACAAAGTTCACAGAGCCTTGTGATGATGAGGGCATGGATCATTGTGATGGCACTGGTCATGAAGCCTTGTGATGACTGGATTCACAGAGCATTGTGAGAACTGGGGTCATGGAGCATTTTGATGACAAGGGCATGGAGCATTGTGATGACAGGGGCATGGAGCATTGGTCTGACAAGTTTCATGGATAATTGTGTTGACAGTGGGCATGGCACACTGAGATGACAAGGTCATGCAGAATTGTGAAGACAGGTGTCAGGGAGCATTGTGATGACATATTTCATGTTCCATTGTGGTGACAATGGCATGGAGCATTGTGATGTCTAGTGTTTGGAGGATTGTGATGGCAAAGGTAATGGAGCATTGTGATGACAAGGGCTTGGGGCATTGTGATGACAAGGGTCATGGAGCATTGTGATGACAACGGCCATTGAGAATTTTGATAAAAATGTCGTGAAGCATTGTGATGACAAAGGCATGGAGCTTGCTATGACAGGGGTCATGGCACATTGCGATGACATGTGCATGGAGAATTGTGATGACAAAAGCATGTAACATTGTGATGAGGACTGTCATGGCGCATTGTGATGACAAGGACGTGGAGAATTGTTATGAGATGACCATGGATAATTGTGATGACGAGCATCATGGAGCACTGTAATGACAAGGGCTATGGAGCATTGTGATGTCAGGGGACATGGAGCATTTTGATGAAAAGGCTCATGGAGCATTTTGATGACAGGAGTTATGGAGCACTGTGATGTCATAGGTCATCGAACATTGTGATGATGAGTGCATGTAGCATGGTGATGACGGGAGTAATGGAACATTGTGATGACTGGGGTGAGGGAGTATTGTAATGAATAGTGATGTAAGATTGTGATATCAGTGGTGAGAGAGCATATTGATGAGATGTGAATGGAGCATTGTGATGACAATGTTAATGGACCCTTGTGATGACAAGATTGTGGAGCACTCTGATGACATGCGCATGGTGCATTGTGATGACGTGTCATGAAGCATTGTGCTGACAAGCGCATGAAGCATTGTGATGACAACGGTCATGGAGCATTGTGCTGAGAAAGGCATAGAATATTGTGATGACAAGGGTTAAAGAGCATTGTGATGACAATTTCATGGAGCATTTAGGTTAAAAAGATCACAGAGACTGTTGATGACGAGGCCATGGACCATTGTGATTACAAAGGTCATGAAGCATTTTGATGACTGGAATAACGGAGCATTGTGATAACAAGGGCATGGAGCATTTTGATGACAAGGGCATGGAACATTGGTCTAATAAGTTTCATGGATTATTGCAATGACAGTTGGAAAGGCGCATTGTGATGACAAGGGCACGGAGCATTGTGAAGACCAGGTCATGCAGTATTGTGAAGACTGGTGTCAGGGAGCATTGTGATGACATATGTAATGGCCCATTGTGATGACAATGCCATGGAGCATTGTGATGCCATGTGTCATGGAGGATTCTGATGACAAAGTTAATGGAGCATTGTGATGACAATGGCTTGGAGCATTTTGATGACAAGGGACTGGGAGCATTGTGCTGGCAAGTGCATGGAAAATTGTGATGACATGGGACATGGAGCATTTGGATGACAAGCTTGTGGAGTACATTGATGACAAAGGCATGGATTATTGTGAGGAAAATGGCATGGGGCATTGTGATGAAAACAGCATGGAGCCTTTTATTGACAGGGTTCAATGATCATTCTGACGCCCAGTGTCAGGGAGCATTGTGATGACAAGTGTATTGAGAATTGTGATGACAAAGGTCATGGAAAATTGTGATGAAAAGGGCATGGAGTATTGTGATGACAGGCATCATGGAGCGTTGTGATGACAAGTGTTATCGACCATTGTAATCACAAGGGTTTGGAGCATGGCGATGACAGAGGTCATGGATCATTTTCATTTCAAGGAGCATGGAGCATTGTGATGACAAGGGCATGAAGCAATGTGATCCCAAGTTTCATGGAGGATTGTGATGACAATGGAAATGGAGTATTGTGATGACAAACGCATAGAGCATTGTAATGACAAGGTCATGTAGCTTTTTGCTGACAAAGGCATGGAGCATTGTGATGACAGGTGTCACGGAGCACTGTGATGACATGTGTCACAGAGCATTGTCAATACAGAGGTCATGGAGCATTGGGATGACTAGGGCACGGATCATTTTGATGACAAGGGTCATGGAGTTTGGGCTGAATATATTCATAGAGTATTGTGATGACAGGTGTCATGGAGCATAGTGATGACTTGGTAATAGGGCATTGTGATGACAAGAGTCCCGGATCATTGTGTTGTCAGGTGTCATGGAGTGTTGTGATGACAGTGGTCATGGAGCATTGTGATGAAACTGGTTATGGAGCATTGCGATGAGAAAGTCATGGAGCATGGGGCTGAAAATATTCATGGAGTATTGTGATGACAGGGGTCACGGAGCATTTGATGACAAGGGCATGGAGCTTTGTGATGGCAGAGGTCATGGATCATTTTGATTTCAAGGACCATGGAGCACTGTGATGACAAGGGCATGAAACAATGTGATCCCAGGGTTCATGGAGGATTGTGATGACAATGGTAATGGAGTATTTTGATGACAAGTGCATAGAGCATTGTAATGACAAGGTCATGTAGCATTTGCTGACAAAGTCATGGAGCATTCTGATGACAGGTGTCAGGGAACTCTGTGATGACAAGCATCAAGGAGCATTGTGAATACAGGGGTCATGGAGCATTGGGATGACAAGGGCATGGATCATTGTGATGACAAGGTTCATGGAGCATTGGGATGAAAATATTCATGGAGTATTGTGATGACAAGGGACATGGAGCGTTGTGATGACATTGTTCATGGAGCATTGTGATGAGAAAGGTCATGGAGCATTGGGCTGAAAATGTTCATTGAGTATTGTGATGACAGGTGTCATGGAGCCTTCTGATGACAAGTTTGAGGAGTATTGTGCTGACAAAGCATGTAAAACTGTGATGAGAAGTGTCATGGAACATAGTGAGGCCAAGAACTTGGAGAATTGTGATGACCAGGGCATGGAGCATTGTGATGGCAAGACCGTGGAGCATTGTGATGAGAAGACCATGGATAATTGTGTTGAAGAGTGTCATGGAGCACTTTAATGACAAGGGGTATGGAGCATTGTGATATCAGGGGACATGGAGCATTTTGATGAAAGTGGTCATGGAGCATTTTGATGACAGGGCTTATGGAATATTGTGAAGTCATAGGTCATTGAACATTGTAATGATAAGTGCATGTAGCATTGTGATGACAGGAGTCATGGAACATTGTGATGATAGGGGTGGGGGAGTATTGTGATATATAGTGATGTAACATTGTGATATAAGTGGTGAGAGAGCATATTGATGAGAAGTGCATGGAGCCCTGTGATGACAAGATTAATGGAGCATTGTGATGACCAGATTGTGGAGCACTGTGATGACAAGCGCATGGTGCACTGTGATGACATATTTCATGGAGCATTGTGCTGACAAGCGCATGGAGCATTGTGATGACAACGGTCATGGAGCATTGTGCTGAGAAAGGCATAGAGTGTTGTGATGACAAGGGTCAAAGAGTATTGTGATGAAAATTTAATGGAGCATTGAGATTAAAATGTCACAGAGACTGTTGATGACAAGGGCATGGTCCATTGTGATGACAAAGGTCATGAAGAATTGTGACGACTGGACTCACGGAGCATTGTGATGACATGGGTCATGGAGCATTGTGATAACAAGGGCATGGAGCATAGTGATGTCTAGGGCATGGAGCATTTGTCTAATAAATTTCATGGATTATTGCAATGACAGTTGGAATGGCGCATTGTGATGAAAAGGGCATGGAGCATTGTGAAGACCAGGTCATGCAATATTGTGAAGACTGGTGTCAGTGAGCATTGTGATGACATATGTAATGGCCCATTGTGATGACAATGGCATGGAGCATTGTGATGCCAAGTATCATGGAGGATTCTGATGACAAATGTAATGGAGCATTGTGATGACAATGGCTTGGAGCATTGTGATGACAAGGGTTAGGTAGCATTGTGCTGACAAGTGCATGGAGAATTGTGATGACAAATGTCATGGAGCATTCTGATGACTAGCTAGTGGAGTGTTTTGATGACAATGGCATGGAGCATTGTGATGAAACCGGCATGTGGCATTGTGATTAAAAAGGCATGGAGCCTTTTCGTGACAGGGTTCAAGGAGCATTCTGACGACAAGTGTCAGGGAGCACTGTGATGACAAGTGTATTTAGAATTGTGATGACAAAGGTTATGGAGCATTGTGATGAAAAGGGCATGGAATATTGTGATGACAGGCATCATGGATCGTTGTGATGACAAGTGTTTGGAACTTTGTGACCACAAGGGTTTGGAGCATTGTGATGACAGAGGTCATGGATCATTTTGATTTCAAGGACCATGGAGCATTGTGATGACAAGGGCATGAAACAATGTGATCCCAAGGTTCATGGAGGATTGTGAAGACAATGGTAATGGAGTATTGTGATGACAAGTGCATAGAGCATTGTAATGACAATGTCATGTAGCATTTTGCTGACAAAGTTATGGAGCATTGTGATGACAGGTGTCTTGGAGCACTGTGATGACATGCGTCACGGAGCATGGTGAATACAGGGGTCATGGAGCATTGGGATGACAAGGGCATGGATCATTGTGATGACAAGGGTCGTGGAGCATTGGGATGAAAATGTTCATGGACTATTGTAATGACAAGGGACATGGAGCGTTGTGATGATAGGGGTTATGGAGCATTGTAATGACAGGTGTCATGGAGCATTGTGATGAAAAGTTCATGGAGCATTGGGCTGAAAATGTTCATGGAGTATTGTGATGACAGGTGTCATGGAGCATTGTGATGACAAGGTACTGGAGCATTGTGATGAGAAGACCATGGAGCCTTGTGATGATATGTCTCATGGAACATTCTGATGAAAAGGGGCATGGAGCCTTGTGATTACAGTGGTCGTGGAGCACTGTGATGACCAGGGCATGGAGCATTGGGATGAGAAGACCATGGAGCCTTGTCATCACAGAGTTCAAGGAGCATACTTAGGACAAGTGTCCGGGAGCATTGTGATGACAAGGGTATTGAGCTTTGTGGTGAGAAAAGACATGGAGCATTGTGATGAGAAGACCATGGATAACTGTGATGATGAGCGTCATGGGGCGTTGTGATGATAAGTGTTATGGAACATTTAGATCACAAGGATTTGGAGCATTGTGATGAGAGAGGTCATGGAGCATTATGATTTCATTGTGATGACAATAGCATGAAGCATTATGATGGTGGGCATGGTGCATTGTGAAGACAGGGCTCATGGAGCATTGAGATGAAAAGGGGCATGGATCATTGTGATTACAGGGGTCTTGGGGCATTGTGATGAAAGGTGTAATGGAGCATTTTGATGGGAAGGGCATGGAGCACTGTGATGAGAAGTCCATGGAGCATTCTGATGACATGCGTCATGGAGCTTTGTGACGACAAGGGCATGGATCAATGTGATGAGAGTGATCATGGAGCACTGTGATGACAATGACATGGAGCATTCTGATGACAAGGGTCATGGATCTTTGTGATGACAATGTCATGGAGCATTTTGATGACAAGGGCGTTGTGCATTGTGATGAGAAGGGCAGGGAGAATTGTGATGACAGGGTCATGGAGCAATTTGATGAAAAGGGTCATGGAACATTTTGATGACAGGGGATATGGAACATTGTGATGTCAGGGGTCATGGAACTTTTTCATGACAGGGGTTATGGACCATTGTGATGACAGGGGAGTGGGTGTATTGTGATGACTAGTGAGGGAACATTTTGATATCAGTGGTGAGAGAGCATTTTGATAAGCCGTGCAAGGAGCATTGTGATGACAAGGTTTATGGAGCATTGTGAAGACATGGGTCATGGAGCACTGCGCTGACAAGCGCATGGAACATTGTGATGACAAGGGTCATGGAGCAATGAGTTGACAAAGGGATGGAGCATTGTGGTAACAAGTGTCACGGAGCATTTTGATGAAAAGTTCATGGAGCATTGTGGTGACAAATTTCACAGAGCCTTGTGATGATGAGGGCATGGATCATTGTGATGACACAGGTCATGAAGCCTTGTGATGACTGGAGTCACGGAGCATTGTGAGAACTGGGGTCATGGAGCATGTGATGACAAAGGCATGGAACATTGTGATGACAGGGCCATGGAGCATTGGTTTGACAACTTTCATGGATAACTGTGTTGACATTGGGCATGGCACATTGTGATGACAATGTCATGGAGTATTGTGAAGACAGGTGTCAGGGAGCATTGTGATAACATATTTCATGTTCCATTGTGAATACAATGGCATGGAGCATTGTGATGCCAAGTGTTTTGGTGTATTGTGATGACAAAGGTAATTGGGCATAGTGATGACCAGGGCTTGGAGAATTGTGATGGCAAGGGTCATGGAGCATTTTGATGAAAACGGCCATTGAGAATTTTGATGAAAAGGTCGTGAAGCATTGTGATGAGAGAGGCATTGAGCTTGCTATGACAGGGGTCATGGGGCATTGCAATGACATGTGCATGGATAATTTTGATGATAAATACATGTAACATTGTGATGAGAACTGTCATGGAGCATTGTGATGACAAGGACGTGGAGAAATGTGATGACAAGGGACATGGAGCATTGTGAATACCAGGGCATGGAGCACTGTGATGGCAGGAAAGTGGAGCATTGTGATGAGAAGACCATGGATAATTGAGATGATGAGCGTCATGGAGCACTGTAATGACAAGGGCTATGGAGCATTGTGATGTCAGGGGACATGGAGCATTTTGATGGAAAGTGTCATGGAGCATTTTGATGACAGGGGATATGGAACATTGTGATGTCATACGTCATCGAACACTGTGATGATAAGTGCATGTAGCATTGTGATGACAGGAGTCATGGAACATTGTGATGACAGGGGTGAGGGAGTATTGTGATGAATAGTGATGTTACATTGTGATATCAGTGGTGAGAGAGCATATTGATGAGAAGTGCATGGAGCATTGTGACGACAAGATTGTGAAGCACTGTGATGACAAGCGCATGGTGCATTGTGATGACGTGTCATGGAGCATTGTGCTGACAAGTGCATGGAGCATTGTGATGACAACGGTCATGGAGCATTGTGCTGAGAAAGGCATAGAGTATTGTGATGACAAGGGCCAAAGAGCATTGTGATGAAAATTTCATGGAACACTGAGGTTAAAAATGTCACAGAGACTGTTGATGATGAGGGCATGGAACATTTTGATGACAAAGGTCATGAAGCATTGTGATGACTGGAGTCACGGAGCATTTTGATATCAAGGCCATGGAGCATTTTGATGACAAGGGCATGGAATATTGGTCTAATAAGTTTCATGGATTATTGCAATGTTATTTGGAATGGCACATTGTGATGACAAGGGCATGGAGCATTGAGAAGACCACGTCATGCTGTATTGTGAAGACAAGTGTCAGGGAGCATTGTGACGACATATTTAATGGCCCATTGTGATGACAATGGCATGGAACATTGTGATGCCAAGTGTCATGGAGGATTCTGATGACAAAGGTAATGAAGCTTTGTGATGACAATGGCTTGGAGCATTGTGATGACAAGGGTCAGGGAGCATTGTGCTGGCAAGTGCATGGAGAATTGTGATGACACGGGTCATGGAGCATTTTGATGACAAAATTGTGGAGTATTTTGATGACAATGGCATGGAGTATTGTGATGAAAATGGCATGGGGCTTTGTGATGAAAAATGCATGGAGCCTTTTAGTGACAGGGATCAAGGAGCATTCTGACGACAAGATTCAGGGAGCATTGTGATGACAAGTGTTATTGAACATTGTGATCACAAGGTTTTGGAGCATTGTGATGACAGAGTCATGGATCATTTTGATTTCAAGGAGCATGGAGCATTATGATGACAAGGGCATGAAGCTATATGATTCCAAGGATCATGGATGATTGTGATGAAAATGGTAATGGAGTATTGTGATGACAAGCGCATAGAGCATTGTAATGACAAGGTCATGTAGCATTTTGCTGACAAAGGCATGGAGCATTGTGATGACAAGTGTCATGGAGCACTTTGTTGACATGCGTCACTGAGCATTGTGAATACAGGGGTCATGGAGCATTGGGATGACAAGGGCATGGATCATTGTGATGATAAGCGTTATGGAGCATTGGGCTTAAAATGTTCATGGAGAATAGTGATGACAGGGATCATGGAGCATTGTGATGAGTAGGGAATTGAGCATTGTGATGACAAGAGACCCGTATCACTCTGTTGTCAGCGGTCATGGTGTGTTGTGATGACAGTGGTCATGGAGCATTGTGATGATATTGGTCATGGAGCATTGTGATGAGAAGTTCATGGAGCATTGGGCTGAAAATGTTCATGGAATATTGTGATTACAGGGGTCATGGAACATTGTGATTACAAGGAAATGTAGCATTGTGAATAGAAGACCATGGAGTCTTGTGATGACAAGTCCATGGAACATCGTGATGGCAGGGGTCATGGAGCATTGCGATGAGAAGGACATGGAGCATTGGTGTGAAATGTTTCATGGATTATTGTGATGAGAGTGGGCATGGAGCATTGTGATGACAAGGTCACGGAACACTGTGATACATGAGTCAATGAGGTTTGTAATGACAAGGACATGGAGCATTGTGATGAGAAGGGCATCGAGCATTGTGATGACAAGTTTCATGGAGCTTTGTGATGACAATGACATGGAGCATTGTGATGCCAAGGGTCATGGAGCTTTGAGATGACAAAGATCATGTAGCATTTTGATGACAAGTGTGTGGTGCATTGTGATGAGAAGGGCAGGCAGTATTTTGGTGACAATGTTATGCAGGAATTTGATGAAAAGTGTTATGGAACATTTTGAAGACAGGGGTTATAGAACATTGTGATGTCAGGGGTCATGGAACATTGTGATTATATGGGGATGTAGCATTGTGATGACAGGGGTCATGGAATATTGTGATTACAGGGGTGAGGGAGTATTGTGACGACTAGTGATGTAATACTGTGATATCTCTTGTGAGAGAGCATTTTGAAGAGAAATGCATGGAGCATTGTGATTACAAGGTTTATGGAGCATTGCAAAGAAAAGTTTGTGGACCGTTGTGAGGAAAGGCACATGGCACATTGTGATGACAAGGGACATTGTATATTATTCTGTCAAAGGCATGGAGCATTGTGATGACAATGGTCATGGAGCATTGTGATGAAAAGTTCATGGAGCATTGTGGTTCCAAATGTCACAGAGCCTTGTGATGACGCGGGCATGGACCATTGTGATGGCAAACGATATGCAGCATTGTGATGAATGGAGTCACGGAGCATTGTGATGACAGGGGTCATGGAGCATAGTGATGACAACGGCATGGAGCATTGTGATGACAGGGGCATGAAACATTGGTCTGACCAGTTTCATAGAGTATTGTGATGACAGTGGTCATGGTGCATTGTGATGACAAGCGCATGGAGCATTGTGATGAGAAGGTCATGGAGTGTTGTGAAGACAGCTGTCAGGGAGCACTGTGATGACATATGTCATGGTCCATTGCGATGACATTGGCAGGGAGCATTGTGATGCCATATGTAATGGAGGATTGTGATGACAAATATAATGGAGCATTGTGATGACTACGGCTTGCAGCATTATGATGAGAATGGCCACTGAGAATTTTTATGACAAGGGCATGAAGCATTGTGATGACAAGGTCCTGGAGCATTGTGATGAGAAAATTATGGAGCCTCGTAATGACAAGTCTCATGGAGCATACTGATGAAAAGGGGCATGGAGCACTGTGATTACAGGGGTCTTGGAGCATTGTGATGAGAAGGGTCATGGAGCCTTGTTATGAGAAGTCCATGGAACATCGTGATGGCAGGGGTCAAGGAGCATTGTAATGACAGGGGTAATGGAGCATTGTGATGGCAAGGGCATGGAGCATTGTGATGAGAAGGCCATGGAGCATTCTGATGACATGCGTCATGGAGCTTTGTGATGACAAGGGCATGGAGCAGTGTGATTACAGTGGTCTTGGAGCATTGTGATGAAAAGGGAATGCATCTTTGTGATGAAAACGGTATGGAGCCTTTTCATGACAGGGTTCAAGGAGCATACAGACAACAAGGGTCAGGGAGCATTTTGAAGACAAGTGTATTGAGCATTGTGATGACAAATGTCATGGAGCATTGTGATGAGAAGACCATGGATAATTGTGATGACGAGCGTCATGGGCATTGTGAGGACAAGTTTTATGGAATACTGGGATCACATGGGTTTGGAGCATTGTTATGACAAAGGTCATAGAGCATTTTGATTTCATTGTGATGACAATAGCATGAAGCATTATGATGATGGGCATGGTGCAATTTGATGAGAGGGTTCATGGATCCTTGGGATGAAAAGGAGCATGGAGCAATGTGATTACAGGGGTCTTGGAGCATTGTGATGACAAGGGCATGGAGCATTGTGATGAGAAGGCCATGGAGCATTCTGATGACATGGGTCATGGAGGTTTGTGATAACAAGGGCATGGAGCATTTTGATTACAGGGGTATTGGAGCATTATCATGCAAACGGCATGAATCATTTTGATGAAAAACGCATGGAGCCTTGTCATGACAGGGTTCAAAGATCATACTGACGACAAGTGTCAGGGAGCATTTTGGTGACAAGTGTATTGAGCATTGTGATGACAAAAGTCATGGAGAATTGTGATGAGAAGTGTCATGGAGCCTTGTGATGACAAGTCCATGGAACATCGTGATGGCAGGGGTCATGGAGCATTGTGAGGAGAAGGGATGGAGCATTCTGATGACATGCATCATGGAGCTTTGTGATGACATGGGTATGGAGCAATGTGGTGAGAGCTTTCATGGCGCTTTGTGATGACAAAGACATGGAGCATTGTGATGCCAAGGGTCATGGATCTTTGTGTTGAAAAGGACATGGAGCATTTAGATAACAAGGGCGATGTGCATTCTGATGAGAAGGGCAGGGAGCACTTTGATGACAGGGTCATGGAGTAATTTGATGCAAAGGGTCATGGAACATTTTGATGACAGGTGTTATGGAACATTGTGATGTCAGGGGTCATGGATCAATTTGATGAAAATGGTCATGGAGCATTTTGATGACAGGGGGTATGGAACATTGTGATGTCAGGGGTCATCGAACATTGTGATAATAATTGCAAGTAGCATTGTGATGACAGGAGTCATGGAACATTGTGATGACAGGGGTGAGCGAGTATTGTGATGAATAGTGTTGTAACATTGTGATATCAGTTGTGAGAGAGCATTTTGATGAGAAGTGCAAGGAGCTTTGTGATGACAAGGTTTATGGAGCATTGTGATGACAAGTTTGTGGAGCGCTGTGAAGACAAGCGCATGGCACATGGTGATGACATGTGTCATGGAGCATTGTGATGAGAAGACCATGGATAATTGTGATGACGGGCGTCATGGGGCATTGTGATGACAAGTGTTATGGAATATTGTGATCACAAGGGTTTGGATCATGTTTATGACAGAGCTCATGGAGCATTTTGATGTCATTGTGATGACAATAGCATGAAGCATTATGATGATGGGTATGGTACATTGTGATGAGAGGGTTCATGGATTATTGAGATGAAAAGGGGCATGGAGTATTGTGATTTTAGAGGTCTTGGAGCATTGTGATGAGAAGGGTCATGGAGCCTTGTGATAAAAAGGCCATGGAACATCGTGATGTGAGGGGTCATGGAGCATTGTGATGACAGGGGTAATGGAACATTGTGATGGCAAGGGCAAAGAGCACTGTGATGAGAAGGCCAAGGAACTTTCTGATGATATGCGTCATGGAGCTTTTTGATGACAAGGGCATGGAGCAATGTGATGAGAGCGTTTATGGATGTTTGTGATGACAAAGTCATGGAGCATTTTGATGAGAAGGGCGTTGTGTATTGTGATGAGAAGGGCAGGGAGCATTGTGATGACAAGTGCATGAAGCAATGTGATCCCAAGATTCCTGGAGGATTGTGATGACAATGGAAATGCAGTGTTGTGATGACAAGCACATAGAGCATTGTAATGACAAGGTCATGAGGCATTTTGTTGACAAAGGCATGGAGCATTGTGATGATAGGTGTCATGGAGCACTGTGATGACAAGCGTCACAGAGCATTGTGAATAAAGGTGTCATGGAGCATTGGGATGATAAGGTCAGGGATCATTGTGATGACAAGCGTCATGGAGCACTTGGCTGAAAATTTTCATGGAGTATGGTGATGACAGGAGTCATGGAGCATTGTGATGACAGAGGGCATGGAGAATTTTGATTTAATTGTGCTGACAATAGCCGGAATCATTATGATGATGGGCATGATGCATTGTGATGACAGGGTTCATGGAGCATTGAGATGAAAAGGGGCATGGAGCATGGTGATTACAGGGGCCTTGGAGCATTGTGATGACATGGGCATGGATCCTTTTGATGAGAAGGCCATGGAACATTCTGGTGACATGTGTCATGGAGCTTTGTGATGACAACTGCATGGAGCATTGTGATTACAGGGGTCTTGGAGCATTGTGATGACAAGTGTCATGGAGCCTTGTGATGACAAGGCCGTGGAACATTGTGATGGCAGGGGTCATGGAGCATTGTTATGACAGGGATAATGGAGCATTTTGATGAGAAGGGTATGGAGCATTGTGATTTCAAATTTTATTGAGCATTGCGATGACAAATTTGTGGACCGTTGTGATGAAAAGTGCGTGACACATTGTGATGATAAGGGTCATGGAGCATTTTTCTGTCAAAGGCATGGAGCATTCTGATGACAAGGGTCACGGAGAATTGTGATGAAAAGTTCATGGAGCATTGTGGTTACAAAGGTCACAGAGCCTTGTGATGATGCGGGCATGGACCATTGTGATGACAAATGTTATGAAGCATTGTGATGACTGCAGTCACGGAGCATTGTGCTGACAGGGGTCATGTAGCATTGTGATGACAAGGGCTTGGAGATATGTGATGAGAGGGGCATGGAGCATTGGTCTGACAAATTTCATAGATTATTGTGATGACAGTGGACATGGTGCATTGTGATGACAAGGGCATGGAGCGTTGTGATGAGAAGGTCATGGAGTATTGTGAAGATAGGTGTCAGGGAGCATTGTGATGACATATGTCATGATCCATTGCGATGACAATGGCAGGGAGCATTGTGAGGCCAAATGTAATGGAGGATTGTGATGACAAATATAATGGAGCATTGTGATGACAATGGCTTGGAGCATAGTGATGACAAGTGTCAGGGAGCATTGTGCTGACAAGTGCATGGAGAATTGTGATGACAAGGGTCATGGAGCTTTCCGATGACAAGCTTGTGGAGTATTTTGATAACAATAGCATGAAGCATTGTGATGAAAACGGCATGGGGCATTGTGATGAAAAACCCATGGAGCCTTTTCGTGACAGGGTTCAAGGAGCATTCTGACGACAAGTGTCAGGGAACATTTTGATGACAAGTGTATTGAGAATTGTGATGACAAAGGTCATGGAGCTTTGTGATAAAAAGGGCATGGAGTATTGTGATGACAGGCATCATGGAGCGTTCTGATGACAAGTGTTATGGAACATTGTGATCACAAGGGTTTAGAGCATTGCGATGACAGAGGTCATGGATCATTTTGATTTCAAGGACCATGGAGCATTGTGATGACAAAGGTCATGGAGCATTGGGCTGAAAATGTTCAATGATTATTGTGATGAGAGGGATCATGGAGCATTGTGATGACTAGGGAATGGAGCATTGTGATGACAAGAGTCTTGGATCATTGTGTTGTCAGGTGTCATGGAGTTTTGTGATGACAGTGGTCATGGAGCATTGTGATGATATTGGTCATTGAGCATTGTGATGAGAAGGTCATGGAGCATTGGGCTGAAAATATTCATGGAGTATTGTGAAGGCAGGGGTCATGGAGCATTGTGATGACATGGGAATGGAGCATAGTGATGACAAGGTCCTGGAGCATTGTGATGAGAAGAACATGGAGACTTGTGATGACAAGACTCATGGAGCATTCTAATGAAGAGGGGCATGGAGCATTGTGATTACAGGGCTCTTGGAGCATTGTGATAACAATGGCTTGGAACTTTGTGAGGAAAATTCCATGGAGCACACTGCTGACATGCGTCATGGTGATTTGTGATGACAAGTACATGGAGCATTTTGATTAAACGGGTCATGGAGCATTGTGATGAAAAGGGCATGGATCATTGTGATGAAAAAGGCATGGAGCCTTGTCATGACAGCGTTCAAGGAGCATACAGACAACAAGGGTCAGGGAGCATTGTGATGACAAGTGTATTGAGCATTGTGATGACAAATTTCATGGAGCATTGTGATGAGAAGACCATGGATATTTTTGATGATGAGCGTCAGGGGGTGATGTGATGATAAGTGTTATGGAAGATTGTGATCACAAGGGTTTGGAGCATTATGATGACAGAGGTCATGGAGCATTTTGATTTCATTGTGATGACAATAGTATGAAGCATTATGATGATGGGCTAGGTGCATTGTGATGACAGGGTTCTTGAAACATTGAGATGAAAAGGGGCATGGAGCATTGTAATTACAGGGGTCTTGGAGCATTGTGATGACAAGAGCATGGAGCATTGTGATGAAAAGGCCATGGAACATTCTGATAACATGTGTCATGGAGCTTTGTGATGCCAATGGCATGGAGCATTGTGATTACCAGGGACTTGGATCATTGTGATGGCAAGGGTCATGGAGTCTTGTGATGACAAGGCCATGGAACATCGTGATGGCAGGGTTCATGGAGCATTGTCATGACAGGGGTAATGGAGCATTGGGATGAGAAGGGTCATGGGGCCTTGTGATGACAAGGCCATAGAACATTGTGATGGCAGGGTTCATGGAGCATTGTCATGACAGGGGTAAAGGAGCATTGTGTTGGCAAGGGCATGGAGCATTGTGATGAGAAGGGCATCGAGCATTGTGCTGACAAGTGCATGGAGAATTGTGATGACAAGGGTCATGGAGCTTTCTGATGACAAGCTTGTGGAGTATTTTGATAACAATAGCATGAAGCATTGTGATGAAAACGGCAAGGGGCATTGTGATGAAAAACCCATGGAGCCTTTTCGTGACAGGGTTCAAGGAGCATTCTGACGACAAGTGTCAGGGAACATTTTGATGACAAGTGTATTGAGAATTGTGATGACAAAGGTCATGGAGCTTTGTGATAAAAGGGCATGGAGTATTGTGATGACAGGCATCATGGAGCGTTTTGATGACATGTGTTATGGAACATTGTGATCACAAGGGTTTAGAGCATTGCGATGACAGAGGTCATGGATCATTTTGATTTCAAGGACCATGGAGCATTGTGATGACAAGGGCATGAAGCAATGTGATCCCAAGGTTCATGGAGGATTGTGATGACAATGGTCATGGAGTATTGTGATGACAAGCATATAGAGCATTGCAATGACAATATCCTGTAGCATTTTGCTGACAAAGGCATGGAGCATTGTGATGACAGGTGTCATGGAGCACTGTGATGACAAGCGTCACAGAGCATTGTGAATACAGGTGTCATGGAGCATTGTGATGACAAGGGCATGGATCATTGCAATGACAAATGTCATGCAGCATAGGGCTGAAAATGTTCATGGAGTTTTGTGATGACAGGGGTCATGGAGCACTGTGATGACAGAGGTAATGGAGAATTTTGATGTCATCGTGCTGACAATAGCCGGAAGGATTATTATGATGGGCATGATGCATTGTGATGACATGGTCCATGGAGCATTGAGATGAAAAGGGGCATGGAACATTGTGATTACAGGGGTCTTGGAGCATTGTGATGACAAGGGCATGGAGCATTGTGATGAGAAGGCCATGGAGCATTCTGATGACATGAGTCATGGAGCTTTGTGATGACAAGGGCATTGAGCATTTTGATTACAGGGGTCTTGGAGCATTATAATGCAAACGGCCTGGATCATTTTGATGAAAAAGGCATGGAGCCTTGTCATGACAGGGTTCAACGAGCACACTGACGACAAGTGTCAGGGAGCATTGTGATGACAAGTGTATTGAGCATTGTGATGAAAAATGTCATGGAGCATTGTGATGAGAAGACCATGGATAATTGGGATGATGAGCGTCATGGGGTGTTGTGATGATAAGTGTTATGGAACATTGTGATCACAAGGTTTTGGAGCACTGTGATGACAGAGGTCATGGAGCATTTTGATGTCATTGTGATGACAATACCCTGAAGCATTATGATGATGGGCATAGTGCACTGTGATGACAGGGTTCATGGAGCATTGAGATGAAATGGGGCATGGAGCATTATGATTACAAGGCTCTTGGAGCATTGTGATGACAAGGGCATGGAGCATTGTGATGAGAAGGCCATGGAACATTCTGATTACATGCATCATGGAGCTTTGTGATGACAAGCGCATGGAGCACGGTGATTAAAGTGGTCTTGGAGCATTGTGTTCACAATTGTCATGGAGCCTTGTGATGACAAGGCCGTGGAACATTGTGAAGGCACGGTTCATTGAGCATAGTTACGACAGGGGTAATTGAGCAATGTGATGAGAAGGGCATGGAACATTGGTCTAAAATATTTCATGGATTATTGTGATGAGAGTGGGCATGGAACTTTGTGATGACAAGGGCACTGAACACTGTGATACATGGGTCATGGAGGATTGTAATGACAAGGGCATGGAATATTTTGATAAGAATTCCATGGAACATTCTGATGACATGTGTCATGGAGCTTTGTGATGACTAGGGCTTGGATCATTATGATGACAATGGCCATTGAGAATTTTCATGACAAGGTCGTGAAGCATTGGATGACAAGGTCCTGGAGCATTGTGATGACAAAACCATGGAGCCTTGTGATGACAAGTCTCATGGAGCATACTGATGAAAAGGGGCATGGAGCATTGTGATTACAGGTGTCTTGGTACATTGTGATGACAAGGGCAAGGAGCATTGTGAGGAGAAGACCAAGGAGCATTCTCATGACTTGCGTCACTGAGCTTTGTGATGACAAGTGCATGGAGCATTGTGATTACAGGGGTCTTGGAGAACTGTGATGAGAAGCGTCACGGAGCATTGTGTATACAGGGGTCATGGATCATTGAGATGACAAGGGCACGGATCATTGTGATGACAAGGGTCATGGAGCATTGGGCTGAAAATGTTCAATGATTATTGTGATGAGAGGGGTCATGGAGCATTGTGATGACTAGGGAATGGAGCATTGTGATGACAAGAGTCTCGGATCATTGTGTTGTCTGGTGTCGTGGAGTTTTTTGATGACAGTGGTCATGGAGCATTGTGATGATATTGGTCATTGAGCATTGTGATGAGAAGGTCATGGAGCATTGGGCTGAAAATGTTCATGGAGTATTGTGAAGGCAGGGGTCATGGAGCATTGTGATGACAAGGGAATGGAGCATAGTGATGACAACGTCCTGGAGCATTGTGATGAGAAGAACATGGAGATTTGTGATGACAAGTCTCATGGAGCATTCTGATGAAAAGGTGCATGGATCATTGTGATTACAGGGCTCTTGGAGCATTGTGATAACAAGGGCTTGGAGCATTGTGAGGAAAATGCCATGGAGCACTCTGCTGACATGCGTCATGGAGCTTTGTGATGATAAGGGCATGGAGCATTTTGATTAAAGGGGTCTTAGAGCATTGTGATGAAAAGGGCATGTATCATTGTGATGAAAAAGGCATGGAACCTTTTCATGACAGGGTGCAAGCAGCATACAGACAACAAGTATCAGGGAGCATTGTGATGACAAGTGTTTTGAGCATTGTGATGACAAATTTCATGGAGCATTGTGATGAGAAAACCATGGATATTTGTGATGATGAGCGTCTGTGGGTGATGTGATGATAAGTGTTATGGAACATTGTGATCACAAGGGTTTGGAGCATTATGATGACAGAGGACATGGAGCATTTTGATTTCATTGTGATGACAATAGAATGAAGCATTAAGATGATGTGCAAGGTGCATTGTGATGACAGGGTTCATGGAGCATTGAGACGAAAAGGGGCATGGAGCATTGTAATACAGGGCTCTTGGAGCATTGTGATAACAAGGGCTTGGAGCATTGTGAGGAAAATGCCATGGAGCACTCTGCTGACATGCGTCATGGAGCATTGTGATGACAAAGGCATGGAGCATTGTGATGAAAAGGGCATGGAACATTCTGATGACATGCGTCATGGAGCTTTGTGATGCCAAGGGCATGGAGCATTGTGATTACCAGGGTCTTGGATCATTGTGATGGCAAGGGTCATGGAGTCTTGTGATGACAAGGCTGTGAAACATTGTGATGGCAGGGGTCATGGAGCATTGTTATGACAGAAGTAATGGAGTATTGTGATGAGAAGGGTCATGGAGCCTTGTGATGACAAGGCCAAGGAACATCGTGATGGCAGGGGTCATGGAGCATTGTCATGACAGGGGTAATGGAGAATTGTGATGGCAAGGGCATGGAGTATTGTGATGAGAAGGGCATCGAGCATTGTGATGACAAGTGTCATGGGGCTTTGTGATGACAGAGGCATGCAGAAATGTGATGAGAAGTTTCATGGAGAATTGTGATGGCAATGACATGGAGCATTGTGATGCCAAGTATCATGGAGCTTTTTGATGACAAAGTCATGGAACATTTTTATGACAAGGGCGTGGTTCATTGTGATGAGAAAGGCAGGGAGCATTTTGATGACAGGGTCATGCAGCAATTTGATGAAAAGTGTAATGGACTATTTTGATGACTGGGGTTATAGAATATTGTGATATCAGGGGTCATGGAGCTTTGGGATGAATATGGTCATGGAGCATTTTGATGACAGGGGTTATGGAATATTGTGATGTCAAGGGTCATGGAACATTGTGATGATAAAGGGATGTGGCACTGTGATGACAGGATTCATGGCACATTGTGTTTACAGGCGTGAGGGAGTATTCTGATGACTAGTGATGGAACACTGTGATATCTCTGGTGAGAGAGCATTTTGATGAGAAGTGCATGGAGCATTGTGATTACAGGGTTTATGGAGCATTGCAATGACAAAGTTGTGGAACGTTGTGATGAAAATCGTTTGGCACATTGTGATGACAAGGGTCATGGGGCATTGTTCTGACAAAGACATGGAGCATTGTGATGACAAGGGTCACGGAGCACTGTGATGAATAGTTCATGGAGCATTGTGGTTACAAATGTCACAGAGAATTGTGATGACGCGGGCATGGACCACTGTGATGACAAACGTTATGAAGCATTGTGACGACTTGAGTCACGGAGCATTGTGTTGACAGTGTTCCTGGAGCATTGTGATGACAAGGGCATGGAGCATTCTCATGACAAGGGCATGGAACATTGCTCTAACAAGTTTCATAGATTATTGTGATGACACTGGTCATGCAGCATTGTGATGACAAGGGCATGGAACATTGTGATGAGTAGGTCATGGAGTATTGTAAAGACAGGTGTCAGGGAGCATTGTGATGACATAGGTCATGGTCCATTGCGATGACAATGGCAGGGAGCATTGTGATGCCAAATGTAATGGAGGATTGTGATGACAAATATAATGGAGCATTGTGATGACTAGGGCTTGGAGCATTATGATGACAAGGGCCATTGAGAATTTTCATGACAAGTCTTGAAGCATTGTGATGACAAGGTCCTGGAGCATTGTGATAAGAAAACCATGGAGCCTTGTGATGACAAATCTCATGGAGCATACTGATGAAAAAGGGCATGGACTATTGTGATTACAGGGGTCTTGGAACATTGTGATGACAAGGGCATGGATCATTGTGAGGAGAAGGCCAAGGAGCATTCTAATGACATGAGTCATTGAGCTTGGTGATGACAGGGGCATGGAGCATTGTGATTACAGGGGTCTTGGAGCATTGTGATGAAAAGGGCATGGATCATTGTGATGAAAAAGGCATGAAGCCTTGTCATGACCGGGTTCAAGGAGCATACAGATCACAAGTGTCGGGGAGCATTTTGATGACAAGTGTATTGAGCATTGTGATGACAAAGGTCATGGAGCATTGTGATGAGAAGACCATGGATAATTGTGATGACGAGCGTCATGGGGCATTGTGATGACAAGTGTTATGGAATATTGTGATCACAAGTGTTTGGAGCATTGTTATGACAGAGTTCATGATGCATTTTGATTTCATTGAGATGACCATAACATGAAGCATTATAATGATGGGCATGGTGCATTGTGATGACAGTGTTCATGGATCATTGAGATGAAAAGGGACATGGAGCACTGTGATTACAGGGGTCTTGGAGCATTGTGATGAGAAGGGTCTTGGAACCTTGTGAAGACAAGGCCATGGAGCATTCTAATGACATGTGTCATGGAGCATTGTGATGAAAAGGGCATGGAGTTATGTGATGAGAGCTTTCATGGAGCATCGTGATGACAATGACATGGAGCACTGTGATGCCAAGGGTCATGGATCTTTGTGATGACCAAAGTAATGGAGCATTTTGATGACAAGGGCGTTGTGCATTGTGATGAGAAGGGCAGGGATCATTTTGAGGACAGGTTTATGTAGCAATTTGATGAAAAGGGTCATGGAACATTTTGATGACAGGTGTTATAGAACATTGTGATGTCAGGGGTCATGAAGCATTTTGATGAAACGGGTCATGGAGCATTTTGATGACGGGTTATGGAACATTTTGATGTCAGGTGTCATCGAACATTGTTATGATAATGCATGTAGCATTGTGATGACAGGAGTCATGGAACACTGTGATGACAGGGGTGAGGGAGTATTGTGACGAACAGTCATGTAACATTGTGATATCTGTGCTGAGAGAGCATTTTGATGAGAAGTGCATGGAACATTGTGATCACAAATTTTATAGAGCATTCTGATGACAAGATTGTGGAACACTTGATGACAATTGCATGGTGCATTGTGATGACATGTGTCGCGGAGCATTGTGCTGACAAGCACATGGAGCACTGTGATGAAAAGTGTCATTGAGCACTGTGCTGAGAAAGGCATAGAGCATTGTGATGACAAGGGCCAAAGAGCATTATGATGAAAATTTCATTGAGCATTGTTGTTAAATAGGTCACAGAGACTGTTGATGATGAGGGCATGGACCATTGTGATGACAAAAGTCATGAAGCATTGTGATGACTGGAGTCACGGAGCATTGTGATGACAGGGGTCATGGTGCATTGTGATAACTAGGGCATGTGGCATTCTGATGACAAGGTCATGGAGCATTCTAATAAGTTTCATGGATTATTGTGATGACAGTTGGAATGGCGCATTGTGATCACAAGGGCATGGAGCATTGTGATGACCAGGTCATGCAGTATTGTGAAGACAGGTGTCAGGGAGCATTGCGATGACATTTGTAATGGCCCAATGTGATGACAATGGCATGGTGCATTGTGATGCCAAGTGTCATTGAGGATTCTGATGACAAATCTAATGGAGCATTATGATGACAATGGCTTGGGACATTGTGGCGACAATGGTCAGGGAGCATTTTGCTGACAAGTGCATGGAGAATTGTGATGACAAGGGTCAAGGAGCATTCTGATGACAAGCTTATGGAGTATTTTGATGACAATGGCATGGAGCATTGTGATGAAAACGGCATGGGACATTGTGATTACAGGGGTCTTGGAGCATTGTGATGACAAGTGTCATGGAGCCTTGTGATGACAAGGCCCTGGAACATTGTGATGGCAGGGTTCATGGAGCATTGTTATGACAGGGGTAATGGAGCATTGTGAGGAGAAGGGTATGGAGCAATGTGATTCCAAGGTTTATGGAGCACTGCGATGACAAATTTGTGGACCGTTGTGATGAAAAGTGCGTGGCACATTGTGATGACAAGGGTCATGGAGCGTTTTTCTGGGAAAGGCATGGAGCATTGTTATGACAAGGGTCACGGAGCATTGTGATGAAAATTTCATGGAGCAATGTGGTTACAAAGGTCACAGAGCCTTGTGATGATGCAGGCATGGACCATTGTGATGACAAATATTATGAAGCACTGTGATGACTGGAGTCACAGAGCACTGTGATGACAGGGGTCATGGAGCATTGTGATGACAAGGGCTTGGAGCACTCTGATGAGAGGGGCATGGAGCATTGGTCTGACAAGTTTCATAGATTATTGTGATGACAGTGGACATGGTACATTGTGATGACAGGGGCATGGACCGTTGTGACGAGAAGTTCATGGAGTATTGTGAAGACAGGTGTCAGGGAGCATTGTGATGACATATGTCATGGTCCATTGCGATGAAAATGGCAGGGAGCATTGTGATGCCAAATGTAATGGAGGATTGTGATGACAAATATAATGAAGCATTGTGATGACTAGGGCTTGGAGCATTATCATGACTAGGGCCATTGAGAATTTTCAGGACAAGGTCGTGAAGCATTGTGATGACAGTTTCCTGGAGCATTGTGATGAGAAAACCATGGAGCCTTGTGATGACAAATCTCATGGAGCATACTGATGAAAAGGGGCATGGAGCATTGTGATGACAGGAGTCATGGAACATTGTGATGACAGGGGTGAGGGAGCATTGTGACGAATAGTGATGTAACATAGTGATATCAGTGGTGAGAGAGCATTTTGTTGAGAAGTGCATGAGCATTCTGATGACAAGGTTTATGGAGCATTGTGATGACAAGATTGTGGAGCAATGTGATGACAAGCGCATGGAGCATTTTGATGGCATTTGTCTTGGAGCATTGTCCTAACTAGCACATGTAGGATTGTGATGACAAGTGTCTTGGAGCATTGTGCTTAGAAAACCACAGAGCATTGTGATGACAAGGGTCAAAGAGCATTTGATGAAAAGTTCATGGAGCATTGTGGTTAAAAAGGTCACAGAGACTGTTGATGACGAGGGCATAGACCATTTTGATGACAAACGTCCTGAACCATTGTGATGACTGGAGTCGCGGAGCATTGTGATGATAGGGGTCAAGGAGCATTGTGATGACAAGGGCATGGAGCATTGGTCTAATAAGTTTCATGGATTATTGCGATGACAGTTTGAATGGCACATTGTGATGACAAAGGCATGGAGCATTGTGATGACCAGGTCATGCATTATTGTGAAGACAGGTGTCAGTGAGCATTGTGATGACATATGTAATGGCCCATTGTGATGACAATGGCATGGAGCATTGTGATGCCTAGTGTCATGGAGGATTCTGATGACAAAAGTAATGGAACATTGTGATGACAATGGCTTGGAGCATTGTGATGACAATTGTCTGGGAGCATTAGCTGGCAAGTGCATGGATAATTGTGAAGACACGGGTCATGAAGCATTTGGATGACAAGCTTGTGGAGTCTTTTGATGACAAAGGCATGGATTATTGTGATGAAAATGTCATGGGGCATTATGATGAAAATGGCATGGAGCCTTTTCGTGACAGGGTTCAAGGAGCATTCTGACGACAAGTGTCAGGAATCATTGTGATGACAAGTGTATTGAGAATTGTGATGACAAAGGTCATGGAGCATTGTGATGAAAAGGGCATGGAGTATTGTGATGACAGGCATCATGGAAGGTTGTGATGACAAGTGTTATGGAACATTGTGATCACAAGTGTTTGGAGCATTGTGATGACAGAGGTCATGGATCATTTTTACTTCAAGGAGCATGGAGCATTGTGATGACTAGGACATGCTGCAATGTGATACCAAGGTTCATGGAGGATTGTGATGACAATGGTAATGGAGTATTGTGATGACAAGCGCATAGAGCATTGTAATGACAAGGTCATGTAGCATTTTGCTGAAAAGCCATGGAGCATTGTGATGACAGGTGTCATGGAGCACTGTGATGACAAGCGTCACGGAGCATTGTGAATACAGGGGTCATGGATCATTGAGATGACAAGGGCATGGATCATTGTGATGACAAAGGTCATGGAACATTGGGCTGAAAATGTTCAATGATTATTGTGATGAGAGGGTTCATGGAGCATTGTGATGACTAGGGAATGGAGCATTGTGATGACAAGAGTCTTGGATCATTGTGTTGTCAGGTGTCATGGAGTTTTGTGATGACAGTTGTCATGGAGCATTGTGATGATATTGGTCATTGAGCATTGTGATGAGAAGGTCATGGAGCATTGGGCTGAAAATATTCATGGAGTATTGTGAAGGCAGGGGTCATGGAGCATTGTGATGACATGGGAATGGAGCATAGTGATGACAAGGTCCTGGAGCATTGTGATGAGAAGAACATGGAGACTTGTGATGACAAGACTCATGGAGCATTCTAATGAAGAGGGGCATGGAGCATTGTGATTACAGGGCTCTTGGAGCATTGTGATAACAATGGCTTGGAACTTTGTGAGGAAAATTCCATGGAGCACACTGCTGACATGCGTCATGGTGATTTGTGATGACAAGTACATGGAGCATTTTGATTAAACGGGTCATGGAGCATTGTGATGAAAAGGGCATGGATCATTGTGATGAAAAAGGCATGGAGCCTTGTCATGACAGCGTTCAAGGAGCATACAGACAACAAGGGTCAGGGAGCATTGTGATGACAAGTGTATTGAGCATTGTGATGACAAATTTCATGGAGCATTGTGATGAGAAGACCATGGATATTTTTGATGATGAGCGTCAGGGGGTGATGTGATGATAAGTGTTATGGAAGATTGTGATCACAAGGGTTTGGAGCATTATGATGACAGAGGTCATGGAGCATTTTGATTTCATTGTGATGACAATAGTATGAAGCATTATGATGAAGGGCTAGGTGCATTGTGATGACAGGGTTCTTGAAACATTGAGATGAAAAGGGGCATGGAGCATTGTAATTACAGGGGTCTTGGAGCATTGTGATGACAAGAGCATGGAGCATTGTGATGAAAAGGCCATGGAACATTCTGATGACATGTGTCATGGAGCTTTGTGATGCCAATGGCACGGAGCATTGTGATTACCAGGGACTTGGATCATTGTGATGGCAAGGGTCATGGAGTCTTGTGATGACAAGGCCATGGAACATCGTGATGGCAGGGTTCATGGAGCATTGTCATGACAGGGGTAATGGAGCATTGGGATGAGAAGGGTCATGGAGCCTTGTGATGACAAGGCCATGGAACATCGTGATGGCAGGGTTCATGGAGAATTGTCATGACAGGGGTAATGGAGCATTGTGTTGGCAAGGGCATGGAACATTGTGATGAGAAGCGCATCGAGCATTGTGCTGACAAGTGCATGGAGAATTGTGATGACAAGGGTCATGGAGCTTTCTGATGACAAGCTTGTGGAGTATTTTGATAACAATAGCATGAAGCATTGTGATGAAAACGGCATGGGGCATTGTGATGAAAAACCCATGGAGCCTTTTCGTGACAGGGTTCAAGGAGCATTCTGACGACAAGTGTCAGGGAACATTTTGATGACAAGTGTATTGAGAATTGTGATGACAAAGGTCATGGAGCTTTGTGATAAAAAGGGCATGGAGTATTGTGATGACAGGCATCATGGAGCGTTGTGATGACAAGTGTTATGGAACATTGTGATCACAAGGGTTTAGAGCATTGCGATGACAGAGGTCATGGATCATTTTGATTTCAAGGACCATGGAGCATTGTGATGACAAGGGCATGAAGCAATGTGATCCCAAGGTTCATGGAGGATTGTGATGACAATGGTAATGGAGTATTGTGATGACAAGCATATAGTGCATTGCAATGACAATATCCTGTAGCATTTTGCTGACAAAGGCATGGAGCATTGTGATGACAGGTGTCATGGAGCACTGTGATGACAAGCGTCACAGAGCATTGTGAATACAGGTGTCATGGAGCATTGTGATGACAAGGGCATGGATCATTGTAATGACAAATGTCATGGAGCATTGGGCTGACAATGTTCATGGAGTTTTGTGATGACAGGGGTCATGGAGCACTGTGATGACAGAGGTAATGGAGAATTATGATTTCATTGTGCTGACAATAGCCGGAAGGATTATTATGATGGGCATGATGCATTGTGATGACATGGCCCATGGAGCATTGAGATGAAAAGGGGCATGGAACATTGTGATTACAGGGGTCTTGGAGCATTGTGATGACAAGGGCATGGAGCATTGTGATGAGAAGGCCATGGAGCATTCTGATGACATGAGTCATGGAGCTTTGTGATGACAAGGGCATTGAGCATTTTGATTACAGGGGTCTTGGAGCATTATAATGCAAACGGCCTGGATCATTTTGATGAAAAAGGCATGGAGCCTTGTCATGACAGGGTTCAACGAGCACACTGACGACAAGTGTCAGGGAGCATTGTGATGGCAAGTGTATTGAGCATTGCGATGAAAAATGTCATGGAGCATTGTGATGAGAAGACCATGGATAATTGGGATGATGAGCGTCATGGGGTGTTGTGATGATAAGTGTTATGGAACATTGTGATCACAAGGTTTTGGAGCACTGTGATGACAGAGGTCATGGAGCATTTTGATGTCATTGTGATGACAATACCCTGAAGCATTTTGATGATGGGCATAGTGCACTGTGATGACAGGGTTCATGGAGCATTGAGATGAAATGGGGCATGGAGCATTATGATTACAAGGGTCTTGGAGCATTGTGAAGACAAGGGCATGGAGCATTGTGATGAGAAGGCCATGGAACATTCTGATTACATGCATCATGGAGCTTTGTGATGAGAAGCACATGGAGCATGGTGATTAAAGGGGTCTTGGAGCATTGTGTTCACAATTGTCATGGAGCCTTGTGATGACAAGGCCGTGGAACATTGTGAAGGCACGGTTCATTGAGCATTGTTACGACAGGGGTAATGGAGCAATGTGATGAGAAGGGCATGGAGCATTGGTCTAAAATATTTCATGGATTATTGTGATGAGAGTGGGCATGGAACTTTGTGATGACAAGGGCACTGAACACTGTGATACATGGGTCATGGAGGATTGTAATGACAAGGGCATGGAGCATTTTGATAAGAATTCCATGGAACATTCTGATGACATGTGTCATGGAGCTTTGTGATGACTAGGGCTTGGATCATTATGATGACAATGGCCATTGAGAATTTTCATGACAAGTTCGTGAAGCATGAGATGACAAGGTCCTGGAGCATTGTGATGACAAAACCATGGAGCCTTGTGATGACAAGTCTCATGGAGCATACTGATGAAAAGGGGCATGGAGCATTGTGATTACAGGTGTCTTGGAACACTGTGATGACAAGGGCAAGGAGCATTGTGAGGAGAAGACCAAGGAGCATTCTCATGACTTGCGTCACTGAGCTTTGTGATGACAAGTGCATGGAGCATTGTGATTACAGGGGTCTTGGAGAACTGTGATGAGAAGCGTCACGGAGCATTGTGTATACAGGGGTCATGGATCATTGAGATGACAAGGGCATGGATCATTGTGATGACAAGGGTCATGGAGCATTGGGCTGAAAATGTTCAATGATTATTGTGATGAGAGGGGTCATGGAGCATTGTGATGACTAGGGAATGGAGCATTGTGATGACAAGAGTCTCGGATCATTGTGTTGTCTGGTGTCGTGGAGTTTTTTGATGACAGTGGTCATGGAGCATTGTGATGATATTGGTCATTGAGCATTGTGATGAGAAGGTCATGGAGCATTGGGCTGAAAATGTTCATGGAGTATTGTGAAGGCAGGGGTCATGGAGCATTGTGATGACAAGGGAATGGAGCATAGTGATGACAACGTCCTGGAGCATTGTGATGAGAAGAACATGGAGATTTGTGATGACAAGTCTCATGGAGCATTCTGATGAAAAGGTGCATGGATCATTGTGATTACAGGGCTCTTGGAGCATTGTGATAACAAGGGCTTGGAGCATTGTGAGGAAAATGCCATGGAGCACTCTGCTGACATGCGTCATGGAGCTTTGTGATGATAAGGGCATGGAGCATTTTGATTAAAGGGGTCTTAGAGCATTGTGATGAAAAGGGCATGTATCATTGTGATGAAAAAGGCATGGAACCTTTTCATGACAGGGTGCAAGCAGCATACAGACAACAAGTATCAGGGAGCATTGTGATGACAAGTGTTTTGAGCATTGTGATGACAAATTTCATGGAGCATTGTGATGAGAAAACCATGGATATTTGTGATGATGAGCGTCAGGGGGTGATGTGATGATAAGTGTTATGGAACATTGTGATCACAAGGGTTTGGAGCATTATGATGACAGAGGACATGGAGCATTTTGATTTCATTGTGATGACAATAGCATGAAGCATTAAGATGATGTGCAAGGTGCATTGTGATGACAGGGTTCATGGAGCATTGAGACGAAAAGGGGCACGGAGCATTGTAATTACAGGGGTCTTGGAGCATTGTGATGACAAAGGCATGGAGCATTGTGATGAAAAGGGCATGGAACATTCTGATGACATGCGTCATGGAGCTTTGTGATGCCAAGGGCATGGAGCATTGTGATTACCAGGGTCTTGGATCATTGTGATGGCAAGGGTCATGGAGTCTTGTGATGACAAGGCTGTGAAACATTGTGATGGCAGGGGTCATGGAGCATTGTTATGACAGAAGTAATGGAGCATTGTGATGAGAAGGGTCATGGAGCCTTGTGATGACAAGGCCAAGGAACATCGTGATGGCAGGGGTCATGGAGCATTGTCATGACAGGGGTAATGGAGCATTGTGATGGCAAGGGCATGGAGTATTGTGATGAGAAGGGCATCGAGCATTGTGATGACAAGTGTCATGGAGCTTTCTGATGACAAAGGCATGGAGAAATGTGATGAGAAGGTTCATGGAGAATTGTGATGGCAATGACATGGAGCATTGTGATGCCAAGTATCATGGAGCTTTTTGATGACAAAGGTCATGGAACATTTTTATGACAAGGGCGTGGTTCATTGTGATGAGAAAGGCAGGGAGCATTTTGATGACAGGGTCATGCAGCAATTTGATGAAAAGTGTAATGGACTATTTTGATGACTGGGGTTATAGAACATTGTGATATCACGGGTCATGGAGCTTTGGGATGAATATGGTCATGGAGCATTTTGATGACAGGGGTTATGGAATATTGTGATGTCAAGGGTCATGGAACATTGTGATGATAAAGGGATGTGGCACTGTGATGACAGGAGTCATGGCACATTGTGTTTACAGGCGTGAGGGAGTATTCTGATGACTAGTGATGGAACACTGTGATATCTCTGGTGAGAGAGCATTTTGATGAGAAGTGCATGGAGCATTGTGATTACAGGGTTTATGGAGCATTGCCATGACAAAGTTGTGGAACGTTGTGATGAAAATCGTTTGGCACATTGTGATGACAAGGGTCATGGGGCATTGTTCTGACAAAGACATGGAGCATTGTGATGACAAGGGTCACGGAGCACTGTGATGAATAGTTCATGGAGCATTGTGGTTACAAATGTCACAGAGCATTGTGATGACACGGGCATGGACCACTGTGATGACAAACGTTATGAAGCATTGTGACGACTTGAGTAACGGAGCATTGTGTTGACAGTGTTCCTGGAGCATTGTGATGACAAGGGCATGGAGCATTCTCATGACAAGGGCATGGAACATTGCTCTAACAAGTTTCATAGATTATTGTGATGACACTGGTCATGCAGCATTGTGATGACAAGGGCATGGAACATTGTGATGAGTAGGTCATGGAGTATTGTAAAGACAGGTGTCAGGGAGCATTGTGATGACATAGGTCATGGTCCATTGCGATGACAATGGCAGGGAGCATTGTGATGCCAAATGTAATGGAGGATTGTGATGACAAATATAATGGAGCATTGTGATGACTAGGGCTTGGAGCATTATGATGACAAGGGCCATTGAGAATTTTCATGACAAGTCTTGAAGCATTGTGATGACAAGGTCCTGGAGCATTGTGATAAGAAAACCATGGAGCCTTGTGATGACAAATCTCATGGAGCATACTGATGAAAAAGGGCATGGACCATTGTGATTACAGGGGTCTTGGAACATTGTGATGACAAGGGCATGGATCATTGTGAGGAGAAGGCCAAGGAGCATTCTAATGACATGAGTCATTGAGCTTTGTGATGACAGGGGCATGGAGCATTGTGATTACAGGGGTCTTGGAGCATTGTGATGAAAAGGGCATGGATCATTGTGATGAAAAAGGCATGAAGCCTTTTCATGACCGGATTCAAGGAGCATACAGATCACAAGTGTCGGGGAGCATTTTGATGACAAGTGTATTGAGCATTGTGATGACAAAGTTCATGGAGCATTGTGATGAGAAGACCATGGATAATTGTGATGACGAGCGTCATGGGGCACTGTGATGACAAGTGTTATGGAATATTGTGATCACAAGTGTTTGGAGCATTGTTATGACAGAGTTCATGATGCATTTTGATTTCATTGAGATAACCATAACATGAGGCATTATAATGATGGGCATGGTGCATGGTGATGACAAGGTTCATGGATCATTGAGATGAAAAGGGGCATGGAGCACTGTGATTACAGGGGTCTTGGAGCATTGTGATGAGAAGGGTCTTGGAACCTTGTGAAGACAAGGCCATGGAGCATTCTAATGACATGTGTCATGGAGCATTGTGATGAAAAGGGCATGGAGTAATGTGATGAGAACTTTCATGGAGCATCGTGATGACAATGACATGGAGCACTGTGATGCCAAGGGTCATGGATCTTTGTGATGACCAAAGTAATGGAGCATTTTGATGACAAGGGCGTTGTGCATTGTGATGAGAAGGGCAGGGATCATTTTGATGACAGGTTTATGGAGCAATTTGATGAAAAGGGTCATGGAACATTTTGATGACAGGTGTTATAGAACATTGTGATGTCAGGGGTCATGGAGCATTTTGATGAAACGGGTCATGGAGCATTTTGATGACGGGTTATGGAACATTTTGATGTCAGGTGTCATCGAACATTGTTATGATAATGCATGTAGCATTGTGATGACAGGAGTCATGGAACACTCTGGTGACAGGGGTGAGGGAGTATTGTGACGAACAGTCATGTAACATTGTGATATCTGTGCTGAGAGAGCATTTTGATTAGAAGTGCATGGAACATTGTGATCACAAGTTTTATAGAGCATTCTGATGACAAGATTGTGGAACACTGTGATGACAATTGCATGGTGCATTGTGATGACATGTGTCGCGGAGCATTGTGCTGACAAGCACATGGAGCACTGTGATGAAAAGTGTCATTGAGCACTGTGCTGAGAAAGGCATAGAGCATTGTGATGACAAGGGTCAAAGAGCATTATGATGAAAATTTCATTGAGCATTGTTGTTAAATAGGTCACAGAGACTGTTGATGATGAGGGCATGGACCATTGTGATGACAAAAGTCATGAAGCATTGTGATGACTGGAGTCACGGAGCATTGTGATGACAGGGGTCATGGTGCATTGTGATAACTAGGGCATGTAGCATTCTGATGACAAGGTCATGGAGCATTCTAATAAGTTTCATGGATTATTGTGATGACAGTTGGAATGGCGCATTGTGATCACAAGGGCATGGAGCATTGTGATGACCAGGTCATGCAGTATTGTGAAGACAGGTGTCAGGGAGCATTGCGATGACATTTGTAATGGCCCAATGTGATGACAATGGCATGGTGCATTGTGATGCCACGTGTCATTGAGGATTCTGATGACAAATCTAATGGAGCATTATGATGACAATCGCTTGGGACATTGTGGCGACAATGGTCAGGGAGCATTTTGCTGACAAGTGCATGGAGAATTGTGATGACAAGGGTCAAGGAGCATTCTGATGACAAGCTTATGGAGTATTTTGATGACAATGGCATGGAGCATTGTGATGAAAACGGCATGGGACATTGTGATTACAGGGGTCTTGGAGCATTGTGATGACAAGTGTCATGGAGCCTTGTGATGACAAGGCCCTGGAACATTGTGATGGCAGGGTTCATGGAGCATTGTTATGACAGGGGTAATGGAGCATTGTGAGGAGAAGGGTATGGAGCAATGTGATTCCAAGGTTTATGGAGCACTGCGATGACAAATTTGTGGACCGCTGTGATGAAAAGTGCGTGGCACATTGTGATGACAAGGGTCATGGAGCGTTTTTCTGGGAAAGGCATGGAACATTGTTATGACAAGGGTCACGGAGCATTGTGATGAAAATTTCATGGATCAATGTGGTTACAAAGGTCACAGAGCCTTGTGATGATGCAGGCATGGACCATTGTGATGACAAATATTATGAAGCACTGTGATGACTGGAGTCACAGAGCACTGTGATGACAGGGGTCATGGAGCATTGTGATGACAAGGGCTTGGAGCACTCTGATGAGAGGGGCATGGAGCACTGGTCTGACAAGTTTCATAGATTATTGTGATGACAGTGGACATGGTACATTGTGATGACAGGGGCATGGACCGTTGTGACGAGAAGTTCATGGAGTATTGTGAAGACAGGTGTCAGGGAGCATTGTGATGACATATGTCATGGTCCATTGCGATGAAAATGGCAGGGAGCATTGTGATGCCAAATGTAATGGAGGATTGTGATGACAAATATAATGAAGCATTGTGATGACTAGGGCTTGGAGCATTATCATGACTAGGGCCATTGAGAATTTTCAGGACAAGGTCGTGAAGCATTGTGATGACAGTTTCCTGGAGCATTGTGATGAGAAAACCATGGAGCCTTGTGATGACAAATCTCATGGAGCATACTGATGAAAAGGGGCATGGAGCATTGTGATGACAGGAGTCATGGAACATTGTGATGACAGGGGTGAGGGAGCATTGTGACGAATAGTGATGTAACATAGTGATATCAGTTGTGAGAGAGTATTTTGTTGAGAAGTGCATGGAGCATTCTGATGACAAGGTTTATGGAGCATTGTGATGACAAGATTGTGGAGCAATGTGATGACAAGCGCATGGAGCATTTTGATGGCATTTGTCTTGGAGCATTGTCCTAACTAGCACATGTAGGATTGTGATGACAAGTGTCTTGGAGCATTGTGCTTAGAAAACCACAGAGCATTGTGATGACAAGTGTCAAAGAGCATTTGATGAAAAGTTCATGGAGCATTGTGGTTAAAAAGGTCACAGAGACTGTTGATGACGAGGGCATAGACCATTGTGATGACAAACGTCCTGAACCATTGTGATGACTGGAGTCGCGGAGCATTGTGATGATAGGGGTCATGGAGCATTGTGATGACAATGGCATGGAGCATTGGTCTAATAAGTTTCATGGATTATTGCGATGACAGTTTGAATGGCACATTGTGATGACAAGGGCATGGAGCATTGTGATGACCAGGTCATGCATTATTGTGAAGACAGGTGTCAGTGAGCATTGTGATGACATATGTAATAGCCCATTGTGATGACAATGGCATGGAGCATTGTGATGCCTAGTGTCATGTAGGATTCTGATGACAAAGGTAATGGAACATTGAGATGACAATGGCTTGGAGCATTGTGATGACAATTGTCTGGGAGCATTGTGCTGGCAAGTGCATGGATAATTGTGAAGACACGTGTCATGAAGCATTTGGATGACAAGCTTGTGGAGTCTTTTGATGACAAAGGCATGGATTATTGTGATGAAAATGTCATGGGGCATTATGATGAAAATGGCATGGAGCCTTTTCGTGACAGGGTTCAAGGAGCATTCTGACGACAAGTGTCAGGAATCATTGTGATGACAAGTGTATTGAGAATTGTGATGACAAAGGTCATGGAGCATTGTGATGAAAAGGGCATGTAGTATTGTGATGACAGGCATCATGGAAGGTTGTGATGACAAGTGTTATGGAACATTGTGATCACAAGTGTTTGGAGCATTGTGATGACAGAGGTCATGGATCATTTTTACTTCAAGGAGCATGGAGCATTGTGATGACTAGGACATGCTGCAATGTGATACCAAGGTTCATGGAGGATTGTGATGACAATGGTAATGGAGTATTGTGATGACAAGCGCATAGAGCATTGTAATGACAAGGTCATGTAGCATTTTGCTGACAAAGCCATGGAGCATTGTGATGACAGGTGTCATGGAGCACTGTGATGACAAGCGTCACGGAGCATTGTGAATACAGGGGTCATGGATCATTGAGATGACAAGGGCATGGATCATTGTGATGACAAAGGTCATGGAACATTGGGCTGAAAATGTTCAATGATTATTGTGATGAGAGGGGTCATGGAGCATTGTGAGGACTAGGGAATGGAGCATTGTGATGACAAGAGTCTTGGATCATTGTGTTGTCAGGTGTCATGGAGTTTTGTGATGACAGTGGTCATGGAGCATTGTGATGATATTGGTCATTGAGCATTGTGATGAGAAGGTCATGGAGCATTGGGGTGAAAATATTCATGGAGTATTGTGAAGGCAGGGGTCATGGAGCATTGTGATGACATGGGAATGGAGCATAGTGATGACAAGGTCCTGGAGCATTGTGATGAGAAGAACATGGAGACTTGTGATGACAAGTCTCATGGAGCATTTTAATGAAAAGGGGCATGGAGCATTGTGATTACAGGGCTCTTGGAGCATTGTGATAACAATGGCTTGGAACTTTGTGAGGAAAATTCCATGGAGCACAAGGCTGACATGCGTCATGGTGATTTGTGATGACAAGTACATGGAGCATTTTGATTAAACGGGTCATGGAGCATTGTGATGAAAAGGGCATGGATCATTGTGATGAAAAAGTCATGGAGCCTTGTCATGACAGCGTTCAAGGAGCATACAGACAACAAGGGTCAGGGAGCATTGTGATGACAAGTGTATTGAGCATTGTGATGACAAATTTCATGGAGCATTGTGATGAGAAGACCATGGATATTTTTGATGGTGAGCGTCAGTGGGTGATGTGATGATAAGTGTTATGGAAGATTGTGATCACAAGGGTTTGGAGCATTATGATGACAGAGGTCATGGAGCATTTTGATTTCATTGTGATGACAATAGTATGAAGCATTATGATGATGGGCTAGGTGCATTGTGATGACAGGGTTCTTGAAACATTGAGATGAAAAGGGGCATGGAGCATTGTAATTACAGGGGTCTTGGAGCATTGTGATGACAAGAGCATGGAGAACTGTGATGAAAAGGCCATGGAACATTCTGATGACATGTGTCATGGAGCTTTGTGATGCCAATGGCATGGAGCATTGTGATTACCAGGGACTTGGATCATTGTGATGGCAAGGGTCATGGAGTCTTGTGATGACAAGGCCATGGAACATCGTGATGGCAGGGTTCATGGAGCATTGTCATGACAGGGGTAATGGAGCATTGGGATGAGAAGGGTCATGGAGCCTTGTGATGACAAGGCCATGGAATATCGTGATGGCAGGGTTCATGGAGCATTGTCATGACAGGGGTAATGGAGCATTGTGTTGGCAAGGGCATGGAGCATTGTGATGAGAAGGGCATCGAGCATTGTGCTGACAAGTGCATGGAGAATTGTGATGACAAGGGTCATGGAGCTTTCTGATGACAAGCTTGTGGAGTATTTTGATAACAATAGCATGAAGCATTGTGATGAAAACGGCATGGGGCATTGTGATGAAAAACCCATGGAGCCTTTTCGTGACAGGGTTCAAGGAGCATTCTGACGACAAGTGTCAGGGAACATTTTGATGACAAGTGTATTGAGAATTGTGATGACAAAGGTCATGGAGCTTTGTGATAAAAAGGGCATGGAGTATTGTGATGACAGGCATCATGGAGCGTTGTGATGACAAGTGTTATGGAACATTGTGATCACAAGGGTTTAGAGCATTGCGATGACAGAGGTCATGGATCATTTTGATTTCAAGGACCATGGAGCATTGTGATGACAAGGGCATGAAGCAATGTGATCCCAAGGTTCATGGAGGATTGTGATGACAATGGTAATGGAGTATTGTGATGACAAGCATATAGTGCATTGCAATGACAATATCCTGTAGCATTTTGCTGACAAAGGCATGGAGCATTGTGATGACAGGTGTCATGGAGCACTGTGATGACAAGCGTCACAGAGCATTGTGAATACAGGTGTCATGGAGCATTGTGATGACAAGGGCATGGATCATTGTAATGACAAATGTCATGGAGCATTGGGCTGAAAATGTTCATGGAGTTTTGTGATGACAGGGGTCATGGAGCACTGTGATGACAGAGGTAATGGAGAATTATGATTTCATCGTGCTGACAATAGCCGGAAGGATTATTATGATGGGCATGATGCATTGTGATGACATGGCCCATGGAGCATTGAGATGAAAAGGGGCATGGAACATTGTGATTACAGGGGTCTTGGAGCATTGTGATGACAAGGGCATGGAGCATTGTGATGAGAAGGCCATGGAGCATTCTGATGACATGAGTCATGGAGCTTTGTGATGACAAGGGCATTGAGCATTTTGATTACAGGGGTCTTGAAGCATTATAATGCAAACGGCCTGGATCATTTTGATGAAAAAGGCATGGAGCCTTGTCATGACAGGGTTCAACGAGCACACTGACGACAAGTGTCAGGGAGCATTGTGATGGCAAGTGTATTGAGCATTGCGATGAAAAATGTCATGGAGCATTGTGATGAGAAGACCATGGATAATTGGGATGATGAGCGTCATGGGGTGTTGTGATGATAAGTGTTATGGAACATTGTGATCACAAGGTTTTGGAGCACTGTGATGACAGAGGTCATGGAGCATTTTGATGTCATTTTGATGACAATACCCTGAAGCATTTGGATGATGGGCATAGTGCACTGTGATGACAGGGTTCATGGAGCATTGAGATGAAATGGGGCATGGAGCATTATGATTACAAGGGTCTTGGAGCATTGTGAAGACAAGGGCATGGAGCATTGTGATGAGAAGGCCATGGAACATTCTGATTACATGCATCATGGAGCTTTGTGATGACAAGCGCATGGAGCATGGTGATTAAAGGGGTCTTGGAGCATTGTGTTCACAATTGTCATGGAGCCTTGTGATGACAAGGCCGTGGAACATTGTGAAGGCACGGTTCATTGAGCATTGTTACGACAGGGGTAATGGAGCAATGTGATGAGAAGGGCATGGAGCATTGGTCTAAAATATTTCATGGATTATTGTGATGAGAGTGGGCATGGAACTTTGTGATGACAAGGGCACTGAACACTGTGATACATGGGTCATGGAGGATTGTAATGACAAGGGCATGGAGCATTTTGATAAGAATTCCATGGAACATTCTGATGACATGTGTCATGGAGCTTTGTGATGACTAGGGCTTGGATCATTATGATGACAATGGCCATTGAGAATTTTCAAGACAAGGTCGTGAAGCATGAGATGACAAGGTCCTGGAGCATTGTGATGACAAAACCATGGAGCCTTGTGATGACAAGTCTCATGGAGCATACTGATGAAAAGGGGCATGGAGCATTGTGATTACAGGTGTCTTAGAACACTGTGATGACAAGGGCAAGGAGCATTGTGAGGAGAAGACCAAGGAGCATTCTCATGACTTGCGTCACTGAGCTTTGTGATGACAAGTGCATGGAGCATTGTGATTACAGGGGTCTTGGAGAACTGTGATGAGAAGCGTCACGGAGCATTGTGTATACAGGGGTCATGGATCATTGAGATGACAAGGGCATGGATCATTGTGATGACAAGGGTCATGGAGCATTGGGCTGAAAATGTTCAATGATTATTGTGATGAGAGGGGTCATGGAGCATTGTGATGACTAGGGAATGGAGCATTGTGATGACAAGGGTCTCGGATCATTGTGTTGTCTGGTGTCGTGGAGTTTTTTGATGACAGTGGTCATGGAGCATTGTGATGATATTGGTCATTGAGCATTGTGATGAGAAGGTCATGGAGCATTGGGCTGAAAATGTTCATGGAGTATTGTGAAGGCAGGGGTCATGGAGCATTGTGATGACAAGGGAATGGAGCATAGTGATGACAACGTCCTGGAGCATTGTGATGAGAAGAACATGGAGATTTGTGATGACAAGTCTCATGGAGCATTCTGATGAAAAGGTGCATGGATCATTGTGATTACAGGGCTCTAGGAGCATTGTGATAACAAGGGCTTGGAGCATTGTGAGGAAAATGCCATGGAGCACTCTGCTGACATGCGTCATGGAGCTTTGTGATGATAAGGGCATGGAGCATTTTGATTAAAGGGGTCTTAGAGCATTGTGATGAAAAGGGCATGTATCATTGTGATGAAAATGTAATGGAACCTTTTCATGACAGGGTGCAAGCAGCATACAGACAACAAGTATCAGGGAGCATTGTGATGACAAGTGTTTTGAACATTGTGATGACAAATTTCATGGAGCATTGTGATGAGAAAACCATGGATATTTGTGATGATGAGCGTCAGGGGGTGATGTGATGATAAGTGTTATGGAACATTGTGATCACAAGGGTTTGGAGCATTATGATGACAGAGGACATGGAGCATTTTGATTTCATTGTGATGACAATAGCATGAAGCATTAAGATGATGTGCAAGGTGCATTGTGATGACAGGGTTCATGGAGCATTGAGACGAAAAGGGGCACGGAGCATTGTAATTACAGGGGTCTTGGAGCATTGTGATGACAAAGGCATGGAGCATTGTGATGAAAAGGGCATGGAACATTCTGATGACATGTGTCATGGAGCTTTGTGATGCCAAGGGCATGGAGCATTGTGATTACCAGGGTCTTGGATCATTGTGATGGCAAGGGTCATGGAGTCTTGTGATGACAAGGCTGTGAAACATTGTGATGGCAGGGGTCATGGAGCATTGTTATGACAAAAGTAATGGAGCATTGTGATGAGAAGGGTCATGGAGCCTTGTGATGACAAGGCCAAGGAACATCGTGATGGCAGGGGTCATGGAGCATTGTCATGACAGGGGTAATGGAGCATTGTGATGGCAAGGGCATGGAGTATTGTGATGAGAAGGGCATCGAGCATTGTGATGACAAGTGTCATGGAGCTTTCTGATGACAAAGGCATGGAGAAATGTGATGAGAAGGTTCATGGAGAATTGTGATGGCAATGACATGGAGCATTGTGATGCCAAGTATCATGGAGCTTTTTGATGACAAAGGTCATGGAACATTTTTATGACAAGGGCGTGGTTCATTGTGATGAGAAAGGCAGGGAGCATTTTGATGACAGGGTCATGCAGCAATTTGATGAAAAGTGTAATGGACTATTTTGATGACTGGGGTTATAGAACATTGTGATATCACGGGTCATGGAGCTTTGGGATGAATATGGTCATGGAGCATTTTGATGACAGGGGTTATGGAATATTGTGATGTCAAGGGTCATGGAACATTGTGATGATAAAGGGATGTGGCACTGTGATGACAGGAGTCATGGCACATTGTGTTTACAGGCGTGAGGGAGTATTCTGATGACTAGTGATGGAACACTGTGATATCTCTGGTGAGAGAGCATTTTGATGAGAAGTGCATGGAGCATTGTGATTACAGGGTTTATGGAGCATTGCCATGACAAAGTTGTGGAACGTTGTGATGAAAATCGTTTGGCACATTGTGATGACAAGGGTCATGGGGCATTGTTCTGACAAAGACATGGAGCATTGTGATGACAAGGGTCACGGAGCACTGTGATGAATAGTTCATGGAGCATTGTGGTTACAAATGTCACAGAGCATTGTGATGACGCGGGCATGGACCACTGTGATGACAAACGTTATGAAGCATTGTGACGACTTGAGTCACGGAGCATTGTGTTGACAGTGTTCCTGGAGCATTGTGATGACAAGGGCATGGAGCATTCTCATGACAAGGGCATGGAACATTGCTCTAACAAGTTTCATAGATTATTGTGATGACACTGGTCATGCAGCATTGTGATGACAAGGGCATGGAACATTGTGATGAGTAGGTCATGGAGTATTGTAAAGACAGGTGTCAGGGAGCATTGTGATGACATAGGTCATGGTCCATTGCGATGACAATGGCAGGGAGCATTGTGATGCCAAATGTAATGGAGGATTGTGATGACAAATATAATGGAGCATTGTGATGACTAGGGATTGGAGCATTATGATGACAAGGGCCATTGAAAATTTTCATGACAAGTCTTGAAGCATTGTGATGACAAGGTCCTGGAGCATTGTGATAAGAAAACCATGGAGCCTTGTGATGACAAATCTCATGGAGCATACTGATGAAAAAGGGCATGGACCATTGTGATTACAGGGTTCTTGGAACATTGTGATGACAAGGGCATGGATCATTGTGAGGAGAAGGCCAAGGAGCATTCTAATGGCATGAGTCATTGAGCTTTGTGATGACAGGGGCATGGAGCATTGTGATTACAGGGGTCTTGGAGCATTGTGATGAAAAGGGCATGGATCATTGTGATGAAAAAGGCATGAAGCCTTGTCATGACCGGGTTCAAGGAGCATACAGATCACAAGTGTCGGGGAGCATTTTGATGACAAGTGTATTGAGCATTGTGATGACAAAGGTCATGGAGCATTGTGATGAGAAGACCATGGATAATTGTGATGACGAGCGTCATGGGGCACTGTGATGACAAGTGTTATGGAATATTGTGATCACAAGTGTTTGGAGCATTGTTATGACAGAGTTCATGATGCATTTTGATTTCACTGAGATGACCATAACATGAGGCATTATAATGATGGGCATGGTGCATTGTGATGACAGGGTTCATGGATCATTGAGATGAAAAGGGGCATGGAGCACTGTGATTACAGGGGTCATGGAGCATTGTGATGAGAAGGGTCTTGGAACCTTGTGAAGACAAGGCCATGGAGCATTCTAATGACATGTGTCATGGAGCATTGTGATGAAAAGGGCATGGAGTAATGTGATGAGAGCTTTCATGGAGCATCGTGATGACAATGACATGGAGCACTGTGATGCCAAGGGTCATGGATCTTTGTGATGACAAAAGTAATGGAGCATTTTGATGACAAGGGCGTTGTGCATTGTGATGAGAAGGGCAGGGATCATTTTGATGACAGGTTTATGGAGCAATTTGATGAAAAGTGTCATGGAACATTTTGATGACAGGTGTTATAGAAAATTGTGATGTCAGGGGTCATGGAGCATTTTGATGAAACGGGTCATGGAGCATTTTGATGACGGGTTATGGAACATTTTGATGTCAGGTGTCATCGAACATTGTTTTGATAATGCATGTAGCATTGTGATGACAGGAGTTATGGAACACTGTGATGACAGGGGTGAGGGAGTATTGTGACGAACAGTTATGTAACATTGTGATATCTGTGCTGAGAGAGCATTTTGATGAGAAGTGCATGGAACATTGTGATCACAAGTTTTATAGAGCATTCTGATGACAAGATTGTGGAACACTGTGATGACAATTGCATGGTGCATTGTGATGACATGTGTCGCGGAGCATTGTGCTGACAAGCACATGGAGCACTGTGATGAAAAGTGTCATTGAGCACTGTGCTGAGAAAGGCATAGAGCATTGTGATGACAAGGGCCAAAGAGCATTATGATGAAAATTTCATTGAGCATTGTTGTTAAATAGGTCACAGAGACTGTTGATGATGAGGGCATGGACCATTGTGATGACAAAAGTCATGAAGCATTGTGATGACTGGAGTCACGGAGCATTGTGATGACAGGGGTCATGGTGCATTGTGATAACTAGGGCATGTGGCATTCTGATGACAAGGTCATGGAGCATTCTAATAAGTTTCATGGATTATTGTGATGACAGTTGGAATGGCGCATTGTGATCACAAGGGCATGGAGCATTGTGATGACCAGGTCATGCAGTATTGTGAAGACAGGTGTCAGGGAGCATTGCGATGACATTTGTAATGGCCCAATGTGATGACAATGGCATGGTGCATTGTGATGCCAAGTGTCATTGAGGATTCTGATGACAAATCTAATGGAGCATTATGATGACAATGGCTTGGGACATTGTGGCGACAATGGTCAGGGAGCATTTTGCTGACAAGTGCATGGAGAATTGTGATGACAAGGGTCAAGGAGCATTCTGATGACAAGCTTATGGAGTATTTTGATGACAATGGCATGGAGCATTGTGATGAAAACGGCATGGGACATTGTGATTACAGGGGTCTTGGAGCATTGTGATGACAAGTGTCATGGAGCCTTGTGATGACAAGGCCCTGGAACATTGTGATGGCAGGGTTCATGGAGCATTGTTATGACAGGGGTAATGGAGCATTGTGAGGAGAAGGGTATGGAGCAATGTGATTCCAAGGTTTATGGAGCACTGCGATGACAAATTTGTGGACCGCTGTGATGAAAAGTGCGTGGCACATTGTGATGACAAGGGTCATGGAGCGTTTTTCTGGGAAAGGCATGGAGCATTGTTATGACAAGGGTCACGGAGCATTGTGATGAAAATTTCATGGAGCAATGTGGTTACAAAGGTCACAGAGCCTTGTGATGATGCAGGCATGGACCATTGTGATGACAAATATTATGAAGCACTGTGATGACTGGAGTCACAGAGCACTGTGATGACAGGGGTCATGGAGCATTGTGATGACAAGGGCTTGGAGCACTCTGATGAGAGGGGCATGGAGCACTGGTCTGACAAGTTTCATAGATTATTGTGATGACAGTGGACATGGTACATTGTGATGACAGGGGCATGGACCGTTGTGACGAGAAGTTCATGGAGTATTGTGAAGACAGGTGTCAGGGAGCATTGTGATGACATATGTCATGGTCCATTGCGATGAAAATGGCAGGGAGCATTGTGATGCCAAATGTAATGGAGGATTGTGATGACAAATATAATGAAGCATTGTGATGACTAGGGCTTGGAGCATTATCATGACTAGGGCCATTGAGAATTTTCAGGACAAGGTCGTGAAGCATTGTGATGACAGTTTCCTGGAGCATTGTGATGAGAAAACCATGGAGCCTTGTGATGACAAATCTCATGGAGCATACTGATGAAAAGGGGCATGGAGCATTGTGATGACAGGAGTCATGGAACATTGTGATGACAGGGGTGAGGGAGCATTGTGACGAATAGTGATGTAACATAGTGATATCAGTTGTGAGAGAGCATTTTGTTGAGAAGTGCATGGAGCATTCTGATGACAAGGTTTATGGAGCATTGTGATGACAAGATTGTGGAGCAATGTGATGACAAGCGCATGGAGCATTTTGATGGCATTTGTCTTGGAGCATTGTCCTAACTAGCACATGTAGGATTGTGATGACAAGTGTCTTGGAGCATTGTGCTTAGAAAACCACAGAGCATTGTGATGACAAGTGTCAAAGAGCATTTGATGAAAAGTTCATGGAGCATTGTGGTTAAAAAGGTCACAGAGACTGTTGATGACGAGGGCATAGACCATTGTGATGACAAACGTCCTGAACCATTGTGATGACTGGAGTCGCGGAGCATTGTGATGATAGGGGTCATGGAGCATTGTGATGACAAGGGCATGGAGCATTGGTCTAATAAGTTTCATGGATTATTGCGATGACAGTTTGAATGGCACATTGTGATGACAAGGGCATGGAGCATTGTGATGACCAGGTCATGCATTATTGTGAAGACAGGTGTCAGTGAGCATTGTGATGACATATGTAATGGCCCATTGTGATGACAATGGCATGGAGCATTGTGATGCCTAGTGTCATGGAGGATTCTGATGACAAAGGTAATGGAACATTGTGATGACAATGGCTTGGAGCATTGTGATGACAATTGTCTGGGAGCATTGTGCTGGCAAGTGCATGGATAATTGTGAAGACACGGGTCATGAAGCATTTGGATGACAAGCTTGTGGAGTCTTTTGATGACAAAGGCATGGATTATTGTGATGAAAATGTCATGGGGCATTATGATGAAAATGGCATGGAGCCTTTTCGTGACAGGGTTCAAGGAGCATTCTGACGACAAGTGTCAGGAATCATTGTGATGACAAGTGTATTGAGAATTGTGATGACAAAGGTCATGGAGCATTGTGATGAAAAGGGCATGGAGTATTGTGATGACAGGCATCATGGAAGGTTGTGATGACAAGTGTTATGGAACATTGTGATCACAAGTGTTTGGAGCATTGTGATGACAGAGGTCATGGATCATTTTTACTTCAAGGAGCATGGAGCATTGTGATGACTAGGACATGCTGCAATGTGATACCAAGGTTCATGGAGGATTGTGATGACAATGGTAATGGAGTATTGTGATGACAAGCGCATAGAGCATTGTAATGACAAGGTCATGTAGCATTTTGCTGACAAAGCCATGGAGCATTGTGATGACAGGTGTCATGGAGCACTGTGATGACAAGCGTCACGGAGCATTGTGAATACAGGGGTCATGGATCATTGAGATGACAAGGGCATGGATCATTGTGATGACAAAGGTCATGGAACATTGGGCTGAAAATGTTCAATGATTATTGTGATGAGAGGGGTCATGGAGCATTGTGAGGACTAGGGAATGGAGCATTGTGATGACAAGAGTCTTGGATCATTGTGTTGTCAGGTGTCATGGAGTTTTGTGATGACAGTGGTCATGGAGCATTGTGATGATATTGGTCATTGAGCATTGTGATGAGAAGGTCATGGAGCATTGGGCTGAAAATATTCATGGAGTATTGTGAAGGCAGGGGTCATGGAGCATTGTGATGACATGGGAATGGAGCATAGTGATGACAAGGTCCTGGAGCATTGTGATGAGAAGAACATGGAGACTTGTGATGACAAGTCTCATGGAGCATTTTAATGAAAAGGGGCATGGAGCATTGTGATTACAGGGCTCTTGGAGCATTGTGATAACAATGGCTTGGAACTTTGTGAGGAAAATTCCATGGAGCACAAGGCTGACATGCGTCATGGTGATTTGTGATGACAAGTACATGGAGCATTTTGATTAAACGGGTCATGGAGCATTGTGATGAAAAGGGCATGGATCATTGTGATGAAAAAGGCATGGAGCCTTGTCATGACAGCGTTCAAGGAGCATACAGACAACAAGGGTCAGGGAGCATTGTGATGACAAGTGTATTGAGCATTGTGATGACAAATTTCATGGAGCATTGGGATGAGAAGACCATGGATATTTTTGATGGTGAGCGTCAGGGGGTGATGTGATGATAAGTGTTATGGAAGATTGTGATCACAAGGGTTTGGAGCATTATGATGACAGAGGTCATGGAGCATTTTGATTTCATTGTGATGACAATACTATGAAGCATTATGATGATGGGCTAGGTGCATTGTGATGACAGGGTTCTTGAAACATTGAGATGAAAAGGGGCATGGAGCATTGTAATTACAGGGGTCTTGGAGCATTGTGATGACAAGAGCATGGAGAACTGTGATGAAAAGGCCATGGAACATTCTGATGACATGTGTCATGGAGCTTTGTGATGCCAATGGCATGGAGCATTGTGATTACCAGGGACTTGGATCATTGTGATGGCAAGGGTCATGGAGTCTTGTGATGACAAGGCCATGGAACATCGTGATGGCAGGGTTCATGGAGCATTGTCATGACAGGGGTAATGGAGCATTGGGATGAGAAGGGTCATGGAGCCTTGTGATGACAAGGCCATGGAATATCGTGATGGCAGGGTTCATGGAGCATTGTCATGACAGGGGTAATGGAGCATTGTGTTGGCAAGGGCATGGAGCATTGTGATGAGAAGGGCATCGAGCATTGTGCTGACAAGTGCATGGAGAATTGTGATGACAAGGGTCATGGAGCTTTCTGATGACAAGCTTGTGGAGTATTTTGATAACAATAGCATGAAGCATTGTGATGAAAACGGCATGGGGCATTGTGATGAAAAACCCATGGAGCCTTTTCGTGACAGGGTTCAAGGAGCATTCTGACGACAAGTGTCAGGGAACATTTTGATGACAAGTGTATTGAGAATTGTGATGACAAAGGTCATGGAGCTTTGTGATAAAAAGGGCATGGAGTATTGTGATGACAGGCATCATGGAGCGTTGTGATGACAAGTGTTATGGAACATTGTGATCACAAGGGTTTAGAGCATTGCGATGACAGAGGTCATGGATCATTTTGATTTCAAGGACCATGGAGCATTGTGATGACAAGGGCATGAAGCAATGTGATCCCAAGGTTCATGGAGGATTGTGATGACAATGGTAATGGAGTATTGTGATGACAAGCATATAGTGCATTGCAATGACAATATCCTGTAGCATTTTGCTGACAAAGGCATGGAGCATTGTGCTGGCAAGTGCATGGATAATTGTGAAGACACGGGTCATGAAGCATTTGGATGACAAGCTTGTGGAGTCTTTTGATGACAAAGGCATGGATTATTGTGATGAAAATGTCATGGGGCATTATGATGAAAATGGCATGGAGCCTTTTCGTGACAGGGTTCAAGGAGCATTCTGACGACAAGTGTCAGGAATCATTGTGATGACAAGTGTATTGAGAATTGTGATGACAAAGGTCATGGAGCATTGTGATGAAAAGGGCATGGAGTATTGTGATGACAGGCATCATGGAAGGTTGTGATGACAAGTGTTATGGAACATTGTGATCACAAGTGTTTGGAGCATTGTGATGACAGAGGTCATGGATCATTTTTACTTCAAGGAGCATGGAGCATTGTGATGACTAGGACATGCTGCAATGTGATACCAAGGTTCATGGAGGATTGTGATGACAATGGTAATGGAGTATTGTGATGACAAGCGCATAGAGCATTGTAATGACAAGTTTATGTAGCATTTTGCTGACAAAGCCATGGAGCATTGTGATGACAGGTGTCATGGAGCACTGTGATGACAAGCGTCACGGAGCATTGTGAATACAGGGGTCATGGATCATTGAGATGACAAGGGCATGGATCATTGTGATGACAAAGGTCATGGAGCATTGGGCTGAAAATGTTCAATGATTATTGTGATGAGAGGGGTCATGGAGCATTGTGATGACTAGGGAATGGAGCATTGTGATGACAAGAGTCTTGGATCATTGTGTTGTCAGGTGTCATGGAGTTTTGTGATGACAGTGGTCATGGAGCATTGTGATGATATTGGTCATTGAGCATTGTGATGAGAAGGTCATGGAACATTGGGCTGAAAATATTCATGGAGTATTATGAAGGCAGGGGTCATGGAGCATTGTGATGACATGGGAATGGAGCATAGTGATGACAAGGTCCTGGAGCATTGTGATGAGAAGAACATGGAGACTTGTGATGACAAGTCTCATGGAGCATTCTGATGAAAAGGGGCATGGAGCATTGTGATTACAGGGCTCTTGGAGCATTGTGATAACAATGGCTTGGAGCTTTGTGAGGAAAATTCCATGGAGCACACTGCTGACATGCGTCATGGTGATTTGTGATGACAAGTACATGGAGCATTTTGATTAAACGGGTCATGGAGCATTGTGATGAAAAGGGCATGGATCATTGTGATGAAAAAGGCATGGAGCCTTGTCATGACAGCGTTCAAGGAGCATACAGACAACAAGGGTCAGGGAGCATTGTGATGACAAGTGTATTGAGCATTGTGATGACAAATTTCATGGAGCACTGTGATGAGAAGACCATGGATATTTTTGATGATGAGCGTCAGGGGGTGATGTGATGATAAGTGTTATGGAAGATTGTGATCACAAGGGTTTGGAGCATTATGATGACAGAGGTCATGGAGCATTTTGATTTCATTGTGATGACAATAGTATGAAGCATTATGATGATGGGCTAGGTGCATTGTGATGACAGGGTTCTTGAAACATTGAGATGAAAAGGGGCATGGAGCATTGTAATTACAGGGGTCTTGGAGCATTGTGATGACAAGAGCATGGAGCATTGTGATGAAAAGGCCATGGAACATTCTGATGACATGTGTCATGGAGCGTTGTGATGCCAATGGCATGGAGCATTGTGATTACCAGGACTTGGATCATTGTGATGGCAAGGGTCATGGAGTCTTGTGCTGACAAGGCCATGGAACATCGTGATGGCAGGGTTCATGGAGCATTGTCATGACAGGGGTAATGGAGCATTGGGATGAGAAGGGTCATGGAGCCTTGTGATGACAAGGCCATGGAACATCGTGATGGCAGGGTTCATGGAGCATTGTCATGACAGGGGTAATGGAGCATTGTGTTGGCAAGGGCATGGAGCATTGTGATGAGAAGGGCATCGAGCATTGTGCTGACAAGTGCTTGGAGAATTGTGATAACTAGGGTCATGGAGGAGTGTGATGACAAGATTGTGGAGTATTTTGATGACAATGGCATAGAGCATTGTGATGAAAACTGCATGGGACATTGTGATGAAAATGGCATGGAGCATTTTCGTGACAGTGTTCAAGGAGCATTCTGACGACAAGTGTCAGGGAGCATTGTGATGACATGTGTATTGAGAATTGTGATGACAAAGGTCATGGAGCATTGTGATGAAAAGGGCATGGAGTACTGTGATGACAGGCATCATGGAGCATTGTGATGACAAGTGTTATAGAACATTGTTATCACAAGGGTTTGGAGCATTGTGATGAGAGAGGTCATGGATCATTTTGATTTCAAAGAGCATGGAGCATTGTGATGACAAGGACATGAAGCAATGTGATCCCAAGGTTAATGGAGGATTGTGATGACAATGGTAATGGAGTATTGTGATGACAAGCGCATAGAGCATTGTAATGAAATGGTCATGTAGCATTTTGCTGACAAAGGCATGGAGCATTGTGATGACAGGTGTCATGGAACACTGTGATGACAAGCATCACGGAGCATTGTGAATACAGGGGTCATGGAGCATTGGGATGATAAGGGCATGGATCATTGTGATGACAAGGGTCATGGAGCATTGGGTTGAAAATGTTCATGGAATATTTTGATAACAGGGATCATGGAGCATTGTGATGACAGAGGTATTTGAGAATTTTGATTTCATTGTGCTGACAATAGCCTGAAGCATTATGATAGTGGGCATGATGCTTTGTGATGACAGGGTTCATGGAGCATTGAGATGAATAGGGGCATGGAGCATTGTGATTACAGGGGTCTTGGAGCATTGTGATGACAAGGGCATGGAGCATTTTGATGAGAAGGCCATGGAACATACTGATGACATTTGTCATGGAGCTTTGTGATGACAGGAGCATGGAGCATTGTGATTACAGGTCTTGGAGCATTGTGATGAAACGGGCATGGCTCATTGTGATGAAAAAGGCATGGAGGCTTGTAATTACAGTGTTCAAGGAGCATACAGACAGCAAGTGTTATGGAGCATTTTGGTGACAAGTGTATTGAGCATTGTGATGACAAATGTATGGAGCATTGTGATGAGAAGACCAAGGATAATTGTGATGACGAGCGTCATGGGGCACTGTGATGAAAAGTGTTATGGGATATTGTGATAGCAAGGGTTTGGAGCATTGTTATGACAGAGGTCATGGACCATTTTGATTTCATTGTGATGACAATAGCATGAAGCATTATGATGATGGGCATGGTGCATTGTGATGACAGGTTTCATGGATCAATGAGATGAAATGGGGCATGGAGTTCTGTGATTACAGGGGTCTTGGAGCATTGTGATGAGATGGGTCATGGAGCCTTGTGATGACAAGGCCATGGAACATCGTTATGGCAGCGGTCATGGAGCATTGTTATGACAGGGGTAATGGAGCATTGTGATGGCAAGGGCATGGAGCATTGTGATGAGAAGGCCATGGAGCATTCTGATGACATGTGTCATGGAAATTTGTGATAACAAGATCATGGAGCAATGTGATGAGAGCGTTCATGTAGCATTGTGATGACAATGACATGGAGCATTGTGATGCCTAGGGTCATGGATCTTTGTGATGACAAAAATCAAGGAGCATTTTGATGAAAAGTGCAATGTGCATTGTGATGAGAAGGGCAGGGATCATTGTGATGGCAGTGGTCAGGGAGCATTGTTATGACAGGGGTAATGGAACATTGTGACAACAAGGGCATGGAGCATTTTGATGAGAAGGCCATGGAACATTCTGATGACATGTGTCATGGAGTTTTGTGATGACAAGGGAATGGAGCATTGTGTTTACAGGGGTCTTGGAACATTGTGATGATAAGCGTCATGGAGCCTTGTGATGACAAGGTCCTGGAGCATTGTGTTGAGAAAACCAGGGAGCCTTGTGGTGACGAATCTCACGGAGCATACTAATGAAAAGTGGTATGGTCCGTTGTGATTACTGGGGTCTTGGAACTTTGGGATGCCAATTGTGAGGAGAAGGTCAAGGAGCATTATCATGACATGCGTCATTGAGCTTTGTGATGACAAATGGACGGAGCATTGTGATTACAAGTGTCTTGGAGCATTGTGATGAAAAGGGCATGGATCATTGTGATGAAAAAGTCATGGAGCCTTGTCATGAGAGGTTTCAAGGAGCAAAGAGACAACAAGTGTCAGGGAGAATTTTGATGACAAGTGGATTGAGCATTGTGATGACAAAGATCATGGAGCATTGTGATGAGAAGACCATGGATAATTTTGATGACGATTGTCATGGGGCATTGTGATGACAACTGTTATGAAATATTCTGATCACAAGGGTTTGGAGCATTGTTATGACAGAGTTCATGAAGCATTCTGATTTCATTGTGATGACATTAGCATGAAGCATTATGATGATGGGCATGGTGCATTGCGATGACAGGGTTCATGGATCATTGAGATGAAAAGGGGCATGGAGCATTGTGATTACAGAGGTCTCGGAGCATTGTGATGAGAAGGGTCATGGAGCCTTGTGATGACAAGGCCATGGAATATCGTGATGGCAGTGGTCATGTAGCATAGTTATGACGGGTTAATGGAGCATTGTGATGGCAAGGGCATGGGACATTGTGATGAGAAGGCCATGGAGCATTCTGATGACATGTGTCGTGGAGGATTGTGCTGACAAGCCCATGGAGCACTGTTATGACAAGGGTCATGGAGCAATGTGCTGAGAAAGGCATAGAGCATTGTGATGACAAGGGTCAAAGAGCATTGTGATGAAAAGTTCATGGATCACTGTGCTTAAAATGACACAGAGACTGTTGATGATGAGGGCTTGGACCATTGTGATGACAAAGGTCGTGAAGCATTGTGATGACTGCAGTCACGGAGCATTGTGATGACAGTTGTCATGGAGCATTGTGATAACAAGGGCATGGAGCATTGTGATGACAAGGGCATGGAGCATTGGTCTAATAAGTTTCATGGATTATTGCGATGACAGTTGGAATGGCGTATTGTGATGACAAAGGCATGGAGCATTGTGATGACCAGGTCAGTCAGTATTGTGAAGACAGCTGTCCTGGAGCATTGTGATGACATATGTAATGGCCCGTTGTGATGACAATGGCATGGAGCATTGTGATGCCAAGTGTCATGGAGGATTCTGATGACAAATGTAATGGAGCATTGTGATGACAATGGCTTTGGGCATTGTGATGACAAGGGTCAGGGAGCATTGTGCTGACAAGTGCATTGAGAATTGTGATGACAAGGGTCACGGAGCATTCTGATGACAAGCTTGTGGTGTATTTTGATGACAATGACATGGAACATTCTGATGAAAGCGGCATGGGGCATTGTGATGAAAAAGGCATGTAGCGTTTTCATGACAGTGTTCAAGGAGCATTCTGAAGACAAGTGTCAGTGAGCACTGTGATGACAAGTGTATTGAGAATTGTGATGACAAATGTCATGTAGCATTGTGATGAAAAGGGCAAGGAGCTTTGTGATGACATGTGTTATGGAACATTGGGATCACAAGGGTTTTGAGCATTGTGATGACAGAGGTCATGGATCATTTTGATTTCAAGGAGCATGGAGCATTGTGATGACAAGGGCCTGAAGCAATGTGATCCCATGGTTCATGGAGTATTGTGATGACAAGGGCATGGAGCACTGTAATGACAAAGTCATGTAGCATTGTGCTGACAAAGCCATGGAGCATTGTGATGACAGGTGACATGGAGCACTGTAATGACAATCGTCACGGAGCATTGTGAATACAGGGGTCATGGAGCACTGGGATGACAAGGTCATGGATCTTTGTGATGACAAGGGTTATGGAGCATTGGGCTGAATATGTTCATGGAATATTGTGATGATAGGGGTCATGGAGGATTGTGAAGAGAGAGGTCATGGAGAATTTTGATTTCATTGTGCTCACAATAGCCTGAAGCATTATGATGATGGGCATGATGCATTGTGATGACAGGGTTCATGGAGACTTGAGATGAAAAGGGGCATGGAGCATGGTGATTACAGGGGTCTTGGAGCATTATGAGGACAAGGGCATGGAACATTTGGATGAGAAAGCCATGGAACATTCTGATGACATGTGTTATGGAGCTTTGTGATGACAAGGGCATGGAGCAATGTGATGAGAGTGTTCATTGAGCACTGTGATGACAAGGACACAGAGCATTGTGATGACAAGTGTCATGGATCTTTGTGATGGAAAAGGTCATGGAGCATTTTGAAGACAAGGGCGTTGTGCACTGTGATGAGAAGGGCAGGGAGCATTGTGATGACAGGGTCATGGAGCAATTTGAAGAAAAGGGTCATGGAATATTTTGATGACAGTTGTTATGGAACATTGTGATGTCAGGGGTCATGGAGCATTTTGATGAAAAGGGTCATGGAGCATTTTGATGACGGGATTATGGAACATTTTGATGTCAGGGGTCATCGAACATTGTGATGATAAGTGCATGTACCACTGTGATGACAGGACTCATGGAACATTTTGATGACAGGGGTGAGGGAGTATTGTGACGAATAGTGATGTAACATTGTGATATCAGTAGTGAGAGAGCATTTTGATGAGAAGTGCATGGAGCGTTGTGATAACAAGATTTATGGAGCGTTGTGAAGACAAGATTGTGGAGCACTGTGATGACAAGCGCATGGTGCATTGTGATGACATGTGTCATGGAGCACTGTGTTGACAAGCGCATGGAGCATTGTGATGACAAGGGTAATGGAGCATTTTGCTGAGAAAGGCATAGAGCATTGTGATGACGAGGGTCAAGAGCATTGTGATGAAAAGTTCATGGAGCATTGTTGTCAAAATGGTCACAGAGACTGTTGATGACGAGGGCATGGACCATTGTGATGACAAAGTTCACGAAGCATTGTGATGACTGGAGTCACGGAGCATTGTGATGACAGGGGTCATGGAGCATTGTGATAACAAGGTCATGGAGCATTGTGTTGACCACGGCATGGAGTATTGGTTTAATTAGTTTCATGGATCATTGCGATGACAGTTGGAATGACACATTGTGATGAAAAGTGCATGGAGCATTGGTCTAATAAGTTTCATGGATTATTGCGATGACAGTTGGAATGGCGCATTGTGATGACAAGGACATGGAGCATTGTGATAACCAGGTCATGCAGTATTGTGAAGACAGGTGTCAGGGAGCATTGTGATGACATATGTAATGGCCCACTGTGATGACAATGGCATGGAGCATTGTGATGCCAAGTGTCATGGAGGATTCTGATGACAAAGGTAATAGAGCATAGTGATGACAATGGCTTTGGACACTGTGATGACAAGGGTCAGGGAACATTGTGCTGACAAGTGCATGGATAATTGTGATGACAAGGGTCATGGAGCACTCTGATGACAAGCTTGTGGAGTATTTTGATGACAAAAGCATGGAGCATTGTGATGAAAACGGCATTGGACATTGTGAAGAAAAAGGCATGGAGCCTTTTCGTGACAGGGTTCAAGGAACATTCTGACGACAAGTGTCAGGGAACATTGTGATGACAAGTGTATTGAGAATTGTGATGACAAAGGTCATGGAGCATTGTGATGAAAAGGGCATGGAGTATTGTGATGACAGGCATCATGGAGCGTTGTGATGACAAGTGTTATGGAACTTTGTGACCACAAGGCTTTGGAGAATTGTGATGACAGAGGTCATGGATCATTTTGATTTCAAGGAGCATGGAGCATTGTGATGAAAAGGGCATGAAGCAATGTGATCCCAAGGTTCATGGAGGATTGTGATGACAATGGTAATGGAGTATTGTGAAGACAAGCGCATAGAGCATTGTAATGACAAGGTCATGTAGCAATTTGCTGACAAAGGCATGGAGCGTTGTGATGACAGGTGTCATGGGGCACTGTGATGACAAGCGTCACGGATCATTGTAAATACATGGGTCATGGAGCATTGGGATGACAAGGGCAAGAATCATTGTGATGACAAGTGTCATGGAGCATTGGGCTGAAAATGTTCATGGAGTATTTTGATGACAGGGGTCATGGAGCATTGTGATGAGAGAGGTCATGGAGAATTTTGATTTCATTGCACTGACAATAGCCAGAAGCATTATGATGATGTGCATGATGCATTGTGATGACAGGGTTCATGGAGCATTGAAATGACAAGGGGCATGGAGTATTGTGATAACAGGGGTCTTGGAGCATTGTGATGACAAGGGCATGGAGCATTTTGAGGAGAAGGCCATGGAACATTATGATGACATGTGTCATGGAGCTTTGTGATGGCAAGGGCACGGAGCAGTGTGATTACAGGTGTCTTGGAGCATTGTGATGTCAAGTGTCATGGAGACTTGTGATGACAAGGCCGTGGAACATTGTGATGGCAAGGGTCATGGAGCATTGTTATGTCAGGGTTAATGGAGCATTGTGATGAGAAGGGCATGGAGCATTGTGATTACCAGGTTTATGGAGTATTGCCATGACAAATTTGTGGACTCTTTTGATGAAAAGCGCGTGGCACATTGTGATGACAAGGGTCATGGAGCATTTTTCTGATAAAGGCATGGAGCATTGTGATGACAAGTGTCACGGAGCATTGTGATGAAAAGTTCATGGATTATTGTGGTTACAATGGTCACAGAGCCTTGTGATGAAGCGGGCATGGACCATTGTGATGACAAATGTTATGAAGCATTGTGATGACTGGAGTCACGGAGCATTGTGATGACTTGGGTCATGGAGCATTGTGATGACAAGAGCATGGAGCATTGGGATGACAAGGGCATGGATCATTGTGATGACAAGGGTCATGGAGCATTGGGCTGAAAATGTTCATGGAGTATTGTGATGACAGGGGTCATGGAGCATTGTGATGACTAGAGGTCATGGAGAATTTTGATTTCATTTTGGTGACAATAGCCGGAAGCATTATGATGATGGGCATGATGCATTGTGATGACAGGGTTCATGGAACATTAAGATGAAAACGGGCATGGAGCATTGTGATTACAGGGGTCTGAGAGCATTGTGATGACAAGGGCATGGAGCATTTTGATGAGAAGGCCATGGAACATTCTGATGTCATGTGTCACGGAGCTTTGTCAAGAAAAGGGCATGGAGCATTGTGATTACAGGGTTCTTTGAGAATTGTGATGACACGTGTCATGGAGTCTTGTGATGATAATGTCGTGGAATATTGTGATGGCAGGGGTCATGGATCATTTTGATGAAAAGGGTCATGGAGCATTTTGATGACACGGGTTATGGAACATTGTGATATCTGAGGTCATCAAATATTGTGATGATATGTGCATGTACCATTGTGATGACAGGAGTCATGGAACATTACAATGACAGGGGTGAGGGAGTATTGTGATGAATAAAGATGCAACATTGTGATATTAGTGGTGAGAGAGCATTTTGATGAGAAGTGCATGGAGCACTGTGATGACAACGTTTATGGAGCATTGTGTTGACAAAATTGAGGAGCACTGTGATGACAAGCGCATGATGCATTTTGATGACATGTGTCATGGAGCACTGTGTTCACAAGTGCATGGAGCATTGTGATGACAAGGGTTATGGAGCATTGTGCTGAGAAAGGCATAGAGCATTGTGATGACAAGAGTCAAAGAGCATTGTGATGAAAAGTTCATGGATCATTGTGGTTAAAAAGGTCACAGATACTGTTGATGAAGAGGGCATGGACCACTGTGATGACAAAGTTCATGAAGCATTGTGATGAGTGGAGTCAAGGAGCATTGTGATGACAGGGGTCATGGAGCATTGTGATAACAAGGGCATGGAGCATTGTAATGACAAGGGCATGGAGCATTGGTCTAATAAGTTTCATGGATTATTGCGATGACAGTTGGAATGGCGCATTGTGATGACAAGGGCATGGAGCATTGTGATGACCAAGTCATGCAGTATTGTGAAGACAGCTGTCCTGGAGCACTCTGATGACATATGTAATGGCCCATTGTGATGACAATGGCATGGAGCATTGTGATGCCAAGTGTCATGGAGGATTCTGATGACAAATGTAATGGAGCTTTGTGATGACTATGGCTTGGGTCATTGTGATGACAAGGGTCAGGGAGCATTGTGCTGAAAAGTGCATGGAGAATTGTGATGACAACGGTCATGGAGCATTCTGATGACAAGCTTGTGGAGTATTTTGATGACAATGACATGGAGCATTTTGATGAAAGCGGCATGGGGCATTGTGATGAAAAAGGCATGTAGCCTTTTCGTGACAGTGTTCAAGGAGCCTTCTGACGACAAGTGTCAGTGAACACTGTGATGACAAGTGTATTGAGAATTTTGATGACAAAGGTCATGGAGAATTTTGATGAAAAGGGCATGGAGCTTTGTGATGACGTGTGTTATGGAACATTGTGATCACAAGGGTTTGGAGCATTGTGATGACAGAGGTCATGGATCATTTTGATTTCAAGGAGCATGGAGCATTGTGATGACAAGGAAATGAAGCAATGTGATCCCACGTTTCATGGAATATTGTGATGACAATGGTAATGGAGTATTGTGATGACAAGTGCATAGAGCATTGTAATGACAAGGTCATGTAGCATTTTGCTGACAAAGCCATGGAGCATTGTGATGACAGGTGTCATGGAGCTCTGTAATGACAATCGTCACGGAGCATTGTGAATACAGGGGTCATGGAGCACTGGGATGACAAGGTCATGGATCATTGTGATGACAAGTGTTATGGAGCATTGGGCTGAACATGTTCATGGAATATTGTGATGATAGGGGTCATGGAGCATTGTGATGAGAGAGGTCATGGAGAATTTTGATTTCATTGTGCTCACAATAGCCTGAAGCATTATGATGATGGGCATGATGCATTGTGATGACAGGGTTCATGGAGCCTTGAGATGAAAAGGTGCATGGAACATTGTGATTACAGGGGTCTTGGAGCACTATGAGGACAAGGGTATGGAACATTTTCATGAGAAAGCCATGGAACATTCTGATGACCTGTGACATGGAGCTTTGTGATGACAAGGGCAGCGAGCAATGTGATTACAGTGGTCTTGGAGCATAGTGATGATAAGTGGCATGGAGCCTTGTGATGAAAAGACAGTGTAACATTGGGATGGCCGGGTTCATGGAGCATTGTTATGACAGATGTAATGGAGCCTTGTGATGAGAAGGGCATGGAGCATTGTGATTACATGGTTTATGGAGCATTGCCATGACAAATTTGTGGACCGTTGTGATGAAAACGCGTGGCACATAGTGATGACAAGAGTCATGGAGCATTCTTCTGACAAAGGCATGGAGCACTGTGATGACAAGGGTCACGGAACATTGTGATGGGAATTTCATGGAGCATTGTGGTTACAAAGGTCACAGAGCCTTTTGATGACGCGGGCATGGACCATTGTGATGACAAAAGTTATGAAGCACTGTGATGCCTGGAGTCACGGAGCATTGTGATGACAGGGGTCATGGAGCATTGTGATGACAAGGGCTTGGAGCATTGTGATGTCAGGGGCATGGATCATTGGTTTGACAATTTTCATAGATTATTGTGATGACATTCGACATGGTGCATTGTGATGACAAGGGCATGGATCATTCTGATGAGAAGGTCATGGAGTATTGTGAAGACAGGTGTCAGTGAGCATTGTGATGACATATGTCATGGTCCATTGCGATGACAATGGCAGGGAGCAGGGTAATGCCAAATGTAATGGAGGATTGTGATGACAAATATAATGGAGCATTGTGGTGACTAGGGCTTGGAGCATTATGATGACAAGGGCCATTGAGAATTTTCATGACAAGGTCGTGATGCATTGTGATGACAATATCCTGGAGCACTGTGATGAGAAAAACATGGAGCCTTGTGATGACAAATCTCATGGAGCATACTGATGAAAAGGGGCATGGAGCATTGTCATTACAGGGGTGTTGGAGCACGGTGATGACAAGGGCATGGAGCATTTTGATGAGAAGTCCATGGAACATTCTGATGACATGTGTCATGGAGCTTTGTGATGACAAGAGCATGGAGCTTTGTGATAACAGGGTTCTTGGAGCATTGTGATGACAGTTGTCAAGGAGACTTGTGATGACAACACCGTGGACATTGTGATGCCCGGGGTCATGGAGCATTATGATGACCAGGTCATGCAGTATTGTGAAGACAGGTGTCAGGGAGCATTGTGTTGACATATGTAATGGCCCATTGTGATAAGAATGGCATGGAGCATTGTGATGCCAAGTGTCATGGAGGATTCTGATGACAAAGGTAATGGAGCATTTTGATGACAATGGCTTTGGACATTGTGATGACAAGGGTCAGGGAGAATTGTGCTGAAAATGCATGGAGAATTGTTATGACAAGGGTCATGGAGCATTCTGATGACAAGCTTGTGGTGTATTTTCATGACAATGGCATGGCGCATTGTGATGGAAGTGGCATGGGGCAATGTGATGAAAAACGCATGGAACCTTTTTGTGACAGGTTTCTAGAAGCATTTTGATGACAAGTGTCAGGGAGCATTGTGATGACAAGTGTATTGAGTATTGTGATGACAAAGGTCATGGAGCATTGTGAAGACAAATTTTGGAGCACTCTGATGACAAGCGCATAGTGCATTGTGATGACATGTGCCATGGAGTACTGTGCTGACAAGCGCATGGAGCACTGTGATGACAAGCGTCAGGGAGACTTGTAATGAAAAGGCCGTGGAACATTGTGATTGCATGGGTCATCGAGCATTGTTGTGAGAGGAGTAATGGAGCATTGTGATGAGAAGGGAAAGGAGCATTGTGATTACAAGGTTTATGGAGCATTGCGATGACAAAGGTCATGGAGCATTGTGATGAGCAGACCATGGATAATTGTGATGACGAGTGTCATGGGACATTGTGATGACAAGTGTTATGGAATATTGTGATCACAAGGGTTTGGAGCATTGTTATGACAGAGGTCATGGAGCATTTTGATTTCATTGTGATGACAATAGCATGAAGCATTATGATGATGGGCATGGTGCATTGTGATGACAGGGTTCATGGATCATTGAGATGAAAAGGGGCATGGAGCATTGTGATTACAGGGGTCTTGGAGCATGTGATGAGAAGGGTCATGGAGCCTTGTGATGAAAAGTCCAAGGACCATCGTGATGGCAGTGGTCATGGAGCATTGTTATGACAGGTGTAATGGAGCATTGTCATGTCAAGGGCATGGAGGATTGTGATGAGAGCATTCATGGAGCATTGTGATGACAATGACATGGAGCATTGTGATGAGAAAGCCATGGAACATTCTGTTGACTTGCGTCATGGAGCTTTTTGATGATAAGGGCATGGATCATTGTGATTACAGGTGACTTCAGCACTGTGATGACAAGTGTCATAGAACCTTGTGATGACTAGGCCGTGGAGCATTGTGATGGCAGGGGTCATGGTGCACTGTTATGAGAGAGGTAAAGGAGCATTGTGATGAGAAGGGCATGGAACATTGGTCTGAAATGTTTCATGGATTATTGTGATGAGAAGGGCATCGAACATTGTGATGACAAGTGTCATGGTGCTTTGTGAAGATAATGGCTCTGAGCAATGTTATGAAAAGGTTCATGGAGCTTTTTGATGACAATGACATGGAACATTGTGATGCCAAGGGTCATGGAGGGTTGTGATGACAAGTCTTGGAGCAATTTGCTGACAAGGGCATGCTGCATTGTGATGAGAAGGGCAGGGAGCATTTTGATGACCGGGTCATGCAGCAATTTGATAAAAAGTGTAATGGAACATTTTGATGGCTGTGGTTATAGAACATTGTGATGTCAGGGGTCATGGAGCTTTTGGATGAAAAGATCATGGAGCATTTTGATGACAGGTTTTATGGAACATTGTGATGTCAGGGGTCACGGAACATTGTGATGATAAGGGGATGTAGCATTGTGATGACAAGTGTCATGGAATATTGTGATTAGGGGCGTGATGGGGTATTGTGATGACTTGTGATGGAACACTGTGATATCTCTGGTGAGAGAACATTTTGATGAGAAGTGCATGGAGCACTGTGATTACAAGGTTTATGGAGCATTGCAATGACAAGTTTGTGGGCCGTTGTGAAGAAATGCGTGTGGCACATTGTGATGACAATGGTCATGGAGCATTGCTCTGACAAAGACATGGAGCATTTTGATGACAAGGATCACAGAGAATTGTGATGAAATGTTCAAGGAGCATTGTGGTTACAAAGGTCACAGAGCATTGTGATGATGAGGGCATGGACCATTGTGATGATAAACGTTATGAAGCATTGTGATGATTGGAGTCACGGAGCATTGTGATGACAGGGTTCATGGAGCATTGTGATGACAGGGGCTTGGAGCATTCTGATGACAGGCGCATGGAGCATTGTTCTGACAAGTTTCATAGATTATTGTGATGACAGTGGGCATGGTGCATTGTGATGACAAGGGCATGGAGCATTGTGATGAGAAGGTCATGGAGTATTGTGAAGACAGGTGTCAGGGAGCATTGTGATGACAGATGTCATGGTCCATTGCGATAACAATGTCATGGAGAATTGTGATGCCAAATGTAATGGAGGATTGTGATGACAAATATAAAGGAGCATTGTGATAACTGGGGCTTGGAGCATTATGATGAGAAGGGCCATTGAAAATTTTCATGACATGGTCGTGAAACATTGTGATGACAAGGTCCTGGAGCATTGTGATGAGGAAACCATGGAGCCTTGTGATGACAAGTCTCATGGAACATACTGATGAAAAGGGGCAAGGAGCATTGTGATTACAGGGGTCTTGGAACATTGTGATGAAAAGGGCATGGATCATTGTGATGAAAAAGGCATGGAGCCTTGTCATGACAGGGTTCAAGGAGCATACAGACAGCAAGTGTCAGAGAGCATTTTGATGACAAGTGTATTGAGCATTGTGATGACAAAGGTCATGGAGCATTGTGATGAGAAGACCATGGAAAATTGTGATGACGAGCGTCATGGGGCATGGTTATGACAAGTGTTATGGAATATTGTGATCACAAGGATTTGGATCATTGTTATGACAGAGGTCATGGATCATTTTGATTTCAAGGAGCATGGAGCATTGTGATGACAAGGGCATGAAGCAACGTGATCCCAAGGTTCATGGAGGATTGTAATGAAAATAGTAATGCAGTATTGTGATGACAAGCACATAGAGCATTGTAATGACAAGGTCATGTAGCATTTTGTTGACAAAGGCATGGAGCATTGAGTTGACAGGTGTCATGGAGCACTGTGATGACAAGCGTCACGGAGCATTGTGAATACAGGGGTCATGGAGCATTGGGCTGAAAATGTTCATGGAGTATTGTGATGACAGGGGTCATGGAACATTGTGATGACTAGGGAATGGAGCATTGTGATGACAAGAGTCCCGGATCATTGTGCTGTCAGGTGTCATGGAGTGTTGTGATGACAGTGGTCATGGAGAATAAGGATGATATTGGTCATGGAGCATTGTGATGATAAGGTCATGGAGCATTTGGCTGAAAATGTTCCTGGAGTATTGTGATGACAGTGGTCATGAAGCATTGTGATGACCAGGGAATGGAGCATGGTAATGAGAAGACCATGGAGACTTTTGATGAGAAGTCTCATGGAGCATTCTGTTGAAAAGGGGCATGGAGCATTGTGATTACAGGGGTCTTGGAGCATTGTGATGACAAGGATATGGATTATGGTGATGAGAAGACCATGGAGCATTCTGATGACATGTGTCATAGATCTTTGTGATGACAAGGGCATGGAGCATTGTGATTACAGGGGTCTTGAATCACTGTGATGAAAACGGCATGGTTCATTGTTATGAAAATGGCATGGAGCCTTGTCATGCCAGGCTTCAAGGAGCATACTGACGACAAGAGTCAGGGAGCATTGTGATGACAAGTGTATTGAGCATTGTGATGACAAATTTCATGGAGCATTGTGATGAGAAGACCATGGATAATTGTGATGATGAGTGTCATGTGGTGTTGTGATGATAAGTGTTATGGAACATTGAGATCACAAGCGTTCAGAGCATTATGATGACAGAGGTCATGGAGCATTTTGATTTCATGGTGATGACAATAGCCTGAAGCATTATGATGATGGACATGGTGCATTGTGATGACAGGGTTAACGGATCATTGAGATGAAATGGGGCATGGAGTATTGTGATTACAGGGGTCTTGGAGCATTGTGATGACAAGGGCATGGAGCATTGTAATGTGAAGGCCATGGAACTTTCTGATGACATGCGTCATGGAGCTTTATGATGACAAGGGCATGGAGCATTGTGATTACAGGGGTCTTGAGCACTGTGATGACAAGTGTCATGGAGCCTTGTGATGACAAGGCCGTGGAACATATTGATGGCAGGGGTCATCGAGCATTGTTATGAAAGGGGTAATGGATCATTTTGAACAGAAGGGCATGGAGCATTGGTCTGAAATATTCCATGGATTATTGTGATGAGAGTGGGCATGGAACAGTGTGATGACAAGGGCACGGCACACTGTGATACATGGGTCATGGGTCATGGAGCTTTGCGATGACAATTAATGGAGCATTGTGATGACGAGGGCATGGAGCATTGTGATAACAGGGGCATGGAGCATTGGTTTGACAAGTTTCAGAGATTATTGTGATAACAGTGGACATGGTGCATTGTGATGACAAGGGCATGGATCATTGTGAAGAGAAGGTCATGGACTATTGTGAAGACAGTTGTCAGGGAGAATTGTGATGACATATGTCATGGTCCATTGCGATGGCAATGGCAGGGAGTATTTTGATGCCAAATATAATGGAGGATTGTGATGACAAATATAATGGAGCATTGTGATGATTAGGGCTTCGAGCCTTATGATGACAAGGGCCATTGAGAATTTTCATGAAAAGTTCGTGAAGCATTGTGATTACAAGGTCCTGGAGCATTGTGATGAGAAAACCATGGAGCCTTGTGATGACAAGTCTCATGGAGCATACTGATGAAAATGGGCACGGACCATTGTGATTACAGGGGTCTTGGAACATTGTGATGACAAGGGCATGGAGCATTGTGAGGAGAAGGCCAAGGAGCATTCTGATGACATGCGTTATTGAGCTCTGTGATGACAAGGGCATGGAGCATTGTGAGTACAGGGGTCTTGGAGCATTGTGATGAAATGAGCATGGATCATTGTGATGAAAATGGCATGGAGCCTTGTCATGACAGGGTTCAAGGAGCATACAGACAACAAGTGTCAGGGAACATTTTGATGACAAGTGTATTGAGCATTGTGATGACAATGGTCATGGAGCATTGTGAAGAGAAGACCATGGATAACAGTAATGACGAGCGTCATGGGGCGTTGTGATGACAAGGGTTATGGAATATTGTGATCACAAGGGTTTGGAGTATTGTTATGACAAAAGTCATGGAGCATTTTGATTTCATTGTGATGACAATAGCAAGAAGAATTATGATGATGGGCATGGTGCATTATGATGACAGGGTTCATGGATGTTTGAGGTGAAAAAGGGCATGTAGCACTGTGATTACAGGGGTCTTGGAGCATTGTGATAAGAAGGGTCATGTAGCCATGTGTTGACAAGTCCATGGAACATCGTGATGGCAGGGGTCATGGAGCATTGTTATGACAGGAGTAATGGAACGTTGTGATGGCAAGGGCATGGAGAATTGTGATGAGAAGGCCATGGAGCATTCTGATGACATGTGTCATGGAGCTTTGTGTTGACAAGATAATGGAGCAATGTGATGAGAGCGTTCATGGAGCCTTGTGATGACAATGACATGGAGCATTGTGATGCCAAGGGTCATGGATCTTTTTGATGACAAAGGTCATGGAGCATTTTGATGGCAAGGGCATTGTGCATTGTGATGAGAAGGGCAGGGAGCATTGTGATGACAGGGTCAAGGAGCAATTTAATGAAAACGGTCATTGAACATCTTGATGACAGGGGTTATGGAAAATTGTAATGTCATGGGTCATGGAGCATTTTGATGAAAAGAGTCATGGAGCATTTTGATGACAGGTGTTATCGAACACTGTGATGTCTGGGGTCATCGAACATTGTGATGATAAGTGCATGTAGCACAGTGATGACAGGTGTCATAGAACATTGTGATTACAGAGGTGAGGTACTATTGTGACGAATAGTGATGTAACATTGGGATATCAGTGGGGAGAGAGCATGTTAATGAGAAGTGCATGGAGCATTGTGATGACAATGTTTATGGAGCATTGTGATGACAAGTTTGTGGAGCACTGTGATGACAAGTGCATGGCACATTGTAATGGCATGTGTCATGGAGCACTGTGCTGACAAGCACATGGAGCATTGTGATGACAAGGGTCGTGGAGCATTGTGCTGACAACCGCATGGAGCATTGTGATGACAAGGGTCATGGAGCATTGTGCTGAGAAAGGCATAGAGCATTGTGATGACAAGGGTCAAAGAGCCTTGTGATGAAAATTTCATGGAGCATTGTGGTTAAAAAGGTCACAGAGACTGTTGATGATGAGGGCATGGACAATTTTGATGACAAAGTTCATGAAGCACTGTGATGAGTGGAGTCATTGATCATTGTGATGGCAGGGGTCATGGAGCATTTTGATAACATGGGCTTGGAACATTGTGATGACAAGGGCATGGAACATTCGTCTAATAAGTTTCATGGATTATTGCGATGACAGTTAGAATGGCACATTTTAATGACTAGGGCATGGAACATTGTGATGACCAGTTCATGCAGTATTGTGAACACAGGTGTCAGGGAGCATTGTGATGACATATGTAAAGGCCAATTGTGATGACAATGGCATGGAGCATTGTGATGCCAAGTGTCATGGATGATTCTGATGGCAAAGGGAATGGAGCATTGTGATGACAGTGGCTTGGAGCATTGTGATGACAAGGTCAAGGAGCATTGTGCTGACAATTGCATGGGGAATGGTGATGACAAGTGTCATGGAGAATTCTGATGACAAGCTTATTGAGTATGTTGATGACAATGGCATGGAACATTGTGATGGAAACGTCATGGGGAATTGTGATGAAATAGGCATGGAGCCTTTTCGTTACAGGTTTCAAGGAGCATTCTGACGACAAGTGTCAGGGAGCATTGTGATGACAAGTGTATTGAGATTTGAGATGACAAAGATCATGGAGCACTGTGATGAAAAGGGCATGGAGTATTGTGATGACACACATCATGGAGCGTGGTGATGACAAGTGTTATGGAACATTGTGATCACAAGGGATTGGAGCATTGTTTTGACAGAGGTCTTGGCTCATTTTGATTTCAAGGAGCATGGACAATTTTGATGACAGGGGCATGAAGCAATGTGATCCCAAGTTTCATGGAGGATTGTGATGGCAATGGTAATGTAGTATGGTGATGACAAGCACATAGAGCATTGTAATGATATGGTCATATAGCATTTTGCTGACAAAGGCATGGAGTATTTTGATGACAGGTATCTTGGAGCAATGTGTTGACAAGTGTCACAGAGCATTGTGAATACAGGTGTCATGTAGCATTGGGATGACATGGGCAGTCATCATTGTGATGAGAAGGGTCATGGAGCATTTGGCTGAAAATGTTCATGGAGTATTTTGATGACAGGGGTATAGAGCATTGTGATGACAAGGGAATGGAGCACTGTGATGACAACGTCCTGGAGCACTGTGATGCGAAGTCCATGGAACCTTTTAATGACTAGACTCATGGAACTTTCTGATGAAAAGGCGCAGGAAATATTGTGATTACAGGTTTCTTGGAGCATTGTGATGTCAAGGGCATGGAACATTATTTTGAGAAGGCCATGGAGCATTCTGTTGACATGTGTCATGGAGCTTTGTGATGACAAGTGCAAGGAGCATTGTGATCACAGGGGTCTTGGAGCATTGTGATGAAAAAGGCATAGAGCCTTGTCATGAAAGAGTTCAAGGTGCATACTGATGGCAATAGTCAGGGAGCATTTTGACGACAAGTGTATTGAGCATTGTGATGACAAAAATCATGGTGCATTGTGATGAGAAGACCCTGGATAATTGTGATGACCAGCGTCATGGGGCATTGTGATGACAAGTGTTATGAAACATTGTGATCACATGGGTTTGGAGCATTTTGATGACAGAGGTCATGGAGCATTTTGATTTCATTGTGATGACAATAGCATTAAGCATTATGATGTTGGGCATGGTGCAATGTGATGACAGCGTTCATTGAGCATTGCGATGAAAAGTGGCATGGAGCATTGTTCTGAGAAGTTTCATGGATTATTGTGATAAGATTGGGCATGGCACATTGTGACGACAAGGGTATGGAGCACTGTGATGACAAGGTCCTGGATTATTCTGAAGAAAGTTGTCAGGCAGCATTGTGATGAAATATGTCATGTTCCAGTTTGATGACAATATCATTGAGCATTGTGATGCCAAGTGTCCTGGAGGATTGTTGTGACAAAGTAAAGGAGCATTGTGATGACAAGGGCACGGTGCATTTTTATATCTAGGGCCATTGATAATTTTAATGTCCAGGTCGTGAAACACTGTGATGACAAGCGCATGGAGCTTCCTATGACAGGGGTCATGGAGCATCGCGATGACAAGTGCAAGGAGTATTGTGATGAGCAGAGCATATAACATTGTTATGTGAAGTGCCAT